>NC_045801.1:23956120-24581120 GCF_009873245.2 Balaenoptera musculus | reverse complement strand
ATTGCCAAATATTCTTTAGGAGGCAAAATTACCCAAGGTTACAAAGCACTGATATAAAGGAAAGATTCAATCAACTTTATGTTCAACGTCATGAAAAACAAATACTTCAAACTTTTACGTAGACACAGTATCGTGCCTTAGGCACATTCTAGGAGGGGAAGAGTGGAATACTCATGAGAGTTTTGTACCTAATTTATCAAGAAAAGGGAATATGTCTTAAAGATTTTAACCACAGCAAATATCTCGAATATAACTGATTTCACCAATGAGAATATGTTTCTAATACACATTTTGTGAATTAATATGCCATTAAATTTGACCAATGTGAAAATCTGTAAATGCAATTGTATATTTCTTGAAGGTGAAGGACACTGAATCAAACTGTAGTAAGCACTTCTAAGGTATAGTTTCTCTTATTTAATGCTAAATGACCATTCTTGGAATATGCATTAATTACTAATATGAATTAATTATTAATTAGGAAAAATAACTGGCCCATAAAGTAGCTTAAAGCTAAGGCATATGTAATTTCCCATTGTTTATTTAAAAGTAAATCACAGATATCATAGTAATTAGTTATACCTCTTGATTGGATCATTATATCAATCAAGCTTCATCAAGAGAAGCAGAATCACCTGGAGATATGTACAAATACATGTGCGTTGATTTCTTATAGAGTTTGACCGTATGAAATTGTGGTAATGGTTAGGCAATCTCCCTCAATAAGGCAGTTGTTTCATGTCTGATGTTGGAGCCTGAAGTCCACAGGGTAGGAAGTCAGGATAAAAACATGAATGGAAGGTGGGAGAGATCAAGAGCAAACTGGAACTCGTGAGGACAAACAGAAAGTACATTAAGTGGTGGTGTGGGTGTCCTAAGCAGCTTAAGCCAACCCATCACAGAGCTAAACATACACTCCTGACCCAGGCGTCAAAGATGCTGAAAGAGGATCCAGAGACAAGTAGAGCATCATAGGCCAGCTGTTGCCTCACACCAGTGAGGTGAGGCAGCAGATCTATAACGATGTGTATGAGTGGCAAAATGGCTGCTGCTTCCCTTCCTCCATCCAATTTTATCCCAAGTGTCTTTCTTTTGGCACACCCTAAATAGAAAATATACGAGAAAGAAAATTTTGGAAAATGTAGTTCAGTCTAGTCAAATTTAACCTTCCAAAACCATGACAGTTTATAAATATTATAGCATGATATATATTGACTTAAAACATTATTTATTAGTTTTTCTATCTATTGATAAATAATTGGCTAACTTACACCACCCCCTTTCTCTTCCCCCTCTCTTTCCAATTTGTTCTCTGTTGGTTATCTTTGAAACTGTAAATAATATGCTTAAAAGGTAGTTCATGTTTTATGAATTATAGCAATTATACCTTGAATCCCCACTGATCTGTTCATAAATTCTCCTTTCCCTCCTTTTCCCTCTACCTCCTTATTTTATGTTCCGTCATCTGTTATCTATAACTTGCCAAGTGCAAGTGACATGATGATCTTGATTTTCAGACACAAAGCCGTGTTTGTTTGACTTGCTTTTTCTATGAGTAGTAACTCAGTTTAAGTTGTAATGAATATCTAAATATTCATTTCTAAATAGTCAAAACTATGCTGTGGTTATATTTTCTTTCTTGAGAATCATTTTGTAAATTTTTAAATGGTGTTTTCTTTACCTTTATTATGTTTTCCCTGATTTCTCTGTTTATCATGTCTGTACATTCATCTGCTGTTTTCTATAATCTGCTCTTATCACAGCAACTTCCTTCCTAGAGCAATCTGGATCAGTTGCTTTTTAGGCCAGTTCCAAGTCCTGGGTCATGTCAACAGTGTTCCATGTCTTCTGTCTTCCTCTTCCTCCTTTGTGCTTTGTGTATTCTTCAGGATTGGGAAGAGCATATTCTCAAATAACATCGTAAGAAGGGAGTTGCAGGATGTTAAACTTCTGAGACTAAATTTCACACACACACAGACATATGCTGCTTTACATTTTCCTCAAATTTGGTTAATAATTTGTGCATAGAAGTCTAGGTTCAGTATTGCCTGTAAGATCTTTTTAAGTCTTTGCTGCATTGCATTCAGCACCTGATATCATTGGTTAAAAACCTGAGGCCATCGTGATTCTTGTGACTTTGTATTGAATATATGTCATTTCTTTTTTTTTCTCTCTCTCTTTAGAATCTCTTATAAATTTCTCTTTATTCTGGCTGTTTTAAATTTCACAGGGTTGTATCTAGTTTTAAGATTTTGTTTGTTTTTTTTCACGCCTCAAATATCTTGATGAATACTTAAAGCTTGAAGAGTTGGGAAATGCTGTTCTACTATTCTTTTTCCTTAATTTCCTTTGTTTGGTATTTTCTTTTTCCTTTCTGAAACTCTTGTTAGTAGGATGATTATGTATTGAATTGATTCTTTATGTATATTTTATGATTTGTTTTATATCTCAGAAGGCCATAATTTATATCTTTAACAGTTCAGTTCTATCCTTCTTGGATAATGTTTCTTTCCTTCCCTTATCATTTTTGTTGTTGTCGGTTGGTTGTTGAAATTCATTATGTTGCTGACATTCTGCACATGCATATGAATCCTTATATGTCCATTTAAAATGTATAGTAGAGCTGCTGGAAACTCTTTGAGTAGGTCTGTGTTCATCAATATCAGGCCTGTTATTAGGTGAGTGAGCAAAGAACTGGCCATTATTTAAAAAACCTCCAAATTCCTGAAGGCATGGGGTCTCTTTGGGTCTCTCTCATTTCCTCTATTACATGCTATACAGTTTATTCAAATCTCATGAGTAAAGAACAAAAAAATCTCTCTCGTTATATATTTTAGATTTGTTTATTTTCTAGAGAGTAAGCACATGGTAGCTGCATTCTACATGTTACCTTTTGAGAAAAGAAGGGGAAACATACCCATTGCCTCATACACATAATTTGTATAGGTTTTTCTGATGTTCACCCATTGTTCACTCTTTTAGATACATATTTTGAGTTTCTTTAGGGTATCTTCATAAATTGCAAGACTTCTCATGAGGAATGGATTGCTGGATCCCCTGCTTTGATTCATCTACCAATGTACTTATTTATATTTATTGTACTTGTTTTTATTACACGTGATAATTTTATGTGTCAGTATGAAGGGTTTTTTGGATGGGATAAGCATTTAAATCAGTGAACCTTGAGTAAGCAGATTGCTTGCCATATTGTGGGTGGGCCTTATCAAATCAGGTGAAGGCCTGACTAAACAAAATGTCTGGCTTCTGCAAGCAAGAGGGAATTCTCTGGCTGACTGCCTTTGGACTTCATCTGAACCATCAGTTTTCCTAGGTCTCCAGCTTGCCATTCTTCAGACTGGAGCTGCATCATTAGCTCTCCTATGTCTCAAGCTTGCCAGCCCACACTGCAAAGTTTATACACTCTGGCCTCTGTAATCATGTGAGCCAGTTCCTTACAGTAAATTTCTCTGTATATATTTACATATCCTATTGGCTCTTTTTCTCTGAGAACTGACTAATATACTGTGTTTTCAATTTTTTTTATTTTTTAAAATATCGTATCTCCTGAATGTCTTTCTTTTTAATGAGGAATTAAAAAAAACATTTTGCCATTATTTTAACACAGTTTTAGTAGGAATTAAATATAAGCATCTGTGTGCCCAGTCCATTATCTTGAATTGGAATCAACGTTTACTTTTTAAAAAAGGAATCATTAGTCAATATGTGGAAATGAGTTGGATGGGGGCAGAATAGAAGGAAAGATTCCAAGTGGATTAATATTTCATTAAATCAGGTAAGATAGTGATGACTTGTACAAATGAAATTCAGTGTATATTAAGAGGCTATGTGAGATCTAGAGCATATTTTGCATCAAATGTGATTGTTTTGTGATGGCTTCAGCTTGATGCTTCCTCTAGGTCTGTGGGGATTTTCAGTCATTTAATTAATCTGTCTTCTGCTTTATCCTCCTGCACTTCAGGCTGCCATAACAGGCCCTAGACTGCATTTATGTTTTCAATTTGATAACATTTCCAAATTGGTAACAAGCCCTGTCCTATCTTGTGCTTCTCCAGCTTTCTGAAACTCTAATAATCTGGTCTTTTGTAACATTTATCATTAATCAAGTCTCTTTTCACTGCTTGTTTTCTAGCTTTCTTCCCTCCTTTGATTTGAAGGATGTTGGCTTTTTTCCTATTTTCTTGTAAAACTTAGTTACTTTGCTTATTGTTATAAGCTAATATAAATTCCATCTTTTTGCAAATTACCTTCAAAGGTAGGGACTATAAACTTTCTATTCATCCCAGTTCTCCTTGATAGGAAAGACTAAACGTGGGTCCTCTTTAATTTGTCTGGATGGATATCTTCTCATTCAGCTGTAGATTTTGACTATATCCTGAATCTTGGATCTGCCTCTCATTTGTGTTGGTACTCTTGCCTTTTGGAAATTTTGCATAGATTTCATGTATTTGGCTTGAAACATGGCTCCCTAGAAAGACTGTGTGTCAACTGACCCCTCTGTCTCCTACCACTTAAGCTTTATGTTTACTTTATCTAATTTGGCCATCATGGAGACAATCTATATCCCTGCCTTAAAGGACACCTTCTTGGCGTGGCTTCTCCTCACTCAAATATGATAATATGTATAAAATAGATAACTAATGAAAACATACTGTACAGCACAGGGAACTCTACTTAATGCACTGTGGTCACCTAAATGGGAAGGAAATCCAAAAAAGAAGGGATATATGTATATGTATAGCTGATTCATTTTGTTGTACAGTAGAAACTAACACAACATTGTAAAACAACTATACTCCAATAAAAATTAATTTTAAAAAATGAGAAGCGGATTCAGGTAACTAAAACCATGATGAGCAGGATTCCAAATATATCTATTTCCTGAGTTCTGTTTATAGGAGTTTATAGTCACTTTTAGGTCTTTGTCTTATACTCTATAATCCTTATTTTACTCAATTACTTTTTTCAAACTCTATCATCCAATTTCCCAGGCACTGAACTGTAACAAAACTGAGATATACGAGGCCGTTGCACCTATCATATATTAATGATAATCAAAATTAATCGAATGCTTATAATGTCAGGAACCATGTTAAGTACTTTACATGACATATTTAGACACTCAAAATACTATGATTTAAGTAATAATTTTAACATCATTTTATGTATAAGAAAACTTAGACTTCGTGAAAAATAAGTTACGCATTTAGCCAGGATGCTACATCAATGCTACCTATTTTAAAGTTTATTAACAATAGGAGCATACTTCCATTACTAATTTTATATAGGCTAGTATAGATTAAACTTATATTGAACTAACATACAGCCCCCAAACTATCAATACCTCAAAACAACATTTTCTTCTTAACACATGGCTTCAAGATTCACCCCTGAAGGGAAAGAGGGAACATGGATAGCTTATATTTGCAGTTCTATATTTTGTTCCATAAGTGACATCTGCCATTTTCATCACAACCCATTGGCCAGAGTTAAGCAAATAGCCCCACCTAAGAGCACTAGAAAGTGTAGTCCTTTGTACGTATGGAAGAGAAGACAACTAGTTATTGGTGACCATTAATAATGTTACTGTAACAGCATTTCTAGAAACCACGGGTGTCTGACTCTAAAGACCATGATCATAAGCACTCAGTTATCCTTTCTTCTCTCAGTTTTAATAAACACATTTAACAAAACTATATACTAACTTAAAATAAAATTGTTTAAAATACAGAAAAAAAGTGAAGAAGAAAGAAAACTAATCACTAATGACTGCTGATATCTAAATATGAAAGTGTTTTCATATCAATTCCATACATAAATCCTAATAAATAGTTAAGAAAATTACCAGTGTTGCATTCTGTAGTTTTCACCTATTATTTAGCATTTTTATGTATTCAAGGTTGGTGAGAAGATTATATTAAAAAGTTATAAACTATGCTAGAGATATTTTACTTAACTAATTTGCTAGGTTGGATATTAAAGTTGTTGACGTGCCTTAGTATTATTTAGTAGTACTCCATTAAACATCTCGGCCCCTCAACGTTACCTCTAACATAAATTTACAAGTATAGCAATACTCAACTTTGTGATCTGATTTTATATTTTTATATAATTGTTTTGCATTTCCTTTCCCACTTTTCACTTCATTTGTGGCTTCACTCTTTTATGCCTGACTAAATCGGGGATTTGTTTAAATTTTTAAAGGAATAAAGTACTTCTAAAAGAAGATATTTTCAGTATCAATCTGTAATTGCCTAAAAATTAGATTTTAAGAAATAGCATTTTCATCAAAATATCTCCAGGGAATATTTGCCTTTCACCAATTCAAAGCAAATTGTTTTCCACCAATTATTGACTTCAATGACTTATTTTCCTATTAGTAGAATCCTGTATGGTGTGTCTTTTTTAGTTCTTCCTCCTCTGAATGTTCCCTGGTGATTCTATGATGAGAGAATTATTTTTTCCCTCACTGATTTTAGAGAATGGCTTTTGCTAAACATTGGCCTTGTATCTGATAGAACCATGGAAACCACAAAACTTTCTAAGAAACAAGTTAAATGAGCTCCTCTGCCTTAGCAGTTTGAATTTCAATACTATACAATCCTATCTCAACAATTCTATAAATTGTATAACTCTTCAGAGGTAGTCCCTCACATAGTAGGGAACTCTTTTGATACCAGTGGAGTTCATAAGTTAATTTTTAGTGACAATCTCATAAATTTATACCAAATATATTTTGAACAGTATTAGTGTTGAAATGATGGCACTCAAAGAGCACATTTTTAAAATATTGGATTTGCCATATTATGCTTATGATTGTTTCTGAACAGCATTTGGCCTAGGAACCAAGTATATTCCTGCTATAAAATTTTTCAAGCTGGTTTATTTTTTACTACTATACTTCCTTTACTATATTTGGCGTGTATATTTGGTTTCTCCTTTCAATATTGTTCTTGAAATTTTAAAATAAATGATGTCCTCTTGCATCTACAGTGTTTCATTTAGAAGGCTGTAATTACATAAACACAATAGTCAGAGGATGTTCTATTTAGCAGAAAATAATTGCTTTCTCTTTAACATACCATGGATGCCGAATGGAGGTATAGAAAGATAACATTTATACAGAAAAGAAAATGTGAAATGTTCCTTCAAATTAGGATGTTGTGATAGCTTCATTTTCAACATGAAGATATTTTATACCTAAAAGTTGAGAAAAACATGTTTAGAAGTGAAGATGCTTAAAATTATATCTCATATGTTGCCATAAAAAGGAATGATATTTTTATGGACTTAATAGAATCTCAGCTTTCAAAAGACTTGTAAAATTTATTCTTAAGCAGGGTCTGTCCTGCAGTTAAACCAAGTATTTAAAAGGATTTTGATAACTTTTTCCTTTGGCTTACACTATAATTAGCTCAACTGAATCATTGTCTTTGTGTCATAGAAAAATGAGAAACTTTGATTCTGTGCATAGCAGAACAAACATAAATAAAGTGATACCCTCTTTTTTAAAAAAATTTAATTTTTATTGGTGTATAGCTGATTTACAATGTTACGTTAGTTTCTGCTGTACAGCAAAGTGAATCAGTTATACGTATATATATATATCCATTCTTTTTTAGATTCTATTCCCATATAGGTCATTATAGAGTATGGTGTAGAGTTGCCTGTGCTATACAGTGGGTTCTTATTAGTTACTTATCTTAATCCTATATTATAAATTTTTACTTTTTAAAATTGGGTCAAACATATCTTTATACTCACATGATATCCATACGTATCAGATAACAATAGCCAACCAAGCAAACACAGCAAAATATCTCATTTAGTCTTTCCAGCTACTTGACCAAGTGTTTACAACTGCCCATTACTTACCCACTTACTTGGTTTGAGCAGACTTTAGTCAAGCTTCTCATCTCCCCACAGAGCCTGAAACTTTGGCTTGCCACTATGCTTCAATAAGCACTAAGGTATATAGCATGCCCTCTTAACAACTCATTCCAAGAACTAGCTGACCAAAGAGAGAAACATCTTCTGCTGATATACCCAGTCATATTTTCTGTTCATCCCCACTGTTTACTACCTCCCTAACAAAATTCTGCTAGTCCTACTTACCTCTCACAATAATTAATACATAAATAAGATTTTTTTCTTCTGTTTAATTTTGAGATGCTTGCAGGTCTTGTGGTCAGAGATCTCTCCCTATTACAAAAGTTTTTTTCCAAAAGACTCTCCTTACCTAAGTCCAGGTTTGTTTTTATTTGGTATACACAATATTGTTGTTATTATCCTTATTTATATCATCTAGGAAACAGCATATAAAAGAAATATAGTTATTTAGCAAAGATTACATATATAATGTTGATACTAGAATTTTAACATAAATCTTATTGCATAGCTTCATTTTGTACTGCCTCAAATGTGATGATATTTATTAGAAGGATTTGTACATTTTAAAACACTAGGTGGAATTTTCGGTTTCTGATCTTTTTCACCATACTGCCTGCTTTGTTGGAATGGGTCTTGCCAAGCCACTGCTAAGTAGAATTATTAAGCACATATACTCTTTTGGCACTTGGCCGCATGTTTTGTCCCCATGATCAAGCGATAGAGACTGCATGCCGCCAGCACATGGTGCAGCAATACTGTTTCCTGGCTGCCTGACAGACCCCTCTGTGATACCTCATCCTCAGTTGGTGGGGTGGTTTGGATCTAGCCCTTCATCTGGATACTCCTGTCATCTCATCCCTCGGAGTCCTGAAGCGTGATCTAATAATCACATTGCAGGAATTGACTAAAATTTAACAGGAGACAATGAGAGATATAATTCTTAAATCCAAATGAGTGATCCTATGAATTCCATCCTTCCTGGATGGAATTTCAGGAATTTGAACAAGTGAGATTTCTTAGAAATGGGGTCTTCAATTTGTTCTGTTCAAATCATACCACAGAGAAAAATATATCAGATTATCCTTGGTCTTTGTTGAGGCATGTATCCCCAAATCCTCCAAATCCTATCAGTTTGCACTTTCGTTGTAGGATAAATAAATTAATGCTGCTCCAATTTTTACCTGTATATGGAACCAACAAAGGTGAATTTCTTCACTTTCCACTTCCTTGTGTAATTTTAGGATAACTAATGAACACCATTCCAGTTTCTGATTGCTGTTTAATGCATTTACATAAAAAACAGACATATAATAAGTCATAAAAAGTTTTTTTGGAACAGCTCAAAATGTGGTAGGTGATGAAATTGTTTATCAGGCTGCAGCATATGGTTCTCTATAGTGTTATTTACATGATGTAACCCATATAATTTGTGGGCCTAGCTTCTTTTAGAATAAATAGGAGGTTTGGGCACAAAAGCAGGTACTCTGTCAGTATTCTGACAACAAAATAAAAAATAATTCTGGGATCCTAAGTTTAAGACGTTAACTACGATTATTGTGCCTTGCCACAAATAATAAGAGAAGTTCATATCTACATTTTATCTGGGATAGAGAAGCAGTCATTGATGCATGGCTATGTATAAAGATTAGCAACGGGAAATTTCTTCTTCAGGTTATACAGAAAAGAATGTCAAGCATAAGTTTATATTCAAGCTGCAATCTAAAAGTTGAATCATGTGCTCGGGAGCATGCCATTGTGTTGTGCTTTTTTCTTTTGAAATATTTTACTGTTGTCCTTCAGAAGTTGTGCATGGCCAATAAACTATGGAATTATAAAGTATCTTCAGTAAGAGTGATGACAAAATTAATATTAAAAAAACCAACTTAAATGAAGAGAAACGGAGAAAAAAAGAGGGAAATGAAGCATTTGGTGGTAGGATTCCAGCTAATTAATAACTTTTTAGACTCATTTAATTATCTATTTAAACAGGCATTTAACTTTGCTAAATTTAAGATAAATTTAGGATTTAAATGTTATGTTGAAAATTTTTTAAATATCAAATATATAAAAACAATTTATTGTGCCTCAAAGGAAGAACACGCACCTATTACAAATAGGTAGATAAAGATATCTATATCTATACCTCTATATCTTTCTATATTTAGGTGTAGTATATATTATTTTATAAGTTAAAAGTAATTTGTGTGTTGTTGAGAATCCAGCTTTGATCATATTATTGTAGGAAATTACTTTTCATTTGTAGAATTTGTGACTTTATGTTGAATATTGAAAAAATAATATATGGTAGTCCCTTGGTATCGGGGGTGGATTGATTCTAGGACCCACTATGGATACCAAAATCCCTGGATTCTCAAGTCCCATAGATAGCCCTATGTATCCAAGGTTCCACATCTGTGGATTCAAACAACCGTGGATCATATAGTACTGTATTTAATGAAAAAAAGCTGCATGTAAGTGGACCCAAGCAGTTCAAACATGTGTTGTTCAAGGGTCAACTGTATATGTTTTATAATTTTATTTTTAATTTTCCTTCCCTATTTTTAGTAACTCTGCCTTCCATAGTTTCCACTTCTCCTTACCCAGCCAATTTGGAAAGTATTATTTGACTGGAATTCTAGAATAGAACATATTTATAAAATCATCAAATCCAGCTCTCTAAGCAGAACTAGAATATGATTTTTTACAGTAACCATATAGGTAGTCTATCTTCAAGTTTTCTATGGAACTCCTACTTTGAGTGAGTGATAGTCATTTTAAACATTTTGGAACTAATGCAGGAAGCAGTATGTGATGCCTTAGTTATCCAAGGTCAAATATTTCATAGTATTTATAAAATTAGAAAAATTGGAAAACTCAGCATTTATGAAAAAAGAGGCTTTGTGTTAAGAGATTAAATATCTTTTTAATTTGCTATAGATTAGTCTGTTCTCCCTCCACCCCCGCCAATTCTGAGACCATTAATTAAAGTGTAAGTAGAGGTGAGAGTGTTGGAATTATATACAATTACTTTTATTCTGATAGATTAGATTTGAAGTTGGTGGAGAACACATAGGTAGATCTGCACAGGCAGCAGTTAAAAAACATTGGCTTGCAGTTCAGGAGAGAATTTTCTCTCATAAATGTTAAATTTGGGAATTGCATATTTGGTCCTAAGGCTTTATTAAATTTCACTGCCATTCTATAGTCTAGGGATAAAACTGCATTGAGGTTTGACAAGGATTCTCCTCTGATTCTAGTGATTTGAAACTCATAAATATACAAATGAAAATATAAATACAGGAGAAATTTTGAAGTCATTAAAATTCTAAAAAGTAGATAATTTGTTAAAATAGTGACTGGGCAGGGAGGGGCTTTATTTAGAAGAATAGTGTGAGCTCATAAATGGGTATTGTTGAAAGCAGCTATGTGTGTTGTAGTTTGTTAGGCAGCATTAGGACACTGTCACAGAGAGCTACTAGAAAAGCCCTTTGGTAGAACCTGATTCCAAGGCATTCCAGGGATGGAAACAGGACCAGTTTGGCTGCAGCGTGGGAGTGTAGGCAGGAGTAATAGGAGGAGAAATTGGAGTTATGAGCACAGTGTACAACATCAATAACTGTTAATGGATGAGATTTTCTTGGGAGTTCTGTAGAGTGAAAAAAGGAAAATAAAAGAACAAGAAATGGTAGAGAACAGCATTCTGTTAGGAACAGATAGAAGAGGAATAACCGATGAAGGAACATAAGGACATTTGTTAAAGAAATTTGAAAGGAAAACTTGTAAAGTATCTCAAAGCCAAGGAATCCAAGGGAGGATGATTTCAAGAAAGCCAAAGTGGTCAGTGATATTGAACACCTCACAGACAGCAAGTCTGACAATATTAGATTTAGCCATTTGAAGGCAGTTAATTATTAGTTTCAAGTAATTTCCTCTGCTTATCTGTTGGTCCTTTTTATACCCCAGTGGGGAAACAACAAGCAATATAGTTCTTCACAAATTTGAAAGTCATGTTTAGAATGGTCTAACTTAAAATGAATGAGATATGCTATCTTCAAGTTTTATTTTTAGAGTTGTGTGTGTAGGGAATGTGTGTGCACCTCTGTATGTGTATTTAGAAACAGTTCAAAGAGGTAGAAAGAGACCTGCAACGCAGGTAAAACCAGAGGCCTGCAAAGGCATTCCATTTGTACTAAGGATTCATAAAGAAAAATTTAAAACCAACAACCTCTGACTTTAAATATGGAATCCAAATTGAAAGTTACTAAGACAGATGTTCTGAATTTAACAGCTTATTGGATAATTATGTCACATGCTCCAGGGTTAGTTGCCACAGATTTATTCATTGTAATTAGTGATATGTCTGAAATGAGTGAATAGTCAGCAAGTGTTAAATAATCTCACCGGAGGTTGGTAGGGCATTAGTAGAGAAACCAAAGTGAACTAGGACTTTGTGTTTACGATACAGAAAAATAACTACTGGAGAAAAGGTGTTGCCAGGGTAGCATACATTAAAAAAAAAACAAAAAAAAAACCCACCAACTAGAAGAACAAATATCACAGCTGATTTTACATTTTTTATGGACTGAATATACATGTCCCCCCAAAATTCGTATGTTGGCATCCTTGCCCTCCATGTGATGGTATTAGGAGGTAGGGGGCTTTTGGAAAGTGATTGGATCATGAAGGTGGAGCCCTCATGAATGAATTAGTGCCCTTATAAAAGAGACTCCAGGGAGCTCTCTGATCTTCTTCCTGCCATGTGAGGATACAAGGAGAGAATGGTCACCTGCAAACCAGAAGAGGTCTCTCACCAGAACCCAACCACACTGGCACCCTCATCTCAGATTTCCAGAACTATAAGGAGTAAATTTCTGTTGTTACAAGCCACTCAGTCTATAATGGATTGTTGTAGCAGCTTCACATTAAGGCTACATTTTTATAAGTAAATAGATCCCTTATTAAAGTAATATATCACTCTAAATATATCATTACATACCATTTATGAGCTTTATGACCTTGGCCAAGTTAGTCTTTCTACATCTCAGTGTCCTGATTTGTTAATTGGGCATATTAATATTAAGGTTTGCATGAAAGATTTAAACATACAATGTATAAAAAACACTTAACCTAATATACAGCGTGGGTCAATAAATCTTAGTCATTAATAATTGTATATGCTGGCTAACTTCCAAACTTCTTTATACCTATAATCTCTATCATCAGATGAAGTGGTTCAGTGTGTGATAAACTTGAATTTTTTCTTGTTGAATGAGGGTGGATTTGGTTGGGGACCTGGCACTACATCAGCCTCTTACTTCCTCTTTAAGTGGCCCAACAGTGCTTCAAGGAGCAGAGATGGAAGACCATTGTCCTGAGAAAGCAGACAATTAGCAAGTTATCTTTTCAAAAAAGACTAAATATCTTTTCTATATTTATAGAAATATAAAGCACAAGTCCATGTTTCAAATCTCTAACTATAATAGAGATAATTATTGTCAAGATTTTCTATTTTAATCTACCTATTTCCTCCATAGTCTGAAGACTGGCACTGCACTCCTTCCAAAATCGTATATAAGATTTAAACAAACCTATCAAAATGACTTCTGGCCTTTAAAATAACAAGTTATTATCTCTTTGGACTCAGATCCATGGCATAATTCTCGGTTAGCAGCATGTTTGCTAAAATGCTTCCAAAATTGCCTCAGCTCTTTCCTTTGGGCATCAAGGCTTGACATAGATGTATGCACAGATGATATAGCCTAGAGATTTTACAGACAGCGTTTTCTATTAAATGCATCTTGGAGGATGATAAAGTGTCTTAGGTGAATTCCTGTTAGGCTTTTATTTTGGTTGTCTTTTCTTCTAAGGAGAAAAAAAAAAAAAAAGATTGCAGAAAGCTATTTCTGCATGAGCTTCTCCCATCCCATGGTATTTCTGGTTCAATAGGAGATTAGTTACCTACTCCAGTCATTAAGTTACTAATTTGGCAAGTCATATTCTTTTTTTCATATGCTTTTTTCTCCGCGACATTCCCTAGGCCTTTCTTAGGAATGGCTTCATTAACATTGAATGGGCTTTCTTTATGGAGGTTGGAACTCCCAGTAGATTTAAAAAATATTTTACAAGCTGTGCAGCCCTCTGCTAATTGACGCTTTGCCCTTTTTCTAAACACCCTTAGATATATGAATCAAGCAGAAGCTAAAATATTGTAAATCTAATATTGAATAATTATATGAGTCCTTTTTTTATTAAACTTACTGTATGTAATATTCAAAATTTAACATGGAAATTACAGCTTATAAAATTCAAAATGTGAGTAATTATTATAAAGCATATTTGGAGTAAGCTATTATTTCCTCAAATGCTTTAACTAATTGATCAATTAATGTTTATTGACTTGTTTTATATTAATATTGAGATTTGCTGGGTGCACATTGGATGGGACGATAATAGGCTGTGTGTAAGAATTAAGCCATGAATTCTCCCTTTAAGAAATTGAGATTTCTACTGTAGACAAAAACTAATACTATTATAGTTGAACCAGTTCAGAATTACCTGATTCCTTTTAAGTTATTAAATATGTTTCAAAAATCATCTGCAAATGTTTGTTATTTATCAACCACTTTGATAGACGTTGATAGAGCTGGATATTTAAGAATCATTTGAAAGTTTTTGAATTTCTTTTTTTAAAAATTTTATTGGAGTATAGTTGATTTACAATGTTGTGTTAGTTTTAGGTGTACAGCAAAGTGATTCAGTTATACATATACATGTATTCATTCTTTATCAGATTCTTTTCCCATATAGGTTATTACAGAATATTGAGTAGAGTACCCTGTGCTATACAGTAGGTCCTTGTTGGTTATCTATTTTATATATAGTAGTGTGTGTAGGTTAATCCCAAACTCCTAATTTATCCCTCCCCCACCCCATGTTTCCACTTCGGTAAACATAAATTTGTCTTTGAAATCTGTGAGCCTGTTTCTGTTTTGTAAATAAGTTCATTTGCATCATTTTTTTAAAAATTAGATTCCACATATGAGTGATATATGATATTTGACTTACTTCCCTTGGTATGATAATCTCTAGGCCCCTCCGTGTTGCTGCAAATGGCATTATTTCACTCTTTTTTATGGCTGAGTAATATTCCATTGTGTATATATACCACATCTTCTTTAACCATTCCTCTGCTGATAGACATTTAGGTTGCTTCCATGTCTTGGCTATTGTAAATAGTGCTGCAGTGAACATTGGGACACATGTATCTTTTTGAATTATAGTTTTCTCTGGATATATGCCCAGGAGTGGGATTGCTGGATCATATGGTAGTCCTATTTTTAGTTTTTTCTGGAACCTCCATACTGTTCTCCATAGTGGTTGTACCTATTTACATTCCCACCAACAGTGCAGGAGGGTTCCCTTTCCTCCACACCCTCTCCAGCACTTATTGTTTGTAGACTTTTTGATGATGGCCATTCTGACCAGTGTGAGGTGATACCTCACTGTAGTTTTGATTTGCATTTCTCTGGTAATTAGTGATGTTGAGCATCTTTTCATGTGATTTTTGGCCATCTGTATGTCTTCTTTGGAGAAATGTCTATTTAGATTTTTGGCCATTTTTTGATTGTTAAATTTCTGTATTTTATAGTTATCGGTATTGAAGTACATGAATGATTTTGTTTTGTTTAACTGTATTTTATTAAGTAAGTGTCATGAAAAATACATGAGGAATTCACAATACTGACAAGAGAGAAAAGATCAATAAGGCAATGGAGCAGACTTGCCTTATTCTCTTTCTACCTCAAATTCCTAAACAAATCACATGCACATGTGTGTTATGTGTACATGAACATGCATATGTATACACAAACATGTATTTTTATGTGTTCTCATCACTTATATACCTACTTATTAATATATGTGTAACATACATCTTATGAAATCCTCAACTACCTTGAGAAACAAAAAATAGTTATCAGGAGAAAGAATACTGAAATGAATACCAGAAAGACTGAACATGGAACGTAGCCTTATTTGGAAATAGGGTCATTGCAAATGCAATTAGTTAAGATGAGGTCATACTGGAGTAGGGTTGACCCCTGATCTAATATGATTCTAATATGATTGGTGTTTTCACTTTAATTGAAAAATATTTTTAATACATACACAAATCCTGGAGTCTTAAAAGTTGGCACTAAAGCTAAAGTAGATAATGTTCAACAAAAGCAGTGAATATTGTTATTTCAGTGAATTTGCAAACTATGTGACACAGAATACATTTTGTAGTGTTACAAAATGTAGATGTTACTTCTGATACATAAACTCTTAAAAAAGAACAACTAGACAAAGAACTCCACTGAGTTAAGTCAATAGCTATGTCTTATGCCAAAATAAATTTTATTTATAAATTTTCTTTCTTAAGGATTCCTTTAAATGTGAATATAATGACAAGATATAGTTGTGTGTGTGTGTGTGTGTGTTTTTAAATTATTGGTCTTATTCTAATAAAGAGGAAGGATGTTCAATTTATTTTCCCCTCAGGAACCTGTACTTACTACCAATTTTCTCCTAAAATAAAATTCAAAGTATGGTTTTTGTATTTAAATCCCTATGGTTTTAGCCTTTAATCTCTGTATGTCACAAAAATATAGATCAGACATCCAAAATAAAATGGGAATTGTGTGTTCTGTGAAACCTCACAGAATTGCTGCTTCATTTTTTTCCAGTTTCAACCTTTGAGATATTTTGTTCAAATAAATGTACACATATTTTACTAACTAAGAATTAAGGATTTTAATATCTAGATTGCACTCACTACTTTATTAACTAGTGTGCAGATGAAAACCCATCACATACACAAGTGAACAAAGAAATATCCTTAAAAATCACTTGATTGATATTCTCCATTGATTAGTACATGACACAAAGAGAACTGATTGAAAAGGGGAAAAACACAATTTCAAAAGGACAAACAAAGCATTTTATTCTGGCAGCTACTGCTCAGTCATTTGCCTAATTCACTAAATTAGAGGTTTTTATAAGAATCTTATAATGTAGGTTCTGTACAGAAGAGACAGAGTAGATAGAGGAGAGCCAACACAGCCTTTCCTATTCCCAACACAATGGTAAATGATGCACTTAAGGAAGGTTTTTAGTTATGTCAAAGTCCTCAAATGTATTTGGAACATCAAAGAATAAATTATATTCAGATAAGTTTTGATTTTAAACATATTTTATTATGCAAACTGCTCTTATTTGGAAAATAAGTTTAAAAAATAATACTGTGAAAATGCAATGAAACTCCTTTGAATTACACTAAAGATCACTTATTAACATCAAGAGAAATTGTGTTTATTCTTTAAATGCCTCTCACTAGGTTCCATGAATTAAGATTTTTTTTTAGAGTTTTATTTTTTGACATTTCTTCCATTTCCTTTATTCTTTTGAATTAATGCCCCTCACTCATAATGGTTTCAACCTAAAACTTCCTGATTGTTTCTAAAAATAATTCCCAGTATTATTTGTTTTTTTTAATTATTGTGATCCTGTTTCATAGGGAAAATTTTAAGTTTTATTAAAAATCAAAAACTAAATGTGAAGAATTTACTTCCTAACCCCTTGTTAAATAGTTCTCACTTTTTCCCAACATGGTTCTTGTCCTAGGTTGAACACCAAACAAAAAATGTATTGGTGGTCCACAGATCCCAGCTTACACCTGCAAAGGTACCTCTCTATAACCTCCTCCTGACACAACACTGCATAATTTACTGTACAAAGAGACAAAAAGTTCAGTTTAAAGAAGAAAAGTCAGTAGAACTTATTATTAGTAGATTATCAATGTAGCTGATTATCAAGCTTAATCTAATCAATTCAGTACATATACTTCTTTAACCTAGTGGACGATACCCTTTAATTCTTCTATTTTAGCATTCACCTAACTGCATTTCTCTCCACCACATTTCCAGTTATTGTTAAGAGTGTGTTCAATATCCCCAGGGATAACTCATCTGTACCTGGTACAGCCACTCACTTCTCTAAGCTTTTCTCTAAGATCTTATTTTCCACCCAACTCCACCTACCTACTTTAGTGACCATGCTCTAGAATATGCCATTACCTATTACTACTCTATTAAAATACCTATTTCAGTAGCCTCATCATCTGACCACCACTTCCTAAATTCTAGCAAATTTCCCCTTAGTACTTTTCCTGGTAAGACTTCAAATAACTAAACAGTAAACAATCACTGACAGACTTCAAAAGAACTGATGTACTTGGTCACTGAACATGATGCACATCTATTCACAGTGATTTGTGGACAAAAGAGCTAGCAGCGAAGTTCGTGTTATTACTTACGATTAATATAGCTCAGTAACTGAAATTTAAATAGTACTTTTGGAGGATTGATGTTATTTAACTAAACTATGATAATGCACAAATCCAAGATTGCCTTATTCAGTTATGTTCTTTTATAATTTAGAAAGTGTTTTGATATAGGGACAATATTGAAAATATTGCAAATACTTTACTTTGTAATTAAACTGAGGCAAATTTACTCTTCTAATATTTCAACTAGTAACAAGAAGCAATGTGGCTTTTATGACAAAGGCATATTGATTTCCATTCTGGGTTGTAAGGGTATGCTCTCCTTCCACGGTAATGTCTCCCTTTCCTACTCCTCTGTGTAACATCTATGGAGTTGTACAATATGTTATTTAGTCTCCATGTTGCTGTGCAATCCAGTCACTCACTGCTCTTCCTAAAGGAAATAAATGACCACTAAAGGTGGCTGAAATTTAGGAATAGGGATTATTCTGAAAAGAGAGTTTAAGCCCAAGGTCCACATTGAAAGACACAGTAAAAATTCTACACCTCACCTTTATAAATGCTGGCTTATTCTGAATAGGCATTTGATAGATAACCACAACTTTTTATCATAGTATGCAGACCTTTGTCCTTATGTTTTCGATTGAAATGTCCTAGTCATCATACTTATGAGTTTAAAAATGTGCAGAAGGTAATCAATATATAGCTTAGTTATAAAATATCAATATTTAGAGTATGGGCCTTCCCATTGTCCCATAAATTTGTTTCTTTATTTATTTTTGATAATACTAGATGGCTTTGAATAGTTTGTTTTTCCTCTTAGAATATAGCTCATATAGTTTTGAAAACAATCACTTTGCTTGAATCCTCAGTATGCTATTTTAAATCTCTTATCTTAGATTTTATACAGTTTAATCTTTCTCATGTAAGAGGGAGAATAAGAGTTTCTTTATTTTTTGCCATTACATCTCTAGACTCTCACATGAACAAACATATTAATATATGTAAAGTTAATGAACATATATTACTATTGGCTGCTGATTTGGGAGACTGCAGGGACCCATTGGAAGAACGGGCAAAATAGAAAGGAAAATGATAAGACATAGAAGAAAAGAAACCAAAAGAGGGAGGGATGTTTTATGGTCAATCTCAAATTGTTGGGATTTTTTTTTTAGGAACAGGAAAACTGAATTGAATCTGCCTATTTGAGATACTGAGGCCCCTTCCCTCTTTAAACACTGTATTCTGGACTGGAAGTTGTGGCTATAATAATGTAAACTATGAGTGTTTGTAAAGGGACAGAGGCATAGACAGTGGAATATAATGGAAACTCAGAAAACAGAATGAAAAGTCTATATTAAAGAATTATAATGTTTATCTAAGGACACCATTGATTTAGGAATTGTCCAGCCATAAACTGCGGTAAGATATTTCCAACACATAAGCTGACTTTTATCCAGAATATGAAAATAACTCCTATCTATCAATACAAAAAAGAATTAAATTTTAAAAATGAGGAAGAGGCTTGAACAGAAGGTTCTTCACAGAAGACCAATAAATATATAAAATAATGGTCAATCTCATTGGTCATCAAGGAAATACAACTTAAATTCACAATGAGATACCACTGCAGACCCACCAGAATAAAGTAAAAACCAAGGAGAATTCCAGTTGCTGGGGCTGATGTGGAGCAGTTGCTTCTATCATTAAAAAAAAATGATGGGTAAATTGAAAAACAAACAAAGGAAAAGATGCTCAACACAATTAGTCATCAGAGATTTGTCAATGAAAACCGCAGTGATAGTTACATGGTATGGTACTGGCTTAAAAACAGGCATATATACCAATGGAACAGAATAGAGAACCCAGAAATAAACCTAAACATATGGAGTTAACTAATCCTTGACAAGGGCACCAAGGACACACGATGGGGAAAAAATAGCTTCTTCAATAAATGATGTTGAGAAAACTGGATATCCACATGCAAAAGAATGAAACTGGACCCCAGTCTTACACCACACACGATTAACTTGAAGCAGATTAAAAATATAAATATAACACTTAAAACCATAAGACTCCTAGAAGAAAAAAAAGGCGAAAAGCTCCTTGACATTGGAGTTTGGCAATGATTTTTTGGCTACGACACCAAAAGCACAGGCAACAAAAGCTAAAATAAACAAGTAAGACTACATCAAACTAAACAGATTCTGCACAGCAAAGGAAACAATAAATTGAAAAGGCAACCTATGGAATGGGAGAAAATATATGCAAATAATATATCTGATAAAGATTTATATATATATATGTATACATTTATATATATCCCAATAGCAAAAAAGAAAATTTCCAATTAAAAATTGGCAAAAGACCTAAATAGACATTTTTGGAAGAAAACATTCAAATGGCCAACGGGTACAGGAAAATGTGCTAAACATCATTAATTATTCAAGAAAATGCAAATCAAAACCACAATGAGATATCAGTTTACACCTGTTAGAATGACTATTACCAAAAAAGATGAGATAACAAATGTGAGGATGTCGAGGAATTAGAACCCTGTATGCTGGGAATACAAATTGGTACAGCCATTATGGAAAACTGCATGGAGATTCCTCAAAAAATTAAGAATATAATTACCATATGCTACAGCAATCCCACTCTTGGGTATATATCTTAAGAAAATGAAATCAGTATCTCAAAGATATATCTGGATTCTCAGGCTCGCTGCAGCATTATTCACAATAGTCATTATAAGGAAACAAACTAAGTGTCCTTAGATGGTTGAAGGGATGAATAAAATGTGACACACACACACACACACACACACACACACACACACAAAATGGAATGTTATTCATCCACAAAAAGAGGGAGATCCTGCCATTTGCAACAACATGGATGAGTCTGGAGGACATTACACGAAGTGAAATAAACCAGACAGAGTAAGAAATACACTGTATGATATCATTTATATTTGGAATCAAAAAATAAGTCTATTGCTTAGAAACAGAACAGAATGATGGTTGCTAGGGGGCTTCAGGGGGAGAGGTAGAGAGGGAATTGTAAGTCAAAGGGTACAAACTTTCAGTTATAAGGTGAATAAATTCTGAGGATCTAACATATAGCATGGATACTATAATAATATAGTATACTTAAATTTTTCTAAGAGTAGATCTTAAACAGTCTCAAAACAGAAAATAATTTAAAAAGGCATAAATATATGAGGTAATAGATGTGTTAATTATCTTGAACTTGGGAATCATTTCACAATATATATGTGTATTAAATCATGTGTACTTTATGTACAAGTATATTTGTCAATTTTTCCTCAATAAATCTGGGGAAAGTTAAAAAGCTAAAGACATAAAAATGTTTCAGTTATGCAAGTTTAATTAGTTCTAGAGATCTGTTGTACAGCATATTGCCTACAGTCAACAAAACTGTATTGTGCACTTAAAAATTTGTTAAGAGGATAGATCTCATGTTGTGTTCTTACCACAAAAAAACAAAGAGACACAAGGAAACTTTTGGAGGTGATAGTTATGTCTATTACCTTGACTGTGGTGATGGTTTTATGGGTATATGCATATGTCCAAACTCATCAAATTGTATATACTAAATATGTGCAGTTTTTAGAATATCAATTATACTTCAATAAATGTGTTTAAAAACAAAAAGAGAAAGTTTGACAATAGCAAATGTTGGTAAGGGAATGAGACAAATGGAACTCTCATGTATTGCTAGTGGGAATGCAAAATGATGCAGTCACATTCAAAAACTCTGTATTGGTATCTTATAAAATTAAACGTACACTTACCATACCACCCAACAATTTTACCGCTAGGTATTTATTTAAGAGAAATGAATGGAAATGTACCATGAAGACTTTCAAGTTAATGTTTATAGCAGCTTTATTCATAGTAGCCCCGAACTAGAAACAACCCAAATGCCTATCAACTGTAAGTTAAAAATACATAATGTAGGTCCATACAGTGCAATACTACTTACCAGCAGAAATGAACACTTTCAATAACGGAACTTAAAAAGCATGTTAAGTGAAAGAACTGTGGTGTTATTACCTACTATATTTTCACTTTTGTGACATTCTATAAAGAGCAAAATATCATGAAAAATATATAACCAGCTCTTCTGTGGAGAAACAGTACTAAAAACACATCACTGAGACCTGGAAACTTTACCTTTCACATAACATTAAGATAACTCCAGGGAGATTAACTAAATAAATTGTATAGCTTATTCTCTTAGTATCTAATTGCAGGATGCAGTTAAATATTTGAAAGTAATAAATCAATCTTTTGACTTTACACAGAGGTTAGAGAAAACACTATACTCGGGTTTTGCCCCTTATACACAAAGAAACATCAGGGAATGTATCATTATTTACAGTATCACACAATTGATTAATATCCATTGTGGTTGCTTTGTAAAAATACATTGCAAAAAATCTAAAAATTAATTCAGTGTGTATTAGTAGAATGTTCTCTCTTATAATTTGCATAGATGTTCCACAAAGAGGAACAAAATGACAGGATTCGTTAAAGAATATAGATAATGAACTAGGAAAAGAAGTATATCTTGTGAAAAATACACCAATTTGAAATCTTGGTAACCATTTAGAATCATTTTTCTTATCACTATTATCTGAGAATATCTGGAACAGTAGGTAATAATTCGAGGGAGGTCTTCTCTGTTTCTCCAGTTTTTCAAGGACATTATGATGTTAGAACTTCAATTCTTTTGTTCAAAAGAATTTTTTTTGACTTTCCAGGAAGCTCTTGAATGGCAGGCTTATAAGGATTAGGACACAGAGTTGAATAGCTGAAGTCAAAATAACGACTTTGATATTTCTCTGTGCCTCTTCTATCAAAGCAAAGGGAGAGCTCCTCAACTGAAGGAGAATGAAGGTCAACAGACAGGAGGTGTTTGGCGGCCTTAATTTAACTAGTATGCAAATGATTTAAAACATTCTTTTTATAGTACTTGGGTCAATTACTAAATCTGACATGAAAGGTCTACCTTTCAAGGAAACCAAGCTTAGGGTCCGTATGCAGCATTATGGAACCAAGAGTAGCCAACACTTAGCATGGAGCTGGATGTTACATAAGTAAGAAAACAGAATTACTCTCCAGCCCTATGGATTTATGGTCTGTGAGGAAATGACTTTCAATGTGGAAATTTTCAAAGTTAAAGTACTGCCACTGCAAGGAATAGTGAAATTGGAGGAAAAAATTCTCTAAGAGTGTTATTTTTGAGGATAGAAAAGTATATTTTGTAATTATAGATGATTTTGTTTTCATACAGAGAACACAATTTGAAAAGTCTCAAAAGAATTTAGAGATTGTCTGTTTGCAGGAAAGCAAATCATTGGCTCTTTATTTTATGAAATACAATAATTCGACTACCACCCAAGAAGCCAGGTGCTTTAGAGAATCAGTAATATGTAAAATGAATGCAAAGTTTGTAGTCATACAAACAACTTGGCAAATATAGCTTTGCCACTGGGGAAGAATTCTGGGGCAAGTGACTTCACTTTTCCAAATCTCAGGTTCCTTAGTTTTATGGAGGTTTAGTGATACTTAGTTCATTGGATTGCTGTCATGATTTATTGACATAATATGTAAGTATCCTGGCAGTTTGTAGACATTCAATAATATTTGTTTTCTTTCCTTTTAAAAGAAGTAGCTCAGTACGTTGAATTGTATGTATACTTTCACATCAGAAAATTCTGCTGGATACCGCCATTTTAAACTGTCTTTTCTCTATCTAAAAAATAGGTAGTAAAAGTATCTGACTGACAGATCATGCTAAGATTTATGATGGTTAAATACGATAATGAATTTTAAAGTTTTTCAAAACCTATGTAGGATAAAAGCAATGCAAATTATTTTATTAAAAATAATGGTATATTGCAGATATAAAAATATGTAAGGCATACCATTTTATAAAATGTAAAGTATCTATGTGCCAATAATTCACCTTCAGAAATTAAAAATAATACTGTAATGAGAACCAACCACATGGGTATCCCCATGTGGGGACCACATGGGTCCCCATGCCAATTACTCACAACCCCCCTCACCCCTACACAAATAACTACTGGCCTAATTTGATATTCATTGTTATCATGAACTTCTCTATACTTGTAGTACATATGCATTTTCCCATAAATGTTATCTCACATGTTTTTAATTTTTGTTAAATGGAACATATTATATTACATGTATTCTTCTATAACGTGATATGTTATATGACGTATTGTGAGCCCCATCCTGTTGATTTGCAGAATTCAAATTCATTTATTTTCAAAGCTTATTATTCCTTTTTACACATAAACTGACCTTTATTTTTGCTAAGATTGATGATCATTTAGTTTATTTTTAATTTTTTATTATTATAAACAATGCTGCTATATGTTTTTATGCATATCCAAGTGTACCTGTCAAAGAGGTTCTCTGGAAGATATATCTGGGAATAGATTGCTGGATAATAAATGCCCACATTTTCTACTTTTCTAGACCACAGCAAAATGCTCTCTAATTTGTGTTAATTTGAATTTTTAGTCTTCTGCCTTGCAAATAATTAGTTCACATATCTGGCTTTTCCACTTTATAATTTTGTTCTTTATTGTTTATGCTTTACATATCTTAAGATATCTATTCATTCCCCAGGACATAAAACTATTCTTTCTATACTTCTAAGATTTTAAGGTTTGCTTTTCATATTTAAGTTGTTAATCCAGAATATTTATAGGTGTGATGTAAGAGAGGAATGCAGTACTTTTATTTTCTTTTTTATTCAGATTACTGATTAGTTCAAAACCGTTTACTGAATAATTCATTGTTTTTCTACTGATCTTGCTTGCCACTTCAAACACCAAGTTTCCATATATGCACAGGTTTGCTTAGTGATCTTTATTTTGTTCCGGTAAAATCCTTTTCTTTTCTGACACAAATTTCAGTTTAACTTCAATAGGTCTGTAATTTGATACCTGGTAGAACAAAATCCTCTGTCTTGTCTTTGTTGGTTTCCTACTGCTGTGTTTAAAAATATCCACAAATTTAACAGCTTAAGCACCCATTTATTATCTCCAGAGTTTGATAAATTAGAAGTCTGGGCATGGCATCACTTGATTCTCTTTTCAAGGTCTTTCAAGCTAAAATCCAGATGTAGGCTGGGCTGCCTTCCCATCTGGAGCTTGATTCCCCCTCCATACTCATGGTGTTATGTTAGGAATCAATTCCTTGAATTTGTAGGACTCAGGTCCCTGATTCCTTGCTAGCTGTCACATGCCGTTCATTCTCAACTCTTGGAGGGCAGCTGCTTTTCCGTCACATGTCCCTCTCCATCTTCAAAAACAGCAATGTATCTCCCTTGCAATAAATCCCTCTCATGCTTTAAATCTCTTCTTCAGGAACTTTACAGTCCATTTTAAGGGCTGGCTTGATTACGTTAAGCCCACTTCAGATAATCTCCCTTTCTCTGAGGCAGCTGGGCCATATAACATTATAACATAGCCTAAATACAGGAATGACTAGATAATCACAATCACGAATTGCATGGAATATCCATAGGACATGTACATCAGCATGAGGAGTCTTCGAGGACCATCTTAGAATTCTGCCTACCACATTTTCCTAATTCAAGGGTCCCTTGAGTGTCATCCATTTCTTTCATAGAAATTTTAGAATCGTCTTATAAAATTGATCAAAACTCTGATTATTTTCATTGGATTTATATTTAATATATCAGTATGGGACAAATCAACTTTTTATGATATATTACCCCACTTCTAAATGTGACATATGACTCCATGCATTTTAGTATTCATTCATATACTTCATTAGTTATATTATTTTCTCTCTCCTGGTCTTGAACATTTTTTGTTGTACTTATTTCTGAGTAATTTATTTGTCTTTTTTATTGAAATTGTGAATGACATTTTATAAAATCACATTTAAAATCATTTTAGTTGGGTTTGATAATTCAACTTCATTATTATTAATTTTATTGAAGTACAAAATATATATGTGTATATATATATATACATGCAAAATAAAAAGCATACAGCCCAACAATTTTCAAATAGTGAAGCACTTCTGAAATCAGTGCCAAATCAAGACGTGGAAACAGTAATGGTGTCCAGAAAACACCACTAGTTATTATCCCTACCATCTGGCTCCCCACTCCCTATTTAGACACTACCCTGATAGTTTTCTTCTTTTTTTATAATTGAGGTGAAATTCACATAACATACAATTAAGCAATTAACTCTTTTAAAATATACAAGTAAGTGGAATTTAGTGCATTCAAAATGTTGTGCAAATACTACCTCTCTCTAGTTTAAAAATTTTTCATCATCCCAGAAGAACACCTGGTACTCTTTAAGTAATTTTTTTTTTCAGTAATGTTTTGTAGTTTTCCATGTACAAGTCTTTCACCTCCATGGTTAAATTTATTCCAAAATATTTTATTTTTTGGATGCTACTATATTTAGAATTCTTTTATTACTTTCCTTTTTGGATTTTCCCTGCAGCTGTATAACAACGCAACTAATTTTGGTATGTTGATCTTGTACGAATGATATTAATTGCAAATAAGAGATAATTTCCTTCTTCGTTTCCAATTTGAATGCATTTTATGTCTTTTTCTTTTCCAGTCACTCTGGCTAGGGCTTCCAAAATGGTAATGGTGAAAAATGGTCATCATCCATGCATTATTTCTGATCTTGGGGGAAAAGCTTTCTGTCTTTCATGACTAAGTATGATGTTAGCTTTAATTAATGCTGTTCAGGAAATTCTATGCCTAGTTTATTTATTCTCATGATGCTACAGTATGTCTTTTAAAGAAAATTTCTTAATGTTAAGCGTAGTCCGCTTTTCAATGTTTTTCTTTCCCTTTGTTGACATTAATTTCAGTGCCCTAAAATATAAACCTTTGCATACAATAGGGTTGTGAAGATTGTATCCTGTTTTCTCCTAAAAAATTATATTGCTTTACTTTTCACATTTCAGCCCACAATAACATAGAATAAATATATATAAATATATAAAAAATAAATATATTTGATATATAAATAAATATATATATTGGCATTAGATATATATAAATATATATATAATGGCATTAGATTAAGATTCTTATTTTTCCATATGTTATCCAATTGACCCAAACTGATTATTGAAATGCCATCTTTTTTTTTTTTTTTTTTTTTTTTTTTACTGCACTGCAGTTTTACTTTATAAATAAGAAGACTTTATATGTGTGTGTCTGTCTATGAAATTATCCTATTCAACTTAACTTTTCTTGTTTCTCTGTACCAATGTGACACTGTCTTACTAGAACATCAAAATATGACATGCTATTTGAAATTAAATCTTCCTATTTTTATTCTTTTTCAAAATGTCCTTGGCTCTTACTTGCCTTCTGCATTTTCACATGACTTTTAAAATCAACTTGTCTGTTTCACACATAGAATAAAATTGCTGGGATTTTTATTTGAATTTAACTGAATCTTTAATTAATAATAAATTTAATTTACTCCTCATCAGTGTTTGCCTTATTGTTGTCATGTATTTCAATTATATATCCATCTTAAACCCCAAAGACATTACTATAATTATTTTGATCAGTCATTACCCAGTCAATATTCATTTATGATTTATCCTTTTCTAAGATTCATTGTTAAATTTCCTTCCTCTAGAATCAGTTTCACTGCTTGTAACAGTCATTTAAGTATTTCTTTTACTACATAATTATCAGTTGAATTGAAAAGTTCTGTGTGTCTGAAAACACCTTTAGTTTATTCACTTTTGAACAATATTTTTACTGGACATAAAATTTGGAATAGATAGTACATTCCTTTCATAATTTTTAAATTGGTATTCCCTTATATTCTGACTTCCTTTATTTCTGTTGAGAAGTAAATTGTTGTCTTGTTCCTTTGAAGAGATTATGTCTTATGTTTTTCCTCCAATCTAGTTTATAATTTTTTTCTTGATCTTTGGTTTTCATAAGTCTTATAATAATATTCCTCATGTGGTTTTCATTGCATAAATCTTGCTTAGGTTTCAACAGAGCTTCTTGAATGTGTGGGATTATCTTTCATCAGGGTTGCATAACCTCAACCAGTATCTCTTCAAGTATTGTTTCTGTCTCATTCTTTCTCTCTTCCTCTTGGATGCCAATTGTATGTATGTCAGCCCTATGCAATAACATATGGGTTAAACCTGTTTACTGACTCCTTTATTGGTCCAACTTTCTTTAACTCCATTTATTATTTTCTGTCTCTGTACTCCAGTTTTCATGCTTTCTCTTGGAAACATCTTCCAGTACATTAATACCATTTTCTGGCATATCTGCTCTGCCATAAAACCTATGACATGAGGTTTCATAGGTTATACTTTTCACTAATACTTACCACAATGCAGTTCTTAATACAATTTTTAATGTAAATTCAATTCACTGTGGAAAAATCTCCAACTTTTCAGCTGTTTTTGAATTTTTTTCTTTCTGTAGTTTAGAACATACTTACCATAGTCAAAGTCCTAATAATCTAATTTAAATATTTGAAGCACTTATATGCCTGTTTCCGTTGTCATTTTTTTTTTTTTTTTGCTTGATGTTCAGCAGTATAATCCTGCTTTTTAGCCTACTTAATAATTTTTATTTAATGACTTACATTGTGTATACAACATATAGGAGTCTCAGATGAGGTTATCTTCCTCTAAAGAGGGTTCACACTTTACTAGGCGTAAATAGAGCTGACTGATAGATATATTCTAGTCAAGAACTCTTATTTGAGGCTACATTGTATCTCCCAGTAAGAGTCAGTTCACCTCTAGTTCATTGGTGTCTCTCCAGTGTTTTCATATATTGAACCTATTATATTCTGCAAGTGTCTCTCCCCTCAGGACCATACTGACATCTGGCTATGCCAGAGGCTATGACACTTTGCACAAGATTCTCAGCCTCCTGCTAGCATTTCTGACTCTCTTTCAACAACTGCCTAGTTTACTATTTCCTGTAATGCTGGGTTTGGCAAAATCCTCCCTACAGGTCAAATGCACCATCCTTCTTCACTTTCCCAAAAGTTTTTGGTGGCTTAAGGATTAGAATTTTTCTTATATATTATAATGTTGAAAAAAATCAAAGTGAGAAAATGTTTTAGGATATATGAAAATTAAATTAAAAGTTCAGAATCCATAAATATAATTTTATTGGAACTCAGACACATTTATTCATTTAAGTCTTGCCTAAGGCTTCTTTCTCACTCTACCATCAAAATTGAGTAGTTGAGACAGAGACCATATATGGTGTTTTCTTTGCACTGCTGCTCAGGGCATTACAAGTTGTAGTGAGGATGTTATGACATCACAGCATTGTGAGTGCCACCTATGTTGCCTGACTGTGCGAAGAGACATTTTCAAAGAAGAAATATGTAAAATCTCTTTACAGATCAGCATTAACAGTTGAACGTTTGCAATCAGTTTTGAAGATAAGGAAAACAGACTTTGAATCCCAGTTGGAAAAATGTCTTCCCCTTAAAAAAGAGTTTCATTCTTGTTTTTAATATATTTGTATTTTTTAAAAAACTCTATTATTATTATTATTATTATAGTTTAAATTTCATCAATACAATTTTTGGTTATTTATTATTTCTCATGTTATATAAGTCTCTATATAATATCCCCTAGTTTGCTCATTGGACTACAAAGCCTAAAATAATTATTATCTGACTCTTTACAGAAAAATTTGTCAAACCCCGCTCTAACAGGTCCTAAATACTAATTATGGTTTTTCAAGGATGCTAACAATTTCTGCACTGCTTTTCAAAATATTTCCATGTAGGACTTCAGACTTCTTCTCATTACAGCCCCATTATTCAGAAAATTTCTTGAAGCTCTGAGGGCAAAAAAGGAAACAACATACCTGAAACAGGTGTCTGCTTCTGTGAGAACAAAGTGATTCTAGGAGGGAAGGGTTCCCATGTAGTAAACTTGCCACCAAGTGGTTAAAGCATAGTTCAGAATTGGTGTCCATTGCTGGGAGGTTGCATATAAATGTGCTTTATGCTGCTGGGCCCAGGAATAGTCTCCATCTCTATCACCTTGGCAATTCCTTTCTGACTCATCTTATCAGTTCTGTGGTGGTCAATAAAAATGGCTGGCTGAGGGCAAATGGTCAGAGCATTTTTTTCTACTCAGTTGTTGACTTCATCTTCTATGGGATATTATTTCTGGTGCGAATTAGTATATGGTACAAAATCTTTATACTTTGTCCCTACAATCAAATGTGCACATGCCTTACCCCAGAACTCCAAGCCTCTGAGAAGCCAGCGAAGCTGTTTATCACTGACCATACCCATATATATTTTTTACTTTTGGCTATGTCTCCTTCTATTCAAAATAATTTAGGGATCTGACTGCACTTCATGACCTCCTCCACAGTAACCCTTGTATGAGCCATTTTCATTTTTTGCCTGTATTACTGCACTGGTCCTATTGATTTTCCATATCCCTATTTCCACTGTGCAATCTCATACTCATTCAGAGTACTATAAAAGTGCTAGTTTTAGTTCCAGACCTTTTAGTCAATTTACACCTCCTACTGCAAAGTAATGTAAAGTGGTGTTTTTGGAAATCTGCCAAAACAGTTTAGTGAGGAAAAACTCTTGGCTAATATTCTATGCTAAAACTAGATAACCTTCAAAATATCTGAGTTAACATTTGAGTGAATAATATATAAATATAATATTTAAATATTTAATTGATCTGGAATTTATTTTGCTTTAAGTTATACATATGGATATAACAATGCTTCTAATTATTAGCTCTTAATCATAATACCATTTACTTAATTATTAATAACTTTATCAATGGTCATTTCAGTGTTGAGATCTTACTATAATATTTTGAAGTGTGTTATACAATTGATCACCCATTTTACTAAGAATATGAATTACATAATTATGTCCTTTAATAATTAGATAACTGAATTATCTTAATATTCTCTATTTGATCATAGTTAATTGTTCTATTCTCCTATCATTTTATGTCAAATTGTTAATAATTTTTTTACTGAATTGAACTATAACCTTTGTCATGTTATATACCCTTATAAAAACCATTACTTCTTTCTGGTTTTTTGATTCACTCCATTACTCTAATTGCTAATATCTATACCAATGTCACTTGTGACTTGATTGCAGTGAACTTATAATATGTATTCAAGTATCTGGTAATTCAAGTCTGTACTTGCTGCTTGTGTTTTTAATATTTTAAAAAGCTATTATAAAATAATTATATCCAAATAGCATTGCAAAGTCTCTGAGAACTGAACTGTCATTGGAACTATAGCCCACAAAAGGCCAGTGTAACTTAATGCCTGAATATAGCCAGGTTAATTTTCTGATAAATATAAAAAATACCAATATTCTCCACAGGCTTTATTTTTATTTTTTAATTTTATTGAGGTATAGTTGATTTACAATGTTGTGTTAATTTCTGCTGTACAGCAATGTGACTCAGTTTATATATGTGTATATATATATATATACACATATATATATGTATATGTATATATATATATGAAATACCCTTTTTCATATATTTTCCATTATGATTTATCACAGGATATTCCACAGGCTTTAAATGTCAACATTCTCAAGTCTCATAATACCGAAAACTTCCAAAACACAATTCAAAACATTCAGCATATGTAGATATCCAGGAAAATCTTGATTCACATAAAAGTATACAATCAACAGATGCCCACATTGAGATTGCAGACAGATATTACCTGACAAAGACTTTAACTATTCCAACAAGCAATTATGAACACTCTTTAAACAAACAGAAAAATAGAGAGTATCTACAAAGAAACAGAAGATGTAAAAGAGAACCAGATGGAAATTTATAATTAAAAATTATAATAACCAAATTCTACTGAAATAGGTGGCTATAGTGATGGTTCTAAGTTTATCCTAGCCACAGCAATCAGTCAAGAGAAATAAATTAAAGATGTCCCAATTGGAAGGGTAGAGGTAGAACTGTCACTATTTGCAAATGACATGATAGAGAACGCTGAAGTCTCCACCAACATCTGCTAGAACTAATAAATGAATTCAGCAAAGTTGCAGGATACAAGATTAATACACAGAAATCTGTTGTGTTTCTCTACACTAATAATAAAATATCAAAAGGGAAAATTAAAAAGAAAAAAAGCAATCCTGTTTAAAATTGCATCAAAATAAATTAAATACCTAAGAATAAAACTTAACCAAGGAGGTGAAAACCTGTACTCTGAAAACTAGAAACACTGATAAAGGAAACTGAAGATGATACAAAGAAATGGAAAGATATCCAGTTCTCTTGGATTGAAAGAATTAATATTGTTAAAATGGACATACTACTCATTTCAGCAATCTATAGATTTAATGCAAACCCTATCAAAATACCCAGGACATTTTTCACAGAATTAGAACAATAATCCTAAAATTCATATGAAACCACAAAAGACCCAAAATTGACAAAGCAATCTTGAGGAAAGAAAAAACGAAGCTGGAGGTGTAACCCTCCCAGTATTCAGACTCTATTACAAAGCTACAGTAATCAAAATAGCATGGTATCAGCACAAAAACAGACACATAGATCATTGGAACAGAATAGAGAGCCCAGAAATAAATCCACACACCTATGGTCAATTAATTTATGACAAAGGAGGCAGGAGTATACAAAGGAATAACGACAGTCTTCAATAAGTGGTGGTGGGAAAACTGGACAGCCACAGGCAAAGCAATGAGATTAGAACAGCACCTCACACCATATAAACTCAAAATGGTTTAGAGACCTATATGTCAGAACAGAAACCATAAAACTCCTAGAGGAGAACATAGACAAGACACTCTTTGATGTAAATTGTAACCATATTTGCTTGGATCAGTCCACTAAGGCAAAAGAAACAAGAGCCAAAATAAACAAATAGGACCTAATTAAACATAAAAGTTTTTGCACAGCAAAGAAAACCATTGACAAAGTGAAAAGACAACATATGCAATGGGAGAAAATATTTGCAAACAATACAACCAACAAGGGGTTAATATCCAAAATATACAAACAGCTCATACAATTCAATATCAAATAAGCAAACAACTCAATACAAAAAAAAAGAAATGGGCAGAAGACCTAAATAGACGTTTTTCCATGAAGGCAGACAGATGACCAATAAGCACATGAAAAGATGTTCAACGTCACTAATTATTAGATAAATGCAAATCAAAATCACACCAGTCAGAATGGCTATCATCAAAAAAGTCTACAAATAATAAATGCTGGAAAGGGTGTGGAGAAAATGGAACCCTCCTACACTATTATGGGAATGTAAATTGGTGCAGCCACTATGGAAAACAGTATCGAGTTTCCTTAAAAAACTAAATATAGAACTACCATACAATCCAGCAATCCCATTCCTGGGTGTATATTCAGAAAAAAACAAAAATTCTAATTTGAAAAGATGCCTGCATCCCAATGTTCATTGCGGCACTGTTTACATAGCCAAGACATGGAAACAACCCAAGTGCCCATCAGTAAACAATTGGCTTAAGAAGATGTGGTATATATACACAATGGAATATTACCCAGCCATAAAAGGAATGAAATGTTGCTGTTGCAGCAACATGGATGGACCTAGAGAATGTTATACGTAGTGAAGTAAGTCAGACAGAAAAACACAAATACTATATCACTTTATGTGGAATCTAAAAAATAATACAAATGAATCTATATACAAAACGGAAACAGACTCACAGATATAGAAACCAAATTTATGGTTACCAAAGGGGAGAGGGAGGGGAGGACATATTAGGAGTATGGGATTAACAGATACAAACTACTCTACATAAAATAGATAAGAAACAAGGATTGACTGTTAAGCGTAGGGAAATATATTCAATAGCTTCTAATAACCTATAATAGAATATAATCAGAAAAAGAAACCTGAATCACTGTGCTGTACACCTAAAACTAATGCAGTATTGTAAATCAACTATACTTCAATTTAAAAAAATCAAATGAGACCAAGATATTGAAGTTAGATTGAGTATTTTTTTTTTCTCACCATAAAACATGAATGCTCTGAATTAGCATTTAAGAACTTCTCCAGTTTCTTGTTCTAAGTATAAATTCCTATCCATACAGAAGATATTCTGATTTGGGGATCTAGAGTTGGCCATAAAAATTTGCTATTTAACAACCACCTAGGATGTTTCTGATATAGGCTTCTAAGGACCACACTGCCCTAAATAATTCCCGATCTAAAGATCGTTCATGTGTAAATTATATGTTATTGATTTATAGATTTATATTTTCCCTACCTGGTAATTACTCAGGTATTTCAACTCTTCTTCTTTAGAGAATTGTTTCACTCCATTCCCTATGTGTTTCCATACCTATATTTGTTGTAATTATAAAACTTGGATATGTGACTTGGACTTTTTTTTTTTTTTTTTTTTCAAAAAACTGGTGTTACATTTGGAAAACTGCAGTGAGGATTTAAGGATGAAACTGAAGCAAATCACATTGGAGTCTCATAACTCATCTTAGTAAAAGAAATGTCTGCTGTATTCAGTATCTTATCTAATTTATTTTTATGTACTTCTTTTCAAGTATAGGTAATGATTTCTAAGCAAATACCTGTTGCATGTTAGACTATGAATTAATGAGGAAAATAATGAATTAGGTTTTGAGATTTTTCTAATAAAAATATTCAGGTCAGAGTCTAGTTTGTTTAAACATGCTTGCCCTGGGATTATTATGGATATAAGCTCTGTAAGTTTGTGTGTTGGAAAAAAAAAAAGGGAAGTCTGTGGACTCATTTATGTATTTATGTTTGGCAGAATATACAGTTATTCTGCTTCCCAGTGTCTTGGCTATTGAATCATCAGTATAAGAACTAGCAGTATGTACTTAAAATGCATATGACCAAGTAATAACCATAGCTATATTTATTGTGTTTTTATTCTGTGCCACGATTCTGATTTACCATCTTTTTTAATTCTTAAAAATCCTGTAAGAATTTTATAGTGTAGGCAACCAGGAGTTCAGGAAAATTTTGCAATTTTCCTAAGATCACACAACTTATATGAGTTACCATTTAATCATTGATGAGTCTGACTACAAAATTTGTCCTCTTAATGTCAGTGTTATTCTGTTTCATGGATTAGATGAACAGAATGACTAGCTAATCTAGAAAAAGAAAAATATATTTTTCCAAATTATCATGTCATGTTCATAATTACTGTATGTTCATAGGAACAGTATGTTAGCCTAATTGACTGAGATACTTAAACTTTGAGGGAATAATAAACTCCTGTACTCCAAATTCCAAACCCAAGAGTGCAAAATAAATTATCATACAACATAGAATTATATACATGTGTTTAGTGAAAAGGCTTTCACCAACTCTTAATGTAGCCTACTTCGGTTTAAAATTTTTCCTTATATTTTCAAAATATATTGCTCTGTAATACTCATCTTTTAAGATCCCATCATCCAGCATTATAGACAAGAGTATCCCTTCTTTTTTGTGACAGATCTTCAACAACTGAAAACAGGTCCCATTCTCTTCTTTCTAGTCCTCATCTAGCTTCCCTTTCCTTTTACATTAGACCTGACTCTGGTCACCTCACTATTTCCATCCGGTAAGCTTTGGCACACAACTCTAATCCATATCCCTCTAATAATAAGCTATTCAGACACAAATTCAATAATCCAAAAATGTTCTGGCTAGGATTGCAATTATGTAGGGGTCCAGGTTTTTTTGTAGGATAGAGTGGTGCACAAACAATAAGTGCCTGTATCAGGCATAAATGCGTGCCTTTTAGTATCGATGTGTCATTTGTTGTTAGATACCATTTTTTCTTTGTTGAGAATCAGGGAGACAGACTGGAGCCAAGGAATAAGAAAGAAGAAAATTAATTTTATTCTGTTTTCCAGACTTTTACTAAAGTTTAGGTTTGTATTTTAGAAAAAAAAGTGATTTTTACAAGTGGTCACTCACCACTTGTCCTGCTAATTAACTAGAAGACCATTGAAACTAAATCAATCATTTTCTTTTGTAAATATGATATAGTTATTGGAAATTTTGTATATGCTTTGTAAAAAAAAATAACCATGGTTGTTTGGGTATAAGATGTCCGTAAATTCTAACTACATCTTTGAAATGGAAACAGGTGTTATGACCAGATTTTGATCTGCATTTATATTTAACCTCTGTTCAGGTAATCAAGTGTGTACTCCTGACACCTATTTCTAGGATGCTTGAGTGAAAATAGAAAATCTCCTGTCGTCCTTTCCTTCATTCCCTGTGTCCTACACACACACACACACACACACACACACACACACACACACACACACACACAACCTAGAGATGGAATGATTTTCAATATTGGTGCATCCTTTTGTTAGAAAACAAAAACATGGAATCGGAAGAATTACTCTCAAACACGTTCCACTGCCGTGACTGTCACTGGTCTAGAATTATTTATGTGACATAAGGCTTGATGGGTAGGATTATGTTTCAGCTGGTGATTCCTAAAACAGTAAGATTCTATCCATAGTCTCTCAGTGATCCAATATTAAGAGAGTAGAGGACCTCAGGGTAAATTGCTAGTTATGTTACAAATGCATAAATTGGTTACTTTCTGTTTTGCTTTTTTATCCTTCCCATTTTTCCAATAAAATCATCCTCTTTCTTTCACACTTGTTCATTGGCACCCTTGGAATTTTTTTTAAACATTTTAATATGTTCTTGCCTAAATAAGATCTCCTCATTCTCATTTTGCTTGGAAGACAGTAGAACTGAGTGTTAAGTGACTTTGGAGTTGAGCTGCTTAGGGTTGAATCTGAGACCTACCAGTGATCTGCTATTTAACTCTGTATACATTATATAATCTCCTTAGGTCTCAATTTATTCATGTGTAAAAGAGAAAACAACATCAACTAGATTGTATGCTTAATAATTAAATATGATATTTCACATGTATAGTATTATCATAGTACCTGGCACATAAAATTTCCTCAGTTTATAGACTGATAATTTTTTTTTTTTTTTTTTAGTTTGGCTGTCATTTATTTTAATGAAGGGGAAATTAAGTCTTTTTTTTAGGGTGATAAATTTTAAATTACAAGTGTACAATGGTTGCTATCTATTTGACTAACAGGGCCTAATAAATCTTCACATTAAAAATATATGTAATTTTAAGTAATAGCATAAATCATTAGAGAACAAAAATATATTTGCAGTAAGTCACTGGATAATAAGCGCTTCCTATAATAATGTTAATCTCTTTACACTCTGAGGTTTATTAAATATTTTGGAAAAGTATTAAAAGTAGTACATAGTACTTTGTGGCCACCAAAACAATGCATCCAGATATTGTTAGAAGAACTGCTGTCACATTTAATAATATTCTCTATTCAGTCTTACTGTAAGGAGAATAAATTCAGTTTGTATTTCTGATAAAGGATAAACTCTTAAATTCAATTCTCTAAGAAGGACTATCATCTTTCAAATCCTCCTTTCTTTCTGGGAAATTCAGCTAGAAACTCCCTGGTGATTAATTATAAAAGCCAGAATAACTTATTGGGTTTTTTATTTATTTATTTTTTACTTTTTGCTTTTTAATATTTAACTTGAAAATGCTTGAGTACAAAAGCATTTAAAACTCCACAGTACTTTAAAAAGTTAGTAATTAACTTGCGTTAATAAAGTTTTCCTCCTATTATTCTTGGTAGGGATCAGCAGACTTTTTCTGCCAAGGGTCACATAGTAAAACATTTCAGTTTTGTGGGCTGTAAGGTCTCTGTAAATACTACTTAATTCTGCCTTGGTAGTGTGGAAGCAGCCACAAACAATGTGTGAATGAATATGGCTGTGTTCCAACCAAACTATTAACCAAAAAAGGCAACCTGCTGAATTTGACCCTTAAGCTATAAATTACCCAAACTGGTCTAAATCAAGCCCAAATGAAAGATCATGAACGTGTCAGATTTCTGGTGGAAAACAATTTCTACTTATATAGGCAGAATTATTAGGGTTGAACCTATCTAACTTAAAGTTACATAATATTCTCTAAAACTGTAAGCTACAGGACAAGAAACCTAATATAGGACTCATCATACCTTGTACCGTTCCTTGTAACACTCTTATCTTTCCCATCAGGACACAGTTCAGAGTTTCAAGAGCCATATGTAGAGTAACCACTTCCAATTTCCCAGATTCTCCAAGGTATCAAACCCAAATACATGTTTATATTAGAAGCCTCCACAGGCTATGTATTTTCTTTAGAGTCTCTTTAGATCAAAACAGTTTATACTTGTTTGCTTTCTCCTGGGAAAATAAAAAAATATATATACATGTATACCCAGGCCATTATTATCCCAGGGGTTACTAAGGCAATATCCTACTATGCATGTCCTTAACCAAGCCCTGAAGAACCATAACATTTCCTTGATTCTACTTTTACCCAATATGTGGATGACCTTGTGTTGTTTCCAAAAGAGAAAGGACATCTAAGATTGTTCCCATCTATGTACTCACACTTTTAGGTTAAAAGGACATAAGTTTGCCAAAGGCAAGTAACAATTTTGTCAAGGTACACTACCTAGGACATGATTTTTTTTTCTGGTGGAGTTAAATCCCTTGCGCTGGATATGCTAAAACCAGTTCCAAATTTTCCGAGGACAGTAAGAGTAGTTCAGAGGACTTCAGAGTCTCCCTGGCTACTGCAGACAACAGATTCCCAACATTTCTAAAATCCCTGTTCCACTATATTATTTAACCTAAGTCCTTTATAACCTAACCTCTTCTCTCCTGATAGCCTTGGGAGTTCAAATTCCATTTGTTTTCTTGTTTAGCCCATGAGTTTACCTAAAGCAATGTAGAATTTTCTGTGTTTAGCCAAAATTATTTTTCTTGATTCTTGTCTTCTTGCCTGTGCCAAAAATCATCAAAAGCCCTAAAGACTTGAATAAAGTCTTAACATCCTCTCTCAGACTTAGCCTCTGAAATCTTGGTTTTCTTGGCCACTCTGATGTTCTCAAGCCAGATTTCTAAAATTGTCCTCACCTGCCCCACTTTAGCTAAAAGAAGATGAAGCTTGCACTAAAATTATCCCCACCTCACAAAAAAGAACATCTCTTCCTTAAATATTTTTTTAAGCCCTCCTCTTATTTCAGCTCAGAGATCTGACAGCTAATTGCCAGATACAACAAGCCACTGGTTCTTTTTACAGCAGTATGTCATCAAAAACATGTACACAAGTAAGAGTGTAACTATAGAAAGAGACTCTAAAATTACCATTAAACTAAAGGTTGTACCTCTATAAATAAATTAGTAATTTGTACAAATTTTTATGCTAACCGAATAAACTGTATTTAAACAAATGACTACATATAAACTCAGTTAATATAAGCCACTGGTCCTAATATAAATGTCCTTTTAGTTTCTGTTTATGATTTCTCTAATAAAATTGCTTATTCAATTGTAAGAAAAAAATCTTATAGTTATCCAATTTAGGTATATTGAATTATGAATTCTATAATTTTGTATTCTGCTTAAAACCAACTTAATTCTTCTTTTTAAATTTTTTTGGTGGGGGCCAAAATAATTACACAAACAAAATTAAAGTTACTTTGGCAGAAAGAAAAGGAAGAAAAGTTGAGTCTCATGGCAAATTGGCAATCCCTACCATGGGCAAAAGTAACAGAACTTGCTGTGATGCAATGAGCTGACGGTTCCCACTGACTCTCCACTATCCCCACATTGCTCCTTTCAAATGGAAACTTAGAATCAAATTGATGTAATAGAAACCGATTCTTAAATATTAGCTGCATTCTTTTGAGACAGGAAAGCTAGCAAACGTTGATAGAAAGTAAAATTTCTTTAATAATGCAACCAAACCATAGCAGAACAAGAAATATTTTTTTCAGCATAAAACAAATTATCTTAGTTAATATGATCAAAACCTGTAATAGGTCATTGATGCAAAAATTGGGTTAAATAAATAAATCAAAAAACAATAGACACATTAAATTAAATTTTATTTCAACTTCAAACATGAAATCATATTCATGAATCTGTTACTCACTAGTCAACTAGTTCCCTTTTAATCTGTAGATGTGTCATCTTTCTAGAATAAACCACACCTATAATTTTTTGCCTATCATTTTTTGATTTCAGTTCCTTTAAAATGGGGAAAATATGTAAAGACATTTCTAAAAAAAACTATGCAGAATTTTTGTAAGTATATACATTTTTCTCAGATTAATTGAGATCAAGTTTTTACCTAATTTGATGGCACTCTTTTTTAGTGATATAAATGTATCATGTTTTTTAAAGAGCACTCAATTTAGTTTTCCTTTAAAAATGGCAAGTTTTTGCACACCAAATTCTGTTTGTTTATGTAATATTTTATTAAAATGTGTTTTAGTCTATTTGGGCTGCTACAAAAAAATACCATAGACTGGGTGGCTTACAAACAACAGAATTTTATTTCTCACGGTTATGGAGGCTAGGAAATCCAAGATCAAGGTTCTGACAGGTTTTGGTGTCTGGTGAGGACTTACTTTTCCTGGTTCATAGTCAGTTGTCTTTGCTCTGTGTCCTCACATAGTAGAAGGGGTGAGAGGTCTCTCTGGGGTCTCTTTTATAATGACACTCTGTCCCATTCATGAGGTCTCTGCCCTCATGACCTGATCACCTCTCAAAAGTCCCACCTCCATATACCCTCACATTGGGGATTAGGTTTCAACAACATACAAATCTGGGGGTACACCGCATTCAGTCTAGATGAAAATGCCTAATCATAAAATAAAACACAATATACAAAATTTACTTTAGCAATCAAAGCAAATGACTTCGGGAAGTATTCACTCAATTTGTGTGAGTGTATACACTGTCAGAAAGTGAAACTCTTGTGATCTCCATGCTCCATGTGAGCTATAGTTCAATAAATGCTTTTTCTGTAATTCAACCAATCCTGAAGTGTTTCTTGATGTATTAAGATGAAGAATGGGTTACTGTGTTGAGAGGAAAAATTTTTTGAGGACTGGGTGAGGTCAGTTGCTGGACTGAATGGCTTGCTGAGGATGTTGCACAGGGGTAGGAAGAACAAGGGGTAGAGACAGACTGGGAAAGTAGGGAGCCTTACCATAGGCCAAATTGCAAAACTTAAGTGTTCATAAGCTTCCCTTTGTTCAGTACTATGGAATAATATTACTAGGATGTCTACTTTTATTTATCCATGTTATATAAATGGTTTACATATGACCCCTGGATGTTGGCCTTATGTTAGTTACTTCTTCAGAGTAGACTTGTACCAGTTAGCTCAGCCAAACTCAAATATTTGCACATGCAATTACGTTAAATATAGTCACAATATGTTGATTTTTTTAGCAGTTTAGAAACTGTTGGCTTTGCATACCTCCCAAAAATGTACCCAACATCTGCTAGCCATAACTAAAATAGACTCTTTTGTTATAACTGACCCCAAGCCTACGCTGCCCTTTGGAGCTCTTTGACGCAGAGACTCCTCATAGTTCTGCCAGGTGACATCATCTAGATACTAAAGTCTCTTCTCTGATTCCCCCTCTCTCCTGGGAGTCCCTTTGCTCTCTTTCCTTTCTGGGTAATAACACACTCTGATGGGCTGTTTCCTTTGGAGGGTTTCATGCTGTGTAGGGATTTCCCACATGCAAAGCTGTCAAAACACCACCCTAGTGAAGCTCTTTGTGTGCTATTGCCACCTTGTGGTCAAGACCTTTTTCCTTGATGAGTCCCTAATTCTCTTTAAACTCATGACTTTCCTTCAGGGAAATACCATTCCATACTTACTGATGAGGAGTTGTTTACTAAAGAATGAAGTCTGAAGCATGATTCTAAGAGAATCTTCCTTTATTTCATGTGCTATGAAGTTCACCCTGGATCTTCTAAGGAAATTACAGCATAGAATCACCACTGATTTTTAGCAACAACAAAGAGTGCCAGAACACTAGAAACAGAAAGTGATAAAAAAGAAACATTGTAATTATTACATGCACATGAACACTACTCTTTGAGATTTATAACCACTGGACCCATTGCCTTCTTCACAATATGTCTAGAAAATGAGTTCTGATTCCAGTACTGACAAAATAGCTTATCTCAAACTAATTCTCACAAAGGAAACAATTATAATCTTAGAACCAAAATGAAGAAAACTGCCAAACAATAACAAAACAAAATAACTATCATCAGCAGGGAAATGCAGGAGATTTGACCCTTGAAATAGGGCATCACTGAGTGAGGCCCACATTCCTAAGGCTTCTTTCCTGATGTCAGGCCCCATTCCCATAGTGAAGGGGAATTGGAACACAAACAGAAAGCTTCAGTCATATTAGGGGAGAGTTAGATAAGAAGGTTAGGAATGACAGAACATCTGGAGATTGAGGGAAGAAAAAATTCTAGAAGAGAAAGCCAAAGAGAAGAGGAACAAAAGTATGAATGTAACACCCTTCAGATTCCAAATACTGAACACCAAACATTAACAAAATCTTAAAAGCAACCAAAGGAAAAAAAAAAAAAAAACAAGCTTTGATTACATACAAGGGAAAACCAGCAGGAATGACAGCTGGCTTAGTAGAAACAAGAGACAAGAATATAGTGAAATACAATCATTGAAGAGGCAAACTTTTTTAAAAAGACATTTTCAAATTAGAATTCTGTCTAGTGAAAATGTCTTTCAAGAGTGAAAGTGTAATAAAATATTTCAGATTAAAGAAAGCAAGAGAATTTTCCTCCAGCAGGCCTGCACTCGAAGAAATACCAAAGAAATATCTCTAGAATGAAAAGGAGTAAGACATGAAATTTTAGATCTCCAGATAAGAAGAGGAAACACAAGAAATGAGTAAACATAAAACATTATTTTCTGTTTCTTTTTTTCTTAAATTCTTTAAAAGTCAGTTGCTAAAGGTGAAATGATGTAACTTGGGGTATATAAGATATGTATAAAAATATTTCCAAAAGATGGTAAGGAAGTTATTGGAATAATGTTGTTTTATATATATGTATATATGTATATTTATATTCAAATTGTTATTATATATAAAATTGTATAATACTAATTCAAGGTAAATAGTGATAAAGAGTAATATTTTTATCTCTAGAGCAAACACTAGAAATACACAAAGAGACAGAGCTGAAAATCTGAAGGAAGATATATCAAGATAAAATTAACATATATGCATTTAATCTGAAAGAAAATGGAAACAAGAACAACTGAATAGAAAACAGAAAGGGCAAATCAAAAACTAATAGCAAGATAGTAGACGTAAAAACCATACTCTTGCTAACTGCATTAAATGAGGATAGATTCAATTTCAAAATTGTATAACAATAAAAAATCAAGACTGAACCATATGTCTAAAAGGGATGCTAAATGTACCTTAAGAGATGTACCATGCAAATAATAATCATAGGAAAGCTGCAGGCTGCAAAACAAGAAATAATACCAGACATAAAGAAGGACATGCCATATGTCTAAGTGTCACTTAGTATATTAACATTCTTAAGAATATAGAAAGTAAAAACTGATAGAAGTGAAGGGAGAATGAGGCAGTTCTATAATTTTGTGAAAAAAGTTCAATTCTCTTTTCCCAGTATTTAAAACCACAAATAAGAAAAACTATTTCACCTCTCAAATCTCTCCAATGCTTTATGTTTCACTCAGAATAAAAGCTAAAATCTTTATTGTGCCCCCCCAAAACTTGTACCTCCTTCCCCACTATATCTCCTTTTACTTTCCCTCTCCCACAAAATACTTCAGATATCCTGTCCATGTTGCCATATCACAACTCCTCCATCAGCTTCCTGTTTCAGAGTTTTAGTATTTTTAATTTTGTCTTTCTGGAACAACCTTCCTCTAGATACGTGCATGGTTTGTGACCTCATCTCTCTTAGGTCTTTATTTGAATGTCATATTCTTACTGCAGCTTCCTCTGTCCATAAAATTTAAAATGTCAACCACTTCCCTCAGCACTCTCCATTCTCCTTTCATCCTGATTTTTACTTAGTTGTACTTATCGTCATCTGACACCCTCCCTACATATCATACTTGTCTTTTCATTTATTATTTGTTTCCACGCACTGGGATATAAAATCCATGGAGGATGTTCATATGGTTTGTTCCCAGCCATATCCTCAGTGCTTAGAACAGTCCATATTAGCAAATAATATAATGAATAGATAATTACACAATATTTTTCTAATCCAGTGGCAGATCTAATATCTACATAGCTATGATCAAACAAACATCACATGAAAGGCACTTATAAAATAAATTGCAAAGAATCAGAGGTCTGGAAGGGAACATTTTGGTTTAGCACCATCCTTTCATTTTACCACCAAGAAAACCTAGAGAGACCTGGAAAGATTTGAACAATGTACAAAAAAGTGAGCAGCAGACTATACCAATCTATACATTTTCTACTCCTATACAGTGGCCATCCTAGCATTTGGGATCACTGAAAGTTTTCTTTTTGTCTCCCACTGAATTTTTTTTTTAATGACTTAGTTGCCAATGTTTAACGTTAGCATATTTCTCGTAAGAGTCTAAATATCAGCTTCTCTTGAAAAATTGGAACATTTTCAACACAAGATCCATGTTTCCATTTGGCAATAATTTCCACTGCTTAGATGGGACATGTGTTCTCAAATCTGCTTCCCTCTTTTTTTTTTAACCATATCTTCTTGGTCCTTTTGGATATCTAATTTTGTAACTTGGAATTCATCTTTTATTTTGAGATTTTGTTTTGTGTATGTATCCATAAAATTGTTGATTCTGGTAATTATGGCATAATAATGGACTGAGGAAAAAACAAACTAGCATTATGGAAAGGAAATTTAAATGACACTATGATTCAAAATCACTGCCCCGTGCATTTTACTAATTAAATATTCATACACTTCTACTTAAATGTACTTTTTAGAATTTCTATCTCCAAGTGAAATTCTACCTCAAAAAGTCACTTAGGGAAATAATCCCTCAGTCATTCAGTTTTTATTATAAATTACCTTAATAAAATCGTATTTTTATTACCTGCAAGAGACAGGGTTAATTAATTAAAAGAAATCTTGATTGAGAAATAATAATAACTATTAACAAAATAATTATTATTATTTTGAGATATCATGAAGGAAGCTAAAACTAGGTTAACTGTGTGGGTGTAGATTTGATAGTCAAAGAGAAGTCCATGTTTATATACAGAGTTTCAGTATAGTTAAAAGAGGGGTATTAGGAACTGAGGGAGATATTTATGTTAAATTTCACCTAACTGTACTGAATTAATCTTGCCTGACACAGGACTGCATTTCTGTTACAAGCGCTATAAGTAGAATTCTAAGAAAAACAAGTCTCATATTTTCATGAGTATCTAAATTTCTTATATAAATCTTATCTGCTATTTAATTTTTGGTAATATCAACAATGTGCACAGGCTGTTTGATTCTTGGTTCTAACTTAGACCATTGTATGTATTTTTAGTGAAAATGTGAATTGAAGACAATCCAAATCATTAGGTTATTTTCCTCTGTTTTAATGATATACAAATAAATTTTTCTGGTTGTTTTATTTTTCTTTATTGCCTACACAGCCTTCCACATGGCCAAATTTCTTTCATGATTGCATGTTGGTGACTGAACATGTAGGTGCTTACTAAAATAAATGTGCTAATGGGACATATAGGCACAGCTTTTTTCCAGCTAATTTAGCATTTTTCCTTTAATGTCTGTATAATATTCTGATTTCCTAAATAGTATAGTTGGCATTGATAATTACCAGTTTTGCGGGACTATGTTCCCAGTTCTAATACTTGTGTTATCATCTGTCTTGCAGGATGATTTCTTTCCCCTTCGTGTTAGGATGATTCAGTAATGACATTCTTATTCAAGCCATTGCTGCTTAAAGTCTGAACTGTTATTTTTCATATTCTTCTCTCTGTACCTTTCTTTTTTCTGAGAGGAAATTACCTACCTTAGGGCATAACAGACTTTTCTTTTAGAGGAAACATTTCTTTCAGCTGCAGGTGGCAGACATAGACATCATGATGGCATAACGCATTTCACCTGAAGAGAGATGGTAGTTTCCAGTTTTTCTAAAAATTGTTTACATCAACACAACATTATCATTGCAATACTACATTACATTGTTGTTTATGATATTTCTGAAATCACGGGGACTACATTTTGGAAAAGATCAATAAATTTCAGTTATGAAAATTGTCCTGTGTTTCCCATATCCCATCTTCAGTGTGAAAATGTGGTTAGTCACTCTGGGCTTGCTCCAGCACTGGAGAAAATGTACTGTGCTTTGTCCGGGAAAAGAATGCATTTATGTGAGATGGCTCAAATGATCATTACCTCCAGACTATTGTGCATTATATTTTTCTTGCTGCTCTGTTTTGTCCAATTTTTAAAAAGAATTTATTTTATTTATTTATTTTTGGCTGCATTGGATCTTCGTTGCTGTGCGCGGGCTTTCTCTAGTTGTAGCGAGCAGGGGCTACTCTTCATTGGGGTGCGCGGGCTTCTCACTGCGGTGGCTTCTCTTGTTGCGGAGCATAGGCTCTAGGCGCGTGGGCTTCAGTAGTTGTGGCTCGCAGGCTCTAGAGCGCAGGCTCAGTAGCGGTGGTGCATGGGCTTAGTTGCTCCGTGGCATGTGGAATCTTCCCGGACCAGCGCTTGAACCCGTGTCCCTGCATTGGCAGGTGGATTCTTAACCACTGTGCCACCAGGGAAGCCCTTGTCCAATTTTTTAAGTTTTTGAATTTGATATTAGATATTTGCATCAAAACTGAATAATTTGGGCTGGAAATACTAGGAACAAATTGTTTCGCTGTGTAGCCGTATTGTGGAGCCCGCCTGTACGATTGTTTGAAATGAAGAATGGGCTGGCAAGATGGAGATAAGTCTTATGCTACGTAAGGCCCTACTTGCCTTTCTACTCTCACAGAATTCTCTTTTGTGCTCTCAGTTGATAGTTGAGCAAAAGGACTCTGACTTCAGGTATATATTTCTGATTTAATTATTATAAAACTATATTTATTAAAGACATAGGGAATTATATATCAGAGAACAAATCTGGACTCACTGAAAAACCCTGATTGAGACTAAAAAGAAAAAGGAAACCTGAAGCATTTGTGAAAAACTTATGTTCTTATTCATTCATTCATTCATTCATTTGCTCATTTGTCTATTACACAAATATATATTGAGTGTTAAAGAGGCTGTAGAACCAGAATGCTAGGGTTCAAAATCCCATGTTTGCCACTTTCTAGCCATTTAAACTTGGGAAAGTTAAATTCTTTGTAGTGGGTGGGACTTCTAAATCATAGGTCTTCTTAAGAACTCTCAAATACGATGTAAGAATATATTTGTTATACATACAAAGAATTACCAGTCAGTGAATATTTGTCACCATTAGTAATTTTATTACATGCCAGGCACTATGGATACACAAATGGAAATAACAAAATATTTGGTGTCAAGTAGAACTCGACAGAGATGCAAATTACGGAGTTAGAGGGTATAAGTGAAATCAATCTAAATATATTGTGATGTATATAAATAGGTATAGCTGATATACATCAAAGATATGCATAAAATGATATGCACATAATATACTAAAGAAGTTGGAAAGTAAAAAATAAACTTACTTTATAGTGAAGGCCTGAGAAGATTTCAGATGAAGCTTGAGCATTTAGAAATCACTAGTGAACAAGAAGGGAAGGGTATTTGAGGTAGAAGGAGCAGCATATGTCAAGTCTCTTGAGGTAGCAGAATAGAATCAAGGGCAGCTAGAAGATAGGTCTGACAAACAAGCAAACAAAGTGGGCTGAGATGGGGCAGGAAAGAAATGAAGACATAAGGTTGCTGCAGGTATGCAAAGGATGGTTAATTGATAGCCTTAAAAGATTTTAAGCAGGCTAATGATATAATTTAGTTTCTTCTTAGGAAATAGTGGTAGTACCTCTACTGGATGTGGATGTGAAAAGACAAGTGGTAAATAGACCACCGGGATGGATTTTGCAATGACCTGTGCGAAAAGTTGCTGACCTGTACTAAAGAAAGTAGTGAGAAGAGGGAATAAATAGATGTGTTTTGGGGGGCTTCTCTGGTGGTGCAGTTGTTAAGAATCCACCTGCCAATGCAGGGGACACGGGTTCGAGCCCTGGTCTGGGAAGATCCCACATGCCGCAGAGCAACTAAGCCCGTGTGCTACAACTACTGAGCCTGCACGCTAGAGCCCGGGAGCCACAACTACTGAGCCCGAGTGCCACAACTACTGAAGCCCGCGCACCTAGAGCCCGTGCTCCGCAACAAGAGAAGCCACCGCAATGAGAAGCCCCTGCTTGCCGCAACTAGAGAAAGCCCGCACACAGCAACGAAGACCCAACACAGCCAAAAATAAATAAATTTAAAAAATAGATGTATTTTTATGAAATAGAATCTAATGCAAATACCACCTAGTGAGAGGATGAACTGAGTTGGAAATGATAAACAGAGGTATGGCCTGACACTCCCAAGAAAACATTTTTTATGAGTAAAATGATAAATATGGTTTTTGTTAGATTGAATGTCAGTTGCTTGGTCTTTTAGATGTTTAGATACATATTTAGTTACAGGTGCACGCACACACACACCATTGGTCAAAGAAGGCTGGATCAGAGAATCATTCTGGGAGAATCATCTTAAAATGGTAATCATGGATGTGGATGAGATTATTTAGGTATGCAGGAAGGGCACAGAATGGCCAGGGAGGTATACAGAATCCAGAAGACAGAGGTGATACAATAGCAAAGAGAAAGATCAGGAAATGAGTGATAAAAACTAGCCATTGATAGAAATTCTTAAAAGTGCCCCTTCTCCTAGGAAATTAGAAAAGCAGTGGTGACATTGCAAGAGTAGTCTCATTGACATGCTGCTGACAGACCCAGACTGCAGTGCATACAGTAGAAATTTTCTGTTCTTGCCAAATAATATTTAATCTTATATATTAACTGTTTCAAACAGCATGTGTGGTTTGGTCCTGTTTCTGTTAAAATATTTATTTACTTATGTACATAGGCAGGAATATAGGATTTTTATATGTGAATGTTGAGAATTCCTATTTTTGGTGGTTCTATAATTATTCATAGTTTTCTTCTTTGAGCTTTTCTGAGGTTTTTTTTTTTAAACAATGCACATGCTTTCTTTTTAAAGAAATTAGGAAATATTATTTAAAGACTAGCTATTAAAAAGGAGAGGAAAAAGTAGAAGTAAGGGTACATCTAGAGTTCAAGGAGTTTTACATATAAAAGATGATGGAAATACAATTATGTTTACATTCTGAAAACAAGGAGTCAGTGGAGAGAGAAGGCTGAATATGTAAGAAGAAAGGACCGTCATGGAGAGAGGATCCCTGGAGAAGAGAGAACAGGAGACACGGACAGGATGATAGCATGGAAAGAAGGTCTGCCATGGAGAGGAATACATTTTATCCTTATAAGTAATAGGAAGAGATTCAGCATAGATGTGGGCTGAAGACGCCGATGTTTATGAAGATACAGCCTATCTACCACTGTGAAAACTGATTAAGTTTACCTATATTAAGTGTTGGTAAAATTTATTTTAAATAGATTTGGTTTAGTTATGTAAGGGCCAGGTGTATAGCTAATATTTGACTCAGGCTAGGTGTAAAACAGTATGGAATAGTAGAGATTATTATTATAATTTATTTCAAAAATCAACTGTATATGAACCCAGGAAAAATTAAATTCACACAGATATGGGGTTGACTGCAGCTGAAAGGTCTCCACTTCCCAATCTATTAAAAAACTGCTGAATTAATGGAATACATTTAAATAATACTTCAGGTAATGTTACTTATACTATGTATATAAACATCACTTAATAGAAATATGGCTACCCCAGATTCCTTCACTTACATTCATGTGGATTAAGTTCCCTAATAGAAAAAATACATTGTCTTCTATTTTCTTAAATAGTTTCACTTTGACAGCTTTCTGAATAAAAATTCATGAATATAAATACGATGATCCTTTTCAAATTATACATAATTTTTTCATAATGAGTTTTTTTTCTGTGCTGGCTTTCAGCTAAATAAGATTTCAAACAGGAAGAATGAGAAAACCAACACAAATTACAACAGAATTCATTTTGAACAAAATGAAGTGGAATGTAAAATATAAAACAAATATCTAAAAATGGGATTTTGGGAATTGCATGAGATTTTTACATTGTTCATATTACATTTTTGTAATATTAGAATAAGTTTTTCTCTACCTTTATGTTTTGAAGCAAAGATTGTGCGTTATAATGTTTTACAGGGAGTATGATGTAAGCTTGCAGATATCAGAACATTGAAAGGAAGCAATTTTTGCCAACTCTATTTATGTTATTACCTTCTAGAGGGAAAGAATTGGCCAAGTATTTTCTCAATTTTCCATCATATTAAGAAACTGTAAAACTTTTAAATTTGCTATCCAGTTCACAGGCACAGTGTATAATTACCTACAAGCATTCTTATCTGGGGGTTAGGTGGGAAACAAGATGAACCCATTAATAGGGTTAGATTATTTTTAAACAGTTTGAGATTTCTGCCTGCAAAATTAGGAAAACTGTTTTAAAATAGTGTTTTGAATGTCTTATAAGAGACCATGGATAATGTTTATATATTTCACGAATGAATTTTTAATTAGCTATTATTTCAGTATTTTGCCTGAAAAGAGCATTTTTTCCTGACATTTATTCTCTGAGATGAGGCAGTCACAAATTTCCAAATAGTTTGTGATAATAACTGGCCATTTACTCTCCACTATATTACAACCAAACTCTGGAAATAGAAAGCATTTTATATGAAATAATTTTACCTTATAGATTTCTTAATGAAATTGTATGCTATTAACAAGGCGGTATTTTCTTTTATATTCTCCAATAACAAAAAGGATGCCTGAAATAGCAAATAATAGCTTTGATCCAATTTGTAGGCAATTCCGTATACTATCTGTAAATCAAACACTTAGAATAATAGTAATTGACATACCAAAATGTTTATTTTGTATTTATTAATACTATTATTGTTATTACAACTTAATTTGGTAAAGTACGTGGAAGAACAATATTTTATTAAAGAATTTATCAAAAGTTTTGTAAGCTGTAAAACACTAAATATAGATTACTTTATTAATTTTACTTATTATAATTTTAACTAATATTGGTTTTACCTCTGCTGCTACTATTACTATTTTTATTTGTGCATGTTTTATTTGGTTCCAAATGTTCAAAATCCATTGGGTAACAAGTTACTACGTCAGCATTTTAATTATTAATTAAATTAAGTCAAACCGTTCTTTAGCACAGCTCACTTTGAGAATTAACATCAGAAGACTGCATAGTTATATGTTGCAGTTAAAACTTATCTTCATTGCTAACAAATTGAATTGGAAAACATATTTACTTATTTAACAGAGGTTTTTATATTGCAAGACAGAGTAGGATTAGGAAATGATTGATATATATGTGCAATTAGGAAAATACAATTACAGTTTGCTTGGAAGAAATCTAGGGAGCATAAATAAATACAACCTCAAAGTATTATCCCTAATTTCGAGAAACATTCAAATAGCAAATGTAATGTTCATTACAAACAATACCTAAATTATTGATATTTACTATATTTTAAGTAGTTAGCTAAGTAAACAATTATGTTAATTATCTAATTGAACCTCCATCATGCCAGTAAGAAATAGGTAATATTCCCATCTTCCACATGAAAATACTGAGGTGTTCTCAAGGTCACAGAGTCAGGAAGTGCTGGTTCTAGTATTTGAACTCTGCTGTCTTCTTACCCACTATGTTATACTGTCAAAGAGTCATTCTTTTCTCCCATATGTTAAACATTATGTCCAGTTATTTGGTGAAGGTGAAATTTCTCCTCCACCTGCTCCTTTGGGATTGTGTTTATACAATTATATTTGTTTCTACTAATCTCTTAGCAGTTGCTTCTTTTTAGACATCAACATGTAGCTTTTGCATCTTTAATTCTAATTCATCACATTTTAACATAGTTGTCTTTTGAAAATAGTAGGTAAATTTGAAGCGAGGATAATACCTCATAATATGTGAATATATATTATATTGTATATATAAATATTCACATAAAACTTCTGCATTTTTTTTTTTGTCGTTATTGTTGTTCTCGAACTACCATTTGAGTTTGACAGCATTTCAATTTTTTTTAAGCTTCCCTGGAGACAGGTCAAACATCAGCATCTAATTTATCTATACAAGTGTGAAACTGTGAACTTTGGGATTTATGCCCTTTGTTTGCTTTTATAAAATGTAATTGTTCATTCATGCTAAATACTTAGCAGTGTCTGTAATGCTATAGAAAAAAACATGGCAAATGAATTGGGAAAATTTTATATGTATAACAAAATTTATTTTTCCACTGAGTTCCAAATTAAGAGTTTACCAAGTTAAAATTTTAGAAATCAGTGGAACAGACAAATAGAGTTGATTTGAAGAGCCTGCTGAACTAAATTCAGCATGGGGCATGGGATGTTAAAGGATGACATGAGAGAATCAACAAGATGTCTATGTTTCAAGAGTTGGGACACAGTGGGAGCCATCTAGGTAGAGTATCAGCAGTGAGTTAGCAGAAAAATAGTCCAAGTTGTGCAAGGGAGAATGCAGTAATAAAGCTAAGAGTAGCAAATGAAGATCAGTATCACAGAAAACTTCTGAGGTATGGAGATAATAGTAACAAAGTAATTAGGACAATGCATTTTGCTAAATAATGTGTCTTTGTTTTGACTGAATCATTTAACAGTGCAGGTGAGCACTGCCTAGGAGACATCTTTAATAAAGGCAATAAGTGACCCTTGACAGACAGCCTGGTAAAGAAGCAGCACATTGTGAATATTTATGTACATTTTTTGCTCATCAGTGAGGTGTTGTCACTTACAATCAGATAGTAAAATAATCCTATCTAGAGTTTTTTAGTTTTAATTCATCATTTTAATAAAAATAATGTTTAATTTTAACTAGGAAGAAATGTTATATTAAAGTGTGTTGGTTACATAAGAGCTCTCATCTAATTTATATATGGATACAAGGTCATAACTTATGTATCTAGGTCCGAATCATTTAAAATATGTTCTTATATTTTTTAAATCCAAAAACAAAAGAAAGAACAATGTCAAAAGAAATTAACTTCCCTGAGTTTGTTAAGAACCTGACAAAGGTAGTCTTACTTTTATTTGTGGAGGCCCCTAGTAGAAAACAAATAGACGTTACTTAACACGTGATATGTGTCCACTTACAGGTATATATTGTCATATATACTAAAAACATTCCTTATACAAAATTACATGTTCAAAAATACACCAAACTTCTTAATTCCACAAATACCCAATTTAGAATAAATGATTATAGGGTAGAAAATGGCTTTACTGTTCCTTTGGTCAAATCTCAATTCTAAAATTGAAAAATCTGTGTCCCCAAAATGTGAAGTAACTTGCTGTGAATTCCAATCCAAGGATCTTCTCACAGTATCCTTATCTCTATTACAGAAGACTTTAGAATAGCTTTAATGATGCCCTTGTGAGTGTCCCTCATCTAAATATTTTAACTGCTTTAGTTAAGTAGTACACAGTATTTGGGGGTGATAATTCTATTCAATAGCCATTGTTATTTAGAGAATAAGCTTAGATATTTTCTACTGGAAAGAAGCAAATAATAAAAATCAACTAGGCTTCTGTTATTTTAACTTTCTCATCTGGTTTGGGATCTGAGCTGCCTTTTTTTTTTTTTCCAAACTGCCCTTCTCCTCCACCACAAAAGTGGATCTGTGGGAACTTTTAGGAAATAGAGATTAATGCTGGGGCAGATAAAACTTGTCTTTTCAGTGGGATTCCAATATTTAAAGGATGATTTAGTCTTGACTCTGCTTGAGGGCAGTTTGATGCATGTGGAGAGAGTTTTTCATGATGATAAAGAAAGATAGGGATAGGGATAGACAGTAAAACAGAGAGCTTTTGACAATTTTGAAACTCCTGATTCAGAATACCTGACATCAATTCTGCTCTTTGCACAACCTGGTTGGTCTATTAATAATACACCAAATGTTTGTGAGCACCTATCATGAGACAGGCATAATCAAAACACTGGGGAAACAGCAATGAACCAAAAAAGTCTTATGGACTCACATTCTAAGTGGGAAAGCCATAAACACTACCATGGAAGATTACAACAGTACCATGTTGAATAAAGTAGGGAAAGTGAATTGGAAATGATGATAGTGGGACTGGGTAGAGTTTTGAACAGGGTCAGCAGGGAAGGCTGAATTGAATAGGGTATTATTTGAAGTATAAGTCAAACATTTTGATGGGGCCAGACATGTGGAGAGTAGACATCAGTCAGTGTGTCTGCAGCACAATGAGATAGGTAGGTAGGAACTTTAGCAATTGTTTGTCACTTATCATAATTACCTAAACTCCATGAGGCCATATGTTTTATTTCTGTGGTTCACTCCTATATTCCCAGTCACCGGAATAATGCTTAGCACACGGTTAACACTCAATAAATTTTTATTAAGTGTGTTAACCTAAAACAGTAAAACAGCCAGTTATTTAACCAGCAAAAAAACTGGTTTATTCAGGAGCAGCAAAGTACCATCTGGGACACATAATGGCAGCAACTATGGCAGACCAGAGTCCAATAAAGCAAAGGAGAAAAACTCTTTTATAGAGAAGACGGGGAAGTTGGGAGGGCTTCTGTAAACAAAACATCCATTGGAGGAAACCGAAAGTTTGAAGTATGGTGGCTTTTCATTGGCTGAGTTATGACAGTTGCTCCTTGGCTGAGCTGTTGTGAGGCAAGGAGAAAATCTTTTTTGCTCCTGCTGGAGGTAGTATAAAGGAGGATCACTTCCTGCCAGAGATGCAGCCTCTTTCTGTTGGGATCTGCATTGATGTTGAGTGGTACCTGCACGAGAGCACCCCCTTCTGGCCTCTTGACTACACTTTAGTAAGGTTTTCTTCTATTTTCACAAGTGAGTATATGAATGATCACTGTGTTGAGATAGCCTGTTACCAAACTGCTGTCACACATAACACCCACACACGATGATCTTATCTGACAATGAAAACCGGTAAAGGCAGGGAGAACTGAGAAATTGGAAAGTAGTTCTAGATCTAGGTGTATTTTAGAACAACTTAATCTCTTGGACCTTCTTGTTATTATAAACACATGAACTATTTTTAGTTTGTTTTCTTCTCTAACCAATTCAGGTTAGATTTCTGTCGCATGCTGTTAAATGAGTCCTGAATAAAATGGGATATATTCGTTCTTAAAAATGTCACTTTCCTTTTAGTTGGGCATTAGCAGTTTACAGGGTATTTTAGAAACCTGGTAAGTCCTTAAATTCATAATTTCCCAACTGTATTTTTTTTCAGAGAAAAACTTTTTACAGACATAACTAGAGAGATAGAACTCACTTGCCTTAACTAATAAAATCTTTCAATAAGTTCAAAAAAATATATCTTTTTGAAATCTAGAATTTCCATAAACATTATTGTTAAGAGACAGATTGACAAATTTTCCTTGTTCTTTTTCTTTCTGGAAGTCACAGGTGTGACATGAATATAAGACTCCAGTGACAGAAGTTCTTCTGCTATTTATTTATAACCATGATAGTTTTGAATAGGACCATTAGAAATTTTAAATTTTTGGCAGGAAAATTGGAAAAAAAAAAACTTAGCAGAAAAAGACTTCCAGTTCTCTCAGTTATAGCAAATGTTTACATCAAGCTATATCAGGCATATAAAATTGATTATTTTTAAAGTAGTGGAACATGTCAAATTTTTGAAATTTAAATTAGCTAATGCATATTTTCATTTTCGCAATAAAGTTCAAATCCCTTGATAACTCAGAATGCCCTTTATTTTCTTAGAAATGTAAATTGAATGTTTCAATCAGCAATGAAAATTTTATGGAAATAATTTACAATAATTTTTTTCCAGATTATGACAGCCTTATATAATTTAGCAAAAAAAGACATATTACTGCACACTTACCAGTATTTGAATACCAATAATGACAAGGTAGTTCTTTAAAACAATAAATATAGTGTAACTAAATGTTGAATCAAGTGTAAAGATATTGACTCAAACATGATAGATTAGGTACAACTGGAGAAAAACGTTTAGAGAGTCTATGGCAAAATATAGTAATGACCAAAGAAGGACATTGATTTAAAATAGAATAACAATAAAACTAAGCCTAAGAATTGAAAACGTGGAAAGCCAGCAAACTGTAGGTGTTAAAAAATCAAGACAGCTAATCATCTCACTAAGTATGAATACTTATAATTTATACTACCTAGGAAAATACTGTGCCCTTGTAATATAACATTCACAACTTCAGTATGCAGCTGTGCTCCTACCCACAGGCTAGTTTCCCCCCCCACCCCCCGAGAGAGTGTAGTTATGGGTCTTTAAAGATTAATTTCTTACTTCAAAATCTAGAGGCTCTAATTATCTCAGACATGGGGAAAATCTTCCATTGTCCACTTCTCTTGATTTAAGTTCTGGGAAATTGTGACTCATTAAAAGTACATTGTTTCTCCTTTTATTTCTTGTAACTTTGTGCCTTGCTGAAATATATGCTATGTGGTACATACTATGCTTTACTCCTCTATTATGTATTTTATTAATTTCCCTGAACAGCCAAATGTTGACAGTGGGGAGAGTGTGACCTCTGAATTCTAGTGGCTTATGCTGTTATAAGACCAAATATACAGGATAGAGGAGAACGTTGTTCAGGTTTTTATTTAAATTCAGCCAGAGAATAAAGACACATTGGCCTAGGGTCTGTCCACCCCTCAAACACACCCATCTCCCTTCAAGGGATTGGACTGCAGTGAGTAGGTGCCTATAGTAGCTTTTAGCTACTATACTTTCAGATCCACAATGCCATTTCCTCTAAGGCCATACTTCCTTTAGGATCCTCCCTTCTGCCTTTTTTGAGGCTTCTCTAATGGGGAAACTTTGCTCAGTGACCCCTTATCAGTCTGGTGAAGACTTTCTCAGAAATCTCCTGGGAACATTCTTCTTAACCAATTCTTCTTTCTCTCTTTTCACAGATGTCAAACCTGCATTATGGTCTGTAGCCTCTCTTCAGCTGTGATCTGCTCTCTCTCTCATTGTCCTTTGTAGCCATTGTATTTCAAAGAATCTCTTAAAAGTTTATTTCCTTTTGGCATCTGCCTCTCTGGGAACCAAACTGTGACAGGAAAACAAGCTCAGTTCTCATCAGAAACAATAGAAAATACAAGAAAATTAAATGATATCTGTAAAGTGCTAAAATCTAACAAATCAATTTAGAATACAATATCCAGTGAAATATTATTTAAAAATTAAAATGAATGGGCTTTTACAGATTAAAAACAAAACATACTACCAGAAACTGAGAAACCAGCAGAATTACTCAAGAAGAAATCCTAAAGCAATAACCCTTAGATAGAAGGAAAATGATACTAAATGGAAGCTCAAATGTACAAGGGCTGAAAAGTATCATAAGCTATATATATGGTAAGTAGTACTAAAAATACTTTAAAATATTGTTTTATCTGAATTTCTTTAAAAGAGTAAATATTTTTAAAAGCACAGAAATCAGTGAAATAAAAAAACACACTAGAAATAGAAAATATTAAACATACAAGTTCTTTGAAAAATTAATAAAATTGTTAAGTCCCTAGCAAATCTAATCAAGAGAAAGCAAATACCAAATATCAGCAATGACAAAGGGATATTAATACAGATTATATGAATATTAAAATGATAAGGGTACATTATTATCTAATGTATACTAATAAACTTGAAGATTCACATGAAATAGACAAATTACTTGAAAACAAAAGTTACAAAACTTGCAAAAGAAAATAGAAAATCTGAATAGCCATATCTATATATATATATATATATTATTGAACTATAGTTGATTTACAGTGTTGTGTTAGTTTCTGGTATACAGCAAAGAGATTCAGTTACACATGCATACATATATATTGTTTATCAGGTTCTTTTCCATTATAGTTTATTATAAGATATTGAATGTAGTTCCCTGTGCTATACAGTAGGACCTTGTTATTTATCTGTTTTACATATAGCAGTTTGTATCTTCTAATCCCAAACTCCTAGCTTATCCTTCCCCCTCTTTCTCCTTCAGTAACTACAAGTTTGTTTTCTATGTCTGAGTCTGTTTCTGTTTTGTAAATAAGTTCATTTGTATCATTTTTTTAGATTCCTCATAAAAGTGATATCATATGATATTTTTCTTTCTCTGTCTGACTTACTTCACTTAGTATGATAATGTCTAGGTCCAACCATGTTGCTGCAAATGGCATTATTTCATTTTATTTATGGCTGAATATAATATTCCACTGTATAAATGTACCACATCTTCTTTATTCTTTCATCTGTTAATGGACACTTAGGTTGCTTCCATATCTTGGCTATTGTGAATAGTGCTGCTATGAACACTGGAGTACATGTATCTTTTCAAATTAGAGTTTTCATCTCTTCCAGACATATGTCCAGGAATGGGATTGCTGGATCATGTAGTGACTCTATTTTTAGTTTTTTTAAAGAACCTCCATACTGTTCTCCATAGTAGCTGTAATAATTTACATTCCTACCAACATTGTAGGAGGGTTCTATTTTCTCCACACCCTCTCCAGCATTTATTGTTTGTAGACTTTTTGATGGTGGCCATTCTGACCAGTGTGAGGTGATACCTCATTGTAGTTTTGATTTTCATTTCTCTAATAATTCGCATTATTGAGCATATTTTCATGCACTTATTGGCCATTTGTATGTCTTCTGTAGAGAAATGTCTGTTGAGGTCTTCTGCCTATTTTTTGATTGGATTGCTTGCTTTTTTGTTACTGAGTTGTATGAGTTGTATATTTTGGAAATTAAGCCCTTGTTGGTTGCATTATTTGCACATATTTTCTCCCAGTCTGTAGGTTGTCTTTTCACTTTGTTTATGGTTTCCTTTGCTGGGCAAAAGCTTATAAGTTTGATTAGGTCCCATTTGTTTATTTTTGCTTTTATTTCTATTGCCTTAGTAGACTGACTTAAGAAAACATTGGTATGATTTATGGCAGAGAATGTTTTGCCTATGTTCTTTTCTAGGAGTTTTTGGTGTCATGGCTTACATTTAAGTCTTAAACCATTTTGAGTTTATTTTTTTGTATGGTGTGAGGGTACGTTCTAACTCCATTGATTTACACGTGGCTGTCCAGCTTTCCCAACAACACTTGCTGAAGAGGCTGTCTTTTCTCCATTGTATGTTCTTGTCTCCTTTGTCAAAGATTAATTGGCTGTAGGTGTGTGGGTTTATTTCTAGTCTCTCTTGAATAGCCTTATATCTATTGAATGAATTGGGTCTATAACCAAAACGCTTCTCAGAAAATGTATGGCCAAATATTTTCATGGATAATTTCTATCGAACAGTACTCATAAACATAGACATAAAAACCCATAAAACAGTATTAGCAAGTTGAATCTAATATTATATAAAACAGATAATATATCTTAACTGAGGTTTATTCAAATAAGGTAGTGTTGGTTGAGTTTGAAAATGTGTATTATTGTTACAGAAGAAAGGATATTTTTTCAAGAAATGCAGAAAAATTTATGACAAACCCTAATTCTTAATTGTTAAAATTCCCAGCAAACTAGACATTGAAGGGGATTTCTTTAGTCTGATTTTAAAACTGATAAATCTTTTTAGCTATCATCATACATTTAGCTAGCATGTATGTAATGGTGAAATATTGAATTATTTCTCCTAAGATTGAGGCCAGACCAAGATGTCCACTCTTCATTTCCATTCAGCTGTGTCCTCAAAGTCCTGGTGGGTGCAGAAAAAACAGTCAGTCAATCAATGCAAGACATAAGGCTGTAAGTGAAGAAGTAAAAATATATTTATTTAGCAGGCCCATAATTGATTATCTAGAATATTTAAATAAATATTAAAAATCTACTAAAACCAGTGCATACATTTAGCAACTTTGTATACAAGGTCATTATACAGAAATAACAGTGTTTTAATATACTGACAGTGAAAACAGTGAAAAATTACATTTAAATACCATTTACAATTGCATAAAAACATTAAAAAATTAGAAATAAAATTAACCAAATTGGAGTAAAAACTTTGCTTTGTGCTGAAAATTACAAGAGATTGCAAAGAGAATATAAAGGAAACATAAAATAAATAGGAAGCTATACCATAATCATATTTTGGAACATATAATATTGTTACAATATCAGTTCTTCCCAGATTGTTCTTTAGTTTCAATGCAATAACAAAAGTTGTAAGACATTATTGTTTTAGTAGAAGTTGAAAAGTTGATTCAAAAGTTGATTTCCTTATTATGGAAATACAAGGGGTCTGTGATAGCAAACACAATCTTGAAAATGAAAAACAAAATTTGAGGACATATACTACCTGATTTCAAGGTCAATATAAAATCACAGTAATCAACAGCATATGGTATTGCATTAGGATAGACAAATGAATAAATGAGAATTTGGCCAACAAAATAAACTGATCTTTCTCAGTGGAGAAGAAAAAAATCTCTTCATCGAGTAAACTGAGAAAGTCAAATAAATATATAGAAAAATATGACCTTCAACTCCTATACTACAAAACATACTAGAATTAAATTGAAATGGGTCATGGACATAAATATAAACACTAAAGCTATAAAGCTTCTGAAAGAAAACATACAAGAAAATGTTTGCACTAATAGTTTTCACAAAGATGACTTCAAAAGCATTTTCTATGAACGAAAACCAGAAAATTTTGCTATTCATCAAAGTTAAATGCCTTCTTATTAAAAGGTACTGTTAAGTAAATGAAAAGATAAGCCACAAACTAGGTGAAAATGTTTGCAATGCACGTATCTAACAAATAATTTATATCCAGAATATAAACTCATGCAATCAAAAAAATATCATAAGTCAATAGAATTTTGCAAAAGACTTTAAAAGGTGTTTATTTATTTATTAAAAAGAGCATAGAAGTGATTAATAAGTACAGGAAAAACTTCTCAACAGCCAGTAGTCAACAGGGAAATGCAAAGTGAAATCACAGCTCTATAAGCCTTTAAATGCACTCAAATGGCCAAATTGGAAGACCAAATATTGGTAGTGGAGGTATAAAATGGCACAACCAATTAAAAAATCATATGTATGGCAGTTTCTTATAAAGTTAAACCTGCAACTACCCTATGACACTGGATTTCTATTCCTAGCTGTTAATCCAGGAGAAATAACAATTTGCAGCTATGAAAACTCTTATACAAGTATGTTTTTTCATCTCTCTTTATAAAAGCCTCAAACTAGAAATAATCCAAATCTCAACAAAAAAGTGATTTGTGTAGATTTATATAATGGAAAATTAATAATCAGAAATAAAATAATAAACTACTGAGAACACACAAGTACAAGGAATAATCTCCAAAACATTTTGTAGAACAAAATAAGCCATGCACAAATAATATATAATGTATAATTTTACTTTTATGAATCTCTGGAGAAATAATTAATCTATGATAGCAGAAAGGTGGAAGAAGAGGTGGTTTCCTCCTAGTGGGGATAATTGATTGGAAAGAAGCAAGAGGTAAATTTCTGGGGTGATGAAATGAATTTCTAAATCTTGATTTATATGTTCATTCCAGGTGCATTTGCATTTGTCAAAGCAGATAAGATTGCACACTCAAGACCTGTGCCTTTCATTGTATATAAATTTACCTTAATGCAAAACAAAATTAATGTATAGAATGAGAAACTGACATGGTTGAAAGGTCCTAAACCACAAGTTTAATTAAAAATATTTTTCCTAAAATGCCCATTCCCCACCTCATATAAATATGTAACACATTGTATAGAATACACCTTGATGTTCTTATATAGGCAAAGTCATCTTCTAGGAGCCATAATCTCCATATTCTTTTGTTTATATCCGAATACACTTGTGTTTCTCCAGCTATAGGACACCATGAGGTGGTCCCTGTACAGATTAGGGTTAAGGGTGAAACATGATACAGTTGATACTGTACTGCTATACTGACCCAGGCTCAGTGTACTCTGGGGTATACCTCACTTGGGTTACTGTAATAGACACTAACATCCATTTTTCAATGAAAAATTTCATGGCAGCAGAGCTATATTAAGATACCAAGTACTTACTATATGTCAGGACAAATACTAGATGCTTCACATACATCAATTACCTCACTCTTCACAACAACCCAGTAATTTAAATAGTACAATCATCTTTATTTTCAGTAAATTAGAACTGAACTTAAAACTTCATTTTACATTCTCAAGCCATAAAGTGTCTATATTTGCTAGTGTTTCAATCAGTTTAGTAAATAAATTGCGCTCTTGAAATTAACAAGAATCTTAAACAATGTTCAGCGTTTTCAATAGTAAAGACTGAAGTTTGTCTTCATTGACAGAGGGAGAGTCATTATTATTCACTGATGTTAGAATATAAATAAAAAAATAATATTGGAAACTGTTTTGAGTTTGTAGTGACAATAGATTTCTCTTGAATATAGCTAGCTAGACAATTTCTAGTAACAGTTTGTATTTTTTTTTTTTTTTCTGGCTGTGGTGGGTCTTAGTTGTGGCACATGGTCTCTTTGTTGCAGCATGAGGGTTTTCTCTCTCTAGTTGTGGTGTGTGGGCTCTCTCTTTGAGGCACGCAGTCTCTCTCATTGAGGCATGCGGGTTTAGTTGCCCCGTAGCATGTAGGATCTTAGTTCCCCAACCAGGGATCGAACCTGCGTGCCCTGCGTTAGAAGGTGGATTCTTTACCACTGGACCACCAGGGAAGTCCCAACAGATGGTGTTTTTTATTCAGGAGTTAAAATATCAACAGCAGTTTTAGGTAAATGTCTAATAGTTTCTCATGGCATATTCTATTATATGAGACTGGATATTGCAATCACAGCCTCACAATAAATTACTCAACTGTGGTAAACTTGGAAAAATGTATCATAGTTTGCATTGTATCCAATTTAAGAAGCTTAGAATACCTGAAGTTGAGAAATAGCCTGAGAATGATTGTTGGCAAACCTTATCCAGATTTGTCTGAATTTGCTATTGCTAAACACAAGAACTGAAAAATGAAAAATATTCCTTAGTTACAACAAGCATTATCTTTCTTGTAGATCAGATAAGAGTATAGGGAACCATATGAAGAATTATGGTTTGTTTACTGGTCTAATGAATAAAAATGACTGTTGTGAAACTGCATTCTGGCACCTACTAGCTATGCAGTCTTAAAAAGTTACCAAAACTCTTATACTCTTTCATGATTTTACAGCAAGTGGTATATACTTTCTCTGACCTATTTCTTGTAAACTGCGTAGTAAGATGGGACTACACATTAAATCTAGGTTTATTAATCCATGTTTCCCATCTTTGCTTGGAATATAAATTTTATGAAAGTTAATGACAGGATATGCCTCTGGGCTTTAATAATAGACACTTTTAAGTCAAAATGCCCAGCATCTAAATCACCTTCCTAGTTTTGAAAAATTCATATTTGTGTGATTCTTGGAAAGGGAAAAAGAGTTTTCTTCAGAAATTGTTAGGAACATGTTGTATCCTTATCCTTTGGTGGCAAGGGTGAAAACATGTTATCTAGGTTTCCTTAATCCACCAAGGATTTTGAATCTTCAACACATGACTCAAGATCAAGGGTAAGTGAAAGAATCTTGGTGGTGATGGTGTGGAGAGGATCGTGCTGTCCTTATCAGCATGTGCTTGTCTAGATAGAGACAGGGGTATTGTTAGAAACAGCACTATCTGCATTCCTAAGTTTAGCTCTCCAATTATCTTATGAAACCTATAAATTAAACTTATTTTCCTGATAAGGTTAGAACCTGTGTCTAACAAGTGCATTCAAGACTCTGGCTGAATGACTGGGAACACCTATTGTATAACTGCTTTTGATACAATTTTAAGTCATTGAGACAGTCAGTCCTATAAAACCCTAAATGCTAATGACCATGCCCTTGAAGTGTGGAAAAAATAGGGCCCGGCCTTTCTGGCAAAACAAATACAGTCTGTGGTAAACTAATAGAACACCAAGAGAAAACCAACAATATGTCAACCAAAGACAGATAAAATTAAAAAATGGTTCTAAAGCCTGACACTGAGGACGTGTCCCTAGTCAACGTATTGTCTAATGATGTTCTTGTCTGCCTACCGATGAAGGAAAAATGAGTAAATAAAGTCAATTTATTCCTGAAGAAGCTGACAAGAGTCAGATCATTGTGGTTTTTAAACATAACAAGAAAAGCACAAGGGGATGCAGTGAAATGATGTGACTTTAAGTGCATGTCAGTCCTGGAACATATAAGTTAGATCAACTATCGTGAAATATCTAAGTACTGAGAATATCTCATCTTCTAAATGCATTAAGCTTTGAATGATCAGCCAACTTTAAATTTCAGAAGTTCTTTACGTGCCTGAATATGTGCCCCAGGGGAAAGAAGGACTTGTATATGAAGCTCCTATCCCACTGCTTGACACATCAGTAAATGTTTATTAATTTGAATGAAAAGGATGTCTTTTTTTTATTTCAAAGTATCTTTGCTTAGAAAGGTGAATAGATGAAGACAGTATTAGGAAATAAAAACATGCTGTGTAAGAGTTGAATTTTTGAGAGAAATAAATAATGGTAATGGTTTGAAGAAAACCACAATGAGCAATGAAGCTCATATTTTGAAGAAAATATAATTAGATTTGAAAGTATTTGTGGAAATCATATAAACCAAATTTGGTAAATATGCTGAAGGAATGAGGAAAGTCACATCAAATTTAAATCTACTTGAGTAAAAAAAGAGTTTAGCATATACATCTTTGAGAAACCCCCAAGACATTTTAATAAATTTGACAGCATAATCCCCTAAAATATCAATCATTTAAACACTGAATTAAGATGTCTCTTATCATTTATGTTAATAATTTAATTGAGTTTGCCAAATAATATTTTATTGGAAGTGACACCAGTAAATCTCAGGACCACTATTAAAAGATGTCAATATGTTTCAGAGATAATGAAAACTTTGATGACTGCCAAATGTGTCTCACTGCCATTCTTAAGCTTTTTGTATTATGATGAAGTTCCCTAGCTAGCCGTGCAACACCTGTGTGTTAATGCATGATACACAAATAAGGAGTACAGATATCCCCCCACCAGTACAACTAAATTATGTTTCTTGCCTTTACCTGAATTCTGCAAAAACATTTATAATAATTTTATGGTATAAAGACTTTTTAATGTCAGCATTATAGAACTAAAGTATCAGTCATTTGATAGGGGATGCTATACTTGAAATTATAATATTTCTATCAGAAAAGAGCTATGGCACATAATATAAATGGCTATAGATAGACATATTGATTTTATTGCATTTTGAAAGAAGTAAACAATTTAGCAATATTCCTAAATTTTGAAGTCTATAACAAACACATTAGTAACTACTATTTATATAACATTATTTTCATGTACAAAACAAAAATCGGTTAATAACCATTCACACATTCGATTATGAGTTATTCCCTACTGATGATGATTCTTTTTTGTTTAGTGGAACATGATTTTAGTTATTTATGTACTTGGGTCAATTTGATTTGCTTGGAGAAAATTAATGTTACATATATTTTCACTCTTCTGATAGTACTCTGAAAGTAATTTATGACACTTAAAAATGAAAATCTATAACTATTTTAAAATAATTGTTTCTGGAATCCTTTTAAGAATCCAAAGAATTAATTAAATTTGAAATTTTAATGATTTTAATATATTCAGGAATGAAAATCACTAAAGTCTTGATCTTTGCTCAGTTATTTAAAAATCCTGATTTAGAAGATATTTTCAGAGGTCACCTGCTATATATAAGCTTATGCGTTCACTAACTAGTAAATAGCCCATTCAAGGAATTCATTCTTTCTCTAGCTAGCCCATTCTTAACAAAACATCAGAAACAAAACAAAACCGAAAAACACCGGAAGACTGATTTCAATCTCTCCTACTGAGGGAATTCGTGGAAATTTATACACATTATCACAAGAAAGTCACTAGATTCTTCTCTAAAACATCATTCTTGCTTCTTCATCAAACTTCTGGGCCTCCAGTGTGTTTGTCACTTGGATGTAAAGTTGAATAGGAATAGTCCATGCCCTTTGTTAGTTTATTAGCCAGTTGAAGAAACAGACATGTAATATAAGAAAAAAATAGAATGAGTCAAATAAATAGAGTTCTAAGTAAAACAAATGGGATTACAAAGTAAAAGTTATTAATTATGCTCTGGGGATTAAATTAAAGCTTCACAGAGGAGGTTATTTGAACAACACCTTGAAGGGTGAGTAGGATTTTCCCAGACAGAAAATGGAAGGGTACTCTAGAATGGAGAAAGTCACGCTGCAAAAGTTTATGCTTGTGAAACAGCAGGAATCACTGTAGTACATGATCACAGATCCAAACAATTCATGATACTGGATTATGTTTATTTAAGGGTTTTAGTATTTAGCATTTGTAAAATCTCCTTAACTTAGACAACTAACTCTAAAAGATTGATATTCTCTTAAGACATGTCTGAGAGAATATAATTTATAAACACGTATATTAAATGTAGACAAATAACTGTCAGAAAACTAAAATTGTCTGCTAAAACATTAAAAATATATATTAAATTTTATATGATAGCTTCTAGGCAAAAAATAGAAAACTTGAACAGCTTACTAAGCAAAAGTTGAGAAAACTAAAGAAAGGAAGAGTCCACTACTAGGAAGTTGTCTAATAAGTTTTGCTAGGAACTGCTTCCCCACCACTCTTTTCTTTCTTTCTTTCCATTTTTTTTTTAATACTAACACTGACATTGACATTTACATGGTTTCATGGAATGGGGAGGAGTAGTTTTGTTTATGTACACACACACACATTGGTGTAGAATTTGACAGCCACTTACTAATAAGTTTCAGCACTGGTTTTCCAGAAAGCCAAATTAGAGAGGAAGAGAAGAGGGAGAAGGCAGAAAGAAGAGGGAGAGAAGGACAAGAAAGGAAAATAAAGGAAAAGACAAAGACTGAATTTTGCAGAGAGGTACATTCTGGGTTGATAGAATATATATTTCTGACAACTTGAATCATATTGAAATTGTATTAATCATAAAACTGTCTGACTGAGTTGAAATTGTTGAATCAGAAGTACACGTTTCTAGAGAAAAGACAGGGTGACCTCATACATTCTGTTTTTTGTTTTTTGTTTTTTTTAAGGTTGCATTGTTCCAAAAGACCTGTTTCAAAACCAAAACACGTATGTGGCATACAAACTTTTGTCGATTATGATTCCCAAGAAAGTTTGAGAAAATGTGTCTCTAAAAGGAAAAAAAAAAATAGAGAGAGAGAGAGAGAGAGAGAAACTGGTCAGAGTGTTTGTTTTCACCCTTAAACACTCCATTCTTTGGAAATCTTAATTCCTTGCCTCTTATGTCTGCTTTTGACTCAAGACTGAGTTCTCATGAGTGGTTTCTCTCACTGCCTGACTCCTGTTAATAGTAACTGGGGGAAGAATTGTACTGTGTGTTGAATGGCGAGTTTTGTAAACTTGAGCACTCAGGTACTTCCTTAAGCCTCAAATTTCTCATCTCTAAAAATAAAACGTCAATAGCTTTTTACTTCATAGAATTGAGGATTAGATATGGTGATGCAAGTGCAAGTTAGGTACATACAGCAAGGACTCAACAACATTAGCAAATATTGCCTTATTTACTGTATTAACATTTAGCATTACTCATCATCCCTTAATAGCTTAGATTATAATTTCTATATATATAACATATATATATATATATATATATACACATATGGGTTTTTTGCACATGCCTTCATGTGCAACGTCATCCATCTGTCCTCTGACCTTCTGTAAACACATCACATAAAAACGGATGGATGAGATGTTTAGGATGGATTCGCCTAAAATATGGCTCCTATGTACCATGTCCAAAGCTAATATGGGTAGAGGAGGTTTCTCAACAAGATAGGCACTAGGATGAGAACTTGAACTGTTTAGTACCTATAATACTTAGAATTTAGTACTACTAATACTAGTAATATTTAGTACTAATAATGTTACTAAATAACTAGCATTCCAACTCAGAACAGTGAGGATCTGTACAGAGCCAATAAACTTAGTTATATCTCTGTTTGTATAGCTACACATCTATTTATTTTCTTAGTCCTTCCTCATTGCATTCCTGGTGCATTTTAAGGCGCCACTAGTTGCTGACCATACTAACATATGCACTAAAAACTACTGAAGGAAGAAAGAATTGGTGGTGAGCAAAGAGTGCAAAGGCACCCCAAGCTTGCATCTGTTTCCCATGATGGGATAGAGAAAAGGAATGATCATGAAAACTCAATCGGGTAGGAAAGATATATTCAAGCTGCATGCAACAGATGTACAGGAGCAAAATACCATTGAACCCAATAACAGTTATGTGCGATTTTAGTGCCATAATGACAAATTTAACCCATATTTATACTAACTCAAAACAATAACATTAATGACGTCTTCTGACACATTTCATAGCCAACCTCAGACTTTATTCTCTGTTCACTCTAGTTATTCCAGCCTCAAAACATTTTTCCATTTCTTTATGATGCTGGCTGCCAAATCATCATCATTATTATGGGGTTCCAAAGCATTTTTGAGAGAATTATGTTTCTCAAAGCCTGTGAGAAAGGGGGAGTAGAATCATTTTGCAGGTGAATGAAATTAAGACATTGTAGCATTAATTAACAATGAGGCTTCACAGCTGTGATTTCTGATAAATTGTGTAAATTCTAAGTGACTTTTTAAACCCCATATTGATATTGCTGCCTTGATAATCTTCTCTGCAGTATGTGTCTCCAGAGCACTGTGATGCACTTTTACTTCCTTTCTTCAGCCACTTGTGAAAGACTTGGCTAACGCTACACTGCTTGTGGATCGCTTTCAGCACGACACAGGGACATACCGTTAACTCCTTTTTTAATTGGCTGTATTAAAGCCAACACCTGCTCCTTATTTAGCAAGTCACCTGCAGTGTAGAGTAAATTAAAGTGATTAAAAAGATGTGTGAGGGCTTCCCTGGTGGCACAGTGGTTGAGAATCTGCCTGACAATGCAGGGGACACGGGTTCGAGCCCTGGTCTGGGAAGATCCCACATGCAGTGGAGCAACTAGGCCCGTGAGCCACGACCACTGAGCCTGCGCGTCTGGAGCCCGTGCTCCGCAACAAGAGAGGCCGCGATAGTGAGGGGCTCGTGCACCGCAATGAAGAGTGGCCCCCGCTTGCCGCAACTGGAGAAAGCCCTCGCACAGAAACGAAGACCCAACACAGCCATAAATAAATAAATAAATAGATATATTTAAAAAAAAAAAAAAAAAAAAAGATGTGTGAGTTTCATTCCACATTGTCTTTGCATTTTCATCTTCCTAATCTCCCGGTCAATTGTTTTTCTTAGCATCATTGATACTTGAGAGTAATACATGCAGGGAAGTTTACTGTTTTTAATGATTTGTGCCTCTATTCAATTCAGCAATATGTATTCAGTATCTGCTATGTGTCAGGCTCTCTGTTGCAAATCTTGGGAGATAAGCAACAGGATGCTATTTTACAGATGCATAAACTGAAGTTGATAGACATAGAATGCTTTCATTGAGACCACGCAGGCACAAAGTGGTGAAGTTCAGTTCTGTTTGAATTCCAATCTCATGCTCTTTCTCTTAGAAGTAAATTGAGTGATTGAAATAGCACGCTATGTTTCCATTTGCAGAAGTGCTTGAAGAGGTTGCTCATCACAAATCCATTAATATTTCTGTTGCATGGAATTATTTTGATTTTCTGTCCTGAAGAAGGAAATTGAAATATGACTAAAGAGATTTGGGTCTGTGCCTATTACCTCTCTACTATCAAGTAACCTGAGCAAGTCACTTTGATTGACTTATATTTCAGTTATCTTATCTGTAAATAAGAAATCAGTTACAGTTAGATCATAATTTTGATGAATAAGTAAATAACATATATAAAAAGCATACCATGAAAGGTAAAATAATCTATAGTTTTAAGGTACCTAAGTGCTATTCAGCCAACTCTCCTGTTTTTCAAATTAGAATTTCAAAAAAAAAAAGACTCAACAAAAATAAACACACAAATAATTTTGTTGTATTCTTCTTACCAGCTCATTACTCTTGATTAGGAGTGCTATTTTTCTTGCCTCCACCCAGTCAAGAGAGCAGAGTTGCGAAAAAAATGTGAATAATGTTAAACTCTCAATATACAAACTTTTTTTTAAACTGCCACAATTCATGAGACTGTGTTCTGTTTACTGCTTGTATTTCCATTACTGGCATTCTCTTTCTAAACTTATCAATCCAACAACTGTCCCCACCTAGTTCCACTAAAACTGCAATCACTAACTTTGCTAATGCTTGCTGTTTGTTGATCTCTATTTTCACTTTAGATTGGTGTCATTGTTGCCACTTTTACCCTTTGGAAACTATCCCCTCATTGGTTTTCCTGTTGGTCTTTCCTAGTTTTATTTTTCTGGTCATTCTTTCTCGGTTTTCATTTCTGCATATCCTTATTGTTACCCCTTAATTATAGAGGTTCCCAGGTGCTCACCCTGAGCGCTCTTAAGTCTTTCTCAGCATGCTCTTTTCAGTGATTATATTTGTTCTCATTGGTATACAGTATACACCCAACTCTTTAGACTCTCGACTTTGAAATCTGCTTTTCCCTCCCTTACTGCCATCAAGAAGAGCTGTGACCCTGTGTACCCCTCTTTTGCCATATCTAATTACACCAAAACTGTATACCTATCTAAGTTGGCACAAACTCCTCTCTCACTACTTCTCTCTCTCTCTCTCTCTCTCTCTCTCTCAACAGAATTGTGACTGAAAGTTGAGAGGCAACAGTTTAGTTTTGTTTTTAACCAGAACAGTAACAGGCAAATTTTGATCATGAAGGTTACCAAATCCTGACAGGAGCATGGAGAGGTAGAAGGAGCTGGTGAACAGAGCGAGAAGTAGTTTAGCAGATGCCGAGAAAGAAATGAGATATAGAAACACAGTGTTTCTTGGCTTTCTGATATTTCTTCAAGTCCTGATTTTTGTGATAAATACATGTTTTCTTATAATACATTCACTTTATTTTCTTAAACAACAGAATGTGTTTCTATTATTTACAACTTGTCCCTCTTAACTATTATTCTAATGTGTTCAACTAAAATCGACGTGCTTTTGGATCAGAAATGTGTACTTACAAACTGGACTGTAGGTTATTTCAAAGGGAAATACAAAAATCTCAAACTTAATATGTCCAATAATTTTCTGTCATCTTTACTTTATCCTTATTTCCTCTCTGTAACAACCACACCCCCAAAAGTAAAATTTCTGCCAAATATTCTGTATTTTGCACTTCAAAAAATTAGAAAATGCAGATCGAGTGTTAGGTACAAAGAACCGTTCATTGAGTAAACATTCAATAGAAGTTAGCTATTATCATCTGTATAATTGTGGTAGCCTACATGCTATTATATGCAAGGTTGTTAAACTTAAAGCCTAGGGATGCTGTCATAAGGTGAAATGCTTACTAGTTTTTCATAAGTAGACTCGTTTTTACTGAATGGGAGAAATTTTATCTGAGTAAACTAACATAGAAAATTTTCTTCCATCCAATAGGAGAAAAAAAATACAATTTTCATATTAAGATAGTGGTTAGATTGTGCTCAGAGAAGGTCAGAGAGAGATGGCAAAGCCGAAGAGCTGTGTCAGATGAAAGACAATCCATTACTGGGATTAATGGCAGTTTGATGCATGCATCTTGCAAATGATATTCGTGGAGACATACTGTCTCAAATATGAAGAACATACTTAAAGTGAACTTGCAGCAAGATCAAACAAGAGCAGTAGAGTTTAGTATTTTCTGCAATTTGTAGAAGAAAAACATCATCTATCTGTCCTCTGCCCTTCTGTAACCACATCACATAAAAATGGATGGATGAGATGTTAGGATGGATTTCCCTGAAATACGGCTTCTATGTACAGTATCCAAAGCTAATATGGGTAGAGGAGGCTTCTCAACAAGATAAGCACTAATATTAGTACTAATACTTGAACTATTTAGTACCAATAATACTTGGAATTTAGTATGACAAATACTAGTAATATATAGTACTAAATGTTACTAAATAACTAGCAATCTAACTCAGAACAGTGAGGAGCTGTACAGAGCCAGTCTTCTTAGTTATAGCTCTGCCTATATAGCTACACATGTATTTATTTTCTTAGTCCTTCCTTACTGCAAAAGTATTTTAAGGGACCTCTGACTAAACTAGAATAGAAACAATTTAAAGTTTTTACAGATTTATTGGAATAAGAAACTCATTGTGCATCATGCAGTATTTATTGTGTGTATTTTATCTGTAACTATCCCTTTACTGACTACTTGTATGTTAGTCTATTCTTTTTTTTTTTAATATAAAATGCATTTCTCAGTGCTTTTTGGTTGATCTATATTATGATGCCCTCCAAGTATTAACACTGATTGTAAAACTTATGACCAAAACTGAACTGTGCAGAACATGAGGGAATAGCCATACTATAGAAGAATTCTCTCTCCTCAGGATTATATTTAGGTTACATGTGTTTAGTCATACTACTCATTTTGAGTTATGATAATTTGTTTATAGGATGAGAGCTCATAGAACTTGTGAATTTTAGATATCAGCCAAAAATATTGGAAAGCAGAATTTGAAGCCAGTTTAAAAAACAGTTACTTTAGAAAATTGGTTTAAACATTTTGAAGTGTTTTCAGCTAATATCTTCTAAAACTTTGCTTTCCAATTAATATTTATCAAATACCTTTATTACATCAACTCCTAAAAGCTTTTCTGCTGTTGTAATTTTAATTAACAATAATTCTCTAGAAAGCTCTCTATTATGAAGCTGGTTAGCTGCTTAGGAATCCAGAGATGGTAGATGAGGTCATTGAGAGGATGTGACTGCCGGTTGAGCCAGGAGCTGGCCCAGGGCAATTGGAGTCTCCTCACCCCTATCCCTTGTCCTTGGAATGTACATTCCGCCTACTACTCCCATACTAGCAGCTGTTTCAAGGACAAAGTTTTGAGGGAATAATGTGTTGTTTAGACCATGTGGATTGAATACCTGACTGGACCGCGTTAAGGCCTCTATATAAGATTTTAAGATTCTGGAGGACGGGTACAGAGACCTACTCACCTTGTGGTCACGCAAGACAAGCCTCCTATGTAAGTGACCTTGCTTACACCACCTACCAGTCTGGAGTGGTCTGCCGCTTTCTTAGGTCTCCCTTGCCCTCTTTGTATGGAGGCCAGTTTTGGATTTCACCCCAGGGAAATCCTGAGGTTGTAAATTAACAAACGAGTACTGTTGAGGATAAATAAGAGGTACAGATACCTAATTATAAGTTTCTGATTTTTTTCTATATTTTAAAAATCTTTCTGTTTATCATTTCTTTCTTTATCTAAAATATCAGTAACCATTGATGATGAGATATACATGCTACATTTATACTGAATCTTACTTTAGGAATATATTCTGTTTTGAAAGAATAATATTCTTAACCTACATTGGTAGTAAGAAAAATCTTTGTCTATATGCGTACACATGGCTATTATTAGAAAAATACAAACATTAATATTTTTAAGAAATGTATAAGATAACTATATTTTCTAAATTTTGTTGGTCTTTCCAATCTCCTTTATGTTATAGATAAGGCTTTAGCTATGTGATGTAATTTTAACCACACCATGCAGTTACCAGTAATGTAGATGAAATGAGAGTTCATTTTTTTTCTTATGAAGTTTTTAAGCAATAATAATGATCTGGGCGGGGGGAATAATGCATTCTCAAAGTGTTACCTTTGTTACTTATCTTTCTGGCTAATCATGGGTGTGAAATACATTGTTTTAACTTCCAAGATACCCATCCAGATTCTTCTTCAAATGATAAAATTCAGTGAGAACCCTGACCTCCATTAGAGTCAACATTTGCCCCCATCCTTGTTTCAGAGATAGCTCTTTGTATAGAAAGTGCTAATTGCCTAATTAAACATTGTGATGACAAAATTTGTTGGAGCAAAATTGCACAGGATTTAGAACTTTAGAAGGACAACTTAGTTTTATGATTTTTCTTACAGATTCCAGGAATCCAACATCTACCTTACCTGTTTGCTTTAGATCTCTAATAAGATATAATCAACTAATAAATTCATTGATTTTAAATTATTTTATTCAATCCATATTTATTAAATACCTACACTGCGCCAAGTGTTATATTAAGTATTGGGACACCTGAGATGAGATGACGCTTATTGAAAGCCAGAATTTTAATGAACATTATAATTTCTCAGTCACATTAGTCATATATTAAAAGACCTAGATCCTTATCACTCAGGATAGTAGAGAGAAAACCAGCCATCATTAGGTAGATAAGCATATAGTGCATATAATATGACCTAAAATTTTGACCTAATGATATTTCACTGACTTTAAAAAAATTTAGCAAATAAAATCACCTGAATATTCCATGCAACACCTAATGCCCTTTTATAATGTGCCAAAGAGTTTAGTGAAAGATCTGGAATGCACTTGAGATTTTCTTAAACAAATTTCTAACAGTCAGGCAGCCATCCCACAAAAAGAAATTGGTATTAATATATAAAAATGATATTCATCCTCTTTATGGTTTTCTAGATGGGGTTTGCATATAATTCTTATTAAAACTTGGCAGCTATCACTTCAAAGCCAATATTCTAAAAGGTTCTACTATATATTAGAAATAATAAGTATGGCATATTATAGCATCATAATGATGGAGATAGAAAATGTCTTATTTATTATGGTAATAAATCAAGTAATAAAATATCACCTATGTTAGAGCTAGAGGATTAAAATATATTTTAAATCTATTTAAAACAGTAAAACCCACACATTTAAAATTTATGTTGAACTGGGATAGAGATTAAACCTGACTGAAATAAAATAAAACAGTCTGTCACGAGCTCAGTTTAGCTGAGAGAGATCTGACCTGCCAGGTTGGAAGCAGCCAATTAAAGCAAGCCAAATGAAGTAACAGTTGAGCCTTTAATCACTTACTGTGATACTGTAAGCAAGAGGCTAAACTCCCCTATTCCATTTCTTCTCATAGAATGGCATTCACAGCAATCCATGGGGGAACATGGAACAGGGGAGGCGCTTAGGTCAAGGGTCAGGTGAATCAACACAGTGGAAAAGTACTGACTATATTGAGGGCACAGAAGAAAAGTGTCTTCAAGGTTTCCCTTTCCTCCCAATAATAAAGTCTCCATGGAGGCTCCAGAGGAAGGGTTGGCAGAAGGATCCAGGTAAAAAGAAGTCTCTTAATGAAGGTTGTTTCACTAGGATTGTAGCTATTCCTAAGAGCATGACTGGCCGAGGTGGGGCCTGAGTCTAAGATGGCAACTGCCTTTAGAGACCCAAAGTCACTGGCTGCACTTCAAGTCCAGGGTGGGAGTGGGGGCAGCTCCTCCCATGAAGTGAGGTAAAGGCTGTAAAATTGCTTATATTTGGGTTTTAAAGATCAGAGAGAGATTTTTTTGACCAGGAGCTTGGCTCCTCAATTCTATTTTAATCACTGAAGTCCTGGAAATACATATATATTGTTTAAACTATTTAACCATATGTATATTCACCTAATTACCCTGTCATCTTTCTTGCCTCTAGAATGCATTTGTTGTCCAAATGGGATGTATCTGCATGTTTTCCCACTGAGACCGTGATCTCTTCTTTGTGGCCTTGCATACTCCTGAGAAAAGGTCAGTTCTATGAGATAAAATCACCTTCTCACATCGGGGCTTTCCTTCTCATTGTATCCTACTGATTGTTTACAATTTATTTCTTCCTGTTCTAAGTGAACAAGCAAGTCATTGAATTTAGTGTAAAATACTTAGTGAGGTGCCATGAGCCTCGGACTGGCATATTAAGGTTATTATGTGGTCATCGACACAATTACAAGTTAGACAAAATTTAGTTGAATCCTCTGTATTCCTCATGCATTTCTTTAGTTCCTCTCATGGAAACAATTGAATACTTTCCTATTTGAAAAAGTCTGTCTTCTCATATAGACCTTAATATCTTATGATTCATCAGTGGCATTCCATTGTATTTAAATAGAATCCAATGAATAAATTATGGAGAGTTAATGTACAATATGGTAACTATAGTTAATAAGGATGTATTGTATATGTGAAATTTTCTAAGAGAGTATGTTTCCAGTATTCTCCCCATACAAAAGGTAACTATGTGAGGTTATGGATAAGGAACTGAAGAGACAAAAAAATCACATCACATACTTTCAATATATACAATTTTAATTTGTTGATCATACCTCAAAACTGCTGGTAAAAAATGTAATTGGTTTAAAAGAAGAGAGAAGAAACTTAAAAAAAATAGAATTCAAAATCATTAATATGCCTTACAACATAAAATAAAGTAGATTCTTGTCAACCATCAAGCTGACCACTAATATGGTCTTCTATTTCTATAATTTGTTATTTTAAGAATGTTATATAAATGGAACTATACAATATGTAAACTTCTGAGGTTTTCTTTTTTCAGTCAACATAATTTTATGGAAATTAATTCATATTGTTGTATACATCAATAGTTCCTTTTTATTGCTGGATATTGTTGCATGGTATGCATGTACTACAGTTTATTCACCACTGAATGACATCTGGATTGTTTTAGTTTTGGGTTAGTATGAATAAAGCTGCTATAAACATTCACAAGCAGGTTTTTGTGCATATGTATTGAATAACTCTATTTCCCTGGGACAAATGCATAGGACTGCAATTGCTGGATGGCATGGTAGATGCAGGTTTAGTTTTTTGTTTGTTTATTTGGTTTGGTTATTTTTTTTTTACTTTATTTTGTCTTTAAGAAGCTTCCAAACTCTTTTTCCATGGTACCTATACCATTTTACCTTCCCACCAACAATGTATGAACGATCCAATTTCTCCATGCCATCTCCAGCATGCAATGTTGTCACTATTTTTTATTTTAGTAATTCTGATAGGTATAGAGTAATATCTCATATGTGTCTTTATGTACATTTCCCTCATGACTACTGAAGTTGAATATCTTTTCATGTGCTTACTTTCCATCATCTGTACATCTTCTTTGTTGAACTATTTCTTTTTTTTTTTTTTTTAATTTTTTATAGCTACTTTTATTTTTTTTTATTTATTTTTATTTTTATTTTTGGCTGTGCTGGGTCTTCGGTTCGCGCGAGGGCTTTCTCTAGTTGCGGCAAGTGGGGGCCACTCTTCATCGCGGTGCGGGGACCGCTCTTCATCGCGGTGCGCGGGCCTTTCACTATCGCGGCCCCTCCCGTTGCGGGGCACAGGCTCCAGACGCGCAGGCTCAGTAGTTGTGGCTCACGGGCCCAGCTACTCCGTGGCATGTGGGATCTTCCCAGACCAGGGCTCGAACCCGTGTCCCCTGCATTAGCAGGCAGATTCTCAACCACTGCGCCACCAGGGAAGCCCCGAACTATTTCTTCATGTCTGTTGCTCATGTTTAAACTGGTTTGTTTGCTCTTACAGTTTAAAGAGTTCTTTCTGTATTCTAAATTCTAGTCCTATGTTGGGTATGTGAGTGACTGTAAATGTTATTGTGTTTTTAATTTTAGGCTTCATGTGCTCATTGCTGATATATATAAATACAGTTTTTTGTATAATTATTTGGTATCCTGTGATCTTGCTCAATTCTTTTATTCATGATAGGAGAATCTTTTCTTTCTTCCTTTTTCCTTTCCTCCCTCCCTCCCTCCCTCCCTCCCTTCCTTCCTTCTTTCCTTCCTTTTCTCTCCTCTATAGATTCCTATGCCATTTGCAAATAGGAATATAGTTTCATTTCTTCCTTCTGGTCAGTGTGCCTTTTATTTTATTTTCTTGTCTCATTGAACTAGCTAGAAATTCTAACATTGTATTGAATTGAATGGTGACAGTAGAGATATTTATTGTGTTGATATAAAAATTAAGCATTTATTTTTTCACCATTAAATAAACTATCAGCTGTAGTATTCTGTGGATGTTCTTTATGAAATTTGGCAAGTTTCCTCTATTGCTGGTTTGCTGAGATTTTTTAAAAATCATAAATGAATGTTAAATTTTGTCAAATGCTTTTTCAGTATCAATTAATATGATCATGTGATTTTTTTCTTCCTAAGCACATTAATATGATGGTTATGTTGATTCATTTTTGAATATTGATCCAATCTTGCATTATTCTTGGGAAATAAAGCTCACTTGGATATAGTGTATGACTTTTTATATATTGCTGAATTCTACTTGCTAATATTTTGTTAAGAATGTCTGTGTTTATATTCATGAGGGATATTGGTCTGTAGTTTTATTCTTTTTCTTTGTATTCTCTTGGTATTTTTTAGGTATCAGGGTAATACTAGATTAATAAAATGATTGGAGATGGTTCTCTATTCTTCTATTTTCTGGAAGAGATCATGTAGAATTTATGTTAATTCTTCTTTAAATGTTTGGAAGAATTTTCCAGTGAACCATGTGGATCTGGAGGTTTATTTTCTATGCTCTAGGGCTATTCATATTATATATTTAATATTGGGTGAATTGCGGTACTTTGTGTTTGTCAATGGTTAGCCTATTTTGTTTAAGCCATCAAATTTAAGTGTGTAGACTTTTTTTGCTTTATTCCCTTATTACCCTTTTGATGTCTGTAAGGTCTATAATGATTGCTCCCTTTAAAAATTTCTACTGCTGGTAATTTGTGTCTTCTCTCTTTTTTTAAATCAATCTTTCTAAAAGTTTGTCAATATTATTGATCTTCTCAATAGACCATCTCTTTGTTTCACTGACTTTCCATTTATGTTTCTGTTTTCAATTTCATTGATGTCTTGCCTTTATCTTTATCACCATGATTTCATTTCTTCTTGATTTGGGTTTAGTTTGCTCCTCTAGTTTAGGCAATTGTCCAAAAGTTGTCCTTCTTACTAAGTTGTCCCTTTTCTGGTCCTTTTACCAGCTTTTTGGGGGGCTTTGTTTTTCTTTTTCTGTTAGAGTTTCCTGGTTTTCAACTTTATCCATTCCTAGTCTGGATACTAGTTATTTGTTCCTAAGTTCCTTGACTGAATTATCTTCTATCCATCTTTCAGTGTCTTCTTATGTTTGTTTTATATACATATAATGTCTAGGTTTTATATTTGTACTTAGCAGGAGGAATAAGGAAAAGTATATCTATGCCAACATATCTTCCCAAAAGCAGAAGTCTTTTTTTTTAGTTACGGAAGATTATGATCTTTGATATTTTTTTTTTTTCTAGAGAAAACATAACTGATTTAATTAATTTACTATGAAGATAAAGAAGTAAATGGGATTTTATTATCATTTATAAAACACAAAGTCAGAGTGAATTTAGCTTTCACTAGTAGCTGTTCTTTATATATTTAAAGAAAAATTTAAGCAGGATTGACTAGGGAAAAAAGAAAGAAAGCTATTACCCAGAGAAGCAAAACTACAGTTAAGCCTACTAAAGCATTTCAAGAGAAATAAAATGGAAAATTGCATTAAAATTGACAGTGTAGTAGTTGGACTGATACACTTATTTTTGTGGAGAATATGGGTGCTTATAAAACTATTAATCATTACAACTTTGTTTTCTTATAGACTTTAAATTTTTCCTACTGCTAAAGAAATACTTAACTATTCACTTAAGTTTTCATCCCATCTTGATGGTTATGTTTCAGTATTGAAAGGCATAAGAATATGTTAGTATCTGCTGGTTTCCATTCAAAATGGCTTTATTTTGCATATATTCACATTTCTTTATATCTCTCTCTATATCTTTCAACCAAGGCATTTGTACATCCTGGTAGTATTGTTAGTAATAGCAAAATGCCCATAAAGTTCCTGTTTTTAAAATTACTTGCCTTTATTCTCATATTATTCTCATTATTTTTTAAAACAAGATATAGAAAGTACATATAAATATTTATAATACTTACTGAAAAGTAGCATATGATGCATAGTGTATACATAGCCAAAGCACATATACCAATCACAGATATATATGTGTGTCTATATCCATATGTAGATTTAAATATTTTACTGAAATCAGAGTAAGTTTTGTAGCTAATCTAGCTCAAAATTCTCTCAAGAGATTCTCAACTGTTTTTAGCTTCATCTCAGAAAAAAATGCATCTCAAGAATCATATTAAAATGGCCCAAATCCAGACCCTTCCCCACTACACCCCCCCACAAAAAAACAAATCAGCAATGTGTGGGACTGCAGATAAAAATGCAATTTAATTTTTAAAATAATGTCCTCCATTTAATTAAAATATTGCATGGATTTTGACTGAGTGTTTTTTTTAATTAAAATTCATATTGGCAAGCATTTTGAAAGATCCTGTAATTGAGATCTCTCTCCTTATTTCTTTCCTTATTCTCTCACAGATAAAAATGTTTATGTAATACAATAGAAAGATTCTAAACACTTGTTTTTCTATCTAGGGAAGACAACAGACCAGGTAAATGTAAAAGTACAAAAGAATGCCTGCCATTATATGATTTCAACTGGCAATAGAATAACTGCATTTCTTAGGCAACAAGAAGTAGGCTGACAATGGCTAGGCAGACCCTGAACAAAAGTAGTATTGCACTGGAATTCACATTTCTGCCCAGAGTTGTCCTTATTTATTTACTCTCTCATTCAATATGTATCAAATATTTGAGTAAACAGGGCATCATCTTAGATCCTTTAGATATAAAGAAAAACATAGTTTTTTTATTTGTGTGCCTTCAGATAGCTTAGAAAATTTGGGGGCTTTGACTCTATGCCACTTATAAATATCTAGGGAAAGGTACCTAAGATTAAAAGAAAATATAGGAATGATATGGGCAAATAAAATTCTGAAAGGGAAACAAGAGCTTATTAGAACCAGTTATATTTAAGATAAATGGCAAAGGACAGTGCATAGTAATCAGATGCATAGAAAGGAACCAGAAAATAGTCCAGATCATAGGGTTTTGCTACCTCTGCACTATTGATAGTGTGGGCCAATTAATTCCTAGTGTGTGCTTATTGTCATATGTCTCCAGATACTGACAAATGGCACCTGGAGGTAGGGTTGCCAGATTTAGCAAATAAAGATAAATATTATAGCAGATAAAAATATAGGACACTAGTTACATTAGAATTTTGGACAAAAATGAACTTTTAAAATTTAAGTATGTTCTATATTATTTGTTGTTTATCTGAAATTCAAATTTAATTGACCGTCTTGTATCTGGCAACCCTAACTGGGTTAGGGTTTCAGTAGTTGAAAACCTCTGAGTTAGAGGAAATGTGTGACCAAATTTCATATGTGGGAGTTGTGTTTGAGGGACAATGAGTTGATGAGGCTTCAACATAACTTTAAATATGTCCAATGTGCCTTGCACTGTTCTAGGTAGAAGACATGTAGTAGGGAAGAGAAAAGCAAAGTTCCCTACCTCATGGGGTTTATGTTATGATGAGGTACAGACAAATAGTAAGTACATAGCTAAGTAAATTATAAGCTCCATCAGTGAGCAGAGAATAGGTTTTACTGCTGTGGTATCAAACAACCCCCAAAACTCTACAGCTAAGAACTATAAGGGATCTTTTTTTCTGTGTTACATATCCGTCATGGTTGGCTATAGTCGTGCTTCACATGGCCTTCACTCTAGACCCCAGACTGACAGAGCATCCTCTTTCTGCTACATTTCTGCTTGTCTTGGGTGAAGAAAATGAGAGTGCAGTGAAACATATGCTGACTCTTGAAGCTTTCATTCACATTTCTTTAGCCAAATCAACCATGTCATTCTAAGTTAAGTGGAAATGTATAAAACTCTCCTGATAGGTTGTAGAAACTATAAAAAATTAAAGAAGTTAATATAAAATTCAGGATAATGATATCTTAGATTGGTTTCCCACAAAAGCCGAACCTGAGATAAAGGCTTGGTTTCAGGTAGTTTAGAAAGTCAGCATAGTGGGGATAATGAGTCAGGGAAGCAGGAAAAGCTAATATGAAAAGGCCCTACAGCGCTGGCTGCTCCAGGCAATGGGGCTTTGCATTGCCTCTGCTGGCACCTCCTCAGAAGCATCCAGATTATCTACTGGAATTGTCTCCTTGAAGTAACAGGATGCTGGAGCATTTATCCACTGGTTTTGTTTTACAGTGAGTGACCCCAGATGTAGGTGAACAGTAATATATTCTACCATACATGTGATGTCAGATGCTGATGAGTGCTTTAGAGAAAAAGACAAAAAAAAAAAAAAAAAAAAAGAAAAAGGAAACATGGGAGAAAATAGGTCATGAAGTGAGTGGGGAGCTGATTTTTATAAGTTATTGATAAAATGGTTGAGAAAGGAGATATTTGAGCAAAGTTCTGAAGGCAATGTGGAGATCCTCATGTATATCTGGGGAAAAAGAATTCCTGGCAGAGAAATAGCAAGTACAAAAAACCTGTCACAGCATACCTGGCACATTCATGGATCTGGAGCTGTAATGCTGCAAGTAAGGATGGGTGTAAAATATAAGGTCAGAAATATAATAGAGATCAGGAGATCATGTAGATCCATGTAGGATGTTGTAAAGATTTAAGATTTACTTCAAGTGAGATTGGAAGGTACTGGAGAATTTAAAGCAGAAGAATTACATTGTCTGACTTCATATTTCAAGATCACTCTTGGGACTTCCCTGATGGTGCAGTGGTTAAGAATCCAGCTGCCAATGCAGGGGACATGGGTTCGAGCCCTGGTCTGGGAAGATCCCACATGCCACGGAGCAGCTAAGCCCATGCGCCACAACTACTGGGCCTGCTCTCTAGAGTCCGTGAGCCACAACTACCGAAGTCCTTGTGCCTAGAGCCCATTCCCCACAACAAGAGAAGCCACCGCAATGGGAAGCCCGTGCACCGCAAGGAAGAGTAGCCCCTGCTCACTGCAACTAGAGAAAGCCCGCGCACAGCAACGAAGACCCAATGCAGCCAAAAATAAATTAATTAATTAAAAAAAGAAAAAGATCACTCTTGTTGCTGTACTGAAATAGACTCTAAGAAGGTGAGATCAAAATCAAAGGGACCAGTTCAAGGCCATTACAGTAACAGAGATGAGAAGATGCAAACATCTCAACAAGGCAGTAGCAGTAAAAGTGTTCATAATCCTGATATATTATAAGAGATTATAAGAGTATTACCTTTGGTTTTGCTAATGGATCAATGTGTGGTGTGAGGAAGAAAATAACCAACTTAAGCAACCCACAAAATTACCAATAACTGAATGCGAGATGACAGAAGAAGTTTCAGGGGTTGCAAAGAGAGGTATTTACCTTGGTCATGCTAAGTTTGAGGTGCTTACTAGGCATCTAAATGGAGATGTTCAACAAGCAATTGGAAAGAGACACTTACGGAATATAACATGAGAATTATCAGTACATAAATTAGGTTTTAAAACATGAGTTTCAATGAAATGGTAAAAGGATTAAGGTAAACAAGGCTTAAATAATTATTTCTCCTTTGATTCCCATGGCAAATCAAACATACAATTCTGGAATGATGAATAACAGCTTAAGATTCTCTTTATCTTGGCTACAGTGGGTGTCCAAAAAGGGCTAAAAATGACTATTTCTATAAACATAAAAAATAGGTCTATGCCTATGCTAGCATAATTCTTTATCATGATAGTTGCTTCAAGGAGGATAAAGAATGCTACCCTGTGTTAATTATGCCAGAAATGAAAGTTTGTTCCCAGAAATCACATGACTGATATAAAAAAGTACTTATTCAGCTCAAATGCAGAATCTCCACTTATACTGTGGAGAGACAATTCCCCATAGAGCTCTTGAATTTTTGCACATCTTTTGAACAGACTACCTTTGTTCTGGACCATCTTTTCTGAGTATGGCTGTATAACAAACAATCTTGGAATTTAGATATAGTAGCCCAGAGCAAGTGGTCGGCATGTTTTCTGCCCATTACAAAATTTGCAATTTCCCTAAACTCTGGGTTCCTCTCCTGTAATGCAACTTACTCTGAAGCCAGGTTATACCTGGCTCCTTTTGCACTACCCTGCATAATTTAGGGCTCAGGAAACTGGTACAAGAAAATGCTGCTACATTGGCTATTGCTATGCCTGTGTAAGGAAGTCCTTTGTGTCTGATCCAGGATACTCCTGTCTTTTACTAGCATTCATGCAACCAGGGCAAGCTACCTTGGTAGATTGTACTCTGAGTATATATCCAGGACATTTCACCATTCTTGACAATTACTCACCTTGCTGCTCAGCTCACTGATGGATCTCTATGAAGCTACAGCTAAATGTTATATCTTATTTACCTACTTTCAGAGATTCAGATGTTTTGCAGAGAGCATCTTCCAAGAATATATACCCTTCTCTTATTACATGATGTGAATCCATGTACCAGCACCACTTATCTAGTCCACAAAGCGGCCCATCCGTCATTGGACAACATAAGATATCAAGGTAGAGGAGATCATTATCATCATCACTTTCCTAGTCTGCCTGATGTTCTTTTATATTTGAGACCTGATCCCAAGTCATCTGTAGTGACAACTGGGGTCCCAGAGCAGAGGCTCTCAATAAATATGAGGACTTTTCAGATCTCCCAAATACCAGCCCTAAGCCTCTCAGGTCAGGTCTTCTGACCATGACTTATGCCACAATACAACAATATTATTCTGAAGTCCATCAGTGCCTACCCACCCACCCCCACTCTGTGAAGTACTTCTTTATTTCTTTTTTGAACTTCAAGTATAAATTTTAATTTTTAAAAGAGTTTTAAAAAAGTCTAGCTATTATAGATAAGCCTAGCTTCCTTTAACCAATATTTCTCTTTTTATTACAATGTTTAAGTAACTATAATTTACATTTTGCTTTTATGATTTTAAACAGTTGAAATAAATGTTCTGGTTAATTTTATTTATATCTTTGCTCCTGTACCTTTGGTGGTCTTTGAACATAAGTTTGGAAATTTTATATTTGCCAAAATTAAAAATGGTATGGTTTTCATGATCATATCAACAGTGCTTATTTTAAAGCTTTTTTGAACTTCAACATTTTCCCTCATCCTACACCTACAATCCAGTACATGTTGAATCTCAGTCATTCAAAAAGGAAAAACTAGAGACTGAGAATCAAGGTTTGTATATTTAAGGAAGGCCTTCTCCTTTCTTTCTGTATGTTTCACTTGTTTGAAATAAATCTTTTTTTTTAACATCTTTATTGGAGTATAATTGCTTTACAATGGTGTGTTAGTTTCTGCTTTATAACACAGTGAATCAGTTATACATATACATATATCCCCATATCTCTTCCCTCTTGCATCTCCCTCCCTCCCACCCTCTCTATCCCAGCCCTCTAGGTGGTCACAAAGCACCTAGCTGATCTCCCTGTGCTATGCAGCTACTTCCCACTAGCTATCTATTTTACGTTTGGTAGTGTATACATGTCCATGCCACTCTCTTGCTTTGTCCCAGCTTACCCTTCCCCCTGCCCATATCCGCAAGTCCATTCTCTAGTAGGTCTGTGTCTTTATTCCTGTCTTGCCCCTAGGTTCTTCATGACCTTTTTTTTTAGATTCCATATATATGTTTTAGCATATGATATTTCTTTTTCTCTTTCTGACTTACTTCACTCTGTATGACAGACTCTAGGTCCATCCACCTCACTACAAATAACTCAATTTCGTTTCTTTTTATGGCTGAGTAATATTCCATTGTATATATGTGCCACATCTTCTTTATCCATTCATCTGTTAATGGACACTTAGGTTGCTTCCATGTCCTGGCTATTGTAAATAGAGCTGCAATGAACATTGGGGTGCATGTGTCTTTTTGAAGTATGGTTTTCTCAGGGTATATGCCCAGTAGTGGGATTGCTGGGTCGTATGGTAGTTCTATTTTTAGTTTTCTAAGGAACCTCCATACTGTTCTCCATAGTGGCTGTATCAATGTACATTCCCACCAACAGTGCAAGAGGGTTCCCTTTTCTCCACACCCTCTCCAGCATTTATTGTTTGTAGATTTTTTGATGATGGCCATTCTGACCAGTGTGAGATGATATCTCATTGTAGTTTTGATTTGAATTTCTCTAATGATTAATGATGTTGATCATTCTTTCATGTGTTTGTTGACAATCTGTATATTTTCTTTGGAGACATGTCTATTTAGTTTTTCTGCCCATTTTTGGATTGAGTTGTTTCTTTTTTTGATATTGAGCTGCATGAGATGCTTGTATGTTTTGGAGATTAAGCCTTTGTCAGTTGCTTCATTTACAAATATTTTCTCCCATTCTGATGGTTGTCTTTTCATCTTGTTTATGGTTTCCTTTGCTGTGCAAAAACATTTAAGTTTCATTAGGTCCCACTTGCTTATTTTTGTTTTTATTTCCATTTCTCTAGGAAGTGGGTCAAAAAGGATCTTGCTGTGATTTATGTCATAGACTGTTCTGCCTATGTTTTCCTCTAAGAGTGTGATAGTGTCTGGCCTTATATTTAGGTCTTTAATCCATTTTGAATTTATTTTTGTATATGGTGTTAGGGAGTGTTCTAATTTCATTCTTTTACATGTAGCTGTCCAGTTTTCACAGCACCACTTATTGAAGAGGCTGTCTTTTCTCTACTGTATATTCTTGCCTCCTTTAACAAAGATAAGGTGACCATATGTGCATAGGTTTATTTCTGGGCTTTCTATCCTGTTCCATTTATCTATATTTCTATTTTTGTGCCAGTACCATACTATCTTGATTACTGTAGCTGTGTAGTTTAGTCTGAAGTCAGGGAGCCTGATTCCTCCAGCTCTGTTTTTCTTTCTCAAGATTGCTTTGGCTATTCGGGGTCTTTTGTGTTTCCATACAAATTGTGAAATTTTTTGTCTGGTTCTGTGAAAAATGCCATTGGTAGTTTGATAGGGATTGCATTGAATCTATAGATTGCTTTGGGTAGTATAGTCATTTTCACAATGTTGATTCTTCCAATCCAAGAACATAATATATCTCTCCATCTATTTGTATCATCTTTAATTTCTTTCATCAGTGTCTTATAATTTTCTGCATACAGTTCTTTTGTCTCCTTAGGTAGGTTTATTCCTAGATATTTTATTCTTTTTGTTGCAGTGGTAAATGGGAGTGTTTTCTTAATTTCACTTTCAGATTTTTCATCATTAGTGTATAGGAATGCAAGAGATTTCTGTGCATTAATTTTGTATCCTGCTACTTTACCAGATTCATTGATTAGCTCTAGTAGTTTTCTGGTAGCAGCTTTAGGATTCTCTATGTATAGTATCATGTCATCCGCAAACAGTGACAGTTTTACTTCTTCTTTCCCGATTTGGATTCCTTTTATTTCTTTTTCTTCTCTGATCGCTGTGGCTAACACTTCCAAAACTATGTTGAATAATAGTGGTGAGAGTGGGCAACCTTTTGTTCCTGATCTTAGTGGAAATGGTTTCAGGTTTTCACCACTGAGGACGATGTTGGCTGTGGGTTTGTCATATATGGCCTTTATTATGTTGAAGAAAGTTCCCTCTATGCCTAATTTCTGGAGGGCTTTTTTTTTTTTTTCTTAAATTATTTATTTATTTATTTATTGGCTGTGTTGGGTCTTCGTCTCTGTGCAAGGGCTTTCTCCAGTTGCGGCAAGTGGGGGCCACTCTTCATCGCGGTGCGCGGGCCTCTCACTATCGCGGCCTCTCTTGTTGCAGAGCACAGGCTCCAGACGCGCAGGCTCAGTAATTTTGGCTCACGGGCCCAGTTGCTCCGCGGCATGTGGGATCTTCCCAGACCAGGGCTTGAACCCGTGTCCCCTGCATTGGCAGGCAGATTCTCAACCACTGCGCCACCAGGGAAGCCCCCTGGAGGGTTTTTATCATAAATGGGTGTTGAATTTTGTTGAAAGCTTTCTCTGCATCTATTGAGATGATCATATGGTTTTTCTCCTTCAATTTGTTAATATGGTGTATCACATTGATTGATTTGTGTATATTGAAGAATCCTTGCATTCCTGGGATAAACCCCACTTGATCATGTTGTATGATCCTTTTAACGTGCCGTTGGGTTCTGTTTGCTTGTATTTTGTTGAGGATTTTTGCATCTATGTTCATCAGTGATACTGGCCTGTAGTTTTCCTTCTTTGTGACATCTTTGTCTGTTTTTGGTATCAGGGTGATGGTGGCCTTGTAGAATGAGTTTGGGAGTGTTCCTCCCTCTGCTATATTTTGGAAGAGTTTGAGAAGGATAGGTGTTAGCTTTTCTCTAAACGTTTGATAGAATTTGCCTGTGAAGCCATCTGGTCCTGGGCTTTTGTTTGTTGGAAGATTTTTTGTTGTTGTTGCTGTTGGAAGATTTTTAATCACAGTTTCAACTTCAGTGCTTGTGATTGCTCTGTTCATATTGTCTATTTCTTCCTGGTTCAGTCTCGGAAGGTTGTGCATTTCTACGAATTTGTCCATTTCTTCCAGGTTGTCCATTTTATTGGCATATAGTTGCTTATCTCATGATCCTTTGTATTTCTGCCGTGTCGGTTGCTACTTCTCATTTTTCATTTCAAATTCTACTGATTTGAGTCTTTTCCTTTTTTTCTTCACGAGTCTGGCTAATGGTTTATCAATTTTGTTCATCTTCTCAAAGAACCAGCTTTTAGTTTTATTGATCTTTGCTATCGTTTCGTTCATTTCTTTTTCATTTATTTCTGATCTGATCTTTATGATTTCTTTCCTTCTGCTAACTTTGGGGTTTTTTTGTTCTTCTTTTCTAATTGCTTTAGGTGTAAGGTTAGGTTGTTTATTTGAGATGATTCTTGTTTCTTAAGGTAGGATTGTATTGCTATAAACTTCCCTCTTAGAACTGCTTTTGCTGCATCTCATATGTTTTGGGTCGTCGTGTTTTCATTGTCATTTGTTTCTTGGTATGTTTTGATTTCCTCTTTGATTTCTTCAGTGATCTCTTGGTTATTAAGTAGTGTATTGTTTAGCCTCCATGTGTTTGTATTATTTACAGATTTTTTCCCACATTTGTTACCTAGTCTCATAGCGTTGTGGTTGGAAAAGATACTTGATACGATTTCAATTTTCTTAAATTTACCAAGGCTTGATTTGTGACCCAAGATATGATCTATCCTGGAGAATGTTCCATGAGCACTTGAGAAGAATGTGTATTCTGTTGTTTTTGGATGGAATGTCCTATAAATATCAATTAAGTCCATCTTGTTTAATGTATCATTTAAACTTGTTTTTCCTTTTTGGATGATCTGTCCATTGGTGAAAGTGGGTGTAAAAGTCCCCTACTATGATTGTATTACTGTCAATTTCCCCTTTTATGGCTGTTAGTATTTGCGTTATGTATTGAGGTGCTCCTATGTTGAGGGCATAAATATTTACAATTGTTATATCTTCTTCTTGGATCGATCCCTTGATCATTATATAGTGTCCTTCTTTGTCTCTTGTAATAGTCTTTGTTTTAAAGTCTGTTTTGTCTGATATGAGAATTGCTACTCCAGCTTTCTTTTGATTTACGTTTGCATGGAATATCTTTTTCCATACCCTCACTTTCAGCATGTATGTGTCCCAAGGTCTGAAGTGGGTCTCTTGTAGACCGCATATATAAAGGTCTTGTCTTTGTATCCATTCAGCCAGTCTATGTCTTTTGGTTGGAGCATTTAATCCATTTACATTTAAGGTAATTATCAACATGTATGTTCCTAGTACCATTTCCTTAATTGTTTTGGGTTTGTTATTGTAGGTCTTTTCCTTCTCTTGTGTTTCCTGCCTAGGGAAGTTCCTTTAGCATTTGTTGTAAAGCTGGTTTGGTGGTGCTGAATTTTCTTAACTTTTGCTTGTCTGTAAAGCTTTTAATTTCTCCATTATATCTGAATGAGATCCTTGCTGTTTAGAGTCATCTTGGTTGTAGGTTTTTCTCCTTCATCACTTTAATTATATCCTGCCACTCCCTTCTGGCTTGCAGAGTTTTTGCTGAAATATCAGCTGTTAACCTTATGGGGATTCCCTTGTGTGTTATTTGTTGTTTTTCCCTTGCTGCTTTTAATATTTTTTCTTTGTATTTAATTTTTGATAGCTTGATTAATATGTGTCTTGGCGTTTTTCTCTTTGGATTTATCCTGCACGGGACTCTCTGTTCTTCCTGCACTTGATTAACCATATTAGGGAAATTTTCAACTATAATCTCTTCAAATATTTTCTCAGTCCCTTTCTTTTTCTCTTCTTCTTCTGGGACCCCTATAATTCAAATGTTGGTGTGTTTAATGTTGTCCCAGAGGTCTCTGAGACTGTCCTCAATTCTTTTCATTCTTTTTTCTTCATTCTGCTCTGCAGTAGTTATTTCCACTATTTTATGTTCCAGGTCACTTATCTGTTCTTCTGCCTCAGTTATTCTGCTATTGATCCCTTCTAGAGAATTTTTTATTTCATTTATTGTGTTTTTCATCACTGTTTGTTTGCTCTTTAGTTCTTCTAGATCCTTGTTAAACGTTTTTTGTATTTTCTCCATTCTATTTCCAAGATTTTGGATCATCTTTACTATCACTATTCTGAATTCTTTTTCAGGTAGACTGCCTATTTCCTCTTCATTTGTTAGTTCTGGTGGGTTTTTACCTTGCTCCTTCATCTGCTGTGTTTTCTCTGTCTTCTTATTTTTCTTAACTTACTGTGTTTGGGGTCTCCTTTTCGCAGGCTGCAGGTTCATAGTTCCCGTTGTTTTTGGTGTCTGCCCCCATTGGCTAAGGTTGGTTCAGTGGGTTGTGTAGGCTTCCTGGTGGAGGGGACTGGTGCCTGTGTTCTGGTGGATGAGGCTGGGTCTTGTCTTTCTGGTGGGCTGGTCCACATCTGGTGGTGTGTTTTGGGGTGTCTGTGACCTTATTATGATTTTAGGCATCCTCTCTGCTAATGGATGGGGTTGTATTCCTGTCTTGCTAGTTGTTTGGCATAGGGTGCCCAGCAGTGTAGCTTGCTGGTCATTGAGTGGAGCTGGGTCTTGGCATTGAGATGGAGATCTCTGGGAGATTTTTGCTGTTTGATATTATGTGGAGCTGGGAGGTCTCTTGTGGACCAGTGTCCTGAACTTGGCTCTCCCACCTCAGGGGCACAGCCCTGATGCCTGGCTGGAGCACCAAGAGCCTGTCATTCACACGGTTCAGAATAAAAGGGAGAAAAAAAAGAAAGAAAGAAGATAAAATAAAATAAAATAAAGTAAAATAAAATAATTAAAATAAAAAATAATTATTAAAAAAAATTTTTTTAAGTAATAAAAAAAAAAGAAAGAAGAGAGGAACCAAACCAAAAAAACAAATCCACCAATGATAACAAGTGCTAAAAACTATACTTAGAAAACAAACAAACAAAAAACCGACAGACAGAACCTTAAGACAAATGTTAAAAGCAAAGCTATACAGACAGAATCACACACAGAAGCATACACATACACCCTCACAAAAAGAGAAAAAGGGAAAAAAAATATATATTGTTGTTCCCAAAGTCCACCTCCTCAATTTGGTATGATTCCTTGTCTATTCAGGTATTCCACAGATGCAGGTTATATCAAGCTGATTGTGGAGATTTAATTCGCTGCTCCTGAGGCTGCTGAGAGAGATTTCCCTTTCTCTTCTTTGTTTGCACAGCTCCTGGGGTTCAGCTTTGGATTTGGACCCTCCTCTGAGTGTAGGTCGCCTGAGGGCGTCTGTTATTCTCTCAGACAGGACGGGGTTAAAGGAGCAGCTGCTTCGGGGGCTCTGGCTCACTCAGGCTGGGGGGAGGGAGGGGTACGGATGTGGGGCGAGCCTGCGGCGGTAGAGGCGGTGTGACGTTGCACCAGCCTGAGGCGCGCCGTGCGTTCTCCCGGGGAAGTTGTCCCCGGATCACGGGACCCTGGCAGTGGCGGGTTGCACAGGCTCCCGGGAGGGTAGATGTGGAGAGTGACCTGTGCTCACACACAGGCTTCTTGGTGGCGGCAGCAGCAGCCTTAGCATCTCATGCCCGTCTCTGGAGTCCGCGCTGATAGCCGCGGCTCACGCCCGTCTCTGGAGCTCGTTTAGGCGGTGCTCTGAATCCCCTCTCCTTGTGCACCAGGAAACAAAGAGGCAAGAAAAAGTCTCTTGCCTATTTGGCAGCTCCAGACCTTTTCCTGGACTCCCTCCCAGCCAGCTGTGGTGCACTAACCCCTTCAGGCTGTGTTCACGCCGCCAACCCCAGTCCTCTCCCTGCCATCCGACCACAGCCCGAGCCTCAACTCCCAGCCCCGCCCGCCCCGGTGGGGGAGCAGACAAGCCTCTCGGGCTGGTGAGTGCTGCTCGGCGCCGAGCCTCTGTGTAGGAATCTCTCCGCTTTGCCCTCCGCACCCCTGTGGCTGCGCTCTCCTCCGTGGCTCCGAAGCTTCCCCCCTCTGCCACCTGCAGTCTCCGCCCACGAAGGGGCTTCTAGTGTGTGGAAACCTTTCCTCCTTCACGGCTCCCTCCCACTGGTGCAGGTCCCATCCCTATTCTTTTGTCTCTGTTATTTCTTTTTTCTTTTGCCCTACCCAGGTACATGGGGAGTTTCTTGCCTTTTGGGAGGTCTGACGTCTTCTGCCAGCGTTCAGTGGGTGTTCTATAGGAGCAGTTCCACGTGTAGATGTATTTCTGATGTATCTGTGGGAAGGAAGGTGATCTCCGCATCTTACTCTTCTGCCATCTTGAAGCTAACTCTCTGAAGTACTTCTTATTGTAAACCCAAGAGCAAAGAAGACCTCGAGGTCCAGAGGAGCATCCGCAACTCAATCTTCTGAGAAATTTTCTGCAGTAGACCCACCTTTAGCCACCTCATTCCTATTAATATCTGGATCAAGCTAGAAACTTCCTAAGGCAGTTGAAATGCTCCTGCCATCTGCCACATCTTTGAGCCGTCTAGGCTTTAAATTATTTTCATCCCTTCCTGCTAAGGTCCTAGTTGTCTCTCTCATCCTTAAGGGCTGAGCCGAGGATATAATGACTATTTCCAAGGAGCATGCTGCTGGGAAGATACTGACAGTGAGGTTTTCTCTAAAATGGAATGTGCTATTCTGATGAGGTAGCGAGTGACCTCATTCCTAAAGTTCATCAGCCAAATGACTGTCCCCATGATATTGTGTAGAATACGGCTTTTGTGGGAGATCAGACTGGGAAGGTACCTGAGGCTTCTTCCATTGCTCTTGGTTCCTGATGGCCCTCAGATATACTCTCTCCCACACACAGATGCATGCACATGAACATGTACAGTCACAAAATCCAAACTGATTGTTTTTACAAATAATGTATGTGCACACACGTGTCCTTGAACATAGGTGTGCATTGATTTTCTAAGCCCAGTAATTTGAGATTTAGGTCTTAGTATATTCTGGGAATTTTTGAAAGTTACAGTCTTAATCACTAGTTCTGGCATCACTTATCAGTTGTCATGGAATTGATATAAATGCCTCACTTTACCAAACAGTTAACCGAAACTGTTTTGTTGAACGTAGTATTTATTTTGTTAGACATAGAAAATGGGGTCATTTTTATTGTAAGGATCTTAAAAACAATAAACTATATATAATTTATATCTATGTTTCAGATCATCTAGAAATATCAATGGAACATAATAGGCTTGTTAATGTCTACCAAATTAATAGAAAGTAGATTGACAAAAAGAAAAATTTGTGTTTAAAAATGGAAAATAAGACAAAGCAACAATAACAACAAACCCAATCAAAATAAAGACTATTCTTTCAGCTCTTTCATATATTAACTATAATATTAGTAAAGTATAGTTATTGTAGTTTAGAACATTGAGAATTAATTATCTTTTTTAAATTATCTTTTTCTTTAAAACAGTCATTAATAACTAGTTTCACCAAAAAGGAGACTTAAAGATCTAAAAGTCAATTATGCCATATTGAATAGTGACCTCTCAAAATTCATGTCCACCAGGAACCTCAGAATATGATCTTATTTTGAAATAGGGTCTTTGCAGATGTAATTACCTAAGATTAGATCATATTGGATTCAGGTGGGCATGAAATCCAATGACTGGTGTTTTTATAAGAAAACTGTGGGAAGACACAGATATACACACAGGGGGAATGCCATGGGGGGATGGAGGCAGAGATTGCAGTCATGAGTCTGCAATTCAAGGAAAGCCAAGATTGCTGGCAATCATCAGAAGCTAAAAGTGAGACATGAAACAGATTATCTCTAGAACACGTAGAAAGAATCAACCCTGCTGATACCTTGATTTCAGAATTTTGGCCTCCTGAATTGTGAGAGAATAAATTTATTTTAAGCCTTCCAATTTGTACTTTGTTTGAACAGCCCTAGGAAACTAATACACAAACTAAGGAAATCAGAATTGGCATTTTGGAAAAATTAGTCATTATATTTGACAAACTGACACAAACTCTAAATAGTAAGAAATCTACACATAGAATCTGGGTTTTCAAATCTAGACAGAACCATATAATACTGCTCTGTTTTCTGTTAGTTATAAAGCTGATCATTGAGGAAAGAGTTCTCCCTCCTGAGTTTGCCATTTATCTTTGTTGTTGTCATCATCATCATTATCATTGTTATTATCATTATATCCATTATCATTATCTTCAACAACACTATAAACAAATATCAAACTGCTTAATCACTTCATTTAGCTTATCATAGTTTTAGATATATGATCCCTGTCATAAAGGACATAAGGAGCAACCAAGTATTGAACAAGCACATAAATAATTAAGAGTGCACTTCCTTTCTTAAACCCATTTGTAGCAAACATCATTACAAAGAAATGTTCTTTTTAACCATGTTATTTCTACCATGGGCAGATGGCCAATACTGAGTAAACTCCAATAATGTGATTGAATTGAACCCTCAGTGATGAATCAAATTACATTGTGGATGATTCCTATGGTCCTAACCCAGCAACAACCATTTTCAAAACCAAATATAAGTGTAATTTGCATTACCAGAGTAAGTCCAGTGGGTCCAGGCTCAGGAAATTTGAGACAAAAAAAGTTGAAGCAAAGATTTCATTAACAATTTCTTAACTGTCCCTTACCCAAATTCAAATTATATACCCTTGAAACTTAAATATTTCCAGTTCATCACCCAAAGGCCTCCTACAAGCTTAAACCATCCACACAAACTAAATGTTTAGGGTCCTTCCAAAAGAGAGAGAAAGAGAGAGCGGTAAGAGGAGAAAGGGGGAAATAGGAAAAGATGGAAGGGGAATGAGAAGGAAACACTGGCAAGAAGAGAATTCTCTCTCCAGTTCACTGAATAGGGATGGCAGTTGTTAATATTTCCCTTTTTCCTCCCCTGAGTTCAAAGCATTTTTTTTTTTTCTATTCTAATGAATTAGAGAGACTGGGCATCAATTCAAGTTTTACTGTAATTCTGCTGACTGGAAAATTGATACCAAATAAAAGATTTATTATAAGATAAGCTTATAACAGCAAAACGGCGTGGAAGTACTGCATTTCATCATAATGGAATTTTACCTCTAAAAGCTTCTTCACACTAGTGAATTGCAAAATAAAAGTACAAGTATTTGAAGTTCAGAGAAAATTTTGTTCAAAAATGATGTGATGATTACACATTTGGATTAGACAGTGGGTACTTATTTTATTCATTATTATAAATAGACTGCACTACCATGATATATAATGTAATTACCATGAATTATTTTTTAATGTGAAACATACATTTGCTAGTCTAATGTAAGGTAATTAATACATTGGTGTAAAAAGCAATGGGCATAGATTTAGTTTTTTCCAAGATAAGAAATGAGAAGTTTTAGAACACATAATGGTCTTTACCATTGAAAGGGTAATTTTATTGTCTTGTTGTGTTTTACACAAAACAATACTATACAAAATTTACATTTTATCAGAGTTCTCAAAATTCTTCTTATGAAATTTTTTTTTTTCTCCCTGGATGTCTGAGCAGGTCCAGATTGCTGACATATTTTTGGTGGCAGACCCAAAGGGTCTCCTTTGGTACCTTTTGGAGAAGTGGGTGGTATCCTAGACTTCCTACCAGCTCTGCTAGGGCATAGACAGTTAGAAATAAAGTCCATCTCATATGATTAATTAATAGGTATGTTTTTTTCTGGTTTTGTCGGAACAAAGATGTTTCACAGGAATTTTGAAAATGTACTTGTCTTATTTCTTACAAAAATGTACAGTTCACTTTTCTGAAATAGATGCAAAGGGATATTAATGTGACTTCATGAAAATCATTATAAAAAGTCATAGTTTCTTATATCTATGTTTATCTGAAAAGAAGGGGGTGACATTAAATACAGAGCAAAAGGAAGCTTCAGGACTAACAATTTGAGCAACTGTCTCCTACACTATTTAGTAACCTGTGTCTTAGCCTTGACCTAAGACGACACCTTAATAATAATCATAACCATGCATAATTATGTAACCTTACAGTTCACAATGACCTTTCAAATCTATCATTTTATCAGTATAGCACTACTGTTGAAGTAGACATTGTAACCTATTTTTTACTTGCCAGAAAACTGACACTAGCTCTCCTATGTAAGTAAATAAGGCTCATCGTTTGGATTTAGGAATTCTCAGACCAAGTTCTGTGCTGTATAAAAAAGTGAAAAATAGTAAAGTCCACAGTATTAACATCTGTCCTATTGCAGACTGTGAGAGGGCCATTGAACATTGAGCATTAAAAACAAACAAACAAAAATGACCTGCCATTGCAGTGGGATTTCAGAGAAAACCCCTTCTGTTGTTTTTCTCTCCCTCCCCATACTGAAAGAGATTCTCAGCCACTGATCTTGCAATTGCTCAGAGATTTAAAAGCAATGTCATTGTGCTTCATGGACAAACGTTCCTCAAAATCCTATTTCCTCTTCTTTCATTCCCTAGTGTTACTTGTATACATACACCCTCTTCCAATCAGATAAGCCCTGATTTCAGAGTCTGTTTAATTTTTCTTTTATACTTGCATCAATGCCTAGGCTGATACAAATTTTAAGAGGTCTTCTGAGAACAGTATGGGTACTTTCTCTAAGAGGTCATTCCCTCTTTGTCATAATCAGCTCAGGCTGCTATAACAGAACATCATAGACTGGGTGACTTAACTAACACCTAAAATCAAGGTACCAGCTGATTTTGTTCCTGAAGAGGACACACTTGCTGGCCTGCAGATGGCTACCTTTTGGTTGTGTCCTCACATTGCAGATTTATATAGAGAGACCTCTGGCCTCTCTTCTCTTTTTATAAAGGAACTAATACCCTCATGGGAGCCCCACCTTATGACCTCATCTAAACCTAATTACCTCCTAAAGACCTCACCACTAAATACCACCACCTTGGAAATTTAAATTCAACATAAGAATTTTGGAGGCACACAAACATTCATTCTGTAATACTCTTTAACCTAAGTCTTCACATTTTGAGAAATAAAACATATAACTTTTTTTTCTGCATGTTTCGGTACCAGACCCTTGGACAATGATTAGGTATTTCTAAGAGGAGATCTCTGTCTGGCGGGCATAGTGGTAGAAAATGTTACTGACAATGAAGAAAGGTAATTTCTATTTACCAAGCATGTCCAGGAGGCAGAAATATGATAGGCATACCCCATTCTTTATATGGTTTAATCCTTAGAGCAATTCTATAAAGTATATTATCTTACCTCAGTTTTGTATATGAAGATATCACTGTTTATGAAGTTTGAGTAACTCTTCCAAATTACTCATCTTTTAAGTAGCACAGACCAGACTAGAAATATACATCTATAAATATTTAAGTATCTGCTTTTATCATTTGTTGCATAGTATATAAACTGGGACTCAACTTTTAGGGTTTTGGCTTCTATGAGTATAGTTTATAGTTTTCAGGTCACAGCGATCTCTCTAATGCAGCCATGTCTTAGTAGCAGCAGGAATTTGTACAGGGTACAATGGACAGAAGTGGAATTGATGAGTTACCAGAGTAGACTTTTGGGAGAAGGCTGACTCTGAAATGGGATTTAAGCAAAAAATGGAGGGACTCCCTTCCACATTCTAAGTGGAAGTAATGTCGTGAGCAAAGGCATAGAACTTTCTAGCATATTTTCTAACAAAACAAGCACATTTTTCATAATGATGGCGGTAGTGCTGACAAAAGAAAAATTTCAGAAAGTTACCAAGTTCCAGTGATTATACTTCTATTGCAGAAGGGGGAATATATATCTGGGAGAAGAACAAAAACAGAAAAAGAGATGAAACAAAGCCTGGAAATGCAGTCATGACATCTGTGTCGGGATAGTATCTTAGTAGTGGTATCACAGGAAGAAGCAATAATCACAGAAGTGGTGTTTCATATTTTTTTTAAATAAAATAAGATGAATAAAATATTAAGATTTAAACTAATTAAGCACAAAGTGTTAATAGGTTTTGTTAGTTTTTTTTTTCTCAGATTTTTGTAAATTTAAATACCTGCAGAAATAGATTTTGCTTTTGTAATTTTAATATGTTTAGGAAATGAAGGTTTAAAATGCATAAAGAAATAGAAACTAATTTTCTTAACAGTTCGTCATCTAGATGGCCAAATATTCATTTGGTCATTTTACTTGCGACTTTTTTTTCTTACTAAAAGAATAAATATGACAGGTAACTCTTTGTTCCTTTTTTCTACTCTTCTATACTATTTCTCCATGGCCCTTAAGGGCAGTTCTCAAACTGACACATATATGGGTTTTTTCAGTCTTTGTTTCTAAATTTTATAGTTTTACTACTTATATGTATTAATAAAAACATTTGATATAATATTGCTTGAAATGTAGATAGGTGATAAACACAGGAAATTTCCTTTCTTCCCTCCTTTCCATCTCTTTTCTTTTCTACCAAAAACCCTAAAACCAAAGCCTCTCTTTTGATTCACTTTGGAGTAAGAAGAGAAATGAAAGACACAGAAATTTTCTGGCAGCAAAGAGACCTATTCTAATAAAGGAGTAAGAGCAAAATATCTAAAAAAAAAAAAAAAATTGGATGGAAACATCTTAAATTTACAATGGCCTGGTCAGAAATATTCAGACGACTATCCATCCATATGTAAGATAGTAAAGGCCAAATTATGAGACACTCAACATGAGTCAGGATGAATAGATCAAGGCCAAAATGAGGTAACTCTTTTTGAAGTCTAATCAGGTAGTTAATTTATTCAAATGTATTATAAGGGACCTTATAAACACCAAATTCTTTTGAATTTAGAGAAGCCCATTTTTCAGTGAAGTGCCTGGGTCTTCCTGGCTTATGTTGCAGTAAATAAAAGGCTACAAACTTGAGAAATACTTCTATAACTTGGCTACGACCTACTCAAATCAATATTCCCTTGTTGAAAACATGGCATTTAATTTCTTCGTTGTTTTGTAAAAAGAGTTCTATATTGTTGTTTAAATCCCATAATAAATACTGTTTAAGAAGAATGAAGAGGGTACATAAAATACCTGGAACTCTAGATATCTGAGCCATAACAACTTAGAGACACAATTCAATAAACCTTGTGTGGATACACGTTTCTTCTGATTTATTGAAACAGCATTTGCAACTAATTAAGAAATTATTAACACTCATTAGTGTAGCCTATGATATGTCTTTTAGGGCTAATTCCTATGGAATTAATTTACGTCACAAATACTTAGTGAGTGCTCTCTAGGTACTAGGCACCATTTAAGGTGTTGATCACACCACAGAAAATAATAATAATAATAACAACAATGATAATAAATATATTTCAATCCTTGTGAAAGTCTAGTGTTGCATAATAGGTTTGCAAATTCAAATACTTTCATACTTCCATAAAGGTTAGTGCATTTGTACAGATTTGACCTAACTAAAATGTAATGTTGAATGATTGAAAGAGCAGTTTCTCCACCGTATGTCCAGTACTAAGGTATGATATGAATATAGGAACAAATAAGTCATTGTTGTTTGGACATTATTAAAGTAAAATAAATTTATTGCAATATTTCCTAATATTTTTTTTAAACAGTATTTTTTTAATGCTCCTACAAAATTTTTTCTCAAGAAAATACTGCCACAATATCACTCTCTAGAAAGGTTACATTGCACAATAGACTAAATCCTTAAAGGAAACATGCAGAAAAAAATGTACATTTTTTTCTTTATACCAGTATTTCCCAAATATCTTACCCTGGGATCTTTTGCGTATGTATCAGCAATCTCAGGATATCACTAATCCACAAAAAATTTTGAAGACTGTTTCTCCAAACTAAACCAAACTTTGGGATCCTTTTAGCTTTAGTAACAAATGTTATTTGCATGGACCCTACTAATAGCCACAATATGCATTCTTGCCATTAAAAAAAAAAATTCCTTGAGTTTTGCCTAGACGCTTGAATGCTCAGCCAGGACGCACATTTCGCAGCATTCCTTGCAGCATTTTATGGCCATATACAGTAACTAAATTTGGGCCATGTGACTGAGGTTGGGCCAATAGGATTTATTTTAAAAGTAATGGGTACAGTTTCATGCCACACGTTTAAAGACAACCTGCTTATCCTAGACTTTCTCCTTTGCTTCCTGCTGGTTGTGAAGTGGTAGCGAGAATAGCCTCTTTAGCTCCAGAGAGGATGATAGAATTGTCTAACTAGAACGAGTCCATTGATGAACTTGTGGAAGAACTTGCTCTTGATGCACTGTGATGAAAAAAAGAAGTATATTAACATCAATGTTACGTGAGCCATTATATTTTTATGTATCATTGTTTTAGCAATTTTGTATTTAACCTAAACATTATAGTAATAATCTTTGATTCTTAATTTTCAACATTTTTTTTCACTTTGACATTAAGCCCAGTCTTTCATTCCCATGTGGGTTAGCTTGTTTAAAAAATTGGCTACAATTTCCCCTCCCTATATATCCACCCTTTTGCAGTGTGATTTTGTAGTTATTCCCCTTAATGTTTGAATGCAGCTATCTTTTTTTTTTTTTTTACTGATCTTGATACTACCTTTTTAAATAAATGTGTATGAGGACCAGTAAAACATTATCCTCCATGCAATCGTAAAATTTTACCAAAACTAGGTAAAATTAGGATTTAGGTAATATTAGTCCTTTGTGTCATGTGACTTGTTGTGTTCCATAACCCTAAGGTGAACATTGGTCTAGTCTTCCTTTCAGATACAAATTTTCATCAACTTCAAATATTTCAAATTCCAGTAAAACAATTTGTGACCAATAGACTGACAATCAGTAGTGTACTGGATCCCCCTACACCTCCTAATTTGTTACTAATGCTAAACATGGTCCCTAATCCTTTGAGTAGTATTCTAAAAGAGGCGCAGTCAGCGTTATAAACAACAACACTTCTTTAAAATGTTCAGACATAATGCTCTGTGTAATCACTTTTCATCACCAACTCCTCTTTTTGTATTCCTATTCCTTCTAGCATAAATGTTGTGTCATTTCAGAGAAAATAACAAATCCTCCTCATACAAAGTTCAGCTAGAGCTTTTCTATTACACTGAGATTAAGTCCCATTCAGTAGGCAGTAATCTGTTGTGTAAAATGGTATATTACTGTTTTGAGGATTGAATGAGATAATCACATGAAGTACTTACTGAATGTTAGACTGAATACTTCTTATAAATATTAGCTAATAACTATCAGCGTCATCATTGTTGTCTTTATTGTCGTCCTCATCATCATTATCCACACTGTCACTTATAACTGACTTTTGAGATCATGGTCTTCACTTTTAGCCCAGTCCAAGGTCTCTGTCGCATATTTTTAAAGTCCTTCCACAACGTTTTTCTCTTCCTGTAAAATCCTACAACATTTTTCAAGCACAGGACAAATCTTATCTTTTCCATGATCTCTGTGCCCATGAGTCTTTTCTTTCTTGTTACTTTCATAGAGCTAGTTTAGTATGTATTACCTCTACCACTATTCTTTGCTTTGTTATGTATCTATTTACTTTTAGTCGCATCTCTTTAATTAAACAGTTCGTTTTCTGTTTATTAAGATAATTACACAGAAAAAAGTGAAGTATATTCATCTTAAGTGTACAACTAAATGAATTTTTCCTCGTTTACTCCAATAAAACGAGCACTCATATCAAGATATGTCACTTCCAGCAGCCCAATGGATTCGCCTGTACACCTTCCCAGTTATATCACTCACTTCCCCTCCCACAGGGACATCAACTTATGACTTACATAAACATAGATTAGTTTTGCCTGTTCTTGAACTAATGCATGGGATTTATCATTCTTATATTTTTAAAATTTTATTTAGAAGTAATTATAGATTCATAGGACATTGTAAAGAAATGTACAGGGAGGTCCTGTGCACCATTTACCTAGCCTCACCCAATATTAACATCATACATAACTATAATGCGGTATCATAACCAGGAAATTGATATTGGTATAATAAACAGATTTCACCAGTTAGTAATGCATGTACTGAATTTTGTGTGTGCAAGTGTGTGTGTTTCTATGCAATAAAATTACGTGTGCAGATTTAAGTAACTAAACCACAAGACATGGAAGTGTACCATCACCATGAGGCTCCCTGGTGCCATTCCTTAATAGCCACACACATGCATCGTCACCACACCTCTCCAGCCTAAATTCCTACAACCCTGGCAAACATCAATCTGTTCATCATCTCTATAAACTTGTTATTTCTAGTAGAATTATACAGTGTGCATCCTTTTGAGACTGGCTTTTTTTTTTGCAGTGTTACCCCCTCGATGTTCGTCCAAGTTGTGCGTGTATCATTAGTCTGTTCTTTTTTATTGTTGAGTAGTATTCCATGGTACACCTGTACCATGGTTTGTGTAACCATTCACCCATTGAACACTTGGATAATTTCCAGTTCGGGGCTGTTACAGGTAAAGCTTCTATGAGCATCAGTGTACAAATATGTGCAAACATATGTTTTCATTTCTCTGGGATAAATGACTGAGAACTCAATTACTAGCTCATATAATAAGTTTAGTGTTAGATTTTTTTAATAAACCACCACATTCTTTTTAACTGCGTCTATAATATTTTACATTCTCATCAGCAGTGTATGAGTATTCGGGTTTCTCTGCGTCCTTGCCATCATTAGAGTTGTCACCATTTTAAAACATTTTAACCATTCTGACTTGTATGGTTTTAATTTGCATTGGATCAAAGTTTTAATTAACATTTTCATAATGACTAATGGTGTTGAACATCTTTGCAAGTGCTTATTTGTCATCTGTGTATTCTCTTCAATGCACTGTATGTTCATATGTTTTTTCTCATCTTTTATTTGGACAGTTGTTTTTATTAAATTTTGGGTTTGGGGAGTTATTTAAATATTGTAGAATACAAATCAAGACAGTGTGGTACTTACAGAGTGATAGATACATAGAACAATAGAACAGAAGAGAGAACCCAGCAAGAGTCATAAAAATATGCCCAGTTGACAAGTGTGCAAAAACAATTTAATGGAGAAGGGATGAACTTTTCAACATATTGTGCTGGAGCAATTGGACATCTATAGTAAAAAAAAAATGGACCTTGACCTAAATCTCACACTTTATACTAAAATTAATTCAAAATGGTTTTTGAAGTTAAACGTAAGTCTAAATCTAATGTTTGGTAAAGAAAAACACAGGAGAAAATCTTCAGGACCTAGAGTAGACAAAAAACTCTTACACTTGATATTAAAAGTATTATTCATGCAAATAAAAGTTCATAAATCTAATCTCATGAAAATTACAAAATTTGGTCCATGAAAAACTTTGTTAAGAGGATGACAGATATTTGAGAGACTGGGAGAAAATAATTTCATTTTTAAGGGCAGGAATTAGATTTGTGTCTCTCCTCATACTTCATCTACAAACAATGCCTAAATATAAATAGTACACAGTCAGTGTGAGAATACCTGTTGAGATAAAACTTGGAAGTTGACTGAGAGAGACATTCTCTTTCTACTTTGGTATCAAAGAGGGCAAATTATTCCAGAATGCACAGGGAAAAGTCTGATTTGGTATTACAGAATTCATGAAAGAAAATGCAGAACATTTTGAGAGCTCCAGTTTTCATGGACCCTGTTTAACACAATGTTTCTCTGAAAATGATGTGCATTGTTTACCATGCACGGGTCATACTCTCATGTCCTTGTTGACAAGTGTAATTGATTGCAATGGAACTGCTCTTGACAGGGCTTGGTCTGCTTGCTTTGCAGAATTTGAGTGTCCTACCACCGTGTTGCTTCAAGTCAATACGAAAAAATTACCAATCTCCTGAAAAGTCCTTTTATGTATATCCTGGCTATCAAATGTCAACACAGCTGACAAAGTGGCCAGCAAACTGCAAGTACTAGATATCACACGGTGATTATAAAAATTTACAGTTCTCAGCTAAAATGAGAATGTCTCCCACGGGTGTGAAAGTAAAATGTGAAGATTAGCTGATAAAGCACTCTGCTCTGGCTTTTTACTTCATGAACTAAGATCACAGGGATATGAGAATGTCATCCATGACATTCAACAAAACGTTCACCAAGATTTAGAACATGATATTGGATTTTTTGCAAACATCTTTCTTATGTAAGATAAAATTTTTAAACTACTTTGAAAGATAGAGTGAAGTTGTTAATTGGCAAGATAAACTCAGAAAAGATTACAATGAACCGAAAGTAGCATCATACATTTAAACAATGAATTGCATCCCCAAGTAATCATTCATTGTGGCATGGGTATTGCTGTCATGTTAAAGGTACTGCTAATTTGAAGATAAGAGTAGGATCATCAGTTTTCAATCATGGCTAGAGAGGTCAAGTGTTTTGACAAGAAAAGTAGGGCTATGACTGAGTTTTGATTTGATATTTGCATTCTTCTAAAAAGAAATTTTCTTATACATCAGTGTATTCATATACATGTTTGGGAACATGCTTTTATCAGTAAATCTGGATGAATTCGATGCTTGGTTATTAGACTTTTGTCTGAATATCAGTGGCATTGTTAAAATAGGGAAGTGGCTAATTTAGAATGGTGTGTGAATCAGCAGAAAATGCAGAAATATCCTAGAGGCGAAGCAGACACAGATAAAGAATGAACAAGAGACACATAAAGCAAATTTTACAGATTACTCTCTCAAGCCAACCTACTGCCACATTTATGAGATCAATGTAACTTCTTAGTTTACAACTTTCTAATCCAATAACTACCTAATTCAATACTTTATTTCCTCTCTTGGATGTGTGCTACCTGGATTTCTCTATCCTCAGTTTCTTTCTATCACCTCTATTACCAGGTTAATTTTTCTAAGGCACAATTCTTACTACAATAATGTTAGACTCACAAATTTGATTATCAAGTAAAGCCATACTAATTTAGTATGACATTCAAAGTCTTTGGCTCTTTGGCCTCAATATATCATCACAGGAATATTTCCCATTCTTTCCTATAAGTTATCTAAATAAATTAGATATGCCATGCATAATACCCAATCTTATTGCAGCCTTTTTCACTGGAATTTTCCTGCTAGCATGTATGATTTTTATTTCCAGCATATTAAACTTGGAATCAGTATAAAACTTTGGAGAAGCCACTTCTGACAATATACTAGGAAAATATGCAGTACACTGGGATATATGTAATGACTTGTTGAGGAAAGAGAATCTGGTAAAATTAAATTTTCTTTTTCAAAAATGTGAGTGGGAAAACATTAAATTGGATGAGTTTATTAGCAGTGGATATTGATGCTAAAATATGCATACGTAGGAGACTTGAAGCTGATCTGAGGCCATGAGTGGTAAAAGTTAGCTAAAGTTATAAAGAGAGAGAATATATAAATGATTAGAAGAAATGAGAGTGCATCACTGTACAGTAGTCATGAGGAAAGGATTATTAGAGAGATACCAGCAGACATGATAAGAGGATACTAATTCCTGTACTGGAGCAAAACTAGGTAAGAATTCAGCCACATGAAGATGGCTCTACATAACAGGAATTCTGACAGTATTGTCAGTCAGAGGGAATCTTTCTTGACTCCAGTCCCCATGGTATCCATCCTGCTGATAATGATACCACCTAATTGGGCTGAGGATTTTGATTTCATTAGGTTTGTTGAGAAATTACCTTTTCTATTTGCATAGAATAAGTCCCTCCTCACCCTTCAAAATGGTTCTGGAGATTTGGGTTAGGTTCCTGCTTCCCATGAGGTGCACATTAGTGGTAACAACCCCAGAGTATGCTATGTTCTTACTTAGAGACTTGTCCATTTCCAAGGTCACTAGCAATCGCAGAAGTTACGCCATTCTAAGTTTATTCCTAAAATAAGCCTTAGCATTATTGTAGATTCCATCCAGCAGGTTTAGAGCAGGATCCGTTTAGTAGGTGTAGGCTTTTTGTTTGTTCTTTAAAAATTAACTATAACGAATCAGGCACAAGTCAAACATCACTACTACAGTTACTTCTTGAATGGCTCAATTAAGAAAATGTAGCATACTGGACTTCCCTGGTGGTGCAGTGGTTAAGAATCCGCCTGCCAATGCAGGGGACACAGGTTCGAGCCCTGGTCCGGGAAGATCCCACATGCCGCGGAGAAGCTAAGCCCATGCACCATAACTACTGAGCCTGCGCTCTAGAGCCCATGAGCCACAACTACTGAGCCCGTGCACCTAGAGCCCGTGCTCCGCAACAAGAGAAGCCACCGCAATGAGAAGCCTGCGCATTGCAACGAAGAGAAGCCCCACTCGCTGCAACTAGAGAAAACCTGCACGCAGCAATGAAGACCCAATGCAGCCAAAGATAAATTAATTAATTAAAAAAAAGAAAATGTAGCATATTAAGTAAAGCAGTCTGTATATAATAAGTCCCTTTTTAATCCTTAGTTCAAGAATATTGGGATGACTCCAAAATGTACAGAGAGTAATGATACTGCTCAGCATCATATCAGCATCAATTATCTACCTAGAAAACCAAAATTCTCAGTAAAGGAATGATAGGGACTAGCAGGCATATACAATTAACAGAAAATAGCAGTGAAAGGGATGAGATATTAAAATACAAGCATTTGATGTTTGCCTACATTCTCCTATTATATGTATTTATCTCTTTAATTTTAAACACTGGCAACAAGGATTTTTTTTAACAGTTTTTACTTTTATTTTTTTATTCTACTTATTTATTTATCCATTTATTTATTTTTTGGCTGTGCCACGTGGCATGTGGGATCTTAGTTCCCCAGCCAGCGATCAAACCCACGCCCCTGCAGTGGAAGCACAGAGTCTTAACCATTGCACCACTGGGGAAGTCCCCAAACTCTTTTTTTTTTTTTTTACAGTTTTTAAAAGCCATTGGATAAATGTGATATTAATATCTATTATACCATTCCAAATTTCTAAAAGTTTATTGAGAAGACAGAAAAGTACAACATTACTGTCAGGAATCATCATAGATTTTTAAGACAATCCATAAATTTCCAGTGGAATATTTTCTATCTATATTTTTAAAAGATTTTCTGGGATTCTATAAGCACCAAGGCTCAAAATCCAAGTTTCAAGTTGGATTATCACAAGTTCTAGGTGCACATTTTATTCCTCTTGCATTTATATAGTGCCCTCATACTTTAAAAATTAACATCTAGCTATATCATATCCATTTTCATAAGTTTTGTTCTAACACAAAACAAATAATTCAGCAAGTGATTACTATAAAGTGTTTCAGAGTAAATAACTCTTGGGGTCAATTAAAGGTAAGCTCTAGAGTCTTTATAGATTCTTTGACTTTTCTGTCATTGAGATTTGGAGGACGGGGGTACCAAATTCCCCTCTCTACCCCTTTTCTTTCCTATGTCAGAAACCATAGTTTTAAATCAACTTGCATTTATTCCTTAAGGCCTAGATGTGCTATGTTGGAGCAGCTAAACTGGACAGTTATTTCAATAATTTCTCTTATTATTTCACTTGGCTTTAGCCCAGGAAGGAATAAAGACAATCTCCATAAAAATAAAATGGTTGCTGTAGAAATCTTCACAGTTGTAAGGATGATGGTGAGGTGATGACATATGTTCAGTGCAAAGAACTCAACAGTAACAAGGGACACATGTTCCTTTACTGTAAGAAAATGATAAAAAATTACTTAATTGTATGAAAATGGTTCTGCATATTACTAAAAAATTACAACTTAGAAAGTATCCTCTCTGATCTTTAAATTCTATTAACACACCCAGTTATGGAAGTATGATTGCCATCAGATACTTCAGGAACCTTCCTTTGCAATGTTTACCCTCTTGGTTCTATCAGACTATTCTGAAGGCTAAACAGAATATTGGCTCTAGAATACAGGCCATGCAGACTCCTGTATTACTTTGCTTGTATTTGGGATGCCTTTATCTGGATCTGTATAAATGTGTCAATGCTCCAGGATAAATTTCAATAAAATTTTTGGACAACTGTGTGAACATAGCTTAATCCCTTCTTTTCTTTTTTTAAGTAAAATGATCAAAAACTATAAAACAAGGAAAATCTTACATCAGTAATGAACTTGAGACACAAAATGTTGCTATCTGCCTCTCTGAAAGAGTAAAAAATTTATCTTGATAAAATGCAGATGGAATCCGATAGAAGGGGATATTTAAAGCTGACACCGAGTTATTCCTGCAGCTGAAAGATGAGTGTACCTCAGCAATAAATAGATGACACATCTGCCACATAGCACTACTACTTCTAACACCAGAAGCTGATATGGCAGAGGACTTATTCCAGGAAAATCCTGTGAAAAGCAGGCAGACTCTTCCTGAAGCGACAGTCTCAATAATTGGACAAAATTGGCTCAAAATAGTATCTTAAGCTTTAAGTGGAAAAAACCTCAGTATCCCTTATCTGAACCATAGTGTCTGACATAACATAGATGCACAAAAAATATCTACTGACTATATGTATTGAATAAACTCTATTCAAAATGGTATTCCAAAGTAGTTTGAAATCCCATATTGTGGAACATTTTTTAACATCGTAATAGGATGTAAACTAAATAAACTATCATAATTTTAACAGAAAATAGTGTGGTTAGGAAAAATTTCACAATATGAAACGAGAAACAGCATTTTTGTTTTGAACACTGAAATAAACAAGTTCCACTGTCCAAAACATAAAATTTGATAGGAAATATCGCTAAAAGTCTCATGGTAAATTTGAAAGTACTGCAATCATCCACCATCTGGTGATTGTTTATAAGATTAGCTGTACAGGGATCTAGGCAATTCTATTGGGATTCAATGAGTTAGAAGGAATAAGAAGGCACAAAATATTTTCTATAAATATTATAATGAGGTGGTGTTCCAATTTCACACAATAAATGTTACTGACATGTGGATAAAACGATGCAATACTATTCGACTTTCGTTTCAGCTTTGTAATATGGATGGCTATTACATCATTCATGTTTCAGACCCAATACCTTTACAGAAGTTTGTGTTTGTGAAAGGGTTGAGTGGGTGGGATATTCAGGGAAATATTTAAGGACTGTGAAATTCCACTTTGAAAAATCCTGGTCAAGATTAAGTAACAATCATGCCATAAAATTAAATAAATCTGTTCTGGCAAAATGATAAAGATGGGTTTTCAATATTGAAAAATTTCAGTGTTGAAACATTAATCTATTGAAATTTACATTTTGTCTATTTTTCCTTTTCTCTGCTAGAAAACAATTCTCCACTTTCTCTAATTAAATCATTAACAAAATAGCGGTAAATTTGACTGCTTCTATGAATAACTTGAGCCTCTTTAACTTTATGTTTTTCAATTAATGTTAGAGTCAGAAATTATGTTTACCCACAGGATAACTGGAAAAATTAACATTGCTCTCTTTCACTACCATTGTGAATTTATCAGTGATAATAGAATGAAAAAAAATACATAAACATTTTGGCAAATGTCTCCAGACATCTGATGATAACTGACATAATATGTATTTAAGTTTTGTCTCCAATTTATCAGTCAAATCATGCCAACTTCAATATCCTTTATTAACTTCTCTGAGAAAACATAATCTAAGAATGGGGTTATACCTAAGGTAAAAATTATTCCATTTAAAATTCTTTGCCTCTTTTACAAACTTAGCTATTTATACCAACATAGCTAATTTTACAGGAAAATGAGGGAACATGCATATAGGTCACAAGAGGAAAATGATTATTAAAAATAGTAGATACAGTAGAATCAAGACTTGTGTACAGAAGGAATAAATCTATTATGAACTAATAGCAATGTGAAAATATTAAATATCACTATGTGTGTATGTATTCTGTCAACATCATGATTATTTATTAATTAAATCTTAATATTTGGCATATAGCCTATTCTCTTCCCCTCAGGAATTTCTTCCATTTGAATGAATATGAATTAAAATGGAATTGCGTTGAGTAGCACTGAGACAAAATATTACATTGTGGGGCCTTGTGGGTCTGGAATGAAGCTCTACTTTGGGACCATAGGAGTGAAAGTGCTAGGACTACTTGTCTGACAATGGAAGATATTATCAACTGAGATTTATCACCTCAGATGTTGCATAGTCTAAATAAATGTGCCTAGTAGAGAATTTTCCCCTGTATAATTTTACAAGCCATTGTTGCTTCCTAAGTCTATGTCTAAGGATGTTGATAATGATATTATAAATATTTAAATATAACTAACAAATTTGTTTTATATTTAAACAGGGAATAAAGCTATTTCAATTTGTTATTTTTTTTGGAGATAAAATGTGATTATGCCTTCCCAATTTATTTCAGATAAATTTTATGCCTTGCTGAGCATCTCTGTTTCCAGTAAGTCGCACATGTGCAAAACAAACAAATCTCTGTGTACTGTTACACTTGTCTGATTTTAGAATTAAAGATAAACAAAGTCAGCCTAAGGCAAATTTGTGATGAAAGAGATGAAATTCTACATCTACTGATCCATTTCCTTCTGTTTGCTTCCAGAATGAAACATCTCTCTTTCTAAGCTTTGACACCTCTCTTTCTCTTTTCTATGCTCCCTATCATGAGATGAATTGACATACTTGTAAATCCCATAGTTTAATATTTGAAATGAAAGAACATAAATAGAATAATTAATGGAGAACACCTGTTGCTTTATTCTGTAGCCTTAGGTGTACTTACTATGCAATTAATAAAGTTAAGAAATATTATGTCAAAAACCTGTCTTGGGAATTAGAGGTCATGATAGTGGTCTCACAGAGCCCTAGATTGTTGTAAAGTTTGTATGTGTATGTGAGAAGGACTTAATAGACCTGAACTTTACCTTCTCCTAGCCTCTTAAAAATTGCCCTATGTTATGAAGTACAATAACTTTATCACTGTTAGTATACAACCTAAGTACATATTATAACACCTTTATTTACTAAAGAGTTTCTTAAAGTGGGATTTGCCCAGGACTGATGGGCCTAGAGATCTTTGTCAAGATGTCCACAAGCTCAAAGCTATTTTTATAGTAATACTAACAGGTTGTCTTTTCTACTCTGTAAACATCTCCACTGACGGTGCAAAAACAATGGTGCATAAAACTATCGGTGGCTTAGTACAAATCAAGGTAGTGGCCCCAAACCACTTGTAACATGTTCTTCACTGTCAGGAACTTGCTGTAAAAGAAAAATAGTTCAATTTAAGACTATCCTTGTTGAAAAAGAAAAATTACTAAGTGTATTTAACCACAACCCTTGAGTAAATGGTTTTTTCAATATTCTGTGTGACAAAAGGGCATGTAGACGTAAAGCACTTCTGATAAATGTATAAGGATGATGGTTGTTTTGTAGAAAAGTGTGTGGTTATCAGACTTGTGATCTGAATTAGCCATTTTTTTAAGGAACACCATTTTTACTTGAGAAAACAACTGGCAGACAAACTTTGATTATTCAGACTTGGGTATTTGACTGATATTTTCTGAAAAAAAAAAAAAAAAAAAAAAAAGAAATGAGTCTGCCTATTGTGAAAAACAAATTATGATATTTATGGCCAACAGTAAGATTCAGGCTTTCAAGAGAACATTAGATTTGGGGGAAACTTGTGTCAACACGAGATAGTTTTCCAATACTTAGATTCTCTTTCATGAGAACAATCGTGATAATAACAATTGTGATTTTTTTTTTAAACAATGCTACATCTTTTTTTTTTTAATTAATTTATTTATTTTTTAAATTTTTGGCTGTGTTGGCTCTTCGTTTCTGTGCAAGGGCTTTCTCTAGTTGTGGCAAGTGGGGGCCACTCTTCATCGCGGTGCGCGGGCCTCTCACTGTCACGGCCTCTCTTGTTGCGGAGCACAGGCTCCAGACGCGCAGGCTCAGTAGTTGTGGCTCACGGGCCTAGTTGCTCCGTGGCATGTGGGATCTTCCCAGACCAGGGCTCGAACCCATGTCCCCTGCAGTGGCAGGCAGATTCTCAACCACTGCGCCACCAGGGAAGCCCAACAATTGTGATTTTTTGATACTACATAATAAATTGTGTCAAAATATGGAAGATCTGCATAACTCAATGAACTTCTATTTTCTAAATGACAAACTAATGATATTGCATTGCATAAAGTTAAAAAAATGAACTGACAATGCAAAATGTTACAAAATTTTGGTGAGTAAGTGATCCAGTCAAAATGTGAGAAAAATGTAGAATAATACAAAAATTTCCATGATATTTATGATTTGGATTCCACACTGCAACAAACCTTTAAGAAATTACCAGTTGTTAGGCATTGGTACAGTATCAAATGGAACTTTTTTATAATTTTTTTAAAAGGTATTAAAATATGCCTTCCTTTTCCTACTATGTGTCTATGTGAAGCCAGATTATATAGATATATTACAACTAGAAAACATATCAGCACATATTGAAATTCAGGCACAGATGTCAGAAACCAGCTACCTTCTATTGAGTCAGGCATTATAAAAATTGCAAAAATTTTAAACAATGCTTTTTTACTCACTAGTTTCTTTTGTTTTAGAAAATGTATTTCTTTTTCATAAAAGTTGGTTATTTATGTTAATATATAATGGATTTATTATTATATTTAATAAATTATAAATTAAAAATAATCATTTTTTAGTTTTTAATACAATAAATATCGATAGATATAACCCACAGACACAAGACCTCTTTGAGGTCCTCGAGAAATTTCAAGAGTATAAAAGGTTCCCAAAAACAAAAATTGTGAGAACCACTGCTTTATTACATCTTCACCTTCATAGAACCTGTAAATGTCTCCATATTTGACCTACAGTTGATCTAGTTTGCACAAAAATTATCCACTAAGACATGATTTGATTGTCATTTTCATGTGTGAGTTTTGTACTACTAAATTTGGAATTTTAGAAGGTGAATAAATGTTATGTGATAATCTTATGATTTCAGTCGATACTAAAATTTGATGTTAAATATCTACGAGCCTTGATCAAGTTTTGTTAAGGATTTTTTTTTAACTCTGGGTAAATCATTTAAGCCTGTTATGTTCCAATTTCCCATTATAAAAACTGCCTTCACTATTCTTATTAAATTATAATGTCAAGAGAATTCATTAACAAATAATTTTTCATCTGTAGTTTTCACAGAAATCTTAAAGGATAATAACAAAATTCTGTACTAATGACACATGTGAAAAATGGATAATGAAAATATTAAGAAGATATGAAAAAGCAAAGAAAGTATTAAAATTTAAAATGTTCACTATTTGCTTAATTAATTTAAGGATGAGAGAACATATAATATATATAGTAATACAAATTGATTGTAGGAAATTCTTGTGATGTAAAATTTTGCAGATTGCAAGAACCATGATATATGGATTACTTTTCAAGAAAAAGTAGTGGGAAGTCTCATTATACAAACAATAAGAATTAAACCATCCATAAAAATTTCAGGAGGATTTAGAAAGAGAATTCCCTAAAGTATTCTGCAAACTTTCTAATATCTCCATATGTAAAAATCTACATTTTAAATAAATATAACAGTGCATCAAGAGTTCTAATTTAATACAATATTCTATATTATATTTCTTGAGCTTTTTTATTTTTAAATTTGGTTTACATTCATAGTCACTTTAAGAGTTAGGTATAAACCCAGCACTATTTCAAGGACTTCTTAGGGCATTGTACAATATAAGTGTATTTATATATGTTTTTATATATTTGCCTATAAATATTCAGTTAGATCTTGGGAGTAAAGATGATGATGGTAAGACCACCTAACATTTCTTGAGGGTCTAGTATTCACAGGCATGATGCCAAGGATCGTCTATCATCTCTAAACTTACAACCTCTCTGTGCTATAGATATTGACAAAACTAACTGGGGCACATCCCCCTCTGCAATTGTGGTCACTGGGATACTAGTGTGAAGCAGCCGCATAGCACAGGAAGATCAGCTCGTGACCACCTAGAGGGGTAGAATAGGGAGGGTGAGAGGGAGGGAGACGCAAGAGGGAAGAGATATGGGGATATATGTATATGTATAACTGATTCACTTTGTTATAAAGCAGAAACTAACACACCATTGTAAAGCAATTGCACTCCAATAAAGATGTTAAAAAAAAAAAAAAGAATATGAGGATACAGTAGGAAGAAACTCTATGACTAACAGATTATTCACCACATGGTGTTCAAGTCAATAATATGAATCAGACTATGTCCCATGCCCAGACTGATTTACTAGGCATAATATGTACTCTGAGATGTAGCTGAAGTATTTTTACTAAAACAAACCAGAGAGCTGTCTTTGTTGGTTGTTTTTTCATATTTTACTTCCAAAGTTATGCAAATAGTTGAAATTTTGATACTTTTTTAGGATTTATTTTTACATATAAATTACATTTTGGACAATAATCAAAATTGAGGAAAAATCGAAGATTCGTTTTGTTCCAGTTATATTTTTACAAATTTAGTCACTTCCCTTCTCATGCTTTAAACCTGCACTGTCCGGAGAATTTTTTGTGATGATAGAAATTTTCATCTGTGCTTTCCACTAGGTATGTGCTAGACACGTGGATTTGGAGCACTTGAAATTTGTTTAGTTCAACTAGGTAGTAATTTTTAAATTTTATTTACTTTTAATTTAAATTTAAGTAACCACATGTAGTTTGTGGCTACCCTATTGGACAGTGCAACTCTACAAAACTTTGATCCTGCAAATAGCATTCTCCCACTTTACTAAATCTTTTTACTGGCTCATCATCATCAATAAATATGCTATAGTATCACCCATGTTAAAAAATAAGAAAGTGTCCTTTCTCAACGCAAAAGCCATTTCAACTTGGCCTTAATTTTCTATGCTAAAATTTTCTTAAAGCATAATCCAATTAGATGTAGATGTTTATTTTTATTTTTGTTGTCTGTGCTTTTGGTGTCATACTGATGAAATCATTGCCAAGACCAATGTCATGAAAAATTTTTCCTATGTTTTCTTCTAGAATTTTACAGTTTCAGGTCTTATGTTTAAATCTTTAAATGATGTTGAGTTGATTTTTATATTTGAAAAAGATGAGTCCATTTTTATTAATTTGCATGTGAATATCCAATTTTCCCAGCATTTGTTGAAGAGACTGTCCTTTCTCCATTGTTTGTTCTTGGCACCCATCAAACTAAAAACTTCTGAACAACAAAGAAAATAATCAACAAAATGAAAAGGTAACCTACAGAAGGGGAGAATATATTTGCAAATCATATATCTGATGAGGTGTTGATATCCAAAATATACAAAGAACTCTTACAACTCAACAACAAAAACAACTTGATTAAAAGATGGACAGAGAGGGCTCCCCTTGTGGCATAGTAGTTAAGAATCCACCTGCCAATGCAGGGAACACGGGTTTGAGCCCTGGTCTGGGAAGATCCCACATGCCGTGGAACAACTAAGCCCGTGCACCACAACTACTGAGCCTGCGCTGTAGAGCCAGTGAGCCACAACTACTGAAGCCTGCGTGCCTAGAGCCCGTGCTCTGCAACAAGACAAGCCACCACAATGAGAAGCCCGCATACCGCAATGAAGAGTAGCCCCTGCTTGCCGCAACTAGAGAAAGCCCGCGTGCAGCAACGAAGACCCAATGCAGCCAAAAATAAATAAATAAACTAAATTTATTTTAAAAAAAATGGACAGAGGAACTGAATAGATAGTTCTTCTTTTCCAAAGAAGATATACAGATGGTTAACAGACAAATAAAAAGGTGCTCAACATCACTAATTATCAGGAAAATGCAAATCAAAACCACAGTGAGATATAACCTTACACATGTCAGTATTTCTATCACTAAAAAAACAGAGACTAAATTTTGTTGGGGATGTGGAGAAATTGGAACCCTTGCACACTGTTGGTGGAAATTGATCCAGCGATCCCACTTCTGGGTATTTATCCAATAGAATTAAAATCAGGATCTCAGGGAATTCCCTGGTGGTCCAGGGGTTAAGACTCTGCACTTCCAATGCAGGGGGCGCAGGTTCGATCCCTGGTCAGGGAATTAAGATCCCACATGCTGCACGGTGCAGCAAACAAAAAAAGAAAAAAGAAAAAGAAAAAAATCAGGATCTCAAAGAGACATTAGAACTCCTATGCTAATTGCAGCACTACTGACGTAGCCAGGATGTGTAAACAACCTAAACATCCATCGATTGAGGAAGAGATTAAGAAAATATGGTAAAAACATACAATAGGATACTACTCAGCCCAAAAAAGAAGGAAATTCTGAAATATGTGACAACATGGAAGAAACTTGAGTGCATAATTCATGTTTTTTTTTTTCTCCAGGTACAGGCACAAAGGGCTTCATTCACTTTCTCACGTATAAGAAACTCTTTCCCTTCAGAGAGAGTTTGTAGTTGCAGGGTGACTTTTCCCATGCGTAGTGTGGTACAGCTGACTTCTTTGTTTATTCATGTCTTATTGCAATAGTCACCTCAGCAGTGAGGCTTTCCCAGGTCATCCAGTGAGGAGAGAGCCTTCACTACAACCCCTGTTTTGTTTTCTCCATAGTTCTTACTGTCTGCAGTTATCATATTTGTTTATTGTCTGTCTTTAGCACATATCTGAAAATGAAGATGAAAATAATAACACCAAACCCACAGGGTTGTTGTGAAGAATAAATGAATTACTACATATTACATGCTTAGAAGAACAATAGCATATAGTAAATATATCTTATTTTGGTTCAGCAGTTTATTCTACACATTCAGAATACCTAACTCATGGTAATCACTAAAACATTTGCTGGATGAATTAATATAATTGCAAGTGACAAGAAGAACTTATGATTATTTTTAATCTAAAGACCATTCACAGGAATGATTCAGAGGTCTGGAAAATAAGATCTCTTAGAAAAAAATGTTAATGGATTTTAATTGTTCAACCTGGAATAAAGAAGGCCAAGTGTTGCTGTGAATAATTAAGTAACTATATAAGCGCAATCACATCATTGAATTCAGCCATATAACTTCTTTTCATTTAAGCTGTGAAAAAAAAGACAAACTGGTAACTAAGCATCAAGAGACAAAGATAATAGTTGCTTTTATTGAGTTTTCACTTTTTTTAGCAATTTGAGTTGATGTGGATAAAATTAAGCTGATGGAAGTGACCAGCTGTTTTCCATTTCTACTTTGGATAGAAAACTATAAACAAGCTCAAACTAAGTCAGAAGGATAAAGGGTAGCTAGAAAGAAGATATTCCTCACTGTAAAAGTTGTTGTAACTCTTTGCAACGAGTTATAAAGAAGGGTCATAAAAACTTTTCCTAAAAAACTCTCTTTATATTCCCATCTCTGGGAAAATATAACCATATACTTTACTTACAGAGATCAGGCAGATGCAATCTACAAGCTTTTTATTACTTTTTGAGTCTTTGTCAGAATTTTAAAGCTGTAGTGTAATCCAAATAAAGATGAAACAAAATGATTCTATGCTGTCTAGAGTGCTTTGTAGAGAAAGAACACATGATGTTTCGGCAGAAAATAAAATTTGATAACTCCTAGAACAATTTTTATTTTTCAGAGCAACAGATCAAATAGTACAAACATTCTTAAAGGTTCAGTCCAGTTTTGTCCTAACAATTGACTATATTAAGTAATTTGTTAAATTGTTTAATTTGTTTATAATAAAGTAGGCTTTATTGAAATTCATTTGTATATGCTGATCTTAAAATTCACCAAATATCCCTCTTAATATCTTGCTTGACCAGTTAGCTTGAAAAAAATGAACCATTTTAATTTTTAGGTTAAGCTAAAAGAAGCAGGCTTTCAGAGTATATTAATGATAAACTAAGCTTTTATTATCAAACTATATTTAAAAATTTTACAGTTACATTAAATATAAACTTACATTCACACAAGAATATATCCAGATTTTTCTTAATGTAGGAAATTTGATTATTATTTAAAATAAAGTGGGTTTTTTCATAATATACACAGTGAATATTTTATGGATTACTCAGTATTGCAAAGTGATAGAAGGGCAACCTAGCAGAAGGCAATAAGATATTGCATCAAGTGTTTTTGAAAAAAGGTATTATAAGTTATACATGGATTAACCCCCAAGCTGTACGAGTCTACTGTATATATTGTGAGTAGGAATTTGTATTCATCAATCAGTGTGTTTTCAATTGTCTAAATAATTCATGTTATTTTTTAAATAAATAGTACCATTAAAATAATAAGAAATTTAGTAGCCCTTGGTTCTTCAAGAGAAAGGAGAAGAAATAACACAAATATGGATAATATATGCACAAAAATGTACAATGCATCCACCTTACATGGTGAAGAGATGAAGAGTTCTTATTGTAAATGCATTTTTTCCCCATTAGCTCCCCCTCCATAAAAGGTACAAAAGACCATTTTAGGTCAAACTGAAATAAAGCAAAAAGTTTTTAATTTATAGTCATTTTTTCTCATGTATCTCTGATTCTTTCTCCTTGTAAAGGACACAAAGTAACACTTTGTATTGGGTCACATTATTGTAAAAATTTAAAAAGTGATGGTAACGGATAGGATATTTTATGCCTGATTAATTCTGCTTCCATCATGTAGGTACAGGCTTACTATGTCGATCAATTGTGCGGCAAACTAGGTGAGGTGCAACCTATTCTGCCCCTTACAGGGATGCAACATTAGTCCCTCAAGTTAAACCAAACAGAGAACCTAGTACCCCCTTTTTAATCTGGGGTGCAATTATTTGTCTTTCCGTATTACAGTGTTTCTCAACTGGGAAGATTTTGCTTAAATAATGCCTATAGATATTTTTGGATGTCTCAGTTGAAGGTAGGGGTGTTGCTACCAGCATCTAATGGGTAGAGGCCAGGAATGCTGCAGAGGACAACCTATAGTGCACAGGACAGCCCTCCCAACAAAGAATGACATGCTCCACAATGTTAACAGTGACAAGGTTTGAGAAATGCTGCCCTAGTAGGCTGTGAGTTGTCTGTAGGAATTTGAGATGTTTCTTGTTGCATCTACAGAACCTAGTGCAATATCTGCCATGGCTAGTGCATCTAAAAACACCTGTTGATTTTTGATGTTTCTCTGCAGACAATTTAGAGAGAGGCCTTCTGATACATGTGAAGCTAAAAGGATTATTCCCATTATACTCTAAAAGCTCTTCTTTAAATAGATTGCTTTATTCAAAATCTCAATCCCTATCAAACCATGATTAAAAGTGTTCAACAGTTTCCTTTAGCCTCGGGATAAAAAATGTTCCAATATACTCCCTCTTTCACCTCATCTTTTACTACTCTCTGCTATTCTGTCTCCACTTCATGTACACTAACGTTCTCTCAATTCCTCAAATGCTCAAACTGAATCTAGAAGGACTAATATAAGCAGTCCATGCACAATTAATAATGTACGATTTTTCGTTAATCCCATGTGTTAAGTAGCACTTTAAACACACACATTTATGAGAAGTCATATTTAATAACTGCAAAAATCTGATATGATGGTGCATTATTATCTCCATGCCTAGAATTAGTAAACAGGAGCATAGAAAATTTGAAAGTGACTTGCCTGAGGATACTCACAGAATGTAAATAAAGAAGCTCTTAAAGCACAAGGAGGAGATTAATGCATTCCAGTTTGAGGGAAGACACAAGGAAAAACAGAATGACACAAGGAACATAGTCAATTTGAAAAACTGCATGTAATGAATATGAGTGAAGTAAAATAGGACCCACTGGAGCATGTCTCACAAATAATTATAGAGTGATACACATGCTCACTGCATTGTAGACTGTCCTGTCCAATATCCACTCCCTTGTCTATCAAGACCCAAATAACCAAAGATAGATAATATAATATAATACATTATATTATATTACATTATATTCAGGCATCTTTCTTCATTTAGAAATACATGTCCTAAAATGTTTAAAGATTATAGAAAATGATTTTCTGAAAATTTGCTCACATGCAATCAATGTTGAACTAACTGGAATTCTCAGGTATCACTATTATCCCTATATTTAGTAATGTCTGTTTCAACTCTGAATAGCCATGCCAGTTTTTTGCTGTTGGGTCCAATTGTTTTATGAATGAGATAATGTCAATAAATAAAACATCACTGATAACCATTTTAGGCCTTTTGAGGAATGAGGTAATTTATATATAATTGAATGCATTAAATGAAATCCAACCAATATACAATTTTATAATTTAGTCATGATGATAACACATTCTGAGAATTGACCAAAAGTAGTTAGTCTGAGAAAATGGATTGTTTATGGGTGAGAAATTTTATTAAGTTCCTAATGTAATGAAATTTATACTGTCTTTTAGTGTATGACTATAATGATACTGTGTGAAAATTAATTGTGTAGATGAAATGAAGTGATTCCATGTAATTTATTAATTAGAAATATATAAGTAAAATCTTACAATAGCAACATAAATTTTTTTGAAGTTATTTTTCTGATTTTCACTGAATGAATGTTCAGCTTGAATATGATGACTTCCCAGTACAAATTAAATAAGATATCATAGAAATGAAAAATCAATGAGAGTAAGTTTTACAGCTGTTTTCTTTTGAACTGTATTTACTGTTCACATACAGTAATCTTGCACTTAATGTGATCAACAGATTAAAATATTTGGGACATAAACTTCACAATTATGGGAACTTCAAAATGAGTAATATTCTTGGGAGAGGAAAACTAAAAAAAGTTATTCAGAAAATACCAGACTACTCTGAAAATAATGTATTTTCTCAGAGTTGTCTGTTTCATCTTATGTGTGATGAAAATTTGCTGAGTGCCTACCTAGCATCTATTTCCTCTTTCATATACACATAAGAGTATCAAGATATTTTCCTTGGGTTTCCTTTTCTTCCAGCACTGTCCTCATGCTGGCTGACCCCAGTTCTGGGGATGAGCCTTGATTAGTCTAAGCCAACTGGTAATTCAACCTTAAGTGTTACACTCAGTATGATTTCAGACTCTTTTTTTTTAAATTATTTTTTATTGGAGTATATTTGCTTTACAATGTCATGTTACTTTCTGCTGTACAGCACAGTGAATCCGTTATATGTATACATATGTTCCCTCTTTTTTAGATTTCCTTCCCATTTAGGTCACCGCAGAGTACTGAGTAGAGTTCCCTGTGTTATACAGTAGGTTCTCATTAGTTATCTGTTTTATACATAGTAGGGTATATATGTCAATCCCAATCTTCCAATTCATTCCTCCCCTTCCCCCTTGGTATTCATAAATTTGTTCTCTACATCTGTGTCTAAATTTCTGCTTTGCAAATAAGTTCATCTGTACCATTTTTCTAGATTCCATATATAAGTGATATTATATGATATTTGTTTTTTTCTTTCTGACTTACTTCATCTGTTATGATAGTCCTAAATAGACATTTCTCCAAAGAAGACATACAGATGGCCAACAAACACATGAAAAAGATGCGCAACATCACTAATTATTAGAGAAATGCAAATCAAAACTACAATGAGGTATCACCTCACACCAGTCACATCATCAAAAAATCTACAAACAATAAATTGCTGGAGAGGGTGTAGAGAAAAGGGAACCCTCCTACACTGTTGGTGGGGCGGCACTATGGAGAACAGTACAGAGGTTCCTCAAAAAACTAAAACTAGAATGACCTTATGACCCAGAAATCCTACTCCTGGGCATATACCTAGAGAAAACCATAAATCAAAAAGATACATGCAAAAAAAAAAAAAAAAAGAAAGAAAGAAAAAGATACATGCACCTCAATGTTCATTGCAACACAATTTACAGTAGCCAGGATATGGAAGAAAGCTAAATGTCCATCAGTAGAGGAATGGATTAAGAAGATGTGGTACATATATACAATGGAATATTACTAAGCCATAAAAAGGAACAAAATAGTGCCATTTGCAGAGGCATGCATAGACCTAGAGGCTGTCATATACAGTGAAGTAAGTCAGAAAGAGATTTCAAGACTCTTGCTTGGATATTTCATTTTAGTTGTTTTGTATGTGTTGATGGGAAGCCTGAATGAAACTATTTTGCCAATATGAGGGAAAGGTAACTTAAGACAAGCTAACACTGAGGAGGGCAGACATGGCAGATGGAAAGAAATTTGGTCCTTGAAGACACACTGAGCTGCTGAAACAAAGCAAATTAATTTTCAGACTTTTTGGTTTTTCAGCCAATAGCAGCTCACCACCCCTCACCACCACCCTAAGTTTTCTGTTTCTTGACACAGATCTTCCTGGCTGATATATAATATAATGATAAAATGATGCTTGTGGTATTGGGATTTTAGAAATGAATTTGTGCATATACAAGTGATGAGCTGTGAGAATAATTAATTGCATGATCAAGAAATAGAAAAGGTAAATTTCACAAAGACAGAGTGGTTCTTGAACAATCTAGAAAGATAGCCCACCTGTATAGCATAATTTTACCCATCAGGTGGCTACAAATTATGCAAGAATCAAGATGATAAAATTAGGGAATCCAAATCCTAAGAGATAAATTCCACTTATGCAATGAGAGATACTAATATGTAATGTAAAGGTAGAATAAGATAACAATAAATTACAATGAATTCCTCCTGTTGTCATAGAATAATGATTAAGTGATATATACATGGTGGTACACACACAGATAAAGTAAGGTCACACGGATAGGAAGTTACCAAATAAATCTGTTGTGCTTTGAATTGCTCCTATTCTATTTTCAATTAATCTGGGAAACTCAGGTAAACAACCAGTACTTATTTGGTAAATCAAAGAGATGAGCATGTAGAGTATATGTTTACTAAAATCTTTACTTTTATTGTGTTACAATATGCACAACTGATTATGAGTACTCTGATTTTACTCTAGATAGAACATGTATAGAGCATGATAGTGCTTTATTTTCCCATTATCATCATTATTATATATGTTTTCTGATTAAATGGCACTAAGTAAATTGGGAATAGTTTGGTATTGGGGACAATAATGCTTGAATTCATACTGTCCTTAGGAAGTGGGAAATCTAATGGCAAGTTTAACAAGTTAAAATCTAGAGGTAAATCATGTGAGATTATTCTCTTAGGTAAGAAATGCATTATCTAAAAATAAATCAGATATTATCTATACTAGGATTTACTGTGATTTTCTTATTTCAAGTACACATAGTTTATGCTACTTGAAGAAAAGCCAGCACAGCCTTGCTTTTTTGTTTTCTTTCCCTGAATAGAGAGCAAATTAATTAAAGTGTTTACCGCTATCTTTTTATTATCAGATACAGGCATGGAGAAGAATTCATACATATAAATCAATATATTTGGAAATGTGAGCCATAAATATATATTTAATGGAAATTTTCATCATAGAATCATAAATTCAATTATTCAAAAATCTTGCAGCAGAGAGTTGAAGCTTTAGTCCCAGGAGAGGCCACCGGGTCTGCTCTACTTGGGTTTGGTTAGGTACAGTCAAAAAAAAAAAAAAAAAAATTTAAAAGCTCAAAAAAAAGTCTTGCAGCAGAGAGGCACAGAGAAATTTTCTGAATTCTTGTCATTGTGCATTTCTGCATGGGACATTGTTGTATAGAAAGGTTTTCATATACACATATAAGGATTGTCTTCATCTGCATGAGATATATCAGTATCTATCTATATATATATATGTCTTTCTGTAGATGTTGCATTTAAAGACTTATTCTATTGAAAGACCTGTAGCCAAGTTGTAATTCTCCTACTTACTGATAAAATGATTTTATCAAGTCAATCTCCCTTTAACAATGATCCAGTAGGATAGTAAATGTAACTCTTATTTTTCTGGACTTTTAACCACAAATGATAGGTTCAAGATCATTTGCATAAGACAGTCTAAGAAATTATGAAACCTACTGTGTGGCTCTTAGTTTATCACCCATTTCTAAAGATTATAAAATAACTGAGAAGATTGATTAAGAAATAACAGTAGTGGGGATTTCTTACAGGGAATGCTCAAAATAACTAGGGTGAGCTTCAGAAAAATTTCAAGGCAGCTTGACATTGGTTTCCTTGAATTTGAGTGAATCATATGAAAGGGCTCTTAGTCAAATTTTCAAAAGGCTAAAGATCAGGGGCTGGCTAAAGCTATCCATGATTTCAGTGAGAAGGAAGAAGACTAGAATGAAAGTACAGCCATCATAACAGCATGACAAAGATTTCTATTTCCTATTGGCAGTATAGAGATACCAAGGATGAATGCTAAATTGAGTTATTTTGAAAAGGACTTTCAATCAAGGGTATAAAGGAGATATAAGTGACAGTAAAAAGAAAGTTTGTGTGGAGTGGTTAGCCAGATTGTTGGGTGTTTCGGAGGGTGAGGTTGGGGGCAGGGAGGAGTAGTAAATAGTCAGCAGTGAGAATAATCAACTGCATGACCAAGAAGTAGAATATGCAAGTTTCTCAAAGACTGGGTTTCTTAATAATCCACAAAAGCTTTTGGGGTGAGGAAAAAGATTGCACTTGGAGAACTACCATATCTGAGGGTGTCTGACTGCCAAGAGAGAACCATTGACATGTTGCAACATAGTGAATTTTTTTTTTTTTTTTTGCTCTTTCCCCCTTTTTTGTACCTATCCACTCTTTGACAGCACAGAGAATGGGGGTAAATGGTAAAGTCAAAAAAAGAAAGAAAGAAAAAAGAAGAAGAGCACACCCATTTTCTGTCTATCCCCTGTAGCCTTTGGAGCCTGAGTTAAGCCTGAACTTGAAGGGAGAAAATACTTCAAATAGATAAGAGGTAGATATTAGATTGTACTAGACTTTTAGAAAGTGAAAAAAAAGGACAAGTTGGTATTATTGTGAACTTATTGGAAAATCTTGCTTGGATACAACTATCAGCAATGATAAGAAAGACTAATGTTGCTTTGTAGTTTATACATAATAAAATAGTACAATATTTCTTCCACACATACTCTCCTCTTGAAAGATTTAGTCAGTTGGTTTTGATAATAATAACAATACAGACCTTTATTAATTGTTTTCTGTTGCTTATTAACATAAATGCTTTATTATATGTATATTGATCTTTCAAAAATCATAAAGAGGTGAATATGATTAATATCGCATTTGACAGAAGTACAGACTGAGACTTGGAGTCATTAAGTGATACTTCTGAAGGCGTACAGCCAGTAACAGAGAGTGCCTGCATTTTAATCAAGGCCCATTTGACTCCAAAGTATCGATGACTATACTCCATTAGGTCATTTCTCAGTCTCACTTAATGTACTCTCTATCCAAATACACTACTAGCCAAACTTTACAACTAGAATAATTTATACTACCCTGACCTGACTCCAGAGTAAAATTTTAAAACGGGCACAATCTTACTGGCATCACTTTTATGCATGCCTTTCTCCAGGGCTGACTTACAAGCTTATTATAGGGAAGAGATACGGGGTGGGACACGATAAATGTCAGCTGGGAACCTCCATATCAGTGCAACATAAAAATTCTACTGAGGAACTTGTTTTACAAGCAGAGCCAAGAGGACAACTGTGGAAATATTTATGTTAATAAATCATGGTTTAGGAAAAATATCAACCCATGCAGCAGGTTTGGAAAGTTGTATTAGTCTATATTTCTACTTGATCCAATATTGCTCTAAATAAAATCTCAGACTTCATCACTGAAACTTCGTAAATGATAATTAGGTTTTGAAGCAATTTTCTCAGTTTACTCTCTTACCCATCACTGACATAAAACCAACATGGTGCAGTATTTCACCTTTCTAGTGTACTTTTGCCAAAGATGACTTCAAATGGAACTAAGTTCATTTCAATATTAAAGGGCATATTTTAATTGAAGTAATCAGACAGTCTTTTCCAAACTGTTATAGCAGGTATCCTTCAGAGTATTGTGCAATCAAGACATATTGTTACAACATAAATTTCTGAAATAACACCACAAAAAATCTAATTTACAAACCTGCATGATACTCTAAAATTTTTTCTTTTTAAGGATTTCAGGTGCACAGAATTGGCTTAATTAAAATCCTTTCTTCCTGAAAGATATCCTCATTTTCCAGGAATGGTGTTATTTCATTTCATTGTGTTTTATTTTATTTTTTTAGTTACAGAATGAATGCCTATGTATCCCAAACCAGAGCATAACTGATAATTTATATATACTTGCGTGCTCATTTTACCATCTCCTTGCATCTCTCATACTAACCATTAGTCTAAAATTTGCTTTTATCATTTCCTTGCTTTGTTCCTTTTTCAGATTTATCTCATATGCATGCATGTTTATATGATATATGTATTTATTGCTTTTTGTTGTTTTTGAACTATATATAAAGTCTCTAAAACTGAGTCCTGTCCACAGGACTCCTTTTCACTAAATATTATGCTATAAAATTTGATCACTGCTATCATGTATCATTTAAAATCACTGATTTTCATGGCTGTGTAATAGTTCATTATATACATATAATGATTTTGTAATTAAATTTTCTGATTTTTAAAAATATTTATCTTTGGCTGCGTTGGGTCTTCGTTGCTGCACGCGGGCTTTCTCTAGTTGCAGCGAGCGGGGGCTACTCTTTGTTGTGGTGCACGGGCTTCTCAATGCGATGGCTTCTCTTGTAGCGGAGCATGGGCTCTAGGCACGTGGGCTTCAGTAGTTGTGGCATGCGGGCTCAGTAATTGTGGCACATGGGCTTAGTTGTTCCACAGCATGTGGGATCTTCCCGGACCAAGGATTGAACCCATGTCCCCTCTATTGGCAGGCAGATTCTTAACCACTGCACCACCAGGGAAGTCTCTGATTTTTTTTACTACTGCAAAAGTAGTTATAAGAATGTTATCATATATGTCCCCTGATGTATATGCACAAGGAGATGTGTACTTAAAAGTGGAATTGCTGAGATGTATGGTAGGCAATATCCAATATTATTCAAAGATGATCTTAGCAACTTTCAAATATGCAGTGCAGTGTTATTAACTATAGTCACCATGCTATACATTACATCCTCAGAACTTACTTATAACTGGAAGTCGGTACCCTTTTTAGTTTAGTTTTTTTGAAATATTTGATATAATAAGATTTCTGAAATTTTCCAGCTGACTAGATGTAGAATATTACATCATTGTGATCTTGATTTGCATTTCCCTGATCACTGTGAAGGCTTAGCATCTCTTTGTAAATTGATTTGCCATGTATTTTATTTTTGGCAATTTTTATTCACTTCATGTAAAAATTCTAATAATTATACAGAATTATTCAAAACTTGTCAGAATCTGGTGATTCTCCAAACACATATTAAATGTTTGGATTAAGTACTGCTGAAAACAACTAAATATGAAATAGTCTTCAGGTAAAGTAAAGGAAAATTACTTTACTTTTTGGCTACTCATTGGGACAACAAAATACTTCCATTATTTTCTGTAAATGTACTTGTTATTTGAGGGAATATATACCATCCTTATAAAGGCAGTTTATAATAATTCAAATATAGCTATATGAATCAGCAGAATAGAATAGAATGGAAAGTATCTTGTATGGTAATGTTTAGATTCGAATAAAGAAAGCACTGCAAACACATGGTTAAGTGAAGCTGTATTAGTAGAGGATACTGAGAGGTCTTGCTTGAGATATGAAAAACTGAATTGGATTCCCTCTTTTTTCAGACCTAATGCTAACCTTAATTTAAAGGGATTAAATAGATAACTATTTGAAAACTAACAGCTATTAGTAAAAGAAGGAAATAATTTAATAGTCTTAGATATGTGTGATTATTTTATTGGTTTTTTAAATGTTACTGAAGTATAGTTGATTTACAATGTTGTGTTAATTTCTGCTATACAGCATATTGACTCAGTTATACATATATGTATTCTTTTCCATATTATTTTCCATTATGGTTTATCACAGGATATTAAATATAGTTCCCTGTGCTATACAGTAGGACCTTGTTGTTTATCCACCCTATATATACTAGTTTGCATCTGCTAATCCCACACTCCCAGTCCTTCCTTCTCCCACCACGCCTCCCCCTTGGCAACCACTAGTCTGTTCTCTATGTCTGTGAGTCTGTTTGTGTTTCATAGATATGTTCATTTTTGTACTATTTTAGATTCCACATATAAGTGATATCTCATGGTATTTGTTATTCTTTTTCTGACTTACTTCGCTTAGTATGATAACTTCTAGGTCCATCCTTCTTGCTGCAAATGACATCATTTAATTCTTTTCTATGGCTGAGTAGTATTGGATTGTATATATATATATATATATATATACCACATCATCTTAATCCATTCATCTGTCCATGGACATTTAGGTTGTTTCCATGTCTTGACTATTGTAAATAGCACTGCTATGAACATAAAAAGTTCATGTATCTTTTCCAATTTTAGTTTTGTCTGGGTATATGCCCAGGGGTGGGGTTGCTAGACCATATGGCAACTCTATTTTTAGTTTTTTGAGGAACCTCCATACTATTTTCCATAATGGCTGCACCAATTTATATTGGTGCAATTATATTGCACAATTTATATTCCCACCAACAGTGTAAGAGGGTTCCCTTTTCTCCACACCTTCTCCAACATTTATTATTTGTAGATTTTTAATGATGACAATTCTGACTCATGTGAGGTGGTACCTCATTGTAGTTTTGATATGCATTTCTCTTATAATTAGTGATGATGAGCATCTTTTCAAGGGCCTACTGGCCATCTGTATGTCTTCTTTGGAGAAATGTCTATTTATGCCTTCTGCCTGTTTATCAAGTGGGTTGTTTGTTGTTGTTGTTATTGAGTTGTATGAGCTGTTTGTATATTTTGGAAATTAAGCCCTTGTCAGTTACATCATTTGAAAATTTTTTCTCCCAGCCTGTAGTTTGTCTTTTCGTTTTGTTTATGGTTTCCTTTGCTGTAAAGAGGCTTGTAAGTTTGATTAGGTCCAATTTGTTTATTTTTGCTTTTATTTCTATTGCCCTGGGAGAGTGACCTAAGAAAATATTGGTACGATTTATGTTGGAGAATGTTTTTCCTTTGTTCTCTTCTAGGCATTTTATGGTGTCATATCTTATATTTAACTCTTTAAGCCATTTTGAGTTTATTTTTGTGTATGGTGTGAGGGAGTGTTCTAACTTCATTGATTTATATGCAGCTGCCCAACTTTTCCAACACCACTTGCTGAAGAGATGGTCTTTTCCCCATTGTATATTCTTGCCTCTTTTGTTGAAGATTAATTGTCCATAGGTGTGGGGGTTTAGTTATGGGCTCTCTGTTCTGTTCCATTGATCCATACGTCTGTTGTGTCAATAGCATGCTGTTTTGATTACTGCAGCTTCATAGTATTGTCTGAAGTCTGGGAGGGTTATGCCTTCCACTTTGTTCTCTTCCCTAAGTATTGCTTTGGCAATTCTGGGTCTTTTATGGTTCCATACAAATTTAAGATTATTTGTTCTGGTTCTGTGAAAAATGTCATGGGTAATTTGGTAAGGATCACATTAAATCTGTAGATTGCTTTAGGTAGTATGGCCACATTAACATATTAATTCTTCCAATTCAAGAGCATGGAATAACTTTCCATTGCTTCGAATCATTTTCAATTTCCTTTATTAATATTTTGTAGTTCTCATCATATAAATCACCTCCTTGGTGAGGTTTCTTCTCAAGTATTTTATCTTATTTTTTGCTGTGATTTTAGAAAGGATTGTTTTTTTACTTTCCAATATTTCCAATTTTCCAATATTTCATTGTTAGTGTAAAGAAATGCAAAAGATTTCTCTCTGTTAATCTTGTATCCTGCTACCTTGCTGAATTTGTTTATCAGTTCTAGTAGTTTTTGTGTGGAGTCTTTAGGGTTTTCTATATATAGTATCATGTCATCTGCATAAAATGACAATTTTACCCCTTCCCTACCAATTTGAATACCTTCTACTTCTTTTTCTCGTCTGATTGCTGTGACTAGGAGTTCCAATACTATGTTGCATAGAAGTGGTGAGGGTGGGCATTCTTATCTTGTTCCAGAATTTAGTGGGAAGGCTTTCAGCTTTTCACCATTGAGTACTATATTGGCTGTGGGTTTGTCATAAATGGATTTTATTATGTTGAGATATGTTCCTTCTATACCCACTTTGGTAAGAGTTTTTATCATGAATGAATGTTGAATTTTATCTAGTGCTTTTTCTACATCTATTGAGATGATCATCTGATTTTTGTCTTTTGTCTTGTTGATGTGGTGTATCACACTGATTGATTTGCCTATGTTGAGCAATCCTTGTGACCCTGGGATGAATCCAACTTGGTCGTGGTATATAATCTTTTTTATGTGTTGTTGGATTAGGTTTGCTAATATTTTGTTGAGAATTTTTGCAACTATATTCATCAGATATATTGGCCTGTAATTTTCTTTTTTGGTAGTGCCTTTGTCTGGTTTTGGTATCAGGGTGATTGTGGCTTCATAGAATGTCTTTGGGAGTGTTTGTTCCTTGTCAGTCTTTTAGGAGGAATTTGAGAAAGATTGGTATAAGTTCTTCTTTTCATGTTTGGAAGAATTGGCCTGTGAAACTATCTGGCCCTGGACTTTTGTTTGTAGGGAGTTTTTTTTCTTTTTTTTAATTACAAATTCTATTTCACTTCTAGTGATGCATCTGTTTAAATTATCTGTTTCTTCTTGATTCAGTTTTGGTAAGCTGTCTGTTTCAAGCAAGTTGTCTATTTCTTCTAGGTTATCAAATTTGTTGGCATATAATTGTTCATAGTATTCTTTTAATTTTGTTGTTGTTGTTGTTTTTCTTTCTTTTTTTTCTTTTTTTTTTTTTTTTTTTTGTATTTCTGCAGTATCAGTTGTGATTTCTCCTCTTTCAATTCTCATTTTGTTTACTTGGGCTTCTCTCTTTTCTTCTTGGTGAGCCTGGCCAGAGGTTTGTCAATTTTGTTTACCCTTTCAAAGAACCAGCTCTTGGTTTTATTTTTTTCTATTTTTTTTTTAATCTCTATTTTACTTATTTCCTCTCTGTTCTTTATTATCTCCTTCCTTCTGCTGACTTTAGGTTTTGTAATTTCTTCTTTTTCTAATTCTTTTAAGTGGTGAGTTAGGTTGTTTGAGATTTTTTTTTATTTCTTAAAGAAGGCCTGTATCAGTATGATCTTCCCTCTAAGAACTGCTTTTGCTGCATCCAATGCATTTTGTATGGTTGTGTTTTCATTGTCATCTGCTTCAAGGTATTTTTTAATTTCTTCTTTGATTTCATCATTGACCCATTGGTTTTTTAGTAACACGTTGTTTATTCTCCATGTAATCATTTTTTCTCATTTCTCTTTCTGTGGTTTATTTCTAGTTTCATGCTGTTGTGGTCAGAAAAGATGCTTGAAATAATGTGTATCCCCTTAAATTTGTTGAGGCTTGTTCTGTATCATAGTAAGTGGTCTGTCCTAGAGAATGTTCCATGTGCACTTGAAAAGAATGTGTTTTCTGATTTTTTTCAATGTAATTTCCTGAAAATATTAATTAAGTCAGTCTAACTGTAAGGATCTTTTTTGCCTTATTGTTTTTCTGTCTGGAAGATCTGTCCATTGATGTGAGTGGGTGTTAAAGTCTCCTACTATCATTATATTCCCATCAGTTTCTCCTTTTATGTCTGTTAATATTTCTTTTATTTATTTGGGTACTCCTGTATTTGGTGTATATATGTTGGTGAGTATAATATCCTCTCCTTGTGTTGATCCTCTTATCACTATATAGTGTCCTTCTTTATCTTTCTTTATAAATTTTGTTTTAAAGTCTGTTTTGTCTCATATTGAATGTGATTATTTTGAAGCATGAATTTATAAAGAATTACATTGAAATTGTTAATATAAATTATTAGTAGTTATTATCTGCATTTAATAAAAATTTGTATATTTTTAAAGAACATAATAAGTGCCTAGTAGATGAGTTACAAAGGAGATAAATAGGCAATTTTCAAAGAGAAAAATAAAACAAAACTAACAAACAAAAAGTGGTGAGTGATTAATGTTTATAGTCATCAAATAAAATGCAAACTAAGCACAAAGTATAATTTTATGCTTATTTAGAAAAATGGATCCTAAGACTCACTGTAAGCGGATATTAGTCAAGCCGGTATCTTGTATATTGTTATTGCTGGCTCCTGGGTGCATAATATTGGAAGGAAAGCATGTTATTGATATAAATTAGGAACAGTAAATATTTCATAACCTTGGTATAGGAACTGATTCCTGGAGACTATCTTAAAAACGTAATTTAAGGAAAGAGAAAAGCTGTTTGCAGGGTAAAGCTTATCATGGTTTTAATTTAATTATGAACAACTATATATAAATAGCTTAGATATCAGAAAATATATGCAAAATTTAAAAGTTAAATTATCCCTTTAGGCAGAATCCTTCCCTTCATTCTTCAACTATGTAATTTCAGTTATCTCTAGCATCATCTAACTCAGGAGTGGTTTTCTGACATCCTCAACCCATTCCAGTCCTTTGTCCCAAACCTGATTTACCTGTCTTTTCTATATGGCCTCATGGTAATCTGTAAATGACTTATGTTCTTTACAGTTTTCATGGAACTTTCTTAAAAATAATGCAGATGACAGCTGGGTCCTTCTTGCTCTTTTATATCTAGGTAGAATTATCATTTTTTTCAGTTTCTCTACTTGGAGATGCAAAACAGTTCTCAAAATTTATGGAGAAACTTACTTTCTCATGGTTAGTTGTGGGCTGCTGCCCCATGTAAGCCACCTCTGGCCAGAAACTAATATAAATCCTTGATTTCACAAATTTCCACTAACCATCTAGTATATTTTTCAGGAGTTGTGAGTTTACATTTCAGGGAAGAAAATATTTCAAATTGTTCACAAGAAATTCCTATTCTGCATTCCTGCCTTTCTGTCAAGGAATTTCCACAACCTCTTCCTTCAGTCAACCTACTCATCTGACTGTTAATCTACATAGCTTTCTCTTAATGTATTTATCACTGCCCTTTTCTTCTGAGGATCAAAAACCACATTGTTCTTATTGTTCCATTTTACCAGGCCAAGTAATTTTGCCATCTCTTTTATTACCTTAGATACTCATATACCCATATTCTGGGGGGGAGGTCTCACTTTTTGTCCCAATTAGCTTATAAAGTTATTTTTCTAAGCAGACAACTGTTAAAAAGTAACATTTTTTACTCTATGCTTATAAATATATGTTTACCTGTCCATTTCTCTTATTCATTATGAATTCCATGAAGTCAGATAGCACTACTCTTTTGATATTCATGACAACTGGAAAGATCTTTTTTGTATAATAGGTGCTCAATAATTATTCATAGATAATATATAGATGAGCAATGTTTGGGGTGATTTTTTCATTTTATTTTCATTTTATTTATTTCATGTTTATTTTATTGGTCTCCAGGCTGATTTCATGTGTGCTTTGTTATATAAAATAAATTAATGATTAACATGTAATGATTAAATATATATGTCATAGTAAATGCTATGGAGAATTCACAGAAAAGCAAGTTTCAAAGAAAATTACCATCCTCTGGTGGATGACATATACAGCATTGTGTAATGATTCACTACTTTTTTTAAAAAAAGTGATTTCATAACTATTAAATAGTAAGTGTGGTATCATTGACATATATACCTGCTAAATTCAACTGAAAAACTACCTAGATTTTGAACCTATTAGCTGAAACCCATCTTTATTGAGATTTAGTGTGATAAAAAAGAACATTAACCTACAACTGAGAAGACCTTTATTTTATGTCTAATTAAAAGACATTATAAATTAGTATAGGTCAGTACTTGCTATTTTGGACTAAAATTCTCTATTTAAATAGCGTAGAATTAGATAAGAGATTGAAACAGAAACTGGTTCAAGAAGGCGTCTTAGAGAATGCCTGTGTGACACATGACTAAATTAGAGCACAGAGCTTCCATTTCTTCTAAAGAGATACATTTGTTGTAAGAATTAAGGGAGGAGAAGTTTATGTAAAAGCATTTTCCAAGATTTTAAGGACATACAGGTTTAAAGGAAGAGGCATTAAAAAGAACATGTAAGTAAGGACAAATGTGGACTGGGAGTTTGGGGTTGGTAGATGCAAACTATTACACTTAGAATGGATAAACAACAAGGTCCTAATGTATAGCACAGGGAACTATATTCAATATCCTGTGATAAGCCATAATGGAAAAGAATATAAAAAAATGTCTGTATGTGTATAACTTTCACTTTGCTGTACAGCAGAGACTGGCACAACATTGTAAATCAACTATACTTCAATAAAAAAAAATTTTTTAAAAAGGTAGTGGGGAGAAACAAATGACGTCATGGCAGGAGAGTAATATAGAAGTCCTGGCAAGATGGAGAAGGAGGCTCAGATGCACTTAGCATAAAGTCCTCCGGGTTCATGTATGTTGTTGTAAATGGCAAGATTTCCTTCTTTTTATGGCTGAATAATATTCCATTGTACAGAAAGACAAATGCTTTATGATCACACTTATGAATGGAATCTAAAAAAGTCAAACTCATAGAACCAAAGAGTAGAATAGTAGTTGATCAGGGTTTAGAGGGTAGTGGAAATGGGAAGATGTTGGTGAAAGGTTACAAACCTTCAGTTATAAGATGAATAAGTTCTGGGATCTAGTATACAGAATAGTGATTATAGTTAATAATACTGCATTATATACTTGAAATTTTCTAAGGTAAAAATGGTAAATATGTGAGGTGATGGACGTAATTAACTTGATTGTGGTATCATTTCACGATGTATACATATGTTAAATAATCATATTACAAACCTTAATCATGTTGTTCAACCTAAATATATCCCATTTTTTAATTTGTGAATCATACCTCAGTAAAACTGGGGAAAAAAATAGCCTCATATTTCCCAAATCAGAGCACTCAATTGCCATGGAAGCAAAGGAAATAGTTGTGGGGTTTCAACTTGCTGTATATCACGACACTAAAAGCAGGGAGTTTAGGAAATTGATGAATTGCATTTTTGAGATTTTCATTTAATTTAAAACAATATATCTGTGAGATTGCTATTTTAGGTTTCTAATTAACAAAGAGGAAAACTTCAGTGAGATTGAAAAATACCAGGGACCTTTATTTCCAGGCTAGGTTCTAACACTAAATAATTGACCTTGATCAAGGACATAAGCCTTTTGGGCCTACGTCTTTTCATCTTAAAATGAAAATGTTGGATTTTACTATTTTAATGTTTTTTAGCTCTCTCATAATTCTTAGTAAATTATGCTTAATATGTATATGCATCTTTCATGCCTGCATAAATATTTTAGATACTATGAATTCTATTTTGAAGAAACATTCTAGCACATATTCTAGATTAAGGTTTCTGTTAGCTTTCTATTATTTTTTCATATCCAAACGTATAAAGACATTACTCATATACAAATTTATATAGGGGACCTTGAATGACATAATGGAAAATGTCCTCAGCAACAGTTGTAAAATAAATGCTGAAATAGTTCCCATAGGGCTGTTCCTTATAAAACTCTTAATAAAAGCAGAGTGTATAATTTATTATTACTCAATAAAGGTGATTATGATGTGGAAGAAAATAGTATTTATTGGCCATTATGTGCCTGGCATTCTACATTCATTACCTTAATTTTCAACATCATTGAGACATGGGTGGGATATCCCAAGAGAGAAGTGGAGAAGATGCTAGGGGTAACAGATAGAATATTGGCCAATTTGGGGCTTGAATCCAGATCTATCTAGCTCCAAAGTACCTACTTTTTTCCATACAGTCAAAGTACATCCACTTCCCTGGCCTAAAGCAATGTTCTCCTTCTGACATCCTAGTTAGTTAAAGATCATTAATTCCTGGAGGAGTGGATGACTTTATTCTACTAATAATGAATTTTGGATTCCATCAGGGCTTGTGGAAACACCGACTGCTGGACTGGACCTCACTTCCAGAGGTTCTGATTCAGTAAGTGAATGGTGGGGTTCTTGAATTTTCATTTTTTTACAAGTTCCCAAAGGTTGGTGCTGTTGCTGTTATGGGGACTATGCTTTTAGGACCACTGGTCTAAATTAATGCATTCCATTGTGTAGCAGGTGACTCCAAAGAAAGGAACTTAGAATTATTAAAGGAATTGATAATCTTTTATGGAAATAGAGAACTCAAATCAATAAAATAATAGTAATAACAATAAAAACAGCAAGGAAATGATTACTCCCTTTATTGTAATACATAGAGCAAGGATTAGTTTCTCTTGAGCACTTACCAGGTAAAAGGTACTAAATGTTTTACGTGAAAGATGAAGTCCTCAAGGTATATACAAAGTAAATAAGTGTAGAGAAAATGGCAGTCACAGCATGAGTGTAATCTTTGCAAAGTGTGGAGTTTGTCAGCTAAAGGTCCATTTGCACAAAGGAATTGGCTGATGCTCTTTGCAGGAACCAAAAGCACAGCTTCATCCAAGGCCTCACTATTTGGATGAGATGGCTTATTTTGATAGACACTTGACTGCAATTTTCTGATTTGTCTTCTGGTCCAACATTAGTTTTGTTTCTTTCTTTTTCATTTTTCTTCATTTCCTAGAAAAAGGAGTGAAAAAAAACTTAAGTAGTTGTTCTTCCTAAAATATATATTCTTATTTTCCTCTTACACTTCTGTAACACTCTCGTCTCTCTTCTTACTCTCAAAACCTTTTCATTTTTCTTGACTTCCTAAACCTTAAATTAGTCATGTTCTCTAGAGTTTTATGTTCAACCCTTTTCTATTTTCTCAATAAACCTCTCACACCTCTAACAGATCTAAAATATGATTCTTTCATGATTGTTCATGTATTTATGCCTTTGAACTTTCTGAATAATGTTCCTGGGATGACCTTTTTTCTTTCTATTCATCCAGCATATTACTCTTCAGCTCAATTCTCACTCCTACAATGCCACTCCAAACTCCTTTAAAAATTTCCTCTGTAATTCCAACTACATTTGCATATATCTTGAATATTATCTACATTAATTTATATTATACTTATTTATTTATGTCTCTGTCTCTTCCAAATAACCCTGAAGAGTGGTTCTCATGACTTCTTAGTCTTTGTGTCCTTCCCTTCATGGCCTCTGAGGATATTTGTTCCACTCCAGCAATGAAATGAACAAACGATTGATATCATTTGCAAATTGCAAATAATATATAAACATGCTCTCACTACAACATGAGTAAAGCCCTTAAATAGGAATAACTAGCATATTGAAGGTGGTCACTTATTTTACCATTCATTTGGTGATAGACTGACTGCTGTCCAGAATACTCCTCTACATGACTCTAAATCTCTGTATACTGTGTTCTCTCTTTCGTTGTCAGATTTGTTCTACTGGTGCAGGAGCCCTGGGGAAAACCCTGTTTGTGGTGAGGGGATGTAGTTCTAACACTTAATGTCCATTTTTCAAAGGATTATGCTAGTAAGTAAAGTCACAACTGAGATGAAAGGAAATCTAGATATATAGGGAAACTGTTAATGAAAACCCAACAAGTCTAATGTAGGACCAAGTCCATGAGTATGCACCAAGTATATACTCATACATAGATGAAGCAGGAGGTACAGCAGTGGGTAGCAGACTTCCAGAAATGGTAGTAGGGATCTAGAACCAGATATTCTAGACCAAAGTTAAGAGTAGAGACACTTCAGTAGAGGAACAAAAACACAGTGATCAAATGAAGCTGGTCTTGTTTTGTGGCTCACAAGTGAATTTCTACTATCTAATATTAGCTTGTGTCCTGGATTTGTGTGCAGAAGTTGAGTGAGATGAAACTTCTGAATAATGGCCAGAGGAGAGGAATGTCAGACAACCTCAGACATATCTTGGCATCTTTTCTTTAGTTGTTACGTGTATACCACAAGGGTTTAAGCTAGAAGGATCTATACCCTTTCATTTTTATGGTTTAGTATACAGCATATGGAAGATTCTCAACAAGTATTGTATTAAATAAGTAAATGAATAAAATAATAAAAATACTTGGCTTCTCACACTAATGCATTCACCTCAGTCTTTTCATATACAGATCCAGCAAGCCCCTCAACCCAGCATTTTGTTTGTTTTTAATTTTGTACTTTCATGCTGAAAGCAGTGCCTTAGGAAACGCGCTATTTTCTGTGAATTATAGGCTTGAGATGACTTTGAGAGTTCCTCGGATCCATTATTGTGCCTCAAGGCAGCACTAGGACTAAATAGACTGAAAGAAAGTATGGAACATTTTTAGTCTTGTGTAAAAACTTAGTTGTTTTACCCGGCAAAATAGTGTACTTCACATTTTTCTTTTCTTTTTGATTGGTGTTAAAATCATTTTCAATGTCACCAATCAATTGCCTATGTTCAGTGGCCCAAACCGTGTTACTCTAAAATGAATGCTATTTTTTATCTGACTTTAGACATTGTTTTCTCATGGCTAAATTTCAAGTTTTATAATATTAAATACCTCATCTTGCAGAGACATAATTTCGTTTCATATCAACATTTAATTTGATCTGCATTTCTCCTGACAGCACAATATCAGTGATCCAGTGTGTTAAGTTACTGCAAAATAATTGTTTCTAAATGGCACTGATCACTTAAAAAAACTGTTTCTTCTCTATATGTTCTGAAATCACTATATGACATGCTCAGTTGCACAGGAACTAGCTAAAACTGCAAATAACATTTTGGCAATAATTTTAGAAGTAATTAAGAATTATGTGAAGATTGAGAATTGATTATTTCAAGAAATATAGTATATTATGGAGGTACATATATATATATAGAGAGAGAGAGAGAGAGAAAGTGTATAAATTTTGTATCCATAGAACTTATTTGTGACATGTATTAATTATATACACATTCAAAATATTAGTTGCAACTATCATCAATTAAAATGTTTAAGCATTTTGGAAGAGTATAATTTTTATTTTTAGTTTCTAAATTTTTACTCAGTTCCAAATACTGTGCTTGACCCCAGGGATACAAATTCAGGTAAGACCAAATTCCTGATCTCAGTGATCATAATGTATGAAAATATACACATAGGTAATTTTCATATAATATTATAAATAAATCACAACTATATGTATAAATTCCTAAGCCAGCCCAGGAGTTCTTAAATTATCCTGGGTTAGGGTAGGTAGGTAGAGATAGATCAAGTAGATTTCAAGGAAAATGGTAATCCAGAGTAGAATGTTGAATGAGTATTAGGAGGTAACCAAAAATGATGAAACCCTTCTATCCACTTTTCCACGTTTGCATGTTTACTGCCACTATCCTAGCCCACATCCTCATGTACCTGTATTATTTTAAAAGGTTTTTGGTCTCTTGCCGCCCTACACCTCATTAATTCTATGGCTGCCAAAAAAAGTGATATTGTTAAAATGTAAATAAGACAATGTTTCTACCCTATGTTTTCCAATAACCTCCTGTAACTTAAAATAGAATCTGAATGCTTTATGGACTACTTAATGGCCTAAAATATTCTAAAAAAATATGGTCTCTGCCTACTACTCATTTCTCCCTATACTTAAGCAATTTGAATTTTTTTTCTCCTTCTCAAAGTTAAAACGTGTTTCCTACTTTGGGACTTTAGACTTATTTCTTCCTCTGTGTTAATTAATGAGTTCCTCATGGCTGACTTTTGGAGGTTTTAAAATATGGCCCCACTTGTTTTCTTTTGGCGTTCCTTCTATAAATAAGTCTATGTCTTGGCCTCCCAAATCAAAGGGCTTGTTTGACCAACAGAGTGTGCCAGAAGTGAAGCTATGTAACACTCAAGTTTGGGTCTTGAGTTGTCATATAAGAAGTCCAACTATTTTGAGACTGCCTTGCTGTGAGGAAGCCAAGAAACAGAGAGTCCACTCATGTATTATTGTCAACAGTGGAGGTCTTCAAGTCATTCTAACCCAGGTATCATAAATGTGAGTGATTGAGCCTTTAAACCATTACAGCTCTCAGCCATCCAACCATAGCCAACCTTTGCATCTTTAAGTTGAAGTCTCAGATACCATGAAGCAGAGGGCAAATTATCCAACTGTTCCTTTGCATAAAAATTGATTGTTTAAGCAATTACATTTTGAGATAATTTGTTATGCACCAATACTAACTGATATATGATATAAATCTTATTGCAATAACACCTTCTCAGAAAATACTTTCTGACCAGTTTATTTAAAATTGGGTGCCATTACCAAATTTTATTAAACATAATATTCATAACCATACTATTTGTAGCCCAAATCTGGAAATAACCCAAATGTTTATCTATAGTTGAAATAAATGTTGATATATTTACACAGTGGCAGATTATACAGTACTTAGAATGGAGGATCTATATTCACATGCGAAGTCATTAATGATTCTCCAAATAAAATTTTGAACAAAAATAATCAGGTGCAAAAGAGTACTTTTCATGTGAATTCTTTTATATAAAGTAAAAAACAGGTGAAACACCCCTTGTACTCTATTTAAAAATGACAAGAGGGCAGCTTCTGGGGTGCTGGTAATATTGTGATATGAGTGCTGGCTGCAATTTGTACACTGTATGCATAAAATACAAGTCTAAATATTGGCCTTCAGTTATTTCCCACTTTTATAATACATTTTTTGTTTTTCTTTATAATTTAAATTATTGAGGATTATCTGGTATTATCAATATAATTATTCAGTTATAACTCTGTTGTCACCCTTCCAGAATGCATTCAGAACAGAACCTAGTCCTGTTACTTTTTTATGTCTTTTGTCAGATGAATTGAATTAGTGTCAAACTGTAGAATATTAATATTATGTAATTATTTGTAAATTATATTATAAGATTCTGTTATATTATTTGATATTAACTTAGAAACATTTAAAGGAAAGAGCTTTTTGGAGTGAATCATTGTAGATTCTGGAATTGAATTCAAGAGTATTTACCTTTTAAAATCAGAAAAACATATAAGCTGGAAACTACTGTGTCCTATCCTAATTAAACAAAGCTAAAGCACTCTTTTACACTGAAATTCCAGGTTTTAAGAGAAATACAACAAACTATGGTATCTTCAGAGAAAAATAACTAGAGGATTAAAAAAATTCCAGAACTTATACTGTGCAAAAAGATTGAAGGTCGCCTGCTCTCACTTGAAAATCTGTCTCTTATTTTGTGCTTCTATGAATCCTACTTCTTTTAAAAACATAGCAGAGTTTTCTGTTTCTTCTTGTAAACAGAAAACCCATAGTGAGTTATTAATTCAATCATTCATTAAAGATAAAATCTCCAGACACTCAGCACGTGAAGTTTGATCTCTGTCTCCTCATCTCAGTGAGAGAGAGAATGCTGGACTATGCTTGGTTTCCCTCTCTTTTCTCTATATTCTCAAGACTACCCCTGGGCTATAAGAAGGAGCAAAGTTGGACTCACTCTGTTTATTTCCCAACTCTCAGGGACCAAAATCCTGTGGTGCCTTTCCAATATGTGAAAAGAGTTTTCTACTTGTTTATAGTGGGGGGACAAGTTTAGTACCCATTATTATATCACAGTTGGATGCAGAATCATGACCAAAGTATTCAATTAAAGATGTATTTTTCCATTTACTTAATATCTGCTTCCATCCTTAGATTGCAGTCTCCAGGAGACTAGATTCCTACCCATCTTTAAAAATCAAAACAAACAAACCAACAAAAATACTTCTTAGCCTGTGTCTAGCACACTGCCTAATGTGTAATTGGTGCAAAGTAAATATATGCTGAAATAATGAGTTAGTTGCTAAAATATATCTAAAAGCCCAAAGAAAGATTCCTTTTACACCATTATTCCTTTGGTTATCACAGGCACAAATACTTGAAGAGGATAAGTAATATATTTAGATATTTTATGTAATTATTAGTTACCAAGATTCACCTTCCTACAAAGCAAAAGAAATGAATATATATCCTTCCACATTAAAAATTTTATTTAGTTCCACAATAGCCCTATGTAGAATTACTTTACCCCAAGAAAAGTGAGAGCTAGAGAATTTAAATTTGAATAATTAATGGGTCAAAACTTCAAAACGAACTATTTCTTTTTGCTTCAGTACGCTACCAAACTTATCTCTTACTGCAGTAACATGATTTGGTGTATCAACTATACTATTCACTGTTTTTATATTGAAGTTAATTTTTATACATCAATTATTTCTTAGGAGTAGTATACAGTATGAATATTAACATATTGGATAAATTTATAATTATTTTTGCAACCATATTGTAACTCTTTCAATGGCAAGAATCATTCCTTAATGGCCATATACCTATATAAAATGTGTGTATGATATATAAGCAGTTAATAAGTATTTTGCTTAACTGATCATGTAACATTATATTAGAACTGTTATACTATTCTTCATTGATGCTATATATCTTTTGCAGTAAACTATGTATCTTTGACTCTCACATTTACCCACAACTGATGAAATTCCATTCACCTCACCCCTCAGAAAAAGAAATTGAGGTGTCTGATGTGCTTAAACTAGGTGGACTGGGGGTGTACCATGTGTGCATACAATATCTACTTTTCCAGCTTTAATGTAGCATCTGCCCTTTTTCCATACTGATCTAGACTTCTTTCATGGTATTTCTACCAAGAGCTCTTTTACTAGCAGGAGCCCTTTTACCCTGATGACCACTGTCACTGCACACCATAAGGATGCTAATGTTTAAGATAAGAGATCCTGTCTCCTAATGCCCCAATGCTACTTGTTTTGCCTTTCTTCTTTAACCCTGATTTTTACTGATGCAAAATTCATGCTGCACTAAGATATGTGCGATAATTCCTCTACCCAGATGGTGGTTTTCTCCTAAATGTCTGTCCAGGCTCTTGTTCATTTAGACACTGGCCTTCTCATTGAATCAGACAAGTGGGAATTACAAAAGTATACAGTTTAGATTTAAACTGGGAATCTAAGTGCCTTTCATATAAACAGCTGCCAATATGTCATTCTCCATCATTCCTTTGTCTAGATTCATTTTCTTGTACTCGTTTTTATAACAGACATAGTCAAAATAGAGCAGTGAGACAAAGGTAATTAAAAAGTGACAGAGATAGATGAGTAGGGTTCAGTGTGGCTTTCTTCTCTTATTTAAATATTTCTTTTTCTACAAAGCAAAATTGGAAATATCATCCATCAGATTATCTCAAACTTGTCATCTGACTTAATTAGTTAGTTAATATGGACTTCTAAATGGGCATACTTCTATTTTTACAGAAGGGTTTATATAAAAGAAGCTCTCTGTTTAAATTAACTAAAGTCTTTCATCAATCTCTGCCCAAATGTACACAAGAGAACACTAAAACAAATAGCCTTTATGTGATAGTTCCATGAATTCTGGAGAGAATCAATAAATATTCATTGCAATATTAATTGAGTCATTTGAAGTGAACACACATAGGGCACTTTCCTGGGTGTCACTTGCTTAAACTACTCATTTATTGTCTACCCAGGATTTAAAAAAAAAAAAGGTTGACAAGTCAACTGCAAAACAGAAGCACAGTACATGACAAATACTTGAGCACTCTTCTAGGCAAAATTAAATAGGTTCTTTTGGATGCCTAGGCATATGTGAACTGACTGCAAGAAGTCTGTAAACTCTCTAAAAATGCATGTAAATTTTTAGTTATAAGCAAATGCTTACATGCATATTTCTTAAAAGAGCTTCCATTGCTTTTAATGCATTCTCAAAAAGGGTCATGAATCATTATTCTACTTTGATTCTGGTATAATCCCATCTAGAAGTATTTCAACAACTCGTATATGTGCCCTATATATAAGAATGAATCAAAAATAGGGTATGTTTATTACTTTAATTGTAGTGATGATTTTGTGGGTGTATGTATATATCCAAACTCATCAAATTGTACACATTAAATATGTTCTGTATTTTGTATATATATATCTCAGTACAGCTATTAAAAGAATCATAAAAAAAATAGGATGCTTGCATTTTTTTAGAAATAGGAGAATGGAGAAAATCCTATTCCCATGCAATTTTTTGTTTCTCAAATTTGTGTTTCTTGTTATTGGGAAGACCTCAAATAGAGATCCCTGATTTAGTGCATATACCATGACCAATAGGATAGGCTATATACTTTTTAATATACAGAACCCCAGCAATTCCATGGAGAGTAAAAGAAGAAAAAAAAAAAGAATATCAAGGCCACTTTTGAAGTAAATAAATATAGATAAATAAAATCATTAGAGACGTTATGGATAGGCTATAGGCTATGGATAGTGCTATAAAGCAAACAGATAAAATTGTTTTTGACAAAATGATATTTACTGGAAACAGAAGAAGATCTCATGAAAAGAATATCTCATTTAACAATAATGGTAATAATAAAGAGTTGAAGAAATGGAACTGAAAACTATATAAACATGTAATAATAATCTGAATAAATTCCTGAGTTACTAATATGTGGAAGGAATTCAATAGCACTGCTAAACAGAAGCCTTCTTTGAGAATGCTGCAATGTTAGAACATTGAAGGATTGTTCTACCTTGAGTTAGAAAGAGGGACTTTTATAGGACAGGAAAATTTCAGCTGGTATCAGGAATAGTTGCTAAAAAATGGTTTGGGGAAGAAGTTAAATTGTTCTTGTGATTTAGCAGCCATTGTTTGTGCAATTTGATTTTATTGAGAGCTCTGAGGAAGAGTTAAGGTCATGTGCAAGAGGGTGGGGAGAAGCAGCTGCAGAGGCCAAGGGAATGTGAAGGCCTCTGTGGATACCTGTCTTGGTTAACAGGGAGATGAGTCCCATGAGTTTACTGTACTTTGGTTTGTTTAGAATTCCAGATCTAGTGCTGATGGCAGTCTAGGACTCACTGGAGATGACTGCTGTTGTGGCTTCCTGTGACTTTTGTCTTTGCAGGTGCATTTCAGTCATGTATTGTGAGGGGCTAGAAACATTTAAAAATTTGAAGAAAACCTAACAACAGACAGTAGAGAAAACAAGTATTAACTGGAGAATTGCTAGCAAGTCTTGAACAGTACCTCTTAGCCAAAATCCTGCTATTCTTGGTATTAGGTAGGTTCTTGTCACCACCTTGATCAGTAGAGAAGGGCACTTTGATATTTATGGATTTGCAAAAACTTTGTTTATCTTCTTGAATTACTCAGAGAATTAAGATTAGTGGAAAAAATATTTAAAAATCACACTTCGGCATTAAAAATCTTTAAGGCAACTCAGTAGGAAACTAATATTCTCAGAAAGCAAGCAAAAAATGACAAGAAGAATGCAGAATCAGTGACAGAATCATGTGTGGGTCTTATTCCAAAGTCTTGAGCAGAGTTATGCTATCAACAAGTCTGCTGCTTGATCTGAGGTTTTGGGAAAGCTTCTTCTTTCATGACGGTGACTTCTGGAAAAATTTGAGACAGTCTCAGTTTTAGATCTCCTATTGACATAGAAGTCCAGGATATCTTTTTGACTGGAAAATATGAATACAAAGGTTGATTTTCAGTTTCACTGGATTGTTTGAGGTTAGCAGTACATGATAATATATCTCCTAGTGAGGTTATTGAAACTCCTGCTATTCAGAGTTGATGTGGAAATCTTAAGATTTAGGTTGGCAGAAGTCTCCATTAACTTGGAGGTTGCTGCAATTGTGCAAAAATAGGAGGGTAGACTTCACTCTAGATTCAATAAACAGTGGTGTCTTATTTTTATTGTCCTGTTGAGATAGAACCTCAAATCTTCTCATGATCTTTTTATGTACAAATAGAAAGAAAGATTCATGGCAATGGGTAAATACAGAATAAGGAAATTTTCAAAGGGAGTCTTTCATGTTACAGATAGAGTTTTTATTAAGTCTGTCCAGGGCAAGGACTTCAGTGTTACTGTTTTTGTCAGATCAAATATAGGCCTAGCCTGTTTAGGAAAGTTAAGAATCCAATGTCAACAGTGTCCTATGAGACTAAGCAATCCTCTAAGGTGTCTTTTGGTAATTAGCAAGGAAAAGTCAAGAATAACTTCCAATCTTTGAGCACAAAGAAACACTCCAATATGTGTGGTAGAGGGTGGCAGTACAGTGAGCTTTAGTCCTTTAATAGTCTTGTTTTTAAATGAGTAATGGGCCAGTTTCAATAATGAATAGCCAGATTGGTTGAGATCTTTAAGGGTTTACTGTCCCTTATATGTCCCATATCTGTTTTCTTTAGCTCCAGTGCTATTGTGGTCAGATTTAAAGTGTAAGATATTGGTAGGGGAGGCATCAGATAGTAAAAATGAGACTGTGACATTATTCAGTTATAGTCTGGGGATTCTTTTTCTGGACATTCCAGAAAGAGGCCTTCTGGTCTATATTTAACAGTAGTACATGTATGCAAAATAGGTCTACTCTTTAAAGATTTAGCAGATAGTAATAGTTGATAAACTAGTGAGAAAGCCCAGAGAGGCAGGAAGTAGCTGAGACAAATACAGTCTGAGAATCATTTGACATACCTACCTCTAATACCTGTTTGTTACTCCAAGGACAAATAATGGAAAAGTAATAAGGTTTATGGTAGAGAGGGTGGACACAGTATCAAGTAGAAACAGAACATGTTGTGTTTGCAATTGTACAGAAATGTTTCCCTTTTTTAATGAAGAAAAATTGTGGGCTGACCAGAGCAGCTAATTCCTCAGAGTGGTGTCATCCTGTCAGACAAGTCTGTTCTTTGTGTACTTAGATTCTGTCTTTCAAGTGAAGGCAGGATAATTGCTTTTTCAGTGAGTGTGTTCTTTACAGTAACTACAGGTATATATGTCTATAATGATTTAGACATGTGCTTGTACATGAGTTTATTTAGATGCTTAATCAGAAGAGCTACTAATTAGAGCTTAATATTTCTTTCTAAATCAAAGTATTTTCAAAGTGCTCAGCAATCTCTTGTCATTTCAGGATTAAGACCATCGACAAAGAATATACATAAGCCAGTCGTAATATGTTCTCCCTCAATCAGAGTAGAATATTCTCTGAAGGTAGAAATGAGATGGCCTCTAAAATCTTGAAGCTACTTTTTCTCTGTTTACAGCATTGGGTATTGGTCAATTAATACTGACAGTAAAGATCTCAGTGTCAGATACTAAGAGGTCTTCTCCTACTTTTATACTTGTCATATAGCCCACCCATGGTCAAGTTTTAATATACATATTTAGTGTCATTTTGGTTATCAATTCATCTTGCCTTCTCTAACCAGCTTTTTTTTTTTTTTTCCATATCTCTTGTGCCTGTAAGATGATGGATTCAGTTTAAGACTTTCTCTAAACTGCTAGGAGAATCCTGTATTCTTTTGTGAACTTCTACTCTTCCACATGAGAGTTTGAGAAGTTCTTAACTAAATTACAGAAATCTAATTTAACCAAGATTTAATGTTGTAAGGCAAGGAAGGTAGGTTATCATCTCTGACTACATTATAGGACATTGGGAGGGGATATTGTCCAATGAGAGGGTACCGTGGAGGAAGGGGGAAAAAGTCAGGTGAAAATGCTGAAGAAGTTGGAGTTACAAAGCAATGTGTGTAAGAGGCAGAATTCTAGATGGCTCACATGAACTCCTGTTGTTACTTCTGTGATTATATTATGTTACATGGCAAAAAAAATTTTGAAGATGTAATTAAGGTTGCTAATCACTTGACTTTAGAATAGGGAGTGTATTAAGGTTGGCTTAATCTATTACATGAGCCCTTGAAGAATAATTTTCTTTGGCTAGTGACAGAAGAGGAAATCAGAGACATTTGAAGCATGAGAGATATGGATGTGCCATTGCTGGGTTGGAGATGGAAGTCACCTTGAGAAAGGAAAGTAGGTGGCCATTAGAAGCTGAGAACAGCCCCCAGCTGATAGCCAGCAAGGAAATGGGGACTCATTCTTCCAATTGTAAAGAACTAAATTCTGCCATAGCCTCAATAAATTTGGGAATGGATCCTTCTCCAGAACTTCCAAATAAAAGTGCAGGCTGGCAGACAACCTGACTTTGGCCTTTGGTTATAGTGAGACTATAACCAGTGGAGCCCACCTGGGTCTTACAGATCAGTGAAATAATAAATGAACATTGTTTTAAATAGATGTATTTGTGATAATTTGTTATGCAGTGATAGAAAATTAATATGAATGGGCAGAGGAAGTTGAGTTATAGGGGTATGGTGGGAGGCGAGTCTGGAGTTGAGTCAGAAGAGGGAAGGGAGAGTTTGAGTTTTGACTGTAGATCCTCCATACTTGTGTTAGCCTTTTGTAAGGAGTCCTTCAGGGAAGCAATTTTAGAATTTGCCCATCTTTTAGAGGCCTCTTTGTATCAAAAAATAATTATGCTATCCATGAAATATTTGGAGTCTTTGTGTTACCAAACCAAACTTGGGTCTGCTCACCCATGTGCAGTAAAGCCAATCTACTGACACTGAGTTGTGGTGAAGGAAAGTGCAGCGTTTATTGTAAGCACCAAAGAAGGAACACAGGAGGCTAATGCTCACAAGACTCCAACTCCCTGTCAGTTTTCAGGGAAAGGTTTTTAAAGACAGGGTGAGGAAGATGGTTGCAAGGTACATGATCAGCTGGTGGACATTCTTCTGACTGGTTAGTGGTGAGGTACTCAGGATTCAACATCTTCAACCTTCTGGTTCCAACTGGTCTGGGGTCTACATGCTGGTGGTGAGCATGCTTCTAATTTCTTCCACCTGGTAGGAGTTTCAGTATCTGCAGAAAAGCTTAAAGGATATGGTTCAGAAAATCACCTCTAACCCCTGAGGAGGAACTAAAGGTTCTTGAATTTGTTTAATGGCTAAACTATTGTTATTTTGCCTTGTTTGACTATTTTCCTTTGTTTCTGCATTTTCTCACTTTTCTGATTAAATTTGTTCTTCGGAACAATGGGAAGGCCTAGATAGCTAAAGTTTTTCTAAAATAAGAGGCAGGAGGAGGACATGGGGGCAGGGGTCTGTCCAGGAAAGACCCCTGATCAGTTACATTTGAACTCTTCAAATCTGTGACTTATGTGAATTACTTTATTCATATCTGAAGTTCCCCAAAGTGGCCACTGTAATTCTAAATTGTTGGTAAAATCCTGTAAGAGCTTCACTGTTTAGTGCTGTGGCGCTAAAATATTTGTACATGTAAGATGCTAGACACTGAATGGGGGTTTCACTGAATGACTGTTGATCACCCATAATTAAATAAAGAAAAAAGAGGGATAGATAAGAAGATCCCATTAATATCAATTCAACTTCTTACTTCATCTATGGGAGTCCTGAGTAGTGAAAATGATTTAAACAAAGAGATCCATACCAAGAACTCTAAAGAGGAGGAGGAAATGTTTAGGTGGTGCTCAACAGGAAGAGGCAGGGCACTGGTCAGAAGGTCTGAGAAAGGAAGATAACAAGGGTATATTGAAGAAGTGACCTTGGCTTAGAAGCAGCAGATCTAGTCCCCTCCCAGTCACATCACAAGCTGTAAAAGCATATTAACTAGAGCATATGCCTCTAGGCATAAGCTTTTATTCAGAATGCCAGGACATCCTGACAAGGCCTAGAAAGACTGATCTACCTTTGGGAAGAAAGGTAGACTTTAGCCAGAGGGATAAACTGAAGTTCAGCCAGTTTCTGTAATAGTTCTTCAAAAACAGTTCTCAGAAGAGGATCGATTGTTCTTATAATTTAGCAGCCATTGTGTGGGCAATTTGGATTTGAAAAGAAAGGTAGAAGTTGGGAAGGAATAGTTGTGAGGCCTGAGGTTACCCAAGGGTCATGCTGGAAATTTTTCAGTCTGTCAGGACCTTTCACAAATAAAAAGTCTGTAACATATCCCCAGAGAGAAAATTATATGGATAATTAACAAAGACTATATATATACCACAAGAACACTGACAAATACCAAACCTATCTTTTCTTCTCTTTTTATCTCTTTCTTAACTTGTGAATAAACTGATATCTGGAATAAAGTTCACTAAATATTGAGGTTAGTTATTTTGGCTTAGGATGTCATTTGTCATTTTTTTCTTAGTTTCTATGTGATTGAAGGGTCTATTTTTATTACTAAGTATGCATCACTATTAAAGCAATAATATTTTTAATAAAATTATATTGATGGATATAGTATTTAATCATTTATAATGATTTAGCCAATAAACCATGCCTAATTACATTATTTTGATTTCAGTTTTTCTTTTTAATTTTGTCACTTTTATGCATTTAAAATTTTTTTCTGTTTAAATTTTTTGGTCTTTCTTTTCTACATTCTTTTAATGGAATACTTTTCCATCTATGCTGTTTGCAACAATGGAAAGTTAGAATTTTAGTTATCCATAAGAAGGGATTACATAGAAACTTGCACAGCTTCTAGAATTGGTATACATCTTACATATATTAAAACAGCACACATAGCAGTATAATTCTATAATCCATTTCTGGGAGAAAATAGTAATATATTCATAGGCTTCCCTGTGGTAACACTGGAAATTCTTCTCTGATGTCCACAGTTGTGGGGAATTAAAATGCCTAAAAAGAAGCATCATTTTTATCCTTCAAGTTATATTTCCTCTAGTGAATTCCGATCCAGTCTTAAGAATGCATTTCTTTCATTCTCTCTCTACTTTCTCTTTCTCTCATATATATATATATATATATATATATATATATATATATATATATATATATATATATGTTTAATGTGTATTTAATGACAATGAATGACAAATAAGTGCTTAATGCTTATTTATAGAAAGATATTTAAAAAGTTATATGTCAATGTTATCAGTAGTTGTTTCTAAAGAGTAGGATTATTGATTTTCAAACATCTTTTAATTTTATAATTTTATATAAAAAGAAGATATTGTTTTTGCAAAAGTTATAAGATAAACAAATAATAAATAAAACAAAAATGAGAAATTACATTTTTAAATAGTTTTTTTCTGAGTACATGAAAATCCAAACGGGCCTTTTCACCATTTTTGTTGGAAATTAGTTCACTCCAAATAATTTTCTTTGTTGAACATTCAGAGTTTATAGATTTCTTTAATCACTCAGGGTTTTCAGAACATTTAGGATAATAAAGGATGATAAAAAGAAATATTTGGTTGAAAATAAATTAAAACCAAAGGAAATAAAAATAGTGTGAAATTTCCAAAATTCTTAAAGTGAGCACAGTACATACAGATGAATGAAGAATTATGAAACTGCTCCATGTTAGGCACACACACACACACACACACACACACACACACACAGACACACACACACACATTGAAATACAAAAAACAAATCATAATTTTTACCAAATTGCCCTATTTATCAATTTATTATTTTTATTCAATTTTTAAAATTTAGGCCAAAAAAAATGTTAAGGCTATCTTTTAAAAGCAAACTGTAGCATGAAATTTTAATGGGTAAATTATTTCTAGTAGTGTTACTTTCCTTACAAGCAGTTAATATTTAAGACGTGGTACCAGCCATCTTAGTACCTGTATGAATGATATACCATTAACTGAATGTCATTATGCTCAAAACTGAGTAACTAATATGTTAGCAACATTTTAATCCTTTCACTTCTACAATGACATACTACAAATAAAATTAAGGCAAGAAACATACTGAGAAGGGGAATTCATAATAAAGAAGTATCTGGATTTTGCTTTGATTTTATTGGCCCTTCATTTTCAGTTTATTACCCAAACTACTTTTCCCCATACAGTGTGAAAATTGTGTTAGATTCCCCATTTGTGAATTCCCTGCTTATATAATAGGACACTTACTGATTCTCTATTAATATCAATGAGATTTTTAAACATGTATTAGAAGTTACCTCTCCTGGCTTTCTGTTTTTTTTGACTTAAAAAGTTTCATTTTAAAAAAGTTTCTATTCTTAAACTGATTAATGTCAAAATAAGAAAGGTTTTAATGAATGACATGTAAAATTTTGGAAAACAAGAAACAGTGAGATACGGGGCCATTTTTTTCCCCATTATAAAAGAGCCTTTATCACCTCTGATAAGTGGGGCAGAGACTACATTGGGTAATCAAAAACTTACTTAACAAGAAATGACTGGGCTGCTTGTTTTCTAGGGAGCTGAAGATACATGATAACAATTGGCATGAGGGATACTTCACAGAATATTGTAGTTTAAGGGGGCAACTGACATGTTATCAAAGCTAAAGTAAGAATATAAAAATTGGGATATGTCATTAATAACTTGATTGAACCAACTTTCAGGAATGTGAACAATCCAAAAGCTTGTTCAGATACATTATTTATAGCATGTTTCCATCACTAATAGCCTTTTAGGTTTATAGAGTCCTTAATGGAGCATCAAATATTTTCACATACATTATTATCATCACAAACATCTGCTTCTGATATAATCATAGGTACCCCCAACTTAAAGCTGGGGGCATGGACCAGAGAGAAAGATTGACTGCTGCAATATCACTCTACCCACCCATCCACCCACCCAAACAAACAAACAAAAAGCTTGATTTGAAGTAGGCTTTTTGATTCTAGGGCTAATAATCTTGAATTGACCTTATATGTCACTCAGTATTCCCCTAATTGTTTGAAAATGACCCAGATCTCTTCATTTCTTTTAATCTGGCCCTGAGTCATACTGTGGCTGGCATCACCATCAGTAAGAAATTGCAAAATCCTTTCTTTTTTTCCTACTTTTCCCCCTTTCTTTCTTTTTGAAAGCACCTCTCATTAACAACTTATCCCTACTAAAGGACCTTAATTACAGATATTTATATAAAACAACTTATGCAAGTAGACACCATCATACAAACCATTCAAAATCATTCTCATGAGCAAATTGATATGATATTCACATAAGCTTCAGTGTTATCTTTTGAATAACTAAGATCTTTGTAGGTGTATTTATATTTGCCTTAATGGTTCTGCCTAGGCAGTAAAAATATAAACTATGGATGGTTCATTTGCAGCAGAAAATACCCAGCCGTCCACCAATCCCTGCCACCCCCAGAAAAAAGTTTAATTACTTACTGGCCAGGCTAGGTTTCCCCTGGAAAAGTGCTTTTAAAGTGGTCTTCTGTTCTATACAACTGTACAGAATTACCATGGGGACTTCTTTGGAATGGGGCATTGGACAAAGTTCTGGGGACCCTTTATTTAAATCATAAGTTCTGAATGTGTTCTTGTTGGGAGGAGAGGAAGAATTCTACTGCTAAAATAAAGTTTGGAAATAATGCCTTACAACATAGATTGAAAATAAAGACAAGATGATAAATCAAACTTTAATTTCCTAAAATATGTGGATGGCATTTTTTCTTATTTTTATTTTTCATTAGCCTTCATCAGTTTATTTCTATAATCAATATGTGTCCAATGTAAGAATATATCAATTTAAGTGTTTTTTAAAAGCAATACAAATATAAAATACTTAATTTTCATTTGAGTCCAACAGACTCGAATATTTATTCCTTATTATAGTTCATTACTTTTCAGGAAAAGATTATATGTTTTTTTGAAATATTCTCCTCTGCATAACTGTCCACTTGAATCACATCTTGAAATAATAATTTGATCATTTTAAACAGGGGAGGTCCAGTGGGAATGTGTATGGCACCTTATTCTCAGGTGTCAAATGGTCCTCTGAGAACACTGCCATCTTGTGGTTACTCTCTTAAAACGATTCCTGCCTGTCCGTATAGGCTGCAAAACTACCAGTAAAGACCAACGTCAGTTAAAATGTCCAAGAGTGCTAGAATTTTCAAGTGAATTAGCTCATTACTCAGTAGGAATTTAAACAATACGAATGCTAAAGAGAGTAACAAAGGTCGACAAAATACATTTTTTTCAAGACAAAGCTAGTTACTTAAATACAATCTAAAAGTGTAAATGAGGAGAACACAGCCAGAATATGTATCTAAATATGAAGACACTAGTAGATTTCTACTATCTGTATAATAACAATAATAGCTAATGTTTATTTAGTGCTTACTGTTCATGATGCTCAGTTCTAGGTTCTTTAAAGCCAATAACACATGTAATCCTCAAGTCCCTTAGTAAGGTAGTTCTCTCTCTCTCTTTCTGTCTCTCTCTCTCTCTCTCTCTCTCTCTCTCTCTCACACACACACACACACACACACTATATGCTTTATGTTAATATAGCATTAGATATTCTAAGTATAATATTTAATGTATATATTATCAAGAAACGATGTTATCAGAGTCTTATAACACACACACATATGTGAAAATAATTGGATATATTTGAATTTACTTGGTAGCAATTTTAATTAATACAAAAAATGTATAATGTTTCTCCCATTCCTGCTCTTCAGTTTCCCTTATCATAAATGACCCCTTTTACAATTTCTTGGTATGTTTATTCTGGATAATACATACTCATATGTGTATCTGATTATATATAATACTCATATGTATATGTGTGAGAACACATGTATGCACTTGCATGTGTATAATATCTGGGAAAACACATTTATTTATTTTTTTATATGTTGAACTTTACTTTCTAGCTCTGGGCTATATACCTAATATTTCTATGCCTTATCTTCCTTTTCTGCAAGATGAGACTAAAAATGTTACCTACCTCATGGAATTATTGAAAGAATTAAATAGTAAAATTCACATAAAGGTAAGCTCTCAGCCTATCTCCTGGCACTTGAGTGAATTCTTATATTAACAGATACATTTTGCTGCTGCTGTTGTTGTTGTTATTATTTTCTTAACTACTATTAAGGTAATAGAAAATGACTTTCAAGTAATTTTCTCACATCATAGAACTACCTGTTTTATCAAAAGGACTTTTCTGTGTAGTTGCACAGGACAGTCTACCATTTCATATGTGATTTTCTTATTGTTTGGGGCTGTTGTTAGCACATTAACTCTAGAAACTTGGATACACCAATGTTGAAAACCCTTATAAATATTTCCTTCAGTTATATAGAGATAAAAACACTTGTGTGGATGATATGGCAAGGATTTTTTTCAAAGTTATGTGTGTTTAAGTCATATAATAATATCAATTTTAAATTACTATTTTAAATAGTGTAACTTTTTTCTGATTATGACTGTAGCTTTTTAAAATTCATTTTTAATAAAGATAGGAAAAGATTTTGAAGTTACTATAATGTGCATCTCTTCATAAACATATAATGTGTTGATGGCAAATTACTGATTGTACAAAATCATGAAAAAATTTTCTGACCGTCTCCTTAACCATGGTCTTAACAATCTCTAACTTTTATGAGGTGTTTTTATTTCTGATGTTAACAAATGTGTCATTGCACTTTCTCTAAAGTCTCACCAGGGATGCCAGAGCCTGCCAAGACGAAACATTAATTTCCGGGAATCAAATCAAGGTCTTACTAAGGTTATCAGGAATTGCTAACAACTAGAAAATGGTGCAGTGTCTATATGTATACCTGTGATTCTTATTTTAAATGGGTCTTATTAAATCTTATCTGTCAGTCTTATTTAAACACCATGATAACCCTTGTGTACTTGACCAGTCACAGTCATACTTCCAATTCCATAAATTGCGGTTTTTTTCACTACACAGGTTTCTAATATATGCATCATTTTGCCATTTTGGTATAAAACTGGGACATTCAAAACATGAAATTTCAACATATATTTCAATAATTAGCATTAAATGTTTAATAATATCAATTGGCATAGAAAAAGTAAAAACAAAACAAAGCAAAAAGGGTTTATTCTTTTCACAAAATTGAAAAATGATCATAGAATTAATTCATTTCCCTGAAGTCTAGTTTTCCCAACTCTGTCCTGGGCAGCTATGTTACCTTAGCACAAGTATCAAAGCAATTCTGAAAAATAAAATATAAACAAAATACACCTTTCAAATACAGATTATGATATATTATTTTTACTCTTTTGAAAGGCAGGGATCTCCATGGTCACACACAGTTGTATTTCTAGAAAAATGTTTTGTGGGCGATTAATGCTGAGCAAGCTTTTGATTCCAATTATGAAAATTATCAAAATACTATGGAAGTTTGTCTCATTGCCATAATTCCCCAGCCTATCCATTTGTAGATATTTTTAATCCAGTTAATATGAAATATATTGTTTTTTTTTTAATTCGGACTGATATATATTCATATTATACATTATTTCAATAGACTTTATATTAAACTGGAAGTGGCCTGTTCCTCAAAATATTTACAAAGATAGTGAATGAGCACATAACACCACATATTGTTTAGAGTTGAAATAAACATCACACCTAGTTCACAGAGATCTCGTTGAAATCACTCAGCAGCTGTGTTAGAAAATTGTCTCTCAAGTGGCCCTGGCTGATTATGACTTTGCACTGAACACTCTGCAGAGTGTACAGCATTCCATTTACTCTGCAAGAATTCAAGACGAAAAGCAAAAAGTAAGATATGTCTCCTCATCTAGTTATGGGATTCTGAGATATCATAAGAAAGTCAAACCAACATATGCAGAAAATGACTTCAAATATAGCAGAGATGTTTGACCTGTTGTATATATATTTCTGTCTCCTTTTGTTTCCAAGTACAATATTTTATGGTTACTTAATTATTATGTTTCAAGTGACTGAAAGTCATAAATGCTGAAACTAAAATAACTTTCCTCAAACTATTAGACATCTTTGGAAATAACTTTTGACAGTGCTTTTCCAGGTGAATGTTTTGGGACACTGAAGTTACTTGTAAAGGGATTTATAAAAAGGTGGCATACTTAGAGATAAATATTTGGCATCTTAATTCTACTGGCCGTCTGATCCATTCATTCAACAAGTTCTATCAAAGATTATCTTCTGCAGGGAATTTGATGGCACAAAATATTGGCATAAAGTTCAAATTATTAGATAGAAGCTTTTTTTCTATCACTCATCTGTAAATTACAGATTATGTAACAAAGCCATTTCAATGACACCATCTATGTTCCACGTGTATCTGAAGGGGTTTACCTTTTGATAACATTAGCAAAGGGGTGATTGAACAGACAAAAGAGGAAAACTAATGGAGGAAGAAGAGTTTTGAAGGAAATACCTCAAGCCAAGATCCAAATAACCTACTCCAAACCATGTCCCTTAATATCTAGCCTTGTTTTGTCTGTTAAGAGTGTATTAGGATTTAGCTGTGACTTTCCAATCAAAATGAGAATACCACATTACTTAGGATAGTTAAAGTCTTACATACCCCTGTAAAGTAATGATCTAATTCTCCCTTCTTTAGTGAAAAAAAAAAAAAGTCTGAAATATACATCAATGAGAGTGTGTGTTTTAATTTAAAGATAAACAAGATTAAACTTCAAATCCAACAGTTTTCAAATAATTATTGAAACTTCTAAGGCCCTCCTGTCTTAATTGTCTCTTTCTCTGTTCTCTGGTTCCCCTGTATCTCCTGTCTACCCACCCAAAATGACCGCACCCCTAGGGTAGTCATAACAGAAGGGAGACTCACTGCCAGGAGTGCATTCTTAAAATTTAAATGATGCCTTGGTTATCAGAGAAGAAATAATTGGTCAATAATTTAAAGTCAATTCACTCTTTGGAAGATTTTAACTTTTATTTATTATTTACTAGCTCACAAAATGTACCAGCTTTCCCCACATCTACAACTAGCAGTATCCTAAAATGCAATGGTAGTTGGGCAATGTTGTTACATCTTTGTTGAAGTTTTCTGGCAGCTGGATTTCTTTTAACTGTAAAAGGAAGAGAATCCCGTTGATTCACCGCAAAGCAAAAATAACTCATATAAACACTCGTGTCAAATTGAATAGGTTTCAGGCTAAAATGCTCAAAAACACAATTTAAAATAATGAAATATTTAGTCAATTTACAACTCACATTTATGAGTAGAAATTTATATTTTTTAGCTAAATCACTTACTTTTTATTATATGTATCTAATACTGTGCTTTTCAGAAGGAATTTTATCAAATAACATAAAATATTAATTTTTAAAATTTTGTATTTAGTTTAGGATTTTTTTCTGTTGTTGCTGTTAACAACCATTTTGGTGAAAAGACAATAATAGTACTTATTTCTGGCAGTGTCTATAGTTCTCTCTATGTCAAAAATTCCAACTACTTCTAATTGGTAATTTAGGGATTAAAACATTGTACGTGTTTTGTATCTCACTTCTTTGCTTTGATAACCAAGTTTTCAGTTATCATACACTCCAATTTAGAAATATCTGGTGATATGAAAATTAAGAGCAGTTGTTAAAATTATGTAGAAATATTTCATGCTTGGTAAAAATATATTTGAAAGCAAAATTATACTGTTGAAGTACCTAAACAATTGAATTAATACAGAAGTAAATTATTTCCAGTAACAAGTAAATTTTTTATAAATATGTTGTTACCAGAATACTTCTATTAAACAAATAACTCTTTGAGAAGCACCAGGAAAGTGATTTGGTTTCTCTCTTTCAAGATTTGTTTCACTGTACATTATGGGGCAGAAAACATTTATCTTAGGAAAATTAATGGCTTAAAAAAAAATACATATATATATATATATATATAAAACACCTATCTGGCAGTTTTATTTAATATATTAATAATGGTGGGATTAGAAAATGAATACAATATTTTCAAAATTTTAGCCACTAATATAAAATATTTAACCTTCCTTTGTAGAAATGTAAATGCATTAACTAAAAGGGAAACCCCTTTGTTTAATTAAGTAATAAAATAAAGAACCTCAGGAATTTATGCTGTACTATATGAATATCATTTGAAATATCCCATATTCTACTACTTTATCATTATCTTTCCAAGTTTGTTTTAGTTATCTAGAAATGATTAATTTATGGCCAATATGTGCTTCTCTACAAGGTAGACTAATAGGCAAAAAATAGAAAATATATTTTACACAATATACAGATGGCACATTTTAATAACCTTTTGCTTATCTGATTTAAAATATTCTAGAATTTACACAAGAAAACTTTTTAAAATGAAGAGTGGAAGAATTTATAGGTGGAGGTACTCATTTACATGTAGTTTGTCAATATGGAGGGGTATTGTAGTAAAATCATTAGCAAATATCTCTGCAGTGCTTACTATGTGCCAGGCCCCGCTGTTCAGTGCTCCAAATCTTTTAGTTCATTCATTGTTCACAACAAAACTATGAGTTAGGTATATTTTACTAATAAAAGAAATACAGTTAAGTAACTTGCTCACTTGGCTAGTAAGTGGCAGAATTTGTGTTTACTACACTATATCATCACACTTACAGCACATTTGGTCCTGGCTGAAACATCCATAAGACATCTGGTCCATGCCAAAAAGACTTTGGAATCTGGTTCTATCCAAGATGGCCATGAATATGTTTGGTCCGTGCCATATGGTTTTGGACAGGACCAAATACCCAGGGCCTTTTGGCATGAACCAAGTGTTTTCTGGAGGTTTTAGACAGGACCAGACATCTGCTAACCTTTCATAACTAGTTAAACACAACTTCAAACAAAAGTAAAAATAAACATTTCCCTTCATTTATGTAAATTTAATAACAATAGCAACAACGAAAAGGAGAGTGTAGTGAAGTACAATGATAGTGGGCATTAAAATGTACAGAATTCAAACATGAAAAAAACTCCATAACTGAAAATTAGAAATAAAAACAAAAATGAAACCAAAATGAAAAGAGGCAGAGCTGAAATTACAATTTTGTCAATGTAAATGAATTTAATTTCATGTTTTGCTATATGATTTAGATTAAAGTCATGTCATTACATCACATTATGGTAGCAGTATCTTTTGGACGCAGTGGATTTTAGAAAATAATTCAAATCACTACAAATTCAACAATATGTTTGGCTAATTAAATGCCATAGAATTTAAAAACAATAATGATATGGAGCACAGTCTGTTTCCTACAAGAATCACATTAACAAAATACTCTTGAAAAATAATCATTGTGGGTTTCTTTTTTTTTCCAGACTAGCAGCAAAAATTCAGAAAACAGTCAGTTAAATTGAAAGTGCTATATTACTAAATGTATATAAGGCAACAACTTAAGAATCATCTACCTCAATTGTATTGACTATTAAGCCCCTGGTTTATTGTCTAATGTGAAGGGAGCACATACTTTCTCAGTCCAGTTGAGAGTCATTAGTCTGTTTTTATTGTACAACCTCAAGCAGAAGTGGCCATTTCAATATGAACTTTGTGCAGAAGCATATCTACCCTTAGTCCACTAATATTAATATACATTATAATACATGCTCAGTAATCTTCTTAAGCCTTAGGATATAGCAATAAATGAAATGAATTCTATGTGTTCAAAGAGCTTTCTCTCCTCTGGGAGAGAATGGCCATGCACACCATGAAGCAATGTGGGCTCTATAAGAGTCGTGTGAAGAGTGTTATGGAAGCAAAAGGATGAATAGGCTGAAGTTCTCTTGATAAGAGGAATGTGGAAATGTTAGGGCAAATATCTTCACTTGGTCATAAAGTAGACATAACAATAGTACTTCACAACCAAGGAGATGGGTGTTTTTTAGAAGCCACAGCATATTCAGAAGTAAAGGGGCATTATAGATTTGGAGAAGAGCAAGACATTTTGTGACAGTGTACAGTGAGTTTTATGATTCATTTCAAATTGTTTAAATCCTTTCAGCCTTAGTTTCCTCAATTATACAAATTAGAATAATTCCTGAACTCATATCTTATTTTTGATGAGTATAAATGAGGTATATACCTACAGCATACGACCTGGCTTAATAAATGCCAGCTATCTTTATTACCACTATATAAGCACAGAGTAATAATCTTCTCTGAAGAGGAAAATTCAAAATGCGATATAATCCTTACACTTGATAAAATTAAAATTCTATCCTAGTTATCTTGATTATGTTTACATTTATGTAGATTAAAACAGAAGTTGTGATGTAAGTTGATAAGTGGACCAAGGTGACCTTAATGATTCTCTCAGCCTGACTAAACTTCAGACAGGCTTCCTCCTGACTCTAGGCCATGACCTCCTGTTATGTAGAGCATTTCTTTAGAAAACTTGTAATTGTGAATTCCTTCTCTGCACATTGAGATGTTGTAAATCTCTTTTCAAAGCTTCTTGCCTGTTTCACAGCACAGGAATGCCTTTGCCAGGGACCTGGGAGCCATCTCTCTGAAATGCCATTGTCAGTGGAGATAGCATCCCCAGCTCACAGTCTCTATGGGAGGGTAGAAGCCTAACTTCTGCAGATGCTTTGCTCCAATTGTAAAACTAACTGTGTCATGAAGATAGGACCTGCTTACTTTTCTTTGGATAAAACCAATTAGTAAACACAGATGGCCTAGGAACCCCCAGCCCAGCTCTTAAAAATTCTCCAGCTCATTCTTTCAGAGAAGTTGAATTCAGAATGAGTTCTGATCTCTCTGCCCTGTTGAAATAGCCTTCAGTAGTCATCCTTGCCTGTTTAACTTTGTCTGGTGTAATTTTGGCTTTGACAAAGTGAATGGAGCATCATTTATAGTCAAAATCAACAGATGATTATTTTTTAATTTAGAAAAAAGAAATAGGTGAAGATGCATATTACTGATTGTATAGAAATAAATGCTGGGAGAAACAGCTAGAAGTTGTAAAAGTAATTGTCTTTAGGGAACAGAATAAAAAATTGTGCAAATTTGGAGCAGGGGACAGGAATTTTTTATTATAAGCCTTGTAGAACTATTTTTATTTATAAATTATGAACATGTATTACATGTTGAAATTTTTTTAATTAAATTTTAAAGACACCAAAGCAAAAGATTTCAGTTAATTAAGCACTTGGGAAATTAGATTAAAATAATCTCATAAAATTTAACATATATTAAATCATAGTTAAATTTGCATAATACTTTTCTTGCTTACTAATGCCTCCCTGTACATACATGCTAATTTATGCCTCTTTTTAAAAACATTCCCAATAATAACAATGCCATCAATTACAATATTGTGCATTTTCTAGTGCTTTTCATTTTACAATGTGCTTTTATATAAATTTTCATTATAATTATATTGGGTATCTCCTTCACCAAGCTAAAAAAACAGAAATATTTTTAAGAGAGAGAGGGAAAGAGAGACAGAGCAGATAGGTAAGCACCAAATACTGAGAAGGCTACCTTTCTTTCAGTGCATTGCAGGGTAAATGGTGAAATAACTCAAATGTGTGAGTCTGTTTTAGCCACTGTCTGCTTAACACTCCCACCTCTTTCCTCTGTGGCTTAGTTTTTCAGTATGCTTGAAGTCATTTGGTAGTGTCTGCACAGTCTGAAAGTCCTTGCCTTTGTTTTCTGTCACATAATCACAACTCAGCTATGGAGAACTCAAATAAATGATCACTGTTACTTGTCTGACATCTCTCTACTCATCCAACAAAAGAAATAAGCAAATGAATGTGTTGCTTTTTAGATGAAGGCAAAGTAAATTACAACATGTGCAAATTATATAGTTTGTTATTAGAAAAATAATTTGGAAGAATTTGATGCTTCTTTTTCCAATAGTAAACTACAAAGATAAACAACCTGTTTGTTTTATATAGCAAGTTCATATGATTAAATGGTGTGTGTGTTCTGTATGCACTTGACTATGATGTTATATTTCCCAAAGGCTCAATTTTCCTATATCTAAAGCTAGCACAAGGAAAGCAATTTATAAGACTTTCAGATAAGTAAAGCTATAACATATTAGGTTTTCTCAACTCTAAGTATACTACATTTAATAAAATCTATTCTTAATTTCCTCATTTGAAATACAATAAAAATATATATCTTACAGAGGTTATTTTGAAACTTGGATTAAATTATATTTTAAAAACACATTTATAACCTGCCAACTACAAAAATTTTATTGTACTACTGGGTAGGATCTTTCAGTGGAATTCCTTTTGGTGCACCTCAACTGAATACTGCTGTAGAGGAAATAGTATTATGGAAAATGATGAGGGTAAAAATAATAAATATAGCCTTTGGAAGAAAAAAGTCAGCTTTTGTCCTTGAAACCAATGAAATTAATACATTCATTTATTAACTCAGAAGGAGTAAAGAGTGTGCTCCACAGTTTAAAACACTTGACATGAACCCATCCTCTTCTAAACTTCCTAATCCCCAATTCTGATACGATTCTTATTCAACTCTGAAGCCTTATATCTGCAAATTCCTTAATCCTGCCTCAGGCCAAAGCCTTGACTTTTGGATTTAGTACCTCTAAAACTGCTTCAATAGATTTATAATTTATTATGTATTCCTGGACTCTTGGGTAATTAACAGAAAAAAATAGGGATTATTTTAAAGCTACTGTGAGAGAAAGATACCATATCTATATATCTATCATCTATACCTATTTATCTATCCATCCATCCATATAGGTATATATATTTTATATGCTATACATATTATTTTCTCTTAGAATTTGTATCTGCTTGTTTTTATGTCTGTGTACAGCAACTGAAATCAAAAGGCATTATATATAACAAGAAACTAAGGCATATATTATATATATTATATGCATATACATGTTCATATGTACACATGTAAGTTTTACATAGCTTAGACTTAATTAGAGACTATAAGTCAACATTCAAAGAAGAAAGGAATATATTACTGCATATTGTAGATTTGAGTATTTGTTCAATGTTCCCATAAAATAATCTAAAATAAAATATGCAATACTTTTGTATTTTATAACTGGGGAAAAAAACCTTAATCTACTCTTTGATGTCTGCTATCCTTGAACATAGAACTTTTATCACAATATTACTTTAGTATTTTAGAATGAGTTTATGTACAAACTTTAGTATTTTAGAATGAGTTTATGTACAAACAGTGTAATTTACAAATAAAAATGGACCTCAGAGATGCACAGTTATATGTCCAGGGTCAATAGTTAATTAACAAACAAAGCTAAAATTGGAATATATTTTTCCTGACTTCATTCTTTTCTTTTTTTGAGACATGTGGAATATTACAGTGGAGTCTTAGTAACATTAGTACAATAATTGTTCTTCTTCTTGAATGAATGAACCGCAGGACTTAGAAAGCTCATAGACCAAATACAGGCTTAGACATTTACCTTGAAATCCACTCAGAATAAATGTTATGAAAGTCTGTGATAGATAATGTGTTTATAGATGTCATGCACCTAGCAAGTAGTTACTAGAACTGCAGGCTGTATTTCCATGTATAATGCATGAACTCTCAGGCTGTCGAACCCATGTATGTCAGAAATGCAGTCATACAAAGTTTTATGCTTTCAGAATATACTACATAACTCACCTTCACCTTCAGGCATCCTTTAGATGGATTCAAAAAGCTGGAAGAGGAATTTGTTCATGCTAATTGTCAACCATCCCACAAGTAATGTGCATCAGGAGATGAAGTTATATAGAAAGAGCTTATTTTCCTCTAGGCATATAACAAAATTGCTTTTTCTTTTTTTCAACCACTGTTAGAGAGGCTTAGAAATGATGACATAAGCTGTGTTGTAAACAGTCATAGAGAATATGTTAAGCATTACATTTTGTCACAATATACAGAACAAATAAAAGTTTCCAAACAATACAATTGATGCTTATTCCCTGCCTAATGACAACATAGATTTTAAGAATTAACCAAAGCATTTGATATTTGGTTTAGCAAAATGGTTAAGTGCATGGACTCTGGAATCAGAGTCTCAGTTCTAAACTTGCCTCTGCAACTTAAATTTTACAACTTTGGTAAAGTTCCTTAAAACTACTGTATCATTTAGTTTTCTCTTCAGGAAAATGGGGCTGATAATATCTACTTCATAAGGTTGATTTAAGTATTGAGTTGTTACCTTTGCAGTACTTAAGAGTATGTCAGACATAAAGTAAATGTTCAGAAAATTTTAGTTTTTCTTACAAATATTTAATGAGTCTCTAACTCAAAAATGTAAGGTACTGTAAACCCAGCCATAGCATTTATGCTCAAGGCAGAGCTGTCATTTCCTACTTTAGCACATTGTCTGCTAAAAACCAAAACAATATCAAAAGAAATACAAACATAGAAAATTAAAAAGATATTTATATGCTTAAAAGCAAGATTAACGTATCCATGAGCCAGAAATAAAGTAGAAACTACAGGAAGTGAATGGGTCTGAAAGCACTGCTCTGCAGGTTTCTGAGCTAGAGACCTCCTGGGGACCAGAAGATCATACAGACTAAACTGTACATAAAATATGGCATACTGCAGCCAGATTCACTGCTTTAGGCAAATGTATGTAGAAGGCCTCATGCTTGATGGTGAAAAAATAACATGACCACCAATATAGGGCTTTGATTTTATCAGAAACTGTGGATACAAGATAAGCTAAGGCCAGCAGGGAAAGGCAAAACACATACTTGAAAGACAAATTTAGCCAACTCCTACTAATTCCATGATGACTGATGATTTGTAATAACGATAAATATATAAGACTTCATTCTAGATTGGGGATTTATCAGATAGAAGAATGCAAAATGGCTATCAAGAAGGAAAGAGTAAATCAACTGTACTTCAATAAAATTTTTAAAAAGAAGGAAGAGAGAAAATAAATAATAACAATAGCAATACAGAATAAAAACATTTCCCACTCAAAATTAATCTGCGAACCAAAATTACAAAACACATGAAAGAACAAAGCGCTACAAACATATCCTACAAAAATCAACACTTGAGACATGAATTTACTTAAGATGAATTTCATTTGCAGGAAGCAATCTGCGAAAGATTTAAAGTAAGCATAATTAGCAAACTCAGATTGACAAAGAAGACCATAAAAATAAATGGTGAAACTGACATAATTAGATATGAAGGAAGGACAGATAAGCATGAAAAGTTTAATTCTTTTTTCCTGTGAAGAGGTAATTAGTGAATTGAAATATAATATTTAGTAATTAACTCAGAATTTATTACAGAGAACTAAAGATATAAAATATATTAAAGAAAAGGTAAGAGGAACAGAAGAGAGACTGGGCTGTGCCTGCATTCTTAAATAAGAGTTCCAGAGAATGTAAGAAATGTCAGAGTTAACAATGTTTAAAGAGATAATTACCAAGAGTTTAGCAGAATTAAAAATCAGAGAAATGAATTTCACGTGTGGGACAAATATAAATATAAATTCACACCAACAACACTGTGGAAACACTTAAGGAAAAAACACATATAAAAGAAGAAAACCTTAAAAAAACTACTTGAGAGAAAACAGATTATTTTCAAAGGAATTGCAAGTACACTGCTGCAGATGGATGAACAGCAATCAGTTTCATTTATCTAATATTCAAATATTTATCAATTTCCTACTGTTGGCCTGACACTGGTATTCATGCCCTGGAGAGAGCTATGAACGAGAGAGAGAAATCCCTGCTGTCATGGAACACATTACATTCTAGTAGGAGAACAAAAAATAATAGAATATATAAACATTCTAGGGCAAATAACTATGAATCTACTGTGTAAAAAATAAGCCATTATAAAATGATAGGGACAATAAAGATATTTTCAGGCATGTGAAAATGAAGGTTACATTTTAAAAATTACCAAATAAGGAATAACCACATTACAAGAATGATTGTACATTTATAAAATCTACTGAGCCACAATACCAAGCAAGAAAGAAAAATATGTGGTCACTTCAGCAAACACAGAAAAAAAATCATTAACATACAATCATTTTTTATGAATTTTTAAATTTTCTAAACTATGTGTTTATTGAAGACTGTAAAGTGATGAAATTGTGGCTGATATGACCAAACTCACAACTTTATAGTATTAAAATACATATAATATCTGACATTGATGTTAAGGTAGTAAAACTGATTTTATGTGCCACAAACAAATTAGGCTTCTATTTGATAAAATATGCTTTCAGACTTCTAATATAATTAATACAATAAAGAAAATATGCAATTCATTGAGGAGAAAACTGCGTGCAACAATCTTTAAAAAATTTTCTCTTCATTTTTATTTTTATTTTTTGTATTGAAATATAGTTGATTTACAATATTACATTAGTTTCTGGTGTACAACTTTTTTTTGAAAGGTAATTGCATGGAATTAATTACACATGATGGAAAAGGCTGAGAAGCTAATCAGGAGACACTGAAGCAACCTTAAAAAATGATCATAATAATCATAATAATAAAAAGCAGGAAGTCATGACTGTCCCTAGATATGGAGGTCAAATGGAGGAGATTGTGTTAACTGAGCAGAGGGACTGACATCAACTTGCAGAAGTTAAACATTCTGGAGCTGTCTAGCAGGAACTGGCCCTATAAAGAGATGCAGCTGCTGCCAGTGACATCTCCCAAGCACAGGAAGAAGGGAAAATATCAGTCCCTTCTCTTTCAATTTCCTCCCCATGTTTTCACCCAGCCAGAAATAGGTTGGCACTTAGGACTCACAGGAGTCAGACCCCATTTCAAACAGAAATGAGAACCAGAAGAGGTAAGAAATGTGTCTCGGAGCAAACAGTGCAAAAAGAAAAGGAAAGGAAAAATGATCCTTAACTTATGTTATATGCACAAAGCTGAGTTCACATTACTGAAAACCTAAATGTGAATAGTAAAACTTCAAAAGTATCAGATAAAACAGTATCATTATAATCTTTGCTGGGAAAGTTTTCTTAAATAAAACAGAAACATGCAAATTATAAATAAAATACTGATGTACTTTGCTACATTACTATTAAAATTTACTTTTCAACATAAACAAAATTAAAAAATATATATATATATCTGTAAATTAGAAGAAACCTTTTCAATGCATCTAACTCCTATTGAATTACTCTCCAGAATATAGAAAATCCTAAACATTAATGAGAAGAGATAAAGAGCCTAATAAATGGCCAAAAGATGAAAGGAAATCCAATGTGCTGATAAAATTTAAAAACATAAATATACTATCAACACAATACACAATCATCCCCTACTCATCAGATTGGCATCAATTTAAAAACCTGAAAACATGAATATTATTGAAAATATAGAGCAAAGAAAATGCTCATAAACTACTGGTAAAATGTCAGAATAACTATTATGAAAAGCTTGGTGTTAGTGAAGTGAAAATGTATTGAATTGAGGCATAGCAAGATGATATGATTTGCTGACGGTTCATAGTCTGTAAGTGGGGAATGTGGATTTTTTTTTTTTTTTTTTTTTACAGTTTTCTAAATGAGATGATGATAACTCTATTTACTGATTGCTTGCATATGCTAAAAGCTCTATTAGGTGATGATATATACATGTAATCCTATCAACAGCCTGTGAAATATTAAAATGTTTCTTTTTAAAATTTTTTAATTTAATTTTTTTATACAGCACGTTCTTATTAGTCATCCATTTTATACATATCAGTGTATACATGTCAATCCCAATCGCCCAATTCATCACACCACAATCCCCACCCCCTGTCGCTTTCCCCTCTTGGTGTCCATACGTTTGTTCTCTACATCTGTGTCTCAATTTCTGCCTTGTAAAACGGTTCATCTGTACCATTTTTCTAGGTTCAACATAAATGCGTTAATATACGATATGTGTTTTTCTCTTTCTGACTTATTTCACTCTGTATGACAGTCTCTAGATCCATCCACGTCTCTAGAAATGACCCAATTTCGTTCCTTTTTATGGCTGAGTAATATTCCATTGTCACCACTTATTGAAGAGACTGTCTTTTCTCCATTGTATATCTTTGCCTCCTTTGTCATAGATTAGTTGACCATAGGTGCATGGGTTTATCTCTGGGTTTCCTATCTTGTTCAATTTATCTATATTTCTGTTTTTGTGCCAATACCATATTGTCTTGATCACTGTAGTTTTGTAGTATTGTCTGAAGTCAGGGAGTCTGATTCCTCCAGCTCCACTTTTTTCCCTCAAGACTGCTTTGGCTATTTGGGGTCTTTTGTGTCTCCATAAAAAAATTAAGATTTTTGTTCTAGTTCTGTAAAAAATGCCATTGGTAATTTGATAGGGATTGCATTGAATCTGTAGCTTGCTTTGGGTAGTATACTCATTTTCACAATATTGATTCTTTCAATCCAAGAACATGGTATATCTCTCCATCTGTTGGTATCATCTTTAATTTCTTTCATCAGTATCTTATAGTTTTCTGCATACAGGTCTTTTGTCTCCCTAGGTAGGTTTATTCCTAGGGATTTTATTCTTTTTGTTGCAGTGGTAAATGGGAGTGTTTCCTTAATTTCTCGTTCAGATTTTTCATCATTAGTGTATAGGAATGCAAGAGATTTCTGTGCATTAATTTGGTATCCTGCAACTTTACCATATTCATTAATTAGCTCTAGTAGTTTTCTGGTGGCATCTTTAGGATTCTCTATGTATAGTATCATGTCATCTGCAAACAGTGACAGTTTTACTTCTTCTTTTCTAATTTGTATTCCTTTTATTTCTTTTTCTTCTCTGATTGTCATGGCTAGGACTTCCAAAACTACATTGAATAATAGTGGTGAGAGTGGACATCCTTGTCTTGTTCCTGATCTTAGAGGAAATGCTTTCAGTTTTTCACCATCGAGATTGATATTTGCTGTGGGTTTGTCGCATATGGCCTTTATTATGTTGACGTAGGTTCCCTCTATGCCCACTTTCTGGACAGTTTTTGTCATAAATCGGTGTTGAATTTTGTCAAAAGCTTTTTCTGCATCTATTGAGATGATCATATGGTTTTTATTCTTCAGTTTGTTAATATGGTGTATCACATTGATTGATTTGTGTATATTGAAGAATCCTTGCATCCCTGGTATAAATTCCACTTGATCATGGTGTATGATCCTTTAAATGTGTTGTTCGATTCTGTTTGCTAGTATTTCGTTGAGGATTTTTGCATTTATATTCATCAGTGACATTGGTCTGTAATTTTCTTTTTTTGTCGTATCTTTTTCTGGTTTTGGTATCAGGGTGATGGTGGCCTCATAGAATGAGTTTGGGAGTTTTCCTTCCTCTGCAATTTTTTGGAAGAGTTTGAGAATGATGGGTTTTAGCTCTTCTCTAACTGTTTCATAGAATTCACCTGTGAAGCCATCTGGTCTTGGACTTTTGTTTGTTGGAAGATTTTAATCACAGTTTCCATTTCATTACTTGTGACTGGTCTGTTCATATTTTCTATTTCTTCTTGGTTCAGTGTTCGAAGGTTATACCTTTCTAAGAATTTGTCCGTTTCTTCCAGACTGTCCATTTTATTGGCATAGAGTTGCTTGTAGTAGTCTGTTAGGATGCTTTGTATTTCTGTGGTGTCTTTTGTAACGTCTCCTTTTTCATTTCTAATTTTATTGATTTGAGTCCTCTCCCTCTTTTTCTTGATGAGTCTGGCTAATGGTTTATTATTTTTGTTTATCTTCTCAAAGAACCAGCTTTTAGTTTTATTGATCTTTGCTGTTGTTTTCTTTGTTTCTATTTCATTTATTTCTGCTGTGATCTTTATGATTTCTTTCCTTCGACTAACTTTTGTTTCGTTTGTTCTTCTTTCTCTAGTTCCTTTAGGTGTAAGGTTAGATTGTTTATTTGAGATTTTTCTTGTTTCTTGAGGTCAGCTTGTATTGCTATAAACTTCTGTCTTAGAACTGCTTTTGCTGCATCCCATAGGTTTTGGATAGTCATTTTTTCATTGTTATTTGTCTCTAGGTATTTTTTGATTTTCTCTTTGATTTCTTCAGTGATCTCTTGGATATTTAGTAACGTAGTGTTTAGCCTCCATGTGTTTGTGTTTTTTACATTTTTCCCCCTGTAATTGATTTCTAATCTCATAGCATTGTGGTAAGAAAAGATGCTTGATATGATTTCAATTTTCTTAAATTTACTGAGGCTTGATTTGTGACCCAAGATGTGATCTATCCTGGAGAATGTTCCTTGTGCCCTTGAGAAGAAAGTGTAATCTGCTGTTTTTGGATGGAATGTCCTATAAATATCAGTTAAATTTATCTGGTCTGTTGTGTCATTTAAAGCTTGTGTTTCCTTATTAATTTTCTGTTTGGATGATCTGTCTATTGGTGTAAGTGAGGTGTTAAAATCCCCCACTATTATTGTGTTACTGTTGATTTCCTATTTTATAGCTCTTAGTAGTTGCCTTATGTATTGAGGTGCTCCTATGTTGGGTGCATATATATTTATAATTGTTTTATCTTCTTCTTGGATTGGTCCCTTGATCATTATGTAGTGTCCTTCCTTTTGTAACTTACTTTATTTTAAAGTGTATTTTATCTGATATGAGTATTGCGACTCCAGCTTTCTTTTGATTTCCGTTTGCATGGAATATCTTTTTCCATCCCCTCACTTTCAGTCTGTATGTGTCCCTAGGTCAGAAGTAGGTCTCTTGTAGACAGCATATATATGGGTCTTGCTTTTGTATCCATTCAGCAAGCCTGTGCGTTTTGGTTGGAGCATTTAATCCATTCACGTTTAAGGTAATTATCGATATGTATGTTCCTATTACCATTTTATTAATTGTTTTGGTTTTGTTTTTGTAGGTTCTTTTCTTCTCTTGTATTTCCCACTTAGAGAACTTCCTTTAGCATTTGTTTTGACCTGGTTTGGTGGTGCTGAATTCTCTTAGCTTTTGATTGTCTGTAAAGCTTTTGACTTCTCCATCGAATCTGAATGAGATCCTTGCTGGTAGAGTAATCTTGGTTGTAGGTTCTTCCCTTTCATCACTTTAAGTATATCATGCCACTCTCCTCTGGCTTGTAGATTTTCTGCTGAGAAATCAGCTATTAACCTTATGGGAGTTCCCTTGTATGTTATTTGTCATTTTTCCCTTGCTGCTTTCAATAATTTTTCTTTGTCTTTAATTTTTACCATTTTGTTTACTATGTGTCTCAGCATGTTTCTCCTTGGGTTTATCCTGTATGGGACTCTCTGTACTTCCTGGACTTGGGTGGCTATTTCCTTCCCATGTTAGGGAAAGGACTATAATAAATTTCGACTATAATATCTTCACGTATTTTCTCTGGTCCTTTCTCTCTCTCTTCTCATTCTGGGACCCCTATGATGTGAATGTTGTTGCATTTAATGTTGTCCCAGAGGTCTCTTAGGCTGTCTTCATTTCTTTTCATTGTTTTTTCTTTATTCTGTTGTGCAGCAGTGAATTCCACTCTTCTGTCTTCCAGGTCACTTATCCGTTCTTCTGCCTCATTTATTCTGCTATTGATTCCTTCTAGTGTAGTTTTCATTTCAGTTATTGTATTGTTCATCTCTGTTTGTTTGTTCTTTAATTCTTCTAGGTCTTTGTTAAACATTTCTTGCATGTTCTCGATCTTTGCCTCCATTGTTTTTCTGAGGTCCTGGATCATCTTCACTATCATTATTCTGAATTCTTTTTCTGGAAGGTTGCCAATCTCCACTTCATGTAGTTGTTTTTCCGGGGTTTTATCTTGTTCCTTCATCTGATACATAGCCCTTTGCCTTTTCCTCTTGTCTATCTTTCTGTGAATGGGAATGTGGATTTTAATTCCAGTTGTGATCTTAAATTTCCATAGCTATACTCTATGATGATAAATAGAAGTATTTATTTTAACGAGCAGTAAATTCCAAAATGATCAATGTTTGAATTGTTGAAAATTTTGTTTACTAAGGTATGAGACTGTAAGCATAGGTAGAACTATTTTGAAGAAGGTGTAAATTGAGGCAACTCTATTAATCGGAAAATATTCTGGTCTGAGAGAGATAAGCGTTTTCCATTCTTTTTATTTTCTTTGTTTGTCTTTTTAATAAAATTTTTAAAGATTACTTTCCATTTAGAGACATTACAAAATATTGGCTATATTCCCCATGTTGTACAGTACATCCTTGAGTCTGTTTTATGCCCAATAGTTTGTATTTCCCATTCCCCTGTCCCTACGTTACCCCTCCCCTGCCATTGGAAACCACTAGTTTGTTCTCTATATCTGTGAGTCTGTTTCTCTTTTGTTATATTCATTAGTTTGTTGTATTTTTTAGATTCCACATATAAGTGGTATCATACAGTATTTGTCTTTCTCTTTCTAACTTATTTCACTTAGCAAAATGTCCTCCAAGTCAATCCATGTTGCTGCAAATGACAAAATTTCATTCTTTTTTATGCCTGAATAGTATTACGTTTTATACTTTTACATTTACATATATATACATACCACTTCTTCTTTGTCCATCCACCTATTGACTGCACTTAGGTTCCTTCCATATCTTGGCAATTGTAAATATTGCTCCTGTGAGCTTTGGGGTACATGAATCTTTTTGAATTAGTGTGTTTGGGGTTTTTTTTGGATATATACCCAGGAGTGGAATTGCTGGGTCATATGGTAGTTCTGTTTTCCATTTTTTAAGAAACATCCATGATGTTTCCCACAGTGGCTGCACCAATATACATTCCCACCTACAGTGTATGAGGGTTCTGTTTTCTCCACATCCTTGCCAGCTTTTGTTATTTGTATACTTTTTGATGATAGCCATTCTGAAACAGGTGTGAGGTGATACCTCATTGTGGTTTTTATTTTCACTTTCTCCATAATTAGTGATGTTGAGCATCTTTTCGTGTGCTTGTTGGCCATCTGTATGTACCCTTTGGAAAAATGTCTAGTCAGGTCTTCTGCCCATTTTTCATTGGGTTGTTTGTTTTTTTAATGTTGAGTTGTACAGGTTGTTTATATATGTTCAATATTAATCCCTTATCAGTAATATCATTTGGGAATATCTTCTCCCATTCAGTAGATTGTCTTTTTATTATGTTGATGGTTTCCTTTGCTGTGCAAAATCTTTTAGGTTTAACTAGGTACCATTTGTTTCTTTTTGCTTTTATTTCCTTTGCTTTAGGAGATGGATCCAAAAAAAGATTGCTACAATTTATGTCAGAGTGTTCTGTCTATGCTTTCATCTAGAAGTTTTATAGCTTCTGGTCTTACATTTAAGTCTTTAATCCATTTTGAGTTTATTTTTGTATATAGTGTTATAGAATGTTGTAATTTCATTCTTTTACATGTAGTTGTCCAGTTTTCCCAGCACCACTTATTGAAGAGATTTTCCTTTTACCATTTTATGTTCTTGACTCCTTTGTCATAGATTAATTGACCATAAGTGCATGGGTTTATTTCCAGGCTCCTCTATTCTGGTCCATTGACTTATGTGTCTGTTTTTGTGACAGTACCATGCTGTTTTGATTACTGTACCTTTGTAAAATAGTCTGAAGTCAGGGAGTGTGATTCCTCCAGCTCTGTTCTTCTTTCTCAAGATTGTTTTGGTTATTTGAGGTCATTTGTGTTTCCACAGAAAATTTAAAATTATTTGTTCTAGTTCTGTCTGAAATGCCATTGTTATTTTGATAGGGATTACATTGAATCTGTATATTGCCTTGGGAAATATGGTCATTTTAACAACATTGATTCTTCCAATCTAAGGACACAGCGTTTCTTTCCATTTGTTTGTGTCATCTTCAATTTCTTTCACCGGTGTCTTATAGTTTTTGGAGTACAGGTCTTTTGCCTTCTTAGGTAGGTTTATTCCAAAATTCTCAACAAAATACTAGCAAACCAAATCCAACAGTACATTAAAAGGATCATACACCATGACCAAGTGGGATTTATTCCAGGATGCAAGGATTTTGTAATATCTACAAATCAATCAATGCGATACACCACATTAACAAACTGAAGAACAAAACCATATGATCATCTCAATAGATGCAGAAAAAGCTTTTGATAAAATTTAACATCAATTTATGATAAAAACTCTCCAGAAAGCAGGCATAGAGGGAACATTCCTCAACATAATAAAGGCCATATATGACAAACCCACAATTAACATCATACTCAGTGGTGAAAAGGTGAAAGCATTTCCTCTAAGATCAGGAACAAAACAAGGATATCTACTCTTGCCACTTTTATTCAACATTGTATTGGAAGTCCTAGCCACGACAATCAGAGAAGAAAAAGCAATAAAAGGAATCCAAATTGGAAAGGAAGGAGTAAAACTGTCAATGTTTGCAAATGACGTGTTACCCTACATAGTAAATCCTAAAGATACTACTGGAAAACTACTAGAGCTTATCAATGAACTCAGTAAAGTTAAAGGATACAAAATAAATATAAAGAAACCTGTTGCATTTCTATAAACTAACAATGAAATATCAGAAAAAGAAATTAAGGAAACAATAATCCCATTTACCATCACATCAAAAAGAATAAAAATCCTACGAACAAACCTACCTAAGGAAGGATTTTCCTTTCTTAATAAAATTCTCTTTAACAGAGTTCCTTGGAAGTCTCCCAAACCAGTTTCTTTGTGTATATTTTACATGTCACACATTCTCTAATCAGATGTTATGGCTCCCTCCCCTCTTTACCCATTCTTCTCATGTCTGGGACTAGGTTTCTTAGAAGCTGTATGATTCTAATGGCTGTCAAGATTTTTTGTTTTCCCCCTAACTGTAAGTCTCCCTTACATTGTTTTTTTTTTTATATTTTCAGTCACATAATTATTTTTTCCTTCACTAAGTGTTTGTTTCTGGTGGAAATACTTCTTTCCTAGCCAAAGATACTGACATATTCTAACAGACTAAGAAAATAGGGACCCTTTCATGCTCAGATAGTTTCTAAAGACAGTTTAGGGTTTTTTCTTTGTTTGTTTTGTTTTTAATTTATTTATTATTGGCTGCATTGGATCCTCGTTGCTGTGCAAGAGCTTTCTCTAGTTGCGGCGAGTGGGAGCTACTCTTCCTTGTGGTGCACAGGCTTCTCATTGCAGTGGCTTCTCTTGTTGCGGAGCACAGGCTCTAGGCATGTGGACTTCAGTAGTTGCAACACGAGGGCCTAGTAGTTGTGGCTCGAGGAATCTAGAGCACAGGCTCAGTAGTTGTGCACAGACTTAGTTGCTCTACAGCAGACAGTTTAGGTTTTATGACATTATTTTTTCAGTGCATTATTTCCACCTTCTATCATGTTGTATCCAGGGAAATTGTCTTAAAGTCAAAATTAAGCAGAAATAACTTCTACAAAAACTCTAACAAGTATTTTATATCAAGAAACTGAAAAAAATCTATTTGTCATGAAGCACTTCCCCTGTCATTAATTCACATGAAACATATTTTTGTAACCAAACCTGGGTCTCCTAAATCCTATGGATTGCAATAAAATGTGTGTACAAAATCTTGTATAAGGATAAAAACTTGACCAAATGTATTTGCTAAGGATTTTTTCAGCTCTGAGATCTGTCATTCCATATTTCTCTCAACTATAGCCATTTGTTGCTACTAATTCTATTATATTAAGCAGTGGCTTTACAAAAATAATAACACTGACAGTAGACCACAGTCACTGCTCTACTACAGTATAAGTTTCCAGCTTACCTACATGTATGGCATTAATTCACTTGTTCAGTACATTTTATAGATTAATTTCCATGATTAACAAAAATCTTAAAAATTTAATAATATTTAATGTTAAATTGCTAAATATCTGCATGAATTATAACATTTGTTTCAGAAACATTTGCAAAAACACATTTCTACTTGTAAATATTCATACATGCTGCAGATAAAGTGAGAAAATATACAAAATTACTAATTATGATCTATTCATTTGTAATTAAGTCATTCAAGAATGTGTAATTCTATCTTAGCAAATGACCTAGAAGACAACTCATTTTTAATTCAAATGTTTTGCCAAAGAAAATGTACTAAGATAATTTGTATTTATATATTCCTTCATATAAAAGCAAAATATCCCTTTAATATTAAATACACCATTCTAAAAATAATTTGTTTTCAGGTTAAGGACTGCCACGTTATATGTTTATTTAACCTTAAGGTGGAATATTCTGATAAGTGTTGTATCATCTTATCTTCATGTCATGAATCTGAAGGTAAGCTGACCTCCTCTGATATGAGATTACTTCAGTGCCAGCAGGAATGAGTTCCCTGTGGTGAGCACTTGGCTCCTGACAGACTTGTTTTCTGTGTATTCTGTGGATTCTTAGCAGGGTGGGAAGCAATTGGAACAGACAGAACCATCACAGTTGACAAGAAACTCACTTTGGTGTTCAGTACAAAGATGAACTTAAGTCATTTTTTCCTCATAAAATATAATTGCATCACATAACTAAAGAATGTCTACTTCATTCATCTCACTGATGAGTAGTAATATGGCTTTTGAAGTTGGTAAAAAGAAGGAAGAACACATGAATTATTGGCCTATTTGCTCACCTTTTTAAGGAAAATGTTCTGATTTAAATGTGCATCTCCATTACAAAGTTTCAGTACGCTTTCAAAATGATGTCTATTTTACTGGAAAACTACTGGGTATCTGCTAAATTTTATTTATGATATAAAACTATGTGTGGTATTTTTGAAAGTAGTGTTCATTAATTAGAAGAAGGATAAAAGATCAAGCTTTGGAATCAAATGGAATTAAGTTTAAATTTAGCTCTGTTACTTAACTTCTATAAGCCAGACATTTCTTCATCTGAAAAAAATCAACAGTGTTAATATTGGCAGGTTGTAATGTTGTGAGATTTAAATGGGAGGACACAGATTCAGCGCTTAGCACAGTGAATGGTATCCAATAAACACAAGCTATTAGTGGCGTTATTATATTTCCTCTTAAATTATAACAAATTTAGAGAAAATGTGTATGCATATTTGTAGTGGACCTTTAGCTTTTAGCTGACATTCAAAGCATATTTTAAATACAGAAGAATGATCCCTTTTATATATATATATTTAGTAGAAGTGGTGAGAATGACACAGGTTAATTTACTTGATAAAAAAGTTAAGCAAGGCCACATATATAACTAAACATGTAATTGTAGACCTCTAGATTTATGAACAAATATTTTAATCATTAGGCCATTTGACCTTTATATCTCATTAAAAACATTAGTTAGTATGTCGTACTAAGGTTTTATTTAAATTAGTCTTCTTTGTTCTGGCCTACTAAGGAGCTTTTTAAAATTGACTTGTAGCTTAATTTTAAAAAAGTATAGCCAGTCTTTAACTTGTAAGTGCACTTTCTTCTCTAATTAATTTTGTAGAGTTTGTAATATTTTCCTATAGAAACAGCATTGTAAACATATCTTGCTGTTTTCCAGAACTAACCCTGAAAAGCCCATGTATTCAATGATATCACTGGATTATAGTAATAACAGTATTAATCTCAGTTCTGGTTTCTGTACAGATGTGATATAAAAGAGAGGGGGAAATAGAAGGGACCTGTGCTTCTTCCTCACCCTCTCTCATGGAGCAGCATGAACAGGAGAAAACTCCTCCTCCTTCCCGCTCCCCCTCCTCCCCTTCCCCCTCCTCCTCCTTATTCTTCACTGTTGTTGTTATTATTTTCACATGACCCTAGTCTTTGACTCATTTTTCCCTCCCAGCGTAAACCCCTCCCACCTTTTGTGGTATCTTCTGCTAATTTGTCAATGAATCCATACTCTGGCAGTGCCCCCTCTACCACAATACCAAATCTACTCTGTACCCCAAAGCAACCCAGTCTCCAAAATTATGTTTCTCATCTCCCTCGCAGATCAAAAATCCCATTTCCACTAGGCAGATCTGGAATTAGGAAACCATGTGCCTGGATTTAATTCATGAAAAAGGGGGAGGGATTTTAGCCCCTTAAACTTTTTAGGGGTATTTTGCATTTAAAAAGGAACTCATCCAGTCAATTGATTCTCTAAATATTAATATTTTAGAGACTCTAATATAAATGATGTGACTGTGGCCAAGGAGTCTTGGGAGAGTAATTTATTGGCATCAGTAGCATCAGAAGTCAGCCCAGCCTTTTTTGAACGTCTGTTCCTAGGGGGCCCTCCCTAAGCTCTTCCTGGTTTTCACAGATTTGTCTACTGTGCTTGGCATACGAAGCAAAAGATGTTGATTATACAGGGGCACAGGGATTCTTTTGGGAGCGAACAGATATTTAGGGCAGTCAATCAGGGAAAATAACTGCAGGGAACCAAGAGCAAGAGGTCGTGAGAGAACAAGAGGCAGATGGCATTAATTTGCATCCTGACTGGTGGTTTGAAGAAATACTATTTACATATATAAATAGAAGTTTCTTTAGAGAATTAAGTTTCTTTCACAGTCAGTTATTAAATGTTTATTTCACTCATTCATTCAATCACTCATTCAACAATTATTTATCAAGCTCCTCTTGTGTGCTGTGTACTGAGTGTATAGAGGTGATTAAAACAGACACAGTCTGACTTTCAGAAATAACAGTCTAACAGGGAAGAAAGAAAACTGAACAGTTTTTTTAAGGAATGTTTTTATTTTGAACAGTTTTAGATTTATAGGAAAAAGTGCAATCACAGTGCAGAGAGTTCCCATATACTCCACACCCCATTTCTCCTATTATTAATACCTTATATTAGCATAGTGCACTTGTCACAGTTAATGAACCAATATTGATATATTGTTATCAACTAAGGCCCATAGTTTATTCATATATTCTTAGATTTTACTGAATATTTTATTTCTGGTCCAGGATCCCATGCAGGTTACCACATCCATTTACTGTCATGTTTTCTTGGGCTACTCTTGGCTAGGAGAATTTCTCAGACTTCTTGTTTTTGATGACCTTGATTGTTTTGAGGAATAATAGATATTTTGTAGGATTTTCTTTATTGGAATTCGTCTTCTGTTTTTTTCCATAATTATCCAGGGGATATGGGTTTTGAAAACAAGACCAAAGAGATAAAGTACCATTTTTATCACATCATATGAAAGGACCACACTCACACTATCAACATGATATTGCTGTTAACCTTGATCACTTGCTGAGGCAGTGTTTGTCAGGTTTTTTCATTATAAAGTGAATCTTTTTGTCACCTTTCCATAGTGTATTCTTTAGAAGAAATGACTATAAACAGGTTTTAAACCATAAAGTGGGAATATTGATAACATAGGAAGGTACAGAGAGTTGTGAAAATGTGTATAAGGATGAAATAACATAACCAATGGCAACAAGGTTAAGAAATCTCCCTCCTTAAGAAATCATGCTTATATCGTATCTGGAGATGGAAATTAATTAGCCAAAAGAAGTATGAGATAGAGGGGGCAGAATAGGTATGCAATTATATTTAGTGTTTTTAATATTTAACACCCTTGTATAGGCTAATGATCTCTTCAATTTATAAAATTTTATTATCTAAGGTCAACTTAAGCCCAAAGTCTGTCTGAATAGATAATCTGCATGCTGAGTTTTCTATCTACATAGAATATTGTACCCAGTGGATGAAGATAAACTTATGAAATGTATATAGGTTTAGCTAAATATATATTTCTAACTTTACTATAGCCTTTAGGAATGAAGTCAAGTTAATATAAACTATTGGCAAGTGTTTCTACTCAATTCTATCTATTCTTTGTAATCTTTTAGAGGCAGGTGTTAACCCTGATGTTTTGAAAGAAAGGCTGATAATTACTAGGAAGGGAAAATGATTGATCCTGTACAAATGGGATGGGTGCTGAAGGTGAGGTGGCCTAAATCCATTATTCTAATTTATTTGTATTTAACCCCAGAAATCAGACAGAGATGAATGCCCTGGAAAAATACAAACCGGAGAAATGTGTAATTGTCAAAATATGCAATTGTTCAATCATTCAGCAGTTATTATTCAGAGTCTACTAGGGAGCAGCACAGTTTTTCTTTTTTTTTTTTTTTTTTTTACAGTTTTTCTTTATTGGAGTTAATATGATGAACTCAAGTATAATCAACTCAAGTACTTTAATGTTATAAATACAAATATACCTCAAGGACTTGGTTTTCACATTGTGCTATTTAACTACCTATGCAAACTTAAGACAATTAGGCTAAACAGGATCACTTCTCCCAAACCTTAGAAAGCTACATTTTTTGAGAGCATACGGAGGGACTTGTGTAGAATAGAAATTGTCATAGCATATAACAGGTTTTCTTAATATATTATCCTCTAATACCTGCTTCAGAACTAATTGGTCTGGCATGGGTTTTGGAAGATAAAAAGAGAGAGAGAACCCCAACAGACACAAAGAATAAGAATTTCTGAGGGGCAGGGCTGAGAAAGTGGATTTTTGAATAAGTTCTCCAGGTGATCACAAAAGCACTAAATCTTGAGCCCCCCTAGACTGGATCCAAAAATATAGCAATAGCAAGAAAGAAGAAGGAAAACAGAGGAGAGTGGAACAGTAGAGAAAAGGAGAAAAAAAATACTTGATTCATTACTAATAGGCATACTCAGAGCTCCCAAATATTTAAGAAGTAGCCAGAAAAGAACTTTTATATAATCATAAATGTGTTTATGTCTCCTAAGGTAGTTTGAGTGCATATGGAATCATGGCTTTTTTTTCATCATCAGGAAATGGAGATATGTAAGTTCAGTGGGCAAGGGCATAGGTGTGCTCTGGGAAATGGAGAGCACAGTTAGAAGATATTGAAATGTTAATAAACTTGCCACCTTTATTCTCTGAAATGCTAGTGGAAAGTTAAGTATGTACAACTCAAAGAAGCTTCCATGTATACTCACAATTCATTTCTTCTTGATACTTAGTTTTCTACCTCTTGCAAAGTCTTTCCCTTCAAACTCACAACATCTGTTTTAAAATTCAGACGTAGTGAAAGAATTGGTTAAGCCTTTTTAAAACTCCATATGCCCATTTATTCCTACCGGTCAGCCTGTTGTCTTGCTCTCCTTTAGCTCTTCCCCTTTTACTTTATTTCTCCCTTTAAAGGCTCTGATTGGTGGGATCATTTCTGTCTTCCAAATGAGAGCTCTTGCCCGTTGCCTGGGGGCTTGGCCTCAGCTGTTCTTTCAGCCCTTCCTTAACTTTTGTCAGAAACATTTACAGGGTTCAGGTTCTGAATCTATTCTACGCTATGCTAGGCTGATGTCCTCATTCTTTCAAAATGCAATATTGAGCTTTAACTGTGGCAGAGTCCAAGCTCAGTACTAAAAATGAAGGCATCTAATTACCAGCTGTACCTGGAAGAATAATTTAACTTTGGTAATTGTCATATTCCTCCTCAGGAAATAGAAATAATAATGCTACATTGTAGGATTCTGTGAGAATTAAACAATAAATGTGATGTGAGTAGCTCAGTGTCTGACACTAATAAGCGATCAAGCAGCAGTGGAGACCATAATTACTAGCACAAAGTGAAAGTATTAGAGATTTGCGGTTCTAGTGAAAGTCTTTCTGTGTTATTACAGCATCTCTGAATCAATTTGTACTATTATTCCTATGTTTCTCTGTCTTTAAAACGCATTCAGAACCACAGTCTCTCTGGGACTTAAGCCTAGTTTAACTGTTTAATCTCATCAGGGACTCCAACCCAGATCATACTTCTATGACCAGAACTATGATAATTTCAATCAGTGTACCCCACAAAGCCACATGGTCCAAGGACCATCTATATTAGAATTATTTGGAAGTAGAGTTATATGTAAAAATTGCAGAGCCCTGTACCACATCCTAGAATACTGAATCAAAGTCTCTCAAAGTAGAGCATGAAATTGTGACTTTATGAAAGTGTATTAGCTGAATGTTGATGCACTGTTATAGATTGAGTTTTATTGCCTGACTCTGTCCACCTATCACCTATGGCAGGGCTGGACTTTAGAACCAGCAAATAATTGGCAGACAAAAGTAGAATCTAGGTTTCCAAATTCCAAAGTAGTTCTATTTTCCATACTTCATGCTACTTTTCAAAAGACAAATTATCCCTGCTATAGAATTTTGTAAAGATTGTCACATTGTGACTTTTTAGGGATAGTGATACTATCACTGAATATTTTGTCTTGTGAATTTCATCATTTTAGATAGGGTCAAACATAGGATGAAGGGAGTGAGGCGCTTACTTCACATACAAAATTTAAAGAGGCACTAAAAATAAACTCAGTAATTCAGATAAATACCATTTTAATGCAATGTCTAAAAAAATCAAAGTTAATGTAAAAAAAACCCTGATAAATAAAATATCAGAACTTTAAAGACTTGATCAATATTAGTGATTTTTCCTTTTGACTCAGGTTCTAACATGGCTTGATGTAACACTAATTCTAGAAGCACATAATTAAAATTGTTCTATTATTTTGTGGACATATACATAAAAAGACACAGCTTTTGTCTATGAGCAGTTTACAAATTTGTTAAGAAACAGACAATTCAACACAACACAACTGAAAAGATATTTATTGTATCTTAAGTACTTAAGAGTGCCCATCATGGACTGAGTTGTGTCTCTCCCCAAAATTCTTACATTGAAGCTCTAACCCTTGTAACTCTGAATGTGACTGTATTTGGAAATAGGATCTTTAAAGAGAAGATTAAGTTAAAATAAAACCCTTAGGATGGGCCCTAATCCAATATGACTGATGTCCTTATAATAGGAAATTAAGATACACAGAGGGAGATAACAGGGATGTGTGCACACAAAGGAGAGGCCATGTGAGGACACAGCAAAAAGGCAGCAGTCTGCAAGCCAAGGAGAGATGCCTCAAGGGAAACCTATTCTGCCAGTGCCTTGTTCGTGGACTTCCAGCCTCCAGAACTGTGAGATAATAAATTTCTCTTGTTTAAGTCTCCCAGTCTGTTATTTTGTTATGGCAGCTCAAGCAGGTTAGGAAAATGCCTATTTGTGTGGTTTTGGTATGGTGGTACACATGTCACGAAGTGGTGACATTAGAACCTTTTTTGAAAAAGTAGTAACAGTTGGTCAGGGGGAAGGTACAGGAAAGAGAATTTGCCAAGTGGAGAAATATCTGAATGTTTGAATGAATGAATGAAATTAAAAAAAGAATAAGATTAATGAATGCACCAGGTAAAGAAAATCAGATAGACATATATATTTGTATCTCATGACCTTACTCTGTCATTAAGCACACTGCATATCATCAATGAATTTATACTGAGAATTTCAAATATGACATATATAAAATTAAATGTAATTCTACATCAAGCAATTTTTTATTCAAAGTGAGCTCTTCTGGTTCCCCTGACCTTGTGAGTTTTTACTATATAAGGAGAGCCCCATGGATGAATGGTATGAAAATTGACATATTTTATTCACATTCATTCATTAGGCCCACCCCTGAAAGAAAAATGACTGGTACTCTTTTACAATTTGCGCTTCTTTCTTAACAGGAACAATTTGTTGTATATAAGTAGAACTTGCTTTATGACAGAGTGGGTCTTGAAAATCAGAGCAAAAATTGTGGTAATCAATACATTTTGTAGCAAATATTGGCTACTCATATAAATCTTTATGCTATACCATAAACAAAAATAAACCTCAAACAGAATAAGAACTCATTTGGAAGGTAAGACTAACAAAGAAGAGGTACAAGACATTTTTTTTAAGGAACCAGGTGAAGGGAATGAGTACTTAAACTGTATAGGAATAAACTTACAAACTACACAGAGCAAAATTGATAAATTCAATAAAATTAAAATCCTTTCTTTTTATTTATTTATTATTATTATTTTTAACATCTTTATTGGAGTATAATTGCTTTACAATGGTGTGTTAGTTTCTGCTTTATAACGAAGTGAATCAGCTATACATATACATATATCCCCATATATCTTCCCTCTTGCATCTCCCTCCCTCCCACCTTCCCTGTCCCGCCCCTCTAGGTGGTCACAAAGCACAGAGCTGATCTCCCTGTGCTATGCAGCTGCTTCCCACTAGCTATCGGTTTTACATTTGGTAGTGTATATATGTCTATTATTATTGAATTAAAGTTGGTGTACAATATTATGTTAGTTTCAGGCATACTACATAGTGACTTGACATTTGCATGCATTATGAAAAGATCACCACAGTTAGTCTAGTAACAACCTATCCACCTACAAAGGTATTGCAATATTATTGACCATACTCCCTATGTTGTATATTACACCCTGTGGCTTATTTATTTTATAACTGGAGGTTTGCAACTCTTTTTTTGTTGAGGTATAGTTGATTTACAGTGTTATGCTAATTTCTGTTGTACAGCAAAGTGACTCAGTTTGGAGGTTTGCACCTCAATCCCCTTCACCTATTTCGCTCAAACTCCTCATCTCACACCCCTCTGGCAACCACCCCTTTGTTTTTAGTATCTATGAGTCTGGTATGATACGGTATTTGTCTTTCTCTGACTTATTTCACTTAGCAAATACCCTCTAGATCCTTCCACGTTGTTGTAAATGGCAAAATTTCCATGTTTTATGGCTGAGTAAATTCCATTGTGTATATACACCACATCTTCCTTATCCATTCATCTATCGATGGACACTTAGGTTGCTTCCATATCTTAGCTATTGTAAATAATGTTGCAATGAAGATTGGGGTTCATAAATATTTTTGAATTATTGTTTTTGTTTTCTTTGGGTTAATACCTAGCAGTGAAATTTCTGGATCACATGGCAAGAACTTTTATTTTTCAAATAATCATATAAAGGCATTGAAAAGAAAAACCACAGAGAAAAATATTTGTAATAAATACAAGCAACAAAATACAGTTGATTGTCATTACTTGCAGCACTGCGTTCTATAAAGTTATCCAAACACAGATTTAGCCAATACTGAAATTTGTTCCAAGAGAAGATATAGAGTTATGTTCCTATGGGCCTCTGGTCAAAAGGTTTTCATCAGGCCATCCATATAGAACTTTGTTTAATGTGTGTTTCTGTTTAGTGACACCTTATTTAATACATATTATTGATTCATTAACATTAGCTCATGGTCACCAGCACTATAACTCTTGCCTGATCCAAGCTTATCTAACATACTTCTTTGTAAAGCACATCACATCTTTCTTGCACTTAGGAACAACACTACACTGCACTTCAGCACTATGCTTGAGAACCATTTAAAACAGTAAAATTACCACCAAACACACAAAAATGAATAAAAGGTGACACTAAATAGATAGCAAAAATGACAGAGCAGAAATAAGCAGCTAGAGTGTTATTTTACTCTACCCCAGCAGGGACCATGCATGTGTATCAAGCAACTCAATTTTTTGGTGCTCCATGCATGTCTTTGAATGATTGTGAAAGCACCACAACTGTTGATTTTAGGGTTATAGGTTAATTTTAACAGTAGGCAAATTCAAAAATATGAAATCTGCAAATAATAAAAATCAACTGGATTAGTATTTGGAATATATAAATCATTCCCTACAACTTCATATAAAAAAGTAAAACAGCCCTGTAGAAAATGGGCAGAACATACACAAAAATTTGACGAAAGGGGAAAGACAGAAAAACAAGCAAACAAACATGAAATATGGCCAACATCATTCATGATCAGGGCAATGATAATTAAAAGCATTAAAACATTATTAGATAACCCTTCACAATGATTACCCTAATAAAAACAATTACTGGTGAGAATATAGTACAATGGGAACTCAATAATATTGCTGTTGGTAGTATACATTGCAATAACCACTTGCAAAACAATTTAATATTTTAGATAGTAACATTGAATATTTATTTTCCATACTAAGCAGCTCCAAGTCAAAGCATACGCCAGTGAGAAAGATTTTGAACATGTACACCAAGGGTCAGATGTAACAACATTCAGACCAGTATTTGCATAATACCAAAAATCTGGAAACATCCCAATTGTCCATCAGCAATAGAACAGATAAATAAATTATGCCATCTTGATATAAGGGAATACAAGAGAATTTACAGCAGTAGTAATGAATGAACTGACTCATCAACATGAGGGCATCAACCTGAGTAGATTTAAAAAATGTAATGCAGGGAGACAGAAGCAAAGAACTGAAGAATACATATAATTTAATACAGTTAAGCAAATTTATAAAATAGATAAATTTAAACAAATATTTGGGAATGAATAACACAAAAGTCAGTTTTGAATGATGGAATGAAAAGTGAAGAGTGCAAGATTGCTAAGTTGGGCTTTCATATGCTAATACCATGCTATTTCTTAACTTGTCCAGTGAGTCAACAGGTATAAAGGTTTTTATTATTTTACTATGAATTTAAATTATAACATAAGCTTTACAGTTTCATGTGTTTGTACTATATAGATCATAATAAAAACAATAAAGATGAAATTACCTGAGGAAAAAAAGACTTGGTTCAATTCCTAAATTTGTGAAAAGCTCTAAGACTTGTGAATTATTTTACCTACCAAAACTAATATGAATCAGATTAAAAAATATATAAAAGAAAAATTTGGATCTGATTTAGATAAGCTTTGTACAATAGTCAGTTCCCCATGAGGTAGGAAACTGCTTTGTGTTGTTCTTTCAAACACAAGAAACAGCATTCTCGTTCACGTCCCCCCAAAAGTTAAACTGTAAAAAATGCTTCTGTATTATTATTATCTGTTAAGATGAAATGAGGTGTCTTGGATAAAACACCAAAGAAAATTTAGCTGTATTTCAGTCTGACACCTATTTCTTTTCTTCCATACTTCTCTACCAGCTTGCTCTGAATATCTTTGAAGTCCCACTGTCTTTGCAAAATCAATTCTTGTTTAGTATTAAGTTAAAATCCTTGCAGTCAGAGCAAGAAACAAAGGAGAGGAGGTATGTAACTTCGGAAAAATCAGTTCAGTTGCCTCTTTGCTAAATTTTTTTAATTGGTGTGTACTTAATTGGGTTAATGTAATAATTAAATATATCCTCATATATAAAACCCAGTACAACTGCAGTCAAAAGATGAGTGCTCAATAAATAGTAGGTATTATCTGTAGTAGTAGTAGCAGCATCTGCAATGCAGAGAGTCAGTAATCAAGGATATTTCTCCAACTTTTGGTAATGATAAAATAGTAAATAAATGCTAGTAAAGGTCTATATCAGTTCCTTAGAGGAAAATTTTGTGCATTTGTTTATATTATTGCCTATTTTATGTAGAGCTTCTTTTATTAATGAGCTTGTACATTTCCCAAGGGAAGTTACCATAACTCCTTAATTTTCCCTCCTAAGCTCTTAGCATATTAGTGACCAGATGAAAAGGATTGAACAAATGGAGTAACTTCCAACAAAACATGTTTAATCCAGTTAGAAAGAATCAGAATATTTATACATGAAGTATATTTCTAAACCACTTATTTTACTAAAGAAAATTTAGAAATATGAACAATTTTTTCAATGTTTGTAAATCCATATTTATACATGGAAATTGTTTTAAAACACGTATAAGCCTATAAAAGCCAATTCATTTTAGAACCTATTGTTACATTATATTAGGAATGATATGAATAAGGTGATTGATAACATTGATTTTGGCTCCACAGAGCAGTATAAATAATTTTAAAATTTAAAGTTTAACCATGAATATGTATTCAATGAGGAACAGCTCATTGTATAATGTCTTAATTTTTATTTGGTGAGTAATAGTGTGTAATGATTCAAAGGGAAACCTTAGATTATTTAGAGAGCAAAAATGTCCTTTATCATTGTAATAAGTATGATTCTTTGTCTTATAAATGTTCACTCACCTTATATTCCATTTACTTTACTTAAGCCCTTAAATTGTAGTGCTCCAATATAAGAAATAACATTGTCAACTTTACCCAGAGTGCCATCTAATGGCACTGATGTCTCAGTTTAAATCAATCCAATATGCTGCTTTGCGTAACTAATTTCAACTGAAAAGAAGTGTATCAAGCATTAGATATTATTTTGCTTTCCTAGTATTGGTTTTCCAGTTTCTCTTTACAGAAAGATGAAGTGGAGAAACTATTATAAGGATAAGTAAAAAAGAAAATATAAAATAAAGATGAAATACAATATATAGCAGAAGGTTGCAAAGCTGTGTGTTTCTGACAGTGCCAAAGTAAGCTTATTTGTATGCACAAATCATTAATAAAAATTGCAAGTTGAGAAGCACAGAAGCAGAATTAGTGTTAGGCAAGCATTTTTGAAATAGTAATTTGAGAGAAAATATGAAAGAGCAAATACTTCACCAAATTCTGGCAGTCTTGATTATTATTTAGCCTTTATCATTAATTAGCTATAAAACCTTTGGGAAATGCTCAACCTGGCTTATCTGCATCCTGATGTGTACAATTACGATAGTGATATTTTCCCTAACCTATTTTTTTTACTATTATGATGAAAGAATAAAAGGGAAACCTCTTTGCAAAACTCAAAGTGTTATATAAATATAGAGATTATTGTCAGATCAAAACAAAGTTTATAAGAAGGAAATGTATAAAGTTCAGTAATTGGCCAATTATATAACAGCCTTTAAACAATCTATGTATATGAGAAAACAGAACAAATTATCTTTAAATAAGTCATGTCTTAGGCTACAGATACCCTTTTTGCATTTTTTGTGTATTTATTTGTTTATCCAGCTTTACTATTCGTGTGGAGTACTTTCACAAGTACTCCATACGAAGTACCACTATTAGTTGCCATGTCTTTTAAATATATATGATTTGAGGAGAAATAAACTATCCTTTGCTTCAGCAACAAAACTTGCAATAACATCTCACACAGATATCAAACTTTTGCTTTCTCTCTTATCTCTTTTATTTTCCCTGAGGGTTTGTATAAGAAATCAAGCAATTGTATAATTCAATATATCAATGACTTATAGACATGGCTTAGCATGGTTTGGTTTTAATGCTTTTAAATGGAAACAGTTATGTGTGAGCATCATTTCAATAAGTACTTATCTTTTTCCTGGGCTCTCATTTATTTGTTTAAATTAGAGTTTGGAACTTTTCACAGGGAATCATCACTTAAAACCACTAAATCTAATCAAGAAATATCTTCATCTTCCACGTTCTTAAATTCTGACATAAGACTCAGGAGCTAGCCTGAGTTTTCTAAAATTTTATACTTGATTTCTCAAAGTATTGATTCTCTCTTATCTCCCTGAGTCTAAAAGGATCTCTGTCTAACTGGCTTGAAGGAATAGACAAGAATCTTTTCTTTACTGATACATAATTCAACTTTGATTATATTTTTAACAAATTTTAGATAAACTTTTAGGCATTATAACTTGTTAATTATTTAATTGGTTTTAGACTTTTTCTCTTAAATAAGAGGAATGAGGAATTGAAAATAAAGAATTATCCTCCAAGCATAATAAACTTTTGAATGGGTCTATAAAAATGTTATTTTAATTTGAAAAGGCTTATTTATATCTCTTAATATAGGTCTAATTTTTTGAAACAATAATTTAAAGACATATTCTGAGAGAAGATTTGTTTCTGATGAGGAAAAAATACACTATGAAGACCAGTTCAATAATCCTATCTTGATTTTCCAGGGTAGATTATCACAATAAATACTTTAATGATCATAAAAATGATGAAGTGAAGGATAGGTTTTAAAGAGTTTCTAAAAGATAACATTTAAAAGAAATAATCTCACTCTTCTCTTAACCAGTTACATATCAGTTGCTATTATAGATAATATGATGCTAATTTAAAATAACTCCAAAGAGATATGATAGCGAAAGGAAATATTTATGCAGAGTTCATAATAGTAATAGAGTATCTATTTACATATATAATGATATGGTAATAAAAAATTTTTAAGTAAACTAATTTTTCATTATGCAAAAGCTATTCTCAATAATATAGGAACATTTTTCTGAGATCGAAAGATAATAACAGATGGTAGTCAACATATAGAAATATGTCGCCGTTTTGAAAAGTATATCTGTAAGAAAGGAAATTACCTGGATAATGGGAAGTTCTATAGATATATATGTGTAGGGAAAATTTACAAGAACTAACTAAAAAAAGAGTCCAATATATAGGCAGAGATACAGTTTTAAAGTGAGGCAGAATCAATTGAAATACAGGTAATGAATGGATGGATTGCAGATCAGGCCTCATTATGTAAGGTAGCTAAGTCACAATGTTCAGCATACATAAATTTGGAGAAATCTACTTTTATGATGCTCGGTAATGAAAAGGCCACTGTTTTATGATGATTCATAGACCTTTTTTTAATGATAAAGTAGAAGAGTGGCTTAGCAATTCACCGAACTTTTCACAAAGGAATCAAAAAAGGAGAAATGACACAGAGAGGTCCATCTGTTCCCTCTCTCTCACCCTGGCAGGACCACACGTAAACTATTCTAGACAGGATTATTTGCTTCTGAAAATGGAAGTAAAAAATATGTGGTTGGATAAATATGGGACAGTCTCATCTGACTTTTGGAAAGAAAACTTTTATTTTTTCCCTTTTACCCTTCTTCAAGTTTCAATGGCAGAAAGAAACTAACATTATAACCAGAAGTAGAATGGAATGTAGATAACTTTAAAATTCAAAAATGGAGAAAGATTAAATCCCCCCCCCCTAATTTACATCAACTTTTTCTGTAAATAAATAAATGATGTCAATATCTACAGGGTATAGTGAACAAGGTATTATTTGAAAATAAGATCAGAGCACCATAGAATAATTGTTACATAACCCTTTCCAATTGCTTCTCAAAACTAAAACGTGTAACAGGAGACCAATAAATAAGCCAGATAAATTAATAATTCAACATATTAGCAAATTAAAATTACCATGCAACTATTTAAAAACAAGAGTATAGTTGAAAAAGTACTAGTCTCTGAGTCAAGAGGTCTGAAATAATGTAGTGGTTCTTCTAATAAGAAGATTGACATTGTATATATCAATCCCTTTTTATGGATTAGCCTTCTCAATAAATAAGTGGAATAGACTGGGTATTTTTTAAGACCAAATTCTAATACAATTTGTAGATATATCAAGGATTTGTAGACAGAGATTAGAATGATCAAAATGCTACTGAATTAATGAGAAAAGATTATTTTCTTTTCTGACAGGGTCATTCCAAGGGTTTTTTGACTTATTGGAGTCTTTGAGGTGGCCTAGTAAATATTATACATTTTCTTAAGCTGAGTTTTGAACCAAAATGTATCAGTAGGTGGATACTAAAAATATAATCTTTAACATTTATAAAGTCTAGGTTGAAGGACGCATCTTAATGTCAGAACAAAACTGTGTTTGGTAATTGCCCATCCTCCCCCAAATTTGAAATGCCCTATTTGAAGTGAAACTTGAGAATCGATGACAAATGCACTTGCACAGGCAGCAGACTGCCATTGGTCATGGTGAAGAGGGAGGAGAAAAATAACAAATCCTCTGCACTAAGTTCTTTTAATGAGTGATTTACTCAATTGAGAAACCAAGATGAATGTCTGCTATAGACCAATTAGATAAGTAGCTCTTTCAGTGTCAGGAGTAAGTGATGGGATAAAGAGACCAAGAGCGTATCCTCAAATCATATAAGCAAAAGATATGGGGGTGAGGTAGTCCTTCCAGCTTAGCTTAAAGACCATACTTATTTGTCCTACTGTATCAAATGTAATAAGTGCAGTATGAAGCAACATATAAAACATTGCTATAAGAAAGTATACTTGAAATATCAAATAATTTTAATGACTTTTTTTGAAATTTCAGAGAACAATAGCAGATAACTGAATAATTAGAAAATAAGAACTAAAAGAAAAGTTAAAATATTGGGGATAAAACATTTTGGAAAACAGAAGACAAATATGATATGGAAGATTGGTAATTATGAACATAAGTTTTTTTATGATTTTAGATACTACTTAATACCAGTGATAATATTCATACTATAAAAAAATGAAATTTAAATGAAATGTTTTTATTCTTCTGGCTAAGATAAAGTAATAGGGATATGATTTATATTTCTGCCTGAAACAACTAAGAAGTTTTAAAAGTGTATATATCAGTATATAAATAAATATGCATGTATAATTATATATGTATATATAAATGTAATGTATTATACATATACATATTTTCAAACTAAATGAAAAGAACCCAAACAACCCAGTAACAAAATTAGCAAAATACTTGGACAGAAACTGAACTAAAGAAAATATACATATAGAATATAGGCATATGAATCTCAGCATCTTTATTCTTTAGGTAAATGCAAATTAAAAACATATGAGACAACACTACACACCTATGAGAATAGCTACAACCAAAAAGCCTTTTGATATCAAATCTAAGTAAGAATGTAAAACAGGAAAATGATTTTGGCAATTTCTTAAGCATACAGAAATATGTGTTAACAAGTATTTTTAGAAAGTTAAAGACAATATAAAAATAGAACTCAGTCTTTCTACTCCTAAGTATTTACTGACGACAAAATCTATGTCCATAGTAGGATATGTATACAAATGTTCTTAGCAGCTTTATTTGGAATAGCCCCAAACTGAAAATAACCCAAATATCCATCGACAGGTGAATGGATCAAATATTGTGGTATATCCACAAACGGATTAGTACCCTACATTAAACAAAATAAGTTAAAGAACTGTTACTGCATTAAAGATGTCTAGGTTTCCAAATAATTATGTTGAGTCAAAGAGCCCAGACAAAAAATGTATAAGATTTCATTTATATAAAATCCCAGAAAATGCAAACTGATCTTTAGTGATGGAAAGCAAATCAGTGGTTTCCTGAGGAGCAAAAGGGAAGGACTACATAGGAAATTTAGGGGAAATTTAGGAAATTTATGTATATTTAAAGTGTACATGATGATTTAACATACATATACATTGTGGAATGATTACCAAGATCAAGATAATTAAAACATCCACAACCTGACCTAGTTAAGTCTTTTTCTTTTTGTGGTCTCAGCAACTTTTATGTAATACTGTATTATTAACTATCATCACCATGCTGTACATTTGAGCCCCATGATTTATACTTATAACTAAAAGTTTGTATCCTTTAACCTACATCTCCGCATCCCCATCTCCTCAACCCCTGGAAAGCACCATTCTATTTTCTGGTTCTATGAAGTGGGCCTTTTTATTTTTGTTTTTAAGATTCCACAAATAAGTGACACCATACAGTATTTGTCTTTCTCTATCTGGATTAGCATAATTCCCTCCAGCTTCATTCGCGTTATCCCAAAAGGCAAGATTTCCTTATTTTTCTGGCTCAATAATATTCCATTATGCGTGTGTGTGTGTGTGTATGTGTGTGTATAAAATCATAATTTCATTATTCGTTCATCTTCTGAAGGACATGTAGGTTGTTTCCATATCATGGCATGTTTGTCGTGAATTATGCTGCAGCAAACATGGGGGTGCAGATATCTCTCCAAGATACTTTACTTCCTACATGTACATATTCAGGAGTGAGATTACTGATTTAAATGGTTGTTCCATTTTTAATTTTTGGAGGAACTGCTGCCATACGGTATTCTATAATGGCTGTACTGATTTACATCCCTATCAACAGTTTACAAGGGTTTCATTTTCTCCACATCCTCACCAACTTTTGTTATCTCTTGTCTTTTTGATAATAACCACCCTTACAGGTGTGAGGTAATACCTCCTTGTGGATTTGATTTGCATTTCCCTGATGATTGGTAGTGTTGAGCACTTTTCCATGTACCTCTTGGCCATTTGTTTGTCTTCTTTGGAAAAATCTCTATTCAGCTCCTTTGCCACTTTTTAAATTGGGTTTTTGCTTTTTTGCTATTGTGTTGTATGAGGTCTTTATGTATTTTAGAAATTAGCCTCTTATCAGACAAGTGGCTTGCAAATAGTTACTCTTATTTTGGAGATTGCCTTTTCAATTTATTGATTGTTTCGTTTGTTGTGCAGAACATCTTTAGTTTGATGTAGCCCCAGTTGTTTATTTTAGCTTTCGTTGCCTGTGCTTTGATATCTTAACCAAGAAATTGCCAAGACCAATGTCCAGGAACTTTTTCCCTATGTTTTCTTCCAGGAATTTTTGGTTTCGGGTCTTACACTGAAGTCTTTACTCCATTTTAAGTTAATTCTTGTGAGTGGTGTAAGATGGGGTCCAGTTTCATTCTCTGTATGTGGATATCCAGCTTTCCCAGAAACATTTATTGAAGAGGCTGTCATTTCCCCATTGTGTGTTCTTCGTGGCTTTACTAAAAATTAATTAACCTTATATGCGTGGGGTTATTTCTGGGCTGTTTATTCTGTTCCACTGGTCTATGTGCCTATTTTATGTCACTATGATAGTGTTTTGATAACTATGGCTTTGTAATGTAGTTTGAAATCAGGAAGTATGATGCCTAGAGCTTTGTTCTCTCTCAAGATTGCTCTGGCTATTCATGTTTTTTTGTGGTTTCATACAGATTTTAGAATGTATTTTTCTATTTCTGTGAAAAATGCCATTGGGATTTTGATAGAGATTGCATTGAATGTGTTGATCATTATTGGACGGTATGGACATTTTACCTTTTCTTTGAGGAAGAATATTAATTCTTCCTCAAAAATAATAAACTGCTTAGGAATAAATTTAAACAAGGAGGTGAAAGTCCTGTATACTAAACTATAATTCATTGATGAAAGAATTGTAGAATATATAAATAAATGGAAAGATAGCTCATGTTCTTGGATAACTTTGTTAGTGCATGGAGATCTGAAGCACACAGACCCACATATCAGTTTACTGGAGATTTAGTGGACCTAATACTTTTTGAGGTTTCTAGGGTTGAAATTTTAACTCATAACTGTGAGTTATAATTTTATGAAGAAATAATCGACTCAATATTTACTACATCTAATAATAGGTGGCTCTAAGAGGAGGATTTGAATTATCTTATAAAAGAAGGAAAGTAAAAGAAAGGGTACTGAAGATTATGTTACCATATGTCAATGGAGAGACAGGGCTCCTATAACCCAAAGATAAAGAATGAAAACAAACCTACTCTGTAATATTTTATAGCAATACAGTTGATGTAGTGCAGGCCCAGTGAACGTTTTATGTTTTTTTCCTCAATTAAAAGCATATTTGAGCATACAACACAATTAGCCATGTGGATGAATCTGAATTCTGTGAAGAGAGACAGATTTTCTAGATGATGTATTGCTATATTTCTTTTAAACTTTACATTCTTTTGAGAAGCTCTTTTTAGAACAGTGAGTTTTGCAGAATTACTTAGAATAGTACTTTGAATAAAGGACAACAGAATACAGGATTTAAAATTCTGATGGACGGTACTTTGTTATCATTTTATAATTAAATTCAATGACATATGAAGTAGTTATATTGGCATTCAAAGCTTAAATAGTATGAAAAAATAAAATTTACAGATCTATGGCTGTTAGTGGATTTACTTTATTTGTATTAACTTTGTGAAAAGTAAGAGACTTTATACTTTATGCCTCTCCATCATAAACAACATCCCAAGTAATATCAATTATGTTTCAGTTGAAATAATGGTATTAGTTATTACATTTGCTTTTAGTATTACTAATTATGGTCTTTTTGAAACAAAATACAAGGCATTAAAATGAGCATAAAAGTATAATCCAGGAATGACAGATCAGCAATAACATATTAATGGGCTTCCCTGGTGGTGCAGTGGTTAAGAATCCGCCTGCCAATGCGAGGAACCCAGGTTCGAGCCCTGGTCCAGGAAGATCCCACACGCCGCAGAGCAACTAAGCCCGTGTGCCACAACTACTGAGCCTGCGCTCTACAGCCCACGAGCCACAACTGCTTAGCCCGCACGCCGCAACAACTGAAGCCCGCGTGCCTGAAACCCGTGCTCCGCAACAAGAGAAGCCCGTGCACCGCAACGAAGAGTAGCCCCCACTCGATGCAACTAGAGAAAGTCCGCGCGCAGCAACGAAGACCCAACGCAGCCAAAAATAAAACTACTTACTTAATTTTAAAAAACCCATATTACCAAATAACATAGTTTTATTCCAAAACTAGTCTAAAAGTTATGATGGTCTCTAGAGTTAAATACGGAGATATTCATTACCTAAAACTTGTCTGAAATTTTGTCTGATGGACACTGAAATTTGAAAGCCTTGTTCTGAAAAACATATCTGAAAATAGAAGGCAGACTGTGGTCCCAGGGTTATGGTTTTTATAGTCTGCTTACACTAATCGTATCCAAAATATTACATATTACTATTTAGTGCAGTTTGATTCAATCAATCATAAGCTAATTTGATAAAAATATGATTTCATTAGAAAGACTATTTCAAAGCATCACCTTTCTGTACAGGGCAATGAAGTTAACAGGGTTTGTAAAATGTATTTTGGTTATGCCCAAATTTGACTGAATCACAATCAAGTTAATTATTGTACATATTCCATCCTTGCGGAAATGATGTTTTATTTTCAACACCTGAATTTTAAAGCATCTTTTCTTAGGGGGTGAGTGTGGAAGGGGATGAGGTCATTATAGAAATTGAAGCCTAACTAGCAAAACTAAACTGTTAAAAGCACATTGGGGGCTTCCCTGGTGGCGCAGTGGTTGAGAATCTGCCTGCTAATGCAGGGGACACGGGTTCGAGCCCTGGTCTGGGAAGATCCCACATGCCACGGAGCAACTAGGCCCGTGAGCCACAACTACTGAGCCTGCGCGTCTGGAGCCTGTGCTCCGCAACAAGAGAGGCCGCGACAGTGAGAGGCCCGCGCACCGCGATGAAGAGTGGCCCCCGCTCGCCGCAACTAGAGAAAGCCCTCGCACAGAAACGAAGACCCAACACAGCCAAAAATAAATAAATTAATTAATTAATAAAAAAAAAAAAAAGCAGATTGGAAGCTGTTTCAGGCTACTGATAGCTGTCATTATTTAGAAGTCATTGCAATATAAAATTAATGATGTCAGAGCTGAACAGTAACTCCTTTCCCTGTTAAAAGCAAGGAACAAAGAGAAAGGTAGTGCATTTGTAAAGATGGCACCTCTTCACACTGGTGTGGAGCTCCAGCTGAGCTTTAATTTTTATAGGATTGAGAGTCTGATGTTCTATATTTACAGTAAAGCTAGTGTACCATTCATTTTCTAATGTTTGCCATCTGTTTCCTCTCATAATTACTGCTTAACAAAGAAAAGAGTTGGGGTGGGCAGAGAATCATCAATAATGTGACAGTTTGCACCAGCAAGTATACTGGCTCCCATCATAATATAAGAAGACTACACTAAATAATAATAATACTTTGTGGTGTTTACATGCAGATAAAACAAAGTAATGCAACAGTATATCCCCAAACTTGATAAAGAACATTTTAACTCCAGCTCTATCAGCAGCCCCAGTTCTGTCTGTGGGCTATATGTGAGGCTAAATTTAGATTGCCTCCTATGATTTTGATTAAAATTACCTTATTCCTGGATGTGAATGGAAAGCCAAGGTGGTAAAAAGTTTGCCAGAATTTCAGAAAGATTGTTCGTAAAATATAAGTATGGGCTCCTTTGGTGTGATGATAGCCCTCTACCACTCTTTTCTTCAAGACGTTTAAAGTCTGTAGGGATTAGTGACGTCCTAATAAAACAACATATGTTAGGCTCTTTTATAGATGAAATATGCATACAATGTTCAACGTTGATGATCCTTTTAATTTTTTCATAATAGCATTTATGACTAAAAATGTAATGATGAGACATTAAGAGCAAAAATTTGGTTTCTGGCTAATAAAATGGAACTTGGTTGAAACCATGAAAATTACTAATTGAAAAGTTTTTAGTCAAATATATTTATTGCCCTTGGTTTAGTCACAATTGTTCCTGTTTTGTAATTGAATTATTTTTAAATATCATGGAACTTAATTCAGTCAAACTTCATATGTTTCATTCTCATCTGAGAAAGCTCACTCCTAAGAGGAAATAAAAATAAGTCAAAGAAATATCTAAATCAAAACTTCTCCAATCGCTGAAACTTGAAAATATTAAAAATTAGTGCTCTAGTTTTCATACTAAGCTTTCCCCATACATCTTAGCAATCATAATGTTTTACCTTGAAATATATTTGAGGGAAAAAATTACAATAATGAGTGAAAGATAATTCCCTTTCTATGGAAGTGAAATGTAGAAAATACTTTAATTCCTTTGTGACTGAGAGCAAACTCCATCAGAAACAAAATTCTAATTTCATATCATATATGTGTGTGTGCGTATATATATATATGTATGTGTGTGTATATAGAGCTTTAATTTTTATAGGATTGAGAATCTGTTGTCATTGAATAAAAACTCAGTGACTAATTACCTGGCCTGAGAAATCTTAATGCATTATTCTCTGTCTTCTTTCAACTTAGGCCTTTAAAAAAAAAAGTGCTTTTCTTTTTTTTACACTCTAAGTTTATCTCTAAAGGGAGAGATTTTTATTAAAAAATAAGAAAACATTACCAAATAATTATGCTTGTCTATTAATTATTTCTGTCATTTCTTTCCTTTGTTACTGGAATAATTTAGCTTTGGGTCTGTAAATATTCTGTTCTAGCATTTTTTTTGAGGGTGCATACCCAGCAATTAATGGAACTTAAGAGCTGATTCTCTACATTTCTAAATTTTAGTTTTTCTTTAAAGTCATAGGGAGCCTAAAATGGTATATTATTGCCATTTAAAGGAATATTTAAATATCTAGAACACAGAGGTCCATATAAAAATTTCAACTTAATCAGATTAAACATTTTTTAAAGAAAATCAGAATGAATTAAATGATTTTAATTTTTTTTTAAAGAAATCCACTTTTTTATCACTAGTTCATTACATCTCGAGATGATTTATTTTTCCAGTTTGGGTACTTTTCAAAATAGAATTTTTATTCAGCATTTTTATTTGTGAAGCCAAATAAAAAGTTCTATCAAAATGTCCATATTTTTTAAGTGGGGATGAGGCAAACTTCAAATTTTGGATTTTATGAAATGCTTGATTTATCTGTTATTTAATAGAGATAGATTTTCATTGAAAATATTATTATTTAAAAAATTTTAAAAAGCCAAGAGTAAGCTTCAGGATTCATTATCTAATTATGGCTGGTGATGCACTTTTTTCAAAAGTATGTATGTGAGTGTGCATGTGTGTGTGTATTCATATATACATAAATGTATATATCTATGGATATATTAATATATATTATGTATAAAACATTTAATTAAATTCAAATACAATAATAGTTAACATTATATAAACATATACATGCCAAAAATTTTTTTAAATTGTCAATTAAAGAAATTCACCAAAGTTGAATTTATTAAAAAAAAAGAAAATTATTTTCTTTTATATATTATCTTTTCTATGTAGCTATTCAGAATTTTTAAAAGCATGTTATATTTTAGAACCTGGGTAGGAAATATCTGAACTAAGATCATCTTTTAGTGTCAGAATGTAAAGAAGTATTCAAAAAAAAAAAAAAAATCACAACAATGTAGGTATGTCAGAGACACAGAAGCCAATGTCCAAAGGTGTAAAAGTTGAGCAAGAAAATAAAGTAGCATTGGATAATAATTCGAAGTATAAAATAAATATCTATGAGTCCACACTGATATGAATAAATAGATGGAGGAGAACAGGCAGATCTCCCACGCAGGAGAACTTATGTAAGTACTCAAAAAGGTAGAGTTTAATTCCTCACGCCTTAAGTGTGTGCTATACACAATCACTTCATTCCAAAAAGTACAATGTGGAAAGAAGAAAGAAAAGAGTAACTTAACTTTATAGTGGAAAAAATTGACAAATAATATCTCAGCCAGGTGATCAAGGTCAACATCAACATCGAAAAGTCATGTAGATAGTATGTACCCTTGATATGATGTGATGAGAATGACACTTTACCACTGTGGTCATCTGTCCCAAAACACATAACTTCATTATAATCTTGATAAAAATGCCTGACAAATCCCAATTGTCTGTTAATCCATAAAATTACTGACCAATAATCCTCAAAATTGTCAAGGTCATCAAAAACATGTAAAGTACGAGCAAATGTCACAGCCAAGAGAAGCCTAATGGCACACATAGATAAACTAGGTAAGATGCATCCCGGTTAATATCCTGGAACAAAAAAAGGACATTAGGTAAAAATTAATGAAATCTTTATAAGACATGGGATTTAGTTAATAATAATGTATCAAAACTGGTTCATTAACTGTGAAAAATGTATCATAGTAATATGTAAGATGTTAATAATAGGGGACACTAGGGGTGGTATACATGAGACTTCTCTGTACTATCTTCATAATTTTTCTTCAAATTTTAAATATTATAACTAAACAACACTCCAAGTACTAAAATTAGAGGAGAAAAATATTAGTCACACAATATTCATGACTTTCCTCATGAACAAAGATCACAAATAATTTAAGCCATATATTCTGCAGAAATAATTTTAAAATTTCTATTATAAGAATATTACTTTCCCATCTAATTCCAAAAAAAAAAAAAAATAGTTGTTTTAGTTAGACATTTCAACTAGGGTAGGAGAAGACATTGTGTGCCATGAAATAGGAGCAGAACAAAATGTGGCAATTTATACTGAGTCACTCAAAATCAAAAAAAAATCTTATTATTCTATTTTGCTTGTCTTTGAGCTATATTATTTTATTCTATTTTGTTTGTCTTTGAGCTATATTATTTCCACCTTAAGACAGATAAATGAGGCACTTTATTCATATAGACATTATTAGAGATAGGACAGTATTTACTTCTGATCTGGCAGACTCTTGTAGAATATGAATGATTCCGAATGACAGAGACTATAAAGAATTTATTTCAGAAAGCGTGTTGATATTCTCAAGATTTTTGCTTTCCTAAGTAACCCAACGTGAATGGAACAAAATGTTTCCATGGTGGCCCACTTCAAATGTAACCGTCTGTACTTTTTAAGATGTAAAGTATAAACATGGTAGAAAGTGTGTCTACTATTTTAATCCAAACACAATTAAACCAGAGTTCATTCCTGTGGTTCTACAGCAGTAGTCCCAGAATTCTGCACATTTTTTTTTATCATCTTATGAACTTATTTCTAGCCTATGACACTTTTCCCTCCCACATTGACTACAAATTCTTTCTACTTTGCTCTTAGTGTCTCCAAAACATGTTCCTTTGAGTATTTTGTTTTTGTGTTTGTTTGGGGTGCTCTTATTAAATTACAGATATTCACATGTATTTTTTGCAATTCAGTTTTCAGAAAATACTCACTGGGAAATTTAAGAAGTGCTTTACTCCCACCCACTGTGCAGCTATGTGCTGCAGGCCAAACATAATTAAAATTATTGCAGTCCTCTGAATCCTAGACTCTTTTCTAACAAATTAGCATGCCAGAAAATGCCAGAAAAAAATGCCAGAAATGCATTTTTTAAAATGCCAGAAAAAAATGAGCCAAGCTGACACTGCTAGATGAAAACCATTGGTAAGCTTTCTCTATTTCTACCTTCGTAAGACCCTTTCAATTCTGAACTCCTAACAGTTCGTTAAGGTCTTTACAGAAACGTTGACAAATTAGATTGGACCACAGAATTTGGATATTTTTGTTCTATTTTTTTTGGCTAATTTATGCACTTGTACTAGTAGACCAGAACCCCAATATCTTTTTGTCCTATTCATAACACAGGTAATTTCTTATTTTGCAATCTCACTCTCTTTTTAATTTTATAGATTCTTTATTTCTTTTTATAACTTTTTATATGATGGTACTTTGGCTTATTTAATCATTCAGTATATTTTAGTAAATTCAGACTATATGTCAGGTGTACTATGAAGTGCTAAGAATATAAAAAAACACACACAAAAAAATACAATCCTGTATGGCAGGGAGCTCACAGTCAAATGTGGCACAAGAACAAAGTAGATAATTAAAATAACTAATTGAAAATTAAGTAATATACTTGCAGTTCTTTGCATCTTTCCCCTGTCTACTGACTAATATATTTTTGACATTTCAAAGCTTTCCCTCACCTTAAGATTACAGACATCGTCTGGCTCAAACTAAAATTAGTAGTAACAATCAGAACAGGCAGACCAACAGAGATTTTCATGAAATGATGAGTTCCAAGTGAGATCCTCATCAATCTTAATTTCAAAAATCAGGGCTGTCAGTATTGTTTACCTGGATCCTCAGTAGCACTCTGTGAACAGTGCTTCTTAATCAGGGTAAATGTTCTCAAGGAATATTTCAGTCCTGTTCATTCACCACTGGCCCCTTCTAATTGTACTTCCTTGGCCATTCTACCAGCAATAATAGGTTGCATTGAAAGATACATCGCCTTTAGAGTCAGATGGACTTGGGTTTTATTCCTAGTTTCATCATATTGCTAGTTGCACCTTGGTTGAGAAAAATTATGAAAATTTCCTGAGAGTCTGTGAGAGCTCTTAGTTTAGAAAACAACGATTCTCAGTCAGGTGTCATTTTACATCCCAAAGACATTTGGTAAGATCTAGAGCCATTTTTGATTGTCACAACTGAAGGGTTACTACTGATATCTGGTTCATAGAGACCAAATATGCTGCTTAACATTCCACAATGAACAGGACAGCCCCTGTCAGCAAAGAATTACCTGGCCCCAAATGTCAGTGGGGCCTGTAAGAAATCCTTTGTATTACTTTACAGGAGTTGCCATAACAAAATAGCACAGACCAGGTGGCTTAAACAGCAGAAATGTATTTTCTCACAGCTCTGAAGGCTGGAAGTCCGTGATCATGGTGGCAGCGGGTTTGGGTTCTTCTGAGACCTCTCCCCATGGCTTGCAGATGGTCACCCTGTTGCTGTGTCTTCACATGGTCCTTCCTCTGTGTGAACGCATCCCTGGTGTCTCGTCTCCTTCTTACAAGAACATCAGTCATATTGTATTAGGGCCCTACCGTAATGGTCTTATTTTAACTTAATTACATCTTTCAAGGCCTTTTCTCCAAATAAAGTTATGTTCTGAGCTACTGGGAGTTGGAACTTCAATATATGGATTTTGAAGGAACACCCTTTAGCTCATAATATCTTGTCTAAAACACTGACTGGTCTATACTCAACCTTCAGTTACTATCTCAGTAAACTGTAACTCCTTCCTTTCAGTTATTCAAGGCAAAGGCTTTGGAGTTATCCTTTTGATTTCTACCTCATGTATTTTCTTTATCTTGTTAAGTTTTGAAAGTATATCCAACATCTGACCACAGGTTTTTCATTGTTACCATCCTCGTCTGAGCCACCATATCAGTTAGCTATTGTTAATAAACCACCAACCACACAACTTCAGTGGCATACATATAACAATAAACATTTATTCTTATAAATTTGCTGGTTGGTTGGTGAAACTCTGCTCTAGGCTGTGATGGCTGGACATTGATGAACAAGTAGGGCTCAGCTCAGTGGGCCAACACCCTGTGTCCCTCATCTTCCTCCTGAGACCTGGGCTCCAACTGAGGCACCCTGTTTTAATGGAGATTGCAGACGCATGAAAGAACAAAGGGAAGCTTACAAGATCTCTCAAGGCTTAGGATCAGAATTGGCTAAGCCCCAGTTCAAGAGGTGGTACGGTACCCTCCACTCATGATGATGTTGCAGCAGCAGGAGTTTGATGTGGGAAGGAATGAAATATTTTGACCAAACATTTAATCTATCATAGTAGTAGAAGGAGAGTCATGCCTCTGGTATCTACAGAAGAATTTATACTGGCTAGTTTGGAGTAACTTAACCAACTCAGAAAAAATCATTATTACTAGCAGGATGGTATCTGCTCTTGGCCACAGACCCTACCCAGTGGCTAAGAAAGGGTAGGCTTAGCTAAAACCCCCTAAAATGAAGTACGTTACATAGAGGAGGTAAGATTTCTTATATTATGAAGTGGAAGAAACTTAGTCTCCTTAGGAACCTTATTCTCAGAGTATACAAAGCAGTGAGATGAGTATAATTCAAGTTAAAAAAAAAAAAAACTGATGAAGATGTTAATAGTTTACTTTGTTGTGTTCTCCAAATAAATCTAGAAAAAATAAAGCTTATAAATATTATATATATGTGTATATATTTATATTTAATATTTTAATCATATATATATCGTTTCTCCAATCTCCTTTACTTAATTTATTCACTAGAAAATAATATGATCAGCTATAAATGAAAGATTTTTGTTTTCCATGGTTTTAAAAAATATTTTCTTATTGCCTTGTATTGTTAAATGTTTTTAATGCCTAGTATTTTTATTTCTATACCATTGACACTTTAATTTTATGGACTTATTTTAAACTTCAAATTTCAAAAGCTTATGTGTCTATTGGTTCACACTCATTCTAGGAATATTTTCTAGAGATTTAAATAGCAACTCCCTTCTGAAAGAAGAAAAGGTTTGTTTATTATTGTTTTGATTCAAATGGCATGTATACCATTTTGGAGAACATACTGCTGACAGTATTCATTTTCAACTCATTATCAGTTTTACACAGCCCAGCATGTCAGAGTTGAGTGACTATTTTATAAAGATGTGGCTCTTTTCTTAAGAAGAAATGATAATTGTAAATTCTTAGAATGTAAAAGGCACCATAATCACTTTATCCCTGGTGTAACATTAATAGAGTTTGTTTAATAAATCAAGTTTATTGCTTGTTATAAGCCTAGGATGCTGGGTTGCTTTATACTTGCAATCATATCTGCGTGGTGCAGTTTTACCCCTTTATGGCTGCTAGTTGCAAAGACATGAATAAAGATTAGGTAACAACAAAATCTGGAACATAGGCCAGTTGCTTTAAAATTGTAATTTTATTACCGTTAAATCAGCAATTTGGGGGCATGTTAAATTTTGGCAAGGTTTCCAAAATATAAACCTTATATATCATAAACTATAATTATAGGTTGTTTTAGAGAGACAGTTCGCATTAGAAAGGTGCAGTATTACTCTGTTATAGTCATTATAAAAGCGATTTGAATATAAACAATTTACTGAGTGAGGCATGGCTCCAGAAGCCTCCAAAATATATCTTGTCTTCTCTAAACCATCAGTGAAATATCCTAGAGAGGGTTTCAATAAAGATGGTTTGAACCCATCTTAAGTCAGATTCAGGTCTGAATAGCTTCTTAGGCATTTATCTGTTACGTCTGCTCCGGAGGAAATATCACCTCCTGTTGCAGTACTCTCCTCCCTCAGGCTTAGAAATGCTTCACATAGCTGGTACATGTAGTTACTCCAGCTGCTCCAAAATCCCAGTAATAAACTTGGCTTTTGTTTCTGGGGAATTTAAAAAATTTACTCATTTCTCTTCACTGAAATGGATGAGAGGTTGGAAAACGAACAGACACCCTCTTTGGATCTACTCTAAATTAAAGAAATTGATAAATACAGACAGGCATATATGTGCACAAGCTTACACACTCACACAAACACACAGATCAAGGGAGAAAATGATTCTTCTTTTATGTCTGCTAATTTTCACAAAAGTGATGCCAGCCAGGAAACACTTGACGTGGATGAATGTTGCAAACACACTCTGTTTCATAACCTCAACCCTTTATTCCATTACTTATACAATATTTATTTGGCACCACTCTGGTGTCAGTCACATGAATCTTGTTGAGTGCCTATAATTCTAAAAGTCGGTTCGTTTTAGTTACTTGTCACAGAAACAGTAGGTGATGCTGACATTTAAAGTTCCTGTCTCATGATAGGAGTGCACAGACAACAATGACTGAAATGGAAGGAGGCAGTATTCATGCCTCTGGAGGAATTATCAGATCATCCAGTGTAAAACTTGAAACACCAACATATAGTCTCCAAACTCTCTCTTCTGCAGGCTTGATTTAAACTGCCAATAGTGAAATATTGGCATTCATTGATACAAGCTTTCTGGATTTATCTCTGTTTTCTGGTACAGAAAACAGTCTCAGGTTCACTTGGCTAGAGGGCCTGTCAAGAAGCTCCCTGATAAATGAGTCATACAGTTGGAATGATCTGATGAGAGAAAAGGGAGAGGGAGATTGGAGAAGTGACAGTGATGATTCAACACCCTCTATAAGCCGGGTACTTTGCTCATTTGCTATATGTACCATATTATTTAACAGTCATCGCAAACCTATGACAAAAATTTGAATTATAGTTAATAGATAAGTAAACTAAGATCAGTTAACGTATTTTAAGTCATATGTCTTATAAAAGTTAAATCTAAGTCTAATAAATTTGGTCAGATTCTAAAAACAAGACTCCTAGGAAAAGCAAATGTATACATTTTGGATGCATTAATAGTTCTGGGAAACTTCCATGAAAAATATTTGCCAAAAAAAGGACAGAAAAGAAAAGAGAGCTTTACATTCTGGTCCTGGCTTGAAGTTCCTTAATCAGCTTAGACAGCACCTATATAAATGATAAAAGTCAGAAGTGGAGTAAAAACTAAAATTTGGCTTTGAGGAAGATCAATAGCTTAAACATATTTTAAGTTTACTTTTTTTTCAATTTGTTACGTTAAATTGATTAGCAAATGTAAAAAAGTAATAAAGCAAGGGTAAAAAAGTAATAAACAGAAACCTCCACTAAATAGAGTGTGAAGACCAGAATAGGGGAGTTTTCACACCCTCTGATCATAACAGAGCCCCACAGGAAGAAGAAAGACTCCTTCCCTGGCAAGGACTCAGCCAATGAAAAGCCATGGACTCTTTAGTTACTATAGGCCTCCCGACTTCCTTTTCCTCTCTATAAAAGCATTCTCTTTTCCTTGCCATGCAGAGACTTACACTGGCTCGCCATGGTTGCAGACCCCTAATTGCAATTCTCTGCTGATCCCAAATAAATCCATCTTTGCGGGAGCAATAACTGGCAGTCTAGTTGTTTCAGGTCAACACAGTAAATTATGTGATGTATTACGGACATAGCTTGACCCTAGGGAAGTCAGAAACATGGCCTCATCCCTCAGGGAGTTAACATTCTAGTTTTAGTTAACTATAGTAAATAATATAAAACACTCCATCTTTAACAATATAGAACGGACATCAAACCGCATAATATTTGTTATAGTTTTCTATCCCGGTTGTAAAAAATTACCATATATTTAGTGGCATAAAATGACACAAATGTATTATATTATTGTTCTGGAAGACAGAAGTCCAAAATCAGTCTTCAAGATGTTCATAGAGCTTGCTTCTTCTGGAGGCTCTAGGAAAAAAATGTGCCTTTTACAGTTTCTAGAAGCTGCCTGCATTCCCTGGATCATGGACTCTTCTATTTTCAAAGGGCATCACTCCAATCCCTGCTTTTTTTGTCCATCTCCTCTCTCTCTAACATTGCCCTTCATACCTTCCTCCTGTAAGTACTCTTGTGACAACATTGGGTCCATCTGGACAGTGCAGAATAATCTCCCCATCTCAAGATCTTTAATTTATTCAGGTCACGAAACTTCTTTTGTCACTTAAAGTAAGGTATTCACAGGTTCTAGAGATTAGGACAAGGGCATCTTTGGGGACCGTTATTTTGTCCTTAAATGCTATATAAGTTAGAAGAGGGAAATCAGATAATTCAAAGCACTTTTCACTCCTATAACTTCACGTTTCCAAATTTTTCAGTTTACAGTGTCTCATCCCTCTAATCATAAAAGTCATTTTAAGTGCACTCTCCCTAGCCAAGTTTTTTTAAGTTGTTCAAATAGATTGTGCTCTTCCTCTGCAAAGGTTTTGAAATTACATTTCCTGGGGCCTAAAATATTATTAATCTCCCCAATACTTCTGTTGTATAAGAGTTTTCATAAAGTTTTATTTGTGTAATTAGTTTATTTGCGTAACTTCCACTTATGCAACTGAAACATAAACTCTGTGAATGCAGGGATCATGTCTGTCTTGTATTAGAGGTTAAATAAGGGTATGTTTATTCAATGAATGAATGAATGAATGAGTAAAATAGATAAATAAAACTCTTGCTCACTTGGTATTACGAACTACAAAATGGCAGGAATGCACTCAAATTTTAAGAGCTTACTTCCCAGGTATTCTTTTTTTTCTATCATTAAGAGGTAGTCTCACGTTTTTCTAAAGGAGAGACACACTAGAAATTAAAATAAGAAAATGCTATAATACACTCAGCAAAAGTCAATGCTCTGTGTGTCCCCAAGGCGAAGACCTTAAGATTATCTCCCAAAGGTCACACAAGTGGCCTTCATTATCTTGGTACATTTGCCAGAATCCTGGATCTTGCCCTCTGGCTTAGAAATTGATTTTGTCAGCATACACAGAGCAAATTCATCTCTCATGAGTGGATTTACATTAAATAAGCATACAAGTCTTATGCCAATATATTAATTTACAGTGAGATATATTGTCACAGATGCTGGAATATTTAAGTCTGCATAAGTAGTCCATTTGCTCCCTCTAAATGGTCCAATATGGAAGGGAGATAACAAAATTTTGCTTGGTTAGCACAGATTCAAGGATGAAAGCAGTTAGTATTAATGAAATTATTATATATTCTTTAGAAGTGTTTAGGACCCCACGTGACTGCAGATCTACTAAGTTAGTACACAGTCCTGTCAGACACTGACTGGGTGGATGGACATTGCTAATACTTGTTCTATGAATTTCCTCTCCTGTGCTTATTTGACTGAGTGATATTTCTCTGTTATGTATACCCTTTATATAAATTTACACATTCTTCACTAATATTTAAGTTCTTTTAGGCCTACTAGCCATTTTGTCCCTTTAAGATGGTTTCTATAACTTTGATTTAATCAATTAGATTTTCATTGTTTTTTTCTCTCTAATGCTTACCTTATTTACATCATTCCTAAGTCCTTCAAGAAAGAAAATTGCACACTTTGGTTAAAAACTTCAATTTTTATATAGTCCTTACAATTACTAGACATTTGTGAATGCATTAAAAATAGCTTTTAAAATACTGTAGGGATCATATTCTGAAAAGATAATTTATTGAGATGCCCCAAAATTATTTTTCCAATGTTCTTAAAAATCTATGAAATACCCAATTTGATAGATATTTTACAATGAATAATGTTATCATTTGCTAATAATCTGTGACCTCCATATAAAAATTGTCATCTACTCTTATAGACTCTGTTTACACAGTGAAGAACAAGTAAATAAGGTCTTTTTTCATGAAGTTTACATTCTATTGGGGGAGGCAGAACATAACACAAACCAATAAACAGGCTAAAAATGTCATGAATAAGTGATTTGATTGAGAATGATCATATGAAAACTATTTTAGATGTTCACTTAGCGAAGGTTTCTCTTCAGAGGTAATGCTTCAGATGAAATAGCCATGAGAGGATAGCAGCCATGTGGCCATTAGGGCTCAGAAAAAAGAACAACAAAAACCCCAAATATAACAAACCTAGAAAGTGTTTCTAGTGTAACAAACCTAGGAAGATTAGTGAGCAAGGGAAATAATTTTAAGAGAGAAGACAAGAAAAGTAGGCAGGAAACAAATCCTCTCCGGCCTTGCAGGTCAAGGTCAAGACTTTGGCTTTTAATCTCAGTGTCATAGAAAGTCACCGGAAGCCTTCCAAATGAAGAGTGAAACGATATGATTTGTATTTTTTAGAAGATGGCTTTGTCTGCTGTCTGGAGAATGGATTATAGAAAAGCAAGAGCTAAACTCATGAGTCCTTTGGGGAGGTTACTGCCACCATCCAGATGACAGAAGATGAGGACTAGAATTATGGTTGCAGTGGTAGAAGTGGCGAGAAGTGGTCAGGTTTGAAATATCTTTTGCAGCTGGAAAGGACACGACCACTTGTTAGCTTGTTGTGGAGCCTGAGAGCAAGCACAGGGGCAGGAGTGGTTTGTGGATGGTGTCATTACAATATTACTCTCCTTTCTGTCCCCAAGACTTAAGTGCAGAGTCCATCTGACATCTGAGGGATGGAACAATCTAAGTTACTAGCAATCTAACATTACTTCTGTTCACATGCCTCAAATTGAGATAATCGTTATTCCGCCCAAATACTCTGCACTTTGGTATTTCTGCTGCTTTCTTTTTTTTTTAAATAAATTTATTTATTTATTTATTTTTGGGTGTGTTGGGTCTTCGTTTCTATGCGAGGGCTTTCTCTAGTTGTGGCGAGTGGGGGCCACTCTTCATCGCGGTGTGCGGGCCTGTCACTATCGCGGCCTCTCTTGTGTGGAGCACAGGCTCCAGACGCTCAGGCTCAGTAGTTGTGGCTCACGGGCCTAGTTGCTCCACGCCATGTGGGATCTTCCCAGACCAGGGCTCGAACCCATGTCCCCTGCATTGGCAGGCAGATTCTCAACCACTGCGCCACCAGGGAAGCCCTCTGCTTCTTTCTAATGCACTTCACTCTGCCTAGAAGGATCTTGCTATTCATCCCTGCCTCTCAAAACTCTATTCATTCTTTAAAAATTCAAACAAGTGCTAACTCTTATCAAAACTTTTCTGAATCCTGTAATTGGTATCTTCCTCTTTAGAATACCCAAGAACTTGACTTACAACAACTCTTAAATTATTAATAGTACAATGCATTGGAGTTATTTGAGCAATCATCTCTTCTATTATCTACTCAGGAGAATGAGTATTGCTTTGCATTTTTATACTTTATATTTTTGTACATTATAATAGCCATTCTTTTTATATCCTGGATATTCAGAAAAAAGTAGGATAAGTAAAATAAAAGTCCACAATCAGTTCAGAGTTAGTTCCACTATTTTGGCAAAAACTAAAAATTTAAACTGGCTTAATAACACACTGTAATTCATTTTTGTATAATAAGACCAAATACAAAGAATTTTTTTTGTTTTTAATTCATCTGTAACTGAGGGAGCTGTCAGAAGAATTTGCCTCTCATCAGAGGCAGCCCACACCCAATTAAATTTAAATAGGAGGAACAGGGCCGGCCACAGTAGGGTAAGAAAGCATAGCCGTCATATGTGAATTAGAGCCAACTCTGAAAGGTCTTTCCAGCTCCAGAGCTTTCTGTGGGGTTGGTGTTTTACACCTTAACCACTGTTCAATTTCTATCTGGACCATCCTGTTTCTCATAGTCTCTTACAGGTATTGTTACTAAGTATGCTTCTAATAAATCTTCTGCGCATGAGTCTTTGCCTCAGAGTCTGTTCAACAGGGAGCATGACCTCAGATACAAATAAGTCTAAGTAAAATGAAAGAAGCAAAACCTTTGAGGCAAAATAGTTATCACAAATTAAAACCTGCAGCTTCATAAATATTACATTTATGAACATTAAATTAAGTCCACTCAGAACAAATGACTCTAGAGCAGTGTTTTAGTCAGCTTTTGTGGGGTTTTTCTTAGGTTTTCCAAAATTATATATACGTAATTTGTCCTTTATCCTGCTGAATTAGAAAATTCTAACTCATATGATGTTATGAACTGTAGCAAGCAAGCATATGTGGATATCGATATTCTGGTAAAATATAAATAAAGATTTACTTTTTTTAAGTAAACAAGGTAACAAACAAACAATCAAACTGGAAATGTAGATGTTTCAGATATTAGTAGGGAAAAAATTACTAATTTGAACTTCAGTTGCATTAGCATTTTTCTCTTTAAGTTTGTCCAATCACATGCCATTAGTTTCTCTCTGTAGTGAATGAAGAAAACTCTCAAATGTTGGAAAATTGTCAAGCTCTTGAGTCATTTCCTAAAATACTTGATTTTATGCTTAAAATTAAATGAACTTTCAGCCATGAAGTGAAATTTTAAAAATTATTCAAGATCCTGAATCTTTTGTTAAAAAGCAACACTTGAGCAAGGCTCTTTAAAATATAGAAATAGACTTGACTCTCACCAGTATTGCAAAATGATTTTTTTCATCTCATTCCACTTGTCAAAATTTCGTGTAAGTACATTTCCACACAACAGAGGACAAACTGAACATTGATAAAGCAGATTGAATTCACTGCCCCTTTTTTTTCTCATAAACCAGAGAAAATTTGCTTCAGTCTCAATGCTTTAATGATAGTCACAATTTTCACTAGATCCTTCAAAGTTGTCCCTCACCTTCTATTCTCTCATAATAAATTATTATAAAGTGGTCTTTCCATTAGCTTTCAGGAAAATTCCTTTTCATCTCTAGTAAGTCTTTATAATGAGGGATATATAGTTGTGCTGTAAGCTCTTTAGTGAATTAGTCAGACTGAAGTGACTAACAAAGTTCCCTGGTGCATATGCCAATTTTAAGATGATGACGATTATTATTTAGAGTGACTTCTAAAACTATATGTTATTATAGTAACTTTGTTTTCTTATATTTATATATACCAATATACTTATATATATGTTATATATAATTATATAAATAAATTATGTTTCTAAGGTATATTTATGTATACTTATCAATATATAAATATAACATTTTAATCTTTACATCTTATTCATATTACATAGAGTGACTTCTAAAGCTATGCATTATTGGTGGAAATGTAAAAAATTTAGTGTCTTTCAGAAAATTAACTTGAAAGTAATTTTTTAAACACTAAAAATATTTCTTCTACTTAACAATTTTATTGAAGAATTTAATCAAAGGAGATTTAAGACATGGAAAGAAAGATTTGTGAACAAACATTGATTTAATAATACTAGAACGGGGCTGAATAAAATATGTCAATGTGATAAAATATTCAACCATTAGCTATTGTACAGGAATAATTATAATAACATGAGATAAAGATGCATGAAACATGAACACCAAGATACAAAATTATTCATACTTGTATGCAATCTAATGGAAATGGATATAGGAATGTTTGTGTATGTGTGTGTATCTGAGTGTGTGTTTAGTTGCTGGTTTTCTTTTTCTTTCCACTGTTATATAACATTTCATGATGAATGTGGTTTATATCTATTATGTAAAACTGTCACACTAAAAGTTCTGTTTTATCAAGAGAAAGACTTGCTGGTTTCAGAGCACATTGAAGATTAGGGGAAATTTTTTTGAAAACTGGGGAGTGCCTAGTATGGGGATAGAATAGAATAGGAGAGAGAAACATTCTCCAAAACGATGCACTAAGAGCAGTGATATGGACAGAGTTAGACTAAGAGGGTTATTGATTGTGCTTGTTTTCTTTTTGTTGTAGTTGTTGTTTTCTAAAGGCATATACGTACATACATATATATATATATATATATATATATATATATATATATATATAAAACAAATGGATTCAAAAGCATTGTAATTTGGGTGTTTATTTTATATTTAAACTCAAGTTAGCCAGATTATTTTCAGATTAGAGAAGTTATCATTTGAACAAAAAAACTAAACTGTAAATAACTAGTGAACAAAAGTGTGTGTGTGTATATGTATATATGTGTGTGTATATATACATATAAATTGTGTTTCAAGGAATTGGCTTACACGATTGTGGGGGCTAGCTAGGTGAACTGGAAACTCTCAGGTAGAGGAGCTGAAGCTTCAGTCCACAGGCAGAATGTCTTCTTAATCAGGAAAACCTCGGTTCTGTTTTTAAAGCCTTTCAACTGCCTGGGTCAGGCCCATCCAGATTATGGAGGACTCGAAGTCATCTGATTGTAGATGTTAATCAATTCTGCAAAACACCTTCATAGCAACACCTAGGTTAGTATTTGATTAAATAACAGGGAACTAAAATCTAGCCAAGTTGATACATAAACCTGATCATCACAAGTACTGTGAAACATGAAATAGTGCACTTGAAAAGCAAGAATAGTAGGAAATGCTAATATTGACCTACCTTGCTTGATGAAAATACACAAACCAAAACATTTTGGTTATATGCAAGCAGGTGGAAAATTCACATTTCAAGGCTATAATTAGAATTTTTATCTCTAATAAATTGGCAAATCTGTCTTTTCCAAAACTATAACTTCAAAATATCACTTTTTAAATGATCATATTTAGTTTGTTTTGTGGTAGAAAAGTCATTAGGCTTGGAGAGAAAAACAAAAAAAAAGCTGGAGTCAAATGAAAATATAATAACTTTTTAAGCTCTGTTATAAAAAAGTGATGAATTCAACTGTGGTTAGGTGAAATTTTGTATATATATATATGCATATTTATTTTAAAATTTTAAATTTTTAAATTTTAAATTGAAGAAAACATGTGAAATGCTTTATGTTATTGACCCAAGCACAAAATCCTAAAAGACCAACCAATTTATTTATTAGTCCATATCACAGCATGTAACAGTGAATTTCTGATTTGGTTTAATATATCTTTATTTTGGTTAAATATATCTTTAATATATCTTTAAATAATTGTATTCTGTTCTTAATAACTGGTAATTTGAACTCAGCTGACATTGATTTGGGAGGTAGTAAGTCTTTTGTGGTTTTCTTCAATTTGGGTACTGTAGAATTCTTTAGAGCATATATCATGTATATAAAGTTATTGAAATTAAAGCTACTACTAATTCATCTCAAGAAATTATATACAAAATATATAAGAAGTGGTTGTTTTAACATGGTTATTGTTGCTAGGCAAGTTACTCCCCTGGGATCTCTATACCCAGTACGTATGTCTCATTTTCTTAAATCTCACAGAGGTGACAGCACACTGAAACACTGTCATGAATATAGTTCATTGATATTAACTATTTTGGTAGCAGTATCTTGAAGCTATATAATGTAGCTTTTTTGTGCGTGGGTTTAGGAGTGAACTACATATTACAAATCTGAGATAAAATGTTCACATATAGCCATAAACAAATACTCATTTATGTCCCAGGATTCCAAATTTAAACTCTAAAAACATCAACCAGCAATTTCTGAAGTACAATAAAAAGGCTGGGGTGGGGGGGGCAAGTAGACACAAGCACATGCATCAATATTGTATTTAGGTAACATTTTACGCCTTGGGTGAGACTAAAGACAAACTTTTACATTAATCAAAATAAGTCTTAAAATGTAATCAATTGCATAATTTTATTTCCTCTTAGACTATATAAGACATCAGGTCAAATAAATGTGAAAAAGAAAGTAAGTAGGCTCTGAGTGGCTATCAGGGTGGATCCCAGAGACAGGCATGGGATGCTAAGGCTGCTGCTGCAGCCACCAAGAAGCCTGTGTGCAAGCACAGGTCACTATCCACACCTCCCCTCTTGGGAGCCTGTGCAGCCCGCCAATGCCAGGGTCCCGTGACCCAGGGACAACTTTCCCGGGAGAACACATGGCGCACCTCAGACTGTTGAAATGTCACGCCAGCCTCTACAACCGCAGGCTCGCCCCACATTCCATACCCCTCCCTCCCCCCAGCCTGAGGGAGCCAGAGACCCCTGATCAGCCGCTACTTTCACCCTGTCCTGTCTGGGCGGGGAACAGACACCCTCAGGTGACCTACATGCAGAGGTGGGGACAAATCCAAAGCTGAACCCCAGGAGCTGTGCAAACAAAAAAGAGAAAGGGAAATTTCTCCCATAAGCCTCAGGAGCAGTGGATTAAATCTCCACAATCAACTTGATGTACCCTGCACCTGTGGAATACCTGAATAGACAACGAATCATCCCAAAATTGAGGTCATGGGTTTTGGGAGCAACTGTAGACTTGGGGTTTGCTTTCTGCATCTAATTTGTTTCTGGTTTTATGTTTATCTTACTTAGCTTAGTATTTAGAGCTTATTATCATTGGTAGATTTGTTTATTAATTTGGTTGCTATCTTCATATTTTTTTAGTATATATATATTTTTCCTTTTTCTCCTTTTGTGAGTGTGTATGTGTATGCTTCGTTTTGTGATTTTGTCTGTATAGTTTTGATTTTACCATTTGTCCTAGGGTTCTGTCTGTCCTTTTTTTGTTTTGTTTTTTTGTTTTGTTTTTTAGTATAGTTTTGAGCACTTGTTATCATTGGTGGATTTGTTTTTTGTTTTGGTTACTCTCTTCTTTCTTTCTTTCTTTTTTTTAATTACTTTTTTTAAATTTTTAATAATATATATTTTTATTTTTTATTTTAATAATTTTATTTTCTCTTTCTTTCTTTCTTTCTTTCTTTCTTTCTTTCTTTTTCTCCCTTTTCTTCTGGGCCATGTGGCTTACAGGGTCTTGGTGCTCCAGCCAGGTGTCAGGCCCAAGCCTCTGAGGTGGGAGAGTCTCACAGTGTGAGACCTCCTGGCCCCACATAATATCAAATGGCCAAGGCTCTCTCAGAGATCTCCATCTCAATGCGAAGACCCAGTTCCACTCAACGACCAGCAAACTACAGTGCTGGACACCCTATGCCAAACAACTAGCAAGACAGGAACACAACCCCACCCATTAGCAGAGAGGCTGCCTAAAATCATAATAAGTTCACAGACATCCCAAAACACACCACCGGACGTGGTCCTGCCCACCAGAAAGACAAGATCCAGCCTCATCAACCAGAACACAGGCACCAGTCCCCTCCACCAAGAAGCCTACACACCCACTGAACCAGTCTTATCCACGGGGGGCAGACACCAAAAACAACAGTTACTACAAACCGGCAGCTTGCGAAAAGGAGACTCCAAACACAGTAAATTAAGCAAAATGAGAAGACAGAGAAATACATAGCAGATGAAGGAGCAAGGTAAAAACCCACCAGACCAAACAAATGAAGAGGAAATAGGCAGTCTACCTGAAAAAGAATTCAGAGTAATGATAATAAACATGATCCAAAATCTTGGAAATAGACTAGAGAAACTACAAGAAACATTTAACCGGACCTAGAAGAACTAAAGAACAAACAAACAATGATGAACAACACAATAAATGAAATTAAAAATTCTCTAGAAGGAATCAATAGCAGAATAACTGAGGCAGAAGAACAGATAAGTGACCTGGAACATAAAATAGTGGAAATAACAACCACAGAGCAGAATAAAGAAAAAAAATGAAAAGAATTGAGGGCAGTCTCAGAGACTTCTGGAACAACATTAAATGCACCAACATTCGAATTATAGGGGTCCCAGAAGAAGAAGAGAAAAAAACAGGACTGAGAAAATATTTGAAGAGATTATAGTTGAAAACTTCCCTAATATGGGAAAAGAAATAGTCAATCAAGTCCAGGAAGCACAGAGAGTCCCATAGAGGATAAATCCAAGGAGAAACATGCCAAGACACATAATAATTGAACTATCAAAAATTAAATACAAAGAAAAATATTAAAAACAGCAAGGGGAAAGCAAAAAATAACATACAAGGGAATCCCCATAAGGTTAAGAGCTGATCTTTCAGCAGAAACTCTGCAAGCCAGAAGGGAGTGACAGGACATATTTAAAGTGACAAAAGAGAAAAACCTACAACCAAGATTACTCTACCCAGCCAGGATCTCATTCAGATTTGACAGAGAAATTAAAACCTCTACAGACAAGCAAAAGCTGAGAGAATTCAGCACCACCAAACCAGCTATACAACAAATGCTAAAGGAAATTCTCTAGGCAGGAAACACAAGAGAAGGAAAAGACCTACAATAACAAACCCAAAACAATTAAGAAAATGATAATAGGAACACACATGTCAATAACTACCTTAAATGTAAATGGATTAAACGCTCCAACCAGAAGACATAGACTGGCTGAATGGATACAAAAAAAAAGACCCTGTATGTATGCTGTCTACAAAACACCCACTTCAGACCTAGGGACACATACAGACTGAAAGTGAGGGGATGGAAAAAGATATTCCATGAAAATGGAAATCAAAAGGAAGTTGGAGTAGCAATTCTCATGTCAGACAAAATAGACTTTAAAACAAAGACTACTACAAGAGACAAAGAAGGACACTACATAATGATCAAGGGATCAATCCAAGAAGATATAACAATTATAAATATTTATGCACGCAACATAGGAGCACCTCAATACATAAGGCAAATGCTAACAGCCATAAAAGGGTAAAGTGACAGTAACACAATCATAGTAGGGGACTTTAACACCCCACTTTCACCAATGGACAGATCATCCAAAATGAAAATAAATAAGGAAACATAAGCTTTAAATGATAAATTAAACAAGGTGAACTTAATTGATATTTATAGGACATTCCATCCAAAAACAGCAGAACAGAATACACTTTCTTCTCAAGTGCTCATGGAACATTCTCCAGGATAGCTCATATCTTGGGTCACAGATCAAGCCTTGGTAAATTTAAGAAAATTGCAATCATATCAAGTATCTTTTCCGACCACAATGCTATGAGACTAGATATCAGTTACAGGAAAAAATACTGTGAAAATTACAAACACATGGATGGTAAACAATAAACTACTAAATAACCAAGAGATGACTGAAGAAATCAAAGAGGAAATGAAAAAATATACCGAGAAAAATGGCAATGAAAACACGACAACCCAAAACCTATGGGATGCAGCAAAAGCAGTTCTAGGAGGGAAATTTATAGCAATACAATCCTACCTCAAGAAACAAGCAACATCTCAAATAAACAACCTAACCTTACACCTAAACCAATTAAAGAAAGAAGAACAAAAAAAGCCCAAAGTTAGCAGAAGGAAGGAAATCATAAACATGAGATCAGAAATAAATGAAAAAGAAATGAAGGAAATAATAGCTAAGTTCAATAAAACTAAAAGCTTGTTCTGGGGCTTCCCTGGTGGCGCAGTGGTTGAGAATCTGCCTGCCAATGCAGGGGACACGGGTTTGAGCCCTGGTCTGGGAAGATTCCACATGCCGTGGAGCGGCTGGGCCCGTGACCCACAGTTGCTGAGCCTGCGCGTCTGGAGCCTGTGCTCCGCAACAAGAGAGGCCGCGATAGTGAGAGGCCCGCGCACCATGATGAAGAGTGGCCCCCGCTTGCCACAGCTAGAGAAAGCCCTCGCATAGAAACGAAGACCCAACACAGCCATGAATAGATAAATAAATAATAAATAAATAAATAAATTTTAAAAAAAAAAGCTTGTTCTTTGAAAAGATAAAAAAAATTGATAAACCACTAGCCAGATTCATCAAGAAAAAAAGGGAGATGACTCAAATCAATAGAATTAGAAATGAAAAAGAAGTAACAACTGACACTGCAGAAATACAAAGGATCATGAGAGATTACTACAAGCAACTATATGTCAATAAAATGGAAAACCTGGAAGAAATGGACACATTCTTAGAAAAGCACAACTTCTGAGACTGAATGAGGAAGAAATAGAAAATAGGAAAAGACCAATCACAAGCACTGAAATTGAAACTGTGATTAAAAATCTTCCAACAAACAAAAGCCCAGGACCAGATGGCTTCACAGGCGAATTCTATCAAACATTTAGAGAAGAGCTAAAACCTATCCTTCTCAAACTCTTCCAAAATATAGCAGAGGGAGGAACACTCCCAAACTCATTCTATGAGGCCACCATCACCCTGATACCAAAACAAGACAAAGATGTCACAAAAAAACTACAGGCCAATATCACTGATGAACATAGATGCAAAAATCCTCAACAAAATACTAGCAAACAGAATCCAACAGCACATTAAATGGATCATACACCATGATCAAGTGGGGTTTATCCCAGGAATCCAAGCATTCTTCAATATATGCAAATCAGTCAATGTGATAAACCATATTAAAAAATTGAGAAAAACCATATGATCATCTCAGTAGATGGAGAAAAATCTTTTGACAAAATTCAACATGCATTTATGATAAAAACTCTCCAGAAAGTAGGCATAGAGGGAACTTACCCCAATATACTAAAGGCCATATATGACAAACCCACAGCCAACATCGTTCTCAATGGTGAAAAAGTGAAACTATTTCCTCTGAGATCAGGAACAAGACAAGGTTGTCCACTCTCACCACTATTATTCAATATAGTTTTGGAAGTTTTAGCCACAGCAAACAGAGAAGAAAAAGGAATAAAAGGAATCCAAATCAGAAAAGAAGTAAAAGTGTCACTGTTTGCAGATGACGTGATACTATACATAGAGAATCCTAAAGATGCTACCAGAAAACTACTAGAGCTAATCAATGAACTGGGTAAAGTAACAGGATATAAAATTAATGCACAGAATTCTCTTGCATTCCTATACACTAATGATGAAAAATCTGACAGAGAAATTAAGGACATACTCCCATTTACCATTGCAACAAAACGAATAAAATACCTAGGAATAAATCTACCTAAGGAGACAAAAGACCTATATGCAGAAAAAGATACAACACTGATGAAAGAAATTGAAGATGATACAATCAGATGTAGAGATATACCATGTTCTTGGATTAGAAGAATCAATATTGTGAAAATGGCTATACTACCCAAAGCTATCTACAGATTCAGTGCAATCCCTATCAAATTACCTATGGCATTTTTTATGGAACTAGAACAAGAAATCTTGAAATTTGTATAGAGACACAAAAAAACCCGAATAGCCAAAGCAGTCTTGAGGGAAAAAAACGGAGCTGGAGGAATCAGACTCCCTGACTTCAGACTATACTACAAAGCTACAGTAGTCAAGACAGTATGGTACTGGCACAAAAACAGAAATATAGATCAATGGAACAGGATAGAAAGCCCAGAGATTAACCCACACATATATGGTCACCTTATCTTTGATAAAGGGGGCAAAAATATACAATGGAGAAAAGACAGCCACTTCAATAAGTTGTGATGGGAAAACTGGACAACTACATGTAAAGGAATGAAGTTAGAACACTCCCTAACACCATACACAAAAATAAACTCAAAATGGCTTAAAGACCTAAATGTAAGTCCAGACACTATAAAACTCTTAGAGGAAAACATAGACAGAACACTCTGTGACATAAATCACAGCAAGATCCTTTATGACCCAGCTCCTAGAGAAATGGAAATAAAAACGAAAGTAAACAAATGGGACCTAATGAAACTTAAAAGCTTTTCACAGCAAAGGAAGCCATAAACAAGACGAAAAGACAGCCCTCAGAACGGAAGAAAATATTTGCAAACAAAGCAACTGACAAACATTAATCTCCAAAATATACAGGCAGCTCATGCAGCTCAATATCAAAAAGACAACCCAATCCAAAAATGGACAGAAGACCAATATAGACATTTCTCCAAAGAAGATATACAGATTGCCAACAAACACATGAAAGGATGCTCAACATCACTAATCATTAGAGAAATGTAAATCAAAACTACAATGAGGTAACTCCTCACACTGGTCAGAATGGCCATCATGAAAAAATCTACAAACATTAAATGCTGGAGAGGGTGTGGAGAAAAGGGAACCCTCTTGCACTGCTAGTGGGAATGTAAATTGATGCAGTCACTATGGAGAACAGTATGGAGGTTCCTTAAAAACTAAAACTAGAACTTCCATTTGACACAGCAATCCCACTGCTGGGCATATACCCAGAGAAAACCATACTCAAAAAGACACATGCACCCCAATGTTCATTGCAGCTCTATTTACAATAGTCAGAACATGGAAGCAACCTAAGTGTCCATCAACAGATGAATGGATAAAGAAGATGTGGCACATATATACAATGGAGTATTACTCAGCCATAAGAAGAAATGAAATTGAGTTATTTGTAGTGAGGTGGATGGACCTAGAGACTGTCATACAGAGTGAAGTAAGTCAGAAAGAGAAAAACAAATACCATATGCTAACACATATATATGGAATCTAAAAAAAAAAAAAAAAAAAAAATGGTTCTGAAGAACCTAGGGGCAGGACAGGAATAAAGATACAGATGTAGAGAATGAACTTGAGGACACGGGGGCGGGGAAGGGTAAGCTGGGACGAAGTGAGGGAGTGGCATGGACATATATACACTACCAAATGTAAAATCGATAGCTAGTGGGAAGCAGCCACATAGCACAGGGAGATTAGCTCGGTGCTTTGTGTCCACTTAGAGGGGTGGGATAGGGAGGGTGGGAGGGAGATGCAAGAGGGAGGAGATATGGGGATATATTTTTATGTATAGCTGATTCACTGTGTTACACAGCAGAAACTAACACACCTTTGTAAAGCAATTATACTCCAATAAAGATGTTAAAAAAAAATAGCAAAAAAAAAAAAAAAAAAAGAAACAATGGATAGGCTCTTTTAACTGAAATTCTGCAAAGGAGATAGCACCTCTGAATTGGAATGTAGGTGCAGCAGAGTAACTAATTAGACAGCCATCTGGCACCATTTAGATCAGGGCAGGAAGGCCTCCACCTATTAATAGTCCTTTAAGGCATCATTTTCTTACTGCAGTGTGCTAATTGATAGTCATGTGAGGGCGCTGAGTTAGCAAAGAAGTGTTAAATTATGCTCTGCATATTGTGATTAAGATGATTAGCAGATTACATTATAGGGAGATGTCAAACACAATCGTTAATGTCGCCAACAATGTCAATAATTATATCAGTGAGACCCTAAGTACAGAAATACCTTGTGAAAAATTATTTTCATCAGAAATATTACCACCCTCTCCCCCTCTTCCATCCCACTTCTTTATTTGTCTTGAAAAGTTCAAAAACATAAGAAATGTCATGCCCTATCAAACTGTATTATTGGGGAGAATTGTGGAAGACACATAATTTTTCTTTTTTAATACCTAGCATTGTAGATGAGCCACCAAGGTAAAAGAGAAGAGACAACATGACTGAAAATGCCCTTCATGTCTTGAACTAACTCTGAAATTTGGGCACAGCCTGCCAAGATCATGTGAGTGAGTGAGTCCTGCTTTCCTTCTCAAACACATGATTGCCCAGCAAATCCCAGTTATCGCATGAATTTTACTATTTTTTTCTATATTCATCTGTCAATCACTGCTGCATTACTGATTTTTCCAGCTTCTCTGCCTTCTCTGCCATAATTATCCATAAGCAGGAGAGACAAGGTACTTTTTTCTTTTAAGGGTCATCATTAGAATAGCTTTAAAAAAATGTTGGAGGAGTATCAGGAAGTAAAATATGTATTTTTAAAACACAAAATTGTTCGGGCAATTACAGATCCAATTATTAAATAGACAGAACACTCTAAAGTGTCTAAAATATCCAGTTATTGTGAGGCAAAATGTGCTTCTCCCTATAAGATATAGACTGACTTTTCTGTTCCTCAAAGTCCTTTGGGGACTATTTATCTATGGCCGTTGTCTGGCAGGCAGTTGTTTTGCTAGGGTGTGTGACCAACTTCCACATTCTCCCCTGAGGATTACACAGACTGGACATTCCTATCAGATTGGATTTAGGTGCTTTAAAATGACTTGTGACCAGTAAAGTGTAGAGGTGGCCACTCCACAGACTCTAAATCTTTGGAAGATTATTTTTAAAGCAAATCCTTTAAAACTGCTATAGAATGATCTCTTTTATTTAGAATGATGGGAGAGAATAGCAGAGAAAACCAGTAAGGATCACCTTTCTGATAAACTAATGGAATACGACTTCTTCTCAAGCTGTGGATAATGCAACTAATTCTATTAAGGAAAAAGATTTACTCTAAGAAATTCAGTCCTAAAAGTATTCATTCACTACATCTGAAAAACACAACAAGAATTCACTCTCTAAAATATGTATTAGTCAGATATAATGTAGGAATTACTAGGTTTTCACATGATACCCCCTTAATGCTTAAAATGTGTCTTTAGGTTCATGTATCTCTGGTGCATGTTTTCTTCGAAATAGAGAAAATTAACTAAGTACCTATATGACTAGCATAGGCAATTAACTATTCTTACACCAAGGTCTAAATTATTTCTTATATTTGTAAAATAGAATATTTTAGCTCAAATTATTTTCATTTCAGAAAGCTAGTACACCATTTCTAACTATTAAGGTAGGAGATACTGCTTACATCTTAATTCTGTTTATGACCAACTATTGGGGAAAGAATTAAATCCCTCCAGTTTATAATTGGTCTATTTTAATAAAATGTGTTTTTTCTATTTTTTTGGTAATAAAAATGTTGCCACTTATATATTAACACAGAGTTTTTAACTTAGTTTTAATTTAGAGTTTTTAACCCAGGGTACACAGACTAATTTTAAGTTATACAATGGCTTTTTCTGAATAGATGGGCAAGCTTCAATCACACATATTGAAAGCCCTTGCCATATAGGCATGCCAGATAGGTATCCATGATCCATTCACTCTCTTTCACATGTATTATATAATACCCTTACATAGAAGAAAATAAGTTCCACTAGAGTTATCTATTCTAAGAATTCTAGAACAAAAAGACAAGACAGTCTGAGTTATTTCTGTATTTTTGTTGGCATCTCGTCATGAACACTGTTACACTTTGCTGATAAATAACAGTAAGTAGAAGAAAGCTTCTTATCCAGTGTGTGTTATGAGCTGAATTGTGCCCCCTGGAATTCATATTTTGACATCCCAATTGCCAGTAACTCAGAATGGGACTGTGTTTAGAGATAGGGCCTTTTCCGAGATGATTAAGGTAAAATGAGGTCATATGGGTGGGTCGAATCCAATATGACTGGTGTCCTTATAAAAAGCAATTAGGACGCATACATGTACAGAGGGAAGGCCATGTGAAGACACTGAAGGGAGATGGCTATCTACAAGCCAAGGAGAAAGATTTCTTAGAAGAAACCAGCCCTGCTGACATCTTGATCTAGAACTTCTGGCCTCCAGAATGTCTGTTGTTATGGCATTCCTAGAAAATTAATGCAGCCTGCATTTATGAAATACTGTCTTCTAATATGTGCTCTGGAGAATAATCAGTCAAGACTCAAACAGTACATTCAGCCCACCCACTAAATGTCAACCACTGTGCCACAGCATCCTGGCAATGCAATGATGAGCTAGAAACATAGGTCCCTGCCTTCATGGTGCTTACATTTCAATATGGAATACTTATATGCAGTCCTTCTTTACCCTCCTGCAGCTTGGAATTTTGAGAGAGTTTGTATTCCTGTAGGAAATAGTTACATTGACCATGAAATGAATCTATAACAGTGTACTAAAATAACAAGGAAGAGGTTCTTAAAGCACCTGTGAACTCAAAGTCACCCTAACAAAATTAGAAAGGGTTCAAAGAGTAAAAAAGACAGAGCCTGAATGGTGGATAATATGTGGATAAGTGACAACGAGGAGAGGACATTCAGGATAGGAAAAGCACATAAGCTGACTTGGAGAAAGTAACAGTGTTAAGGGAAAAATTGAAAGAGAGCCAAGAAGAATAAATTGTAAATGACTTATACTAGCCTTCAGGACTTTTAAACTCTCATATCTTCTAGTCTTTTTAACTCACTAATGCCGCATAGAAATACTCTACTTGAGGCAATTCATACAACTGACAAAGAACATACTTTGAACTTCATCTTTGCCCTTGTTCACTTTTTCTACATCTCTCAAACTGCTCCCGTTCTAAATATGAATTTATTATCATTATTTTTATGTTGATATGATCTCTCCTTGAAAGAAGAGAAAAGGGAAATAAATAACAAGTTTATTTATGAAACAATTACTTTGATAAGAAAACAAAAGTAACTAAATTATGTGGCACGTGCAGAGCATTTACATAGTAGAATTAATAACCTATGATGCTAAAGAATAGTAGCTCTTCAGAGCAACTACGCCATGAGAAATGAATCCCTGCTTATTTCATCATGGAGCTGGGCAGAGTCACTTTAGGACCCAGCCATAGTTAACTAAAGTGCCATTTGAACGTTTGTCTTAAATCAGGTCCTTTGTGTTGCAAGTAACAAAAACATAATTCAAACTTAATGAAGTAAAAGCAGTAGATTTATTATAAGGCTTGTTGTGCGTTTCAAATATTACAGTAGCAGGAAAATTCCCAACCCTCAGAGAAAATCATTAGCCAGACCTTAGAAAGCTGATTGGACTTGCTATAGCTCTTACATCCATTTCTCTCTCATGTCCTCCTCCTTCTTCTCTTTACATAGACCGGGTTTCTGTGCTCCCTAGTCTACCTGGTAGAAAAATGTACCTGCTAACTGATCTGGGAATATCTTAACTTTAACTCTCAGTTGCTTAAAAATAAGCTTTTATTGGGCCATGTTGGGTCACTAGTCACATCTGGAACAACAAAAGTAGCATAGAAGTAAGATGACAGTTTCACAGATATAGTTGTGGAACATTTACCACATTCACCCATGTGCATGTAGACTTGTGTAAGTGCGAGAGGGGGATGGGTGGAGGACAGTTGCTACAACGGAAGTGATGGAGTAAGAAAGCAGCTCAGCAAGTGTCCAATAAAACATTTCTTGTGTGTATCAAAACCAAATGGATTACTTACTCCTTGGAAATACTGAATTGTACTTTTGAGACTGAAGATGTTCTGCCTCTAATTATTGACTTTTGCTTTTATGAGTTTGTGCTTTATCTCTTTATCACTGCTGAGCACTCTTGTGCTGAATACTGCCTTAAATGGTACACTGCCTCCTTCACTACAGTTTCTTGGGCTCAATATTTCACCAGCACAATCTTACAGAACATTTACTTTTCTACACACACACACACACACACACACACACACAAATACACACACACACCCTTTCATTATCTAATTCTTCCCATTTGTTTCTCTTTACATTTGGCTGTTTCTGTTTCATTATTTCTAGTTCTATAGCACATATTTATGTTTGTTTGCTTTCTTGCATTCTTATTGTCTCTCCTACATGATGACTCATTTTTAATGGCTCTCATGAACTCTTAAACCTCATCAAGAGCTGGATGAGCATATCTGTTGAACTGCTTGATGGTCTCTTAATTTTCCTGAATGGAGACTACTTTTGTCATTAAGATTTAGGAAAAGTACAAAATATATAAAAACTCAATTCTCTTAGTAGGAAAGTTAACTGCCTTCTAAGGAAATTTTGCCAATTAATGTCTTTTCTAGAGTACTTTCCATTAAATGATTTTTTCATAAGTCATTTTCTAAGCAATGATTACTGCCCAACAGTAGAATATGCACAGATAAAATGGTGAGTAAATTCTGGGTTTTATGGCCTTCAGAAAACCTATTGTCCAATATAAAAGAATGATAGTAACCAAATAATAAATAAATTAACAAACAAATAAGCTGATTTTAATGAAAGCTAATACAAATAATAGAGTAATATATTCTACAGAGGAGGTAAAATTATTTTCTAAAATTCAAGGGGCTTATAAAATATATATAAAAATACCAACTCACAGAGAAAATGTAAAAATATCTAGTTTTCACAAATCATATTTTCTAACTATTATTTAATAGTTTCAAATTAGTTGACTTATTCTTTTCTCAGTGGTTTCTATGTGTAAGACCTTAAACCAAGAACTTAACAGACATTTAAATATCACCTATCCCCATCTACCTTTTCTTTTCTTTTCTTTTGTAATTTTTATAATGAAAAAATTGAAACTTCATAGTAGAGAAAATAGTATTATAAATTTACATCTAAGTATCCATCAATTTATGGAAATCTATCCCACCAAGGTCTTTCCCAGATTTCTTTATTATATTGAAGTAAATTCCAGATATGTTATTTTATATGTAAATATTTTAGTACATATCTCCAAATGGTAAGTTTTTTTTAAAATATAAGCAACAATATCACTATCATATTTTAAAAATCAATAATAACCCCTTAATATCATCATATATCTAACATCATTTATATCATTTATCAAGTGTCAAGTGATGAGTGTACCTAATCATCTCATACTTCCCTTTATACTTTGTTTGAATCCAGTTCCAAATTAGATGATATGTCTTGAGTCTCTTTAAATCAATAGATCCTTCTTTCTTCTTTCTAAACGTGTTGTCCTGTTTTTTTTATTCTTAAAATGTAGCTGTTGAAAATTGATATATCATTTTCTAATGGAGTTTCCTATGATCTGGTTTCTGTTTATTATATGCATTTGGTACCCTTAAACACATTTACTCCCTTGTATTACTTATAATTAGGAAGATTCATCAAAATTGTACTTACTATTAGACAACAGTAAATCATAGGTGGTGGCACGTACTTCCATCCAGAGCCCTATGATGTCAGGAAGTGTCTTTGTAATATTAGGAGACATTGATAATTATTGTCCAGATTCATTTAAAAGATTGTAAATCAAGGATATATGAATTCTAAATTTTGTGTTTTAATTTTACTAGTTGGGATTGTCCTATAATGAGAAATTTTCTCTCATTAGTTGAATAGTGTGGTAATTTCCTCTAGGAAATGCAGAATAAATTCTTAATTCTTTCTATTTATTTACTGGCTTTACAAATAAATATTAATTCTCAAATATTCTTCAAAGATAACCAATGAGGTTTATCTGTTTTCAAAATTAAACTTTTTTGTATGAGATATTAATTTACTATTTGATAAGTTAAATAATGTTTAAACTCAATTCTTTCCATAATTTCATCAACTCAGTTATTTCAACACTATCTTAAATAATTGCTTGATCAAATATAAAATAGAATACGTTATAAACACAGTGCCTATGAGACCATCATAAGTAACAACCTCAGCTTTCAATGAGATGCTTTTCGCAAGAGAAATTCCTAACCTCATATACATTTATCTTTGGGAAACAAAAAGGTAAATAGCTATAACTTAGTAAACTATATAAATAATAAAAATGAATATAAATAAAGTAATAAGAAGAGTTCAAAATTCAATAAAAATAACTAATTGGAAAACAGAAAAAAATAACATGTAAAAAAGAGTATTTCAAAAATACTAAGAAGATGGACAAATACCTGACAATATTAATAAGGATATAAAGATAGACAACAAAATACACATTGTAATTTAGAACAGGCACATAATTCAATCCAGAATAAATTAATCATTAGAAACTAAATAGAGTATCACATTTGAAGACTTCACAGCATAGAAAATTATTCATTTAGTTATGCATCACAAAATATGATTAAAGTTGAATTAGAAAACTTGAATAAACATCGAGTCTTAAGAAAGTGTAAAATGTTTTAAAATTGTGACTGCTCATTTCTTGGAGATCATTGAGGAGATGTGACCACTGGTTGACCCAAGAGCTGGCCCAGGGCAATCAGAGGCTCCTACCACCCCCCTATCCTTGAAATGTATGCTCTGTCCAACATTCCCATAGTAGGAGCCATTACAAGATACAGCGTTGAGAGAGTGTGTTGTTGAAACCATCTGGACTGAATGTGTGGTTCCACCCAGTTAAAGCCTCTATATATAAACTTTTAAGGTCTAGAGTGTGGGTGTGTATATCTACTCATATTGTGGTCATCCAAGACAAGCCTCCTCTGTAAGTCCCCTTGCATACTGAAACTGCCACCTACCAATATGGTGTGGTCTGTCTGTTTCTGTGGTCTCTCCTTATCCTCCGTGTATGAGGGCCAGTTTTGGATTTCACCTGAGGAACTCCCAATGTTTCCAACCAACATCCTTTTTCATAAATTACTTCTTGGAAGCTTTTTATAAATTAGTGAGAATTTATTCCATATTGTACTACTTAATTACTAGAGATTATAAGAGTGGGTTTACTAATTCAAGTTATTTTTTAAGCCAAAAAGCCTCCTTAATTTAAATTTAAACCATTTTATTCTTTATATTAAAAAGTGGAAGCAATATAAAAATTTTAAATATCTGCAAATAATTCCAAATAACACCATCCCAAATTGCTGATTTTGCTCTTCAGCAAAATTTTTTCTAGGTTTCACTTTAAAAGATGAGATAGGATAAATAAAGAGATAATGAGAAAATCTATTTTATTATGATTACAATAAAATTAGACTAGACATGCTATTTTAATTTTTCCTGATTTCTTCTTTTTTTCTTCCTCCAGTTTTATTGATACAATGACATACAGCACTGTATAAGATTAAGGTGTACAGCCTAATGATTTGACTTACATATATCATGAAGTGATGAACACAAGTTTAGTGATGTCATCTGATATAGCTACAAAATTAAAGAAAGAAAAAAAATTTTTCTTGTGATGAGAACTCATGGGATTTACTCTCTTAACAACTTTCATATGTAACATACAACAGTGTTACATCCCCAGTACTTATTTATCTTATAACTGGTTGTGTATACCCTTTGATTGCCTTCATCCAATTTCCCGTCCCCCAACTCCCTATCTCTGGCAACCATCAAACCAATCTCATTTTCTATGAGTTTGTTTGTTTAGTTACTTGTTTTTGAAGTATAATTGACCTATAACACTATATTAGTTCCTGAAACATAACATAGTGATTCAGTGTTTCTGTACATTTCAAATTGATCACCACAATAAGTCGAGTTATGATGTTACCCTACAAAGATATTATATAGTTATTGACTATGTTCCCCATACTGTCCATTTCATACCTGTGACTCATTTGTTCTGCAACTGGAAGTTTATACCTCTTAATCTCCCTCATCTATTTCTTTCTTCCCCCTAGCCCATTCCCTCTAGAAACCATGTTTGTTTTCTGTGTCTATATCTCTATTTCTGTTTTGTTATGTTTGTTCATTTGTTTTGTTTTTTTTAGCTTCCACATCTAAGTGAAATCATACAGTACTTGTCTTTCTCTGTCTGACTTATTTCACTTAGCGTAATATCCTCTAGTTCCATCCATGTTTCACAAATGGCAAGATTTCATTCTTTTTTATGGCTGAGTAATATTTCATTATCCATTTACCTATTAATGAGCTCTTAGGTTGCTTTCATATCTGGGCTATTGTAAATAGTGCTTCAGTGAAGATAGGGATGAATATATCTTTTCTAATTAGTGTTTTGTTTTCTTCAGATAAATGCCCAGGAGTAGAATTGCTGGATCATATGGTAGTTCTATTTTTAATATTTTGAGGAATCTCCATGATGTTTGCCATAGTGGCTATACCAATTTATATTCCCACCAACAGTGTACAAGGGTTCCCTTTTTTCCACATCCTCGTCAGCACTTGTTATTTGTTGTCTTTTTGATAATAGCCATTCTGACCGATGTAAGCTGATTTCTCATTGCAGTTTTGATTTTGATTTGCATTTCCCTGATGATTAGAGATATTGAGCATCATTTTATGTGTCTGTTGCTCATCTGTGTATCTTCTTTGGAAAAATGTCTATTCAGATATTCTTCCCTTTTTTTAAATTGTTGCTTATTTTGCGGATGTTGAATGATATGAGTTCTTTGTATATTTTGGATATTAACCCCTTATCAGATATATCCTTTGCAAATATCTTCTCCCATTCAATAGGTGGTCTTTTCATTTTTTTGATCGTTTGCTTTGCTGTGCCAAGTCTTTTTAGTTTGATGTAGTCCATTTGTTTATTTTTGCTTTTGTTTCCTTGCCTGAGGAGACATACCCCAAAATATATTATTAATACTGAAGTCAAAGTGTGTACTTCCTATGTTTTCTTCTAGAAGCTTTAAGGTTTCAGATCTTACATTTAAGTCTTTAATCCATTTTGGAATTTATTTTTGTGCATGGTATGAGAGAGTAGTCCAGTTTGATTCTTCTGCATGTAGCTGTCCAGTTTTTCCAGCACCATTTATTGAAGAGCTGTCTTTTCCGCATTGTGTATTCTTGCCTCCTTTGTCATAGATTGACTGGCCTTAAGTATGTGGGTTTATTTCTGGACTCTATTCTGTTACATTGATCAACATATCTGTTTTTGTGCCAGTACCATAATGTTTTGATGACTGCAGCTTTGTAGTATATTTTGAAATCAGGGTGCATGATACTTCCAGCTTTATTCTTCCTTCTCAAGACTGTTTTGGCTATTCAGTGTCTTTTCTGTTTCCACACAAATTTTTAAAATATTTGTTCTAGTTCTATAAAAAATGCCATTGGTATTTTGATACGGATTGTATTCAGTCTGTAGATTCCCTTGAGTTGTATCATCATTTTAACAATATTCTTGCAATCCATGAACATGGTATATCCCTCCATCTGTTTGAGTCTTTTTAAATTTCTTTCATCAGTGTCTTACGGTTTTCTGAGTACAGAATTTTTAACCCCTTACTTAGATTCTCCCTAGGTTTTTTATTCTTTTTGATGTGATTGTAAATGGGATTGTTCCTTAATTTCTGTTCTTGCTAGTGTATTGTTAGTGTATAGAAATGCAACAGATTTCTGTATATTAATCTTTTATCCTTTAACTTTACTGAATTTATTGATGAGCTCTACTAGATTTTTGGTACCTGCCCACTGATAGGTGAGGCTGGTCCCAGGTCTAGTGCCTGCCCACTGCTGGGTGGAGCTGGATCCCAGGGTCTCTGGCTGCAAGGCTGGGGGTCCTGGGACCAGTGCTGGCACAGTGGTTTGTGGGGCCAGTACCTGGGCTCTCTGGTGGACACAGTCAGGTCCTGAGGCAGCTGTGGGCTCAGGGAAAATTAAAGAAGCAGGCCTGCTGCTGTGTTGGGCAGTGTCTCTGCCCAGCTATTTTCTTGACCTGAGGAGTCTCTGTACTGGTATCAACAGGTGGTAGGTGGGGGCCAGATTTCAGGATTAATAAGCTAGAGGGATAATTTCAAACTGGTGCTTGCCAACGCCACTGTCTGCATGGTAGACTGAGCTTCCAAAAATGACTGTTGCCCATGTCTATGTCCCCAGGGTGAGTTCAAGCTTCCTCCTGCCTCCCCAGGAGGCTCTCCAAGATCAGCAGGTGGGTTTGACCCAGGCTTCTTTCAAATTCCTGCTTCTGCCCTGGGTCCTGGAGCATTTGAGATTTTGTGTGTGCCCTTTAAGAGTGGAGTCTCTATTTCCCATAGCTCTCTGGCTGTCTTGAAAGTAAGCCCCACTGGCTTTAAAGCCAAACATTCTGAGGGCTCATTTTCCCAGTGCAGGACTCGCACACTGGAAAGCCCAGTGTGGGTCTTGGACCCCTTACTCTTTGGGAAGAACCTCTGCAATTATAATTATCCTCCCATTGGTGGGTTGCCCACTCAGGAATATGAGTCTTGAGAATACCACGTCTCCACCTCTCCGACCTGTCTCCTTGTGGTTCCTTCTTTATATCTTTAGTTGTAGAACTTTTGTGCTAGTCTTACAGTCTAATCAATAGTTGCTCTGTAAATAGTTGCAGTTTTGGTGTGTCCATGGGTGGAGGTGAGCTCAGAGTCTTCTTATGATGCTATCTTGGACACTTTCTTCTTATTTCTTCTTAAATTCTTAAAAATAGCGGACCATATTAAGCTTGCCAAAACCATCACCCCTTGCACAAGACAGCACAGCTTAGAACTAACAGAGATCTTTCTCAGCCTGTGACTCCTCCTGCCCCTCGAAGTCTTCATCTGAAAAACTGAATGCATTGAACTGGATTTGATTTTAAGCATCTTTCAAGGCACATTATTAAATAATTCCATCTTTGGTTTGTTCTTTTTGGGAATTAAAAGTAATATGGGGTAAAACTGCCCATATAGATATGGCATTTTAAATAAAAATAATGAACTCTCTTTTTCTCAAACTAAGAAAAAAGAAAATGGAAATAAAACAATTAACTGAAATTAAAAGTCTATCAATCAAAAAACATATTAGTCTTAAAAGATTTATTGAAAATTATGGGGAAGATTGGAATTATTGCATTGCTTAATTTTTGTATGAAATAGGTGTTCCTTTAAAAGAAACTCCAATTATTCAGTTATAAATGAGAACATCTTTCTTATATGCACTCATACCTCTCTCACCTGAGTACAATTTCCCATATTTATATCACATTTATTTTAAAATAGTCCACATTTATTTTAAAATTTGCCCAAATTGTTTGGTCAAATTCCAATATTTAGATTAATTGTTTGCCTACCATAATTTCCTGTGACATAATTTTACTATAGCTGTGGTGGTATTTGTTTTGTTTTTGTTTGTTTTAATTCATCCCTTGTTTAACTGGGTTTTAGGATTCAGTAATTTCTTCATAAATGTGCTCAAAGTGGTTATATCTTGGGATTGCTGTGATGTTTGAAAATGTCTTGATTTTGCCTTTTACTTGAATGAAAATTTGACTAGGTGTAATTCCTGCACTCCATTATTCTTTCAAAGTCTGACAGTTATTCCATTTTTTTCTAGGTTTGACTGCTGCCTTGAAGAAGTCAGAGTCAACAATATTTCCCTCCTTTCACTGGTAAGTTTCACATTAAACAATGTTTCCTTAATCTTTGATTTTCAGTAATTTATAAGAATGTGTTACTCAGGATCTTTTTATTTCTTTATCTATTATAACATATTATTTATTTATTATATAGTCAATGTATGTTTATAAATGTATATTTTATATCTATTGTTGCTAACACATAAGAAAAAATGTTCAATAGCTTACTTTCTTACATCTCGCACTAAATAAATGTCAGTGAAATAAGACTTGTATGTATTAGAAGACAATGAGGTACTAACATTGGAAGGAAAATATCCCAGTTCCCTAACTTATAACACATTTTTAACCCTTATAGACCTACTCCATTCCACATCTTGCCCCAGGATCCAAATTCATGCCCTTGAGAGTTACTTGAAACCTGGGCTCTACAACCTGATTTAGCTTAAGAAGTCTATGAAAATTTCTCACATACAGATAGAAAAAAATATATTTAACTGATTTTTTGTTACAAAGGGCATGGATAGTAATTAATCTTATATAGTAATGCGTTTTTCTATAGCTTGACGGGTGTAAGTGATAAAGAATTAAAGAGATAAACTGACAAACTAAACATTGAATAATTAAAGAAAGCCCACATAAGTAGTTTCAAACTAAGAAGGCTTTGAAATTAATATCTTAATTCAAAGCTTTATATCTTTATAAAATTACATATATCCTAATCTTAAAATTGCTGAGAGTTAAATATTTCACTTCTATTTTTATTTAATGATATTCAAGTATAACTCCTATATTTAAAAATAAATTTCATTCCCATTATCCTTCCATGATATTGCAAGAGAAAAACATAGGTATGTTTTGAATCCATTTAAAAGCAAAGCATGCTGTAGTTTGCTTTATGATCTCACTGATTTGGAATCTAATAAAATAGAACTAATATTTTCTTTCAACACATCTAAACACATGTTCTTTTGTCCTTTATATCAGTTATAAAGGACAAAAGTTAAACTTTAAAGTTAAAGCTTTAACTGAAAAGTTAAACTCAAGTTTGAAGTAATTCCAGAAATATGATCTTTAAAAATGTAATTTTCTTGAATCTGGAAGAGATAGAGGTATAATTAATAAAATAATAAATGAAAGAATAGTAGATTTTGATATGAACAAAGAAAGTGAAATATTCATTGGAGGCCTGAAAGAACTAATGCTCTTTCCTAAGTAGCTAAAGTATTATTGAGTATGACAATAGATTTTGGGTAGAGATGAAGTTAGTCAGTTGGCCAAAAATAAAATAACATAGCATCCAAAGTCTGGACAAGATTTATAAATGTGCTACAATCCTAGGAGAGATTATTCACATCATAGTGGTGACTATTTCTTCTTGATTTTTTTCAGTCAATGATAAAACAATACTTTTAATAATAGAATATGGGCTTAAGGTGAAATATTCAGTGCAGTGCATCTTTCTACTAAAATTGCTATATTCTTATGCTTCAACTTTACCACATGTATCAAATGCCAAACCTGATTTCTAGCATACAAAACCTTTAGCACCTATCTACTTAAGTAATTTCTTTCTTAACATCTAAAATCTATTTATTTTGAATGCAAAGGATCACTCTGCAACGTAAGCACTTTTATAATTTCTGCTTAGGGAAAATTTGAGAAAGGGCACATTTACATAGTCTAAGTGGAGTGTGTGTCTGTAAGAAGGTCACACATTGCGTTATATATTGCTTCACTATTTAGTTGAAAAGGAACTTTCCAGAAGCTTAAGTATATGCACAATACTAATGAGGAGAGGGGAAAAAATGAAGTACAAATGATCATATATGTGGGAAAGTAAATTAGTCAATTCCTAGAGGGAATTGAAGGGAGCTCCTTCACTTCGTGTTTCTAAGCTGTGCTTGAATCACCATCTGTTGGGTTTTGTGAATAGAATCCCTAACTGAATGGTTAGTCCTGTTATGAGTGAAAAAAAGCCCCACTTCTTCTAAAAAAGAATAACAGACTTATTAACAGACTTTATTTCTTAGAGCAAGTTCAGATTTACAGAAACACTGAATAGAAAATGCAGAGAGTTCTTATGTACAACCTCTCCCACACTCTTCACGGTTTTCCTTGTTATTGATGACTTGCATTGGTTCGGTACTTTTCTTACAAATGATGAAACAATATTAATATGTTATTTATAATTGAAGTCCAGAGTTTGCATTAGAATTCATTTGCTGTGTTGTATAGTTCTATGGGTTTTATCATTCATCTACCCTTATATTAGCATATAAATAATTTCACTGCCTTAAAAATTTCCTAAGCTCCACATGTCCATCCCATCTTCTGCCCCAGTCCCAATTCCTGGTAACCACTACTCTTCTCACTCTTTCTAGAGTTTTGCCAAAATGTCCCTTTTATGATTCAATGCTATTTTACTTTTAAGTTTAAATACTACTGAGATAATACATACTTAATAAGTTTAAGCAAGAAGCATACATGAAAATGGAACTGATATGTTATCCACACAAGACTCTACCCACAGCCTGAAAATTTTAGGAAAGGGATTCAGGTCTGTAATATACGGGGCAGAAATGGTGAAATAAAAATCTCCATAGCTGTAAAATTTTGAGATATCCAGAATTGAGGGTAAAGAGAGATTTCCTATAATTCCATGAAATTCTTATGACATGTAGCAGGTACCTACCCAAATAAAAAGTAAGCCTTGTTGCAATACCTTTCTGAATTGCAGAGGAAGTTTACTAGTGCTTACAATTTTTTCTACTCTAGACACTGCAATCTTTATCAAAAGATATTTTATTTAAAAAAATTTTCAAGGCATTCTTTAAGTTGAAATGTTATGGAACAAATAAATGTCTCATTGAAAATGACTAAACCTATAATACTAAATAGAAACTATGCATTCACTTATATTGTCAATTTAAACATAATTATGTACAATGAATTATATTTTATAAATTATGGATTTCATATATATATATATATATATATATATATATATATATTTGTGTTTCTGCCCTCACAAGGATAATGTTGAAACAACTTCAAAATAGATGATGACTAAGATAAGTATTACTGTATTGGTTAGGGCTAGATTCCAATATTTAGATTTTCCAAACTCAGATTCTTTTCTGCATTTGCTCTGCAGCTCTTTTACCCATCTTGGGCAGAGACAGAATGTTTCTTCCTTGTACCAGAATCTTAATTACCAGAATATACATCATTTAGAGCAGTGGATGTATGGTTGGAAATGGGAACCTGCACTGACTCTGTGGGTCATCATGCATGGTCCCCATGGAGACAATTTGGATTTTTCCCACCTCTTCAATGTTTCTAAAGCCACTTTGAGCTTCTGGCAATTGTTTCTTCCAGCTTCTCATCATACACGTTAGACATCTCAGGTAACTTTAGCATTTCTTAAGACCTTCAAATTACCAAAGGGGTTCCATCAATTAATCTTTGATCACCAGCTGATGTTTACCTTCTGATTACTACACCTGTTCCCCTAGGTGTATTGAGCAGCCAAAAACCTTGCACTTTATCTGACAGCATGATACTTTCCCTTGTTTCTGTGTGGAAGGTCCAGTGGTATCACATTTGCCCCTCTTTTTGACATCGGTGCTCATGCTATTCACTAGAGTACAAGTTAAATGGGAGACAGAGAAGCTGTAGTGAAATAAACAATACACAGTCAACTCAGGATAGTGTATTGGCTGGGCGCATTTGCATATGAAACATTCCACCTCTCGAGCTTGCCATGTCAACCTCTGTACATTCTGGCATACCGAGTCTCATTGCCTCTAAGGATACAATAGTATAGAGAACGTGAACAAAATACAAATACTAATACACTACAGTTATTTTTAGAAAAATATTTTTGGAAAAAAAGTAGCTGAAAAATACTTCTGTGCCATGTTGGGTGGCGTTATGTGAGGTATATGTAAGTCTGATTTTGACCTTGCTCAAAAAATCTGAGGATAGAAATTTCATAAGCCCTAACGCTAAATTTGCTTTCCTCCAAAATACTCAGCAAAAGGTCTGCCACTTATGCTACTGTAATGAGCTTCTTTCTTTTTGGGTAGTGTTATAAATCACTCCTAATCCCCCTTGCTATAGCATTCAGGAAATTACAGTTAAGCTGCAGTACGTATAAATGAATATAAATAACAAATCATTAGAGAAATTATTGTTTTCATTTTATTTCTGATTAGGAAAATAGGAATTCTTCTCATCTAGGGGGCTAGATCTTTAAAGTTACTTGATTCCTTTGAAATATTAGGGGGAAAAAATGAATCAACAGAGATCAGTAGTCTTCTAAAAAATACAATGGTAATGATAGTATTAATAACAACAAAAATAAAAAAATACTTAAAAAATAATAAACCAACGTTATCTGAGTGCCATGCTCTTCCTTGTAACTTCATTTTGTTCTCATATTATTCTTTTGAAGAATGATATATTTATCACTGTTATAAAACAGAAGATGTTCAGAATTTGAAATGTTAAATTGTTCAAGAACAACTGACTACAAAATTGTAGAGCCAAACAGAAACCTAAGTCCATGTTTACTCCAAATTGCACACTTTAATATCTTTATTAAACTAGATACAATGATATTATTTTTAAATGCCAAATTAATAGAAGAAATTTACATAGATGACTTAGCATAGGCATTTAGCAATGAAATATGCTTTATGCCATTCCATGTACTTTTAACGATATGAAATATCTATTTGGAAATATAATTTATTGTATATAAATATTAATCTATAATGCTTGGATATTTCTATTATCACTATCCTACAATGAATATTAAAGAAAACATTGCCTTCTCTCTTTTTATTATAAAATCATACATAGTAATTTCATAGATGTCAAAAGAACTGTACTAAGAATTTTAATCATTCAATCATTCTACCTAGTAGTTACTGGTAATATTTTGCTGAATTTTATTCCAAGTTTGTACTCATTCACAGGTGCACACTCCCGCACAAGTATATAATCACACAAGAATATAAAATATATAATCATTTCACAATATTTTAATAGTGCTTAAACTTACTACTAATAATGAAAAATACATCTAATAAATACAGATTTTTACCCACTGATTAAGAACTATTAAAATGATTGATAGCATCAAATGTTGGTGAGGGTATGAAATTATAACCTCCCTCACATTTTGTAGACATATAAATTTGTGAAATCTTTTGGGAAGGTAACACTATGCTTGGCTGCCCTTTGACTCCTCATTTCTATTTCTGTGATTCTATTTTGCAAAAATACGTGCATATGAGCATAAAAATGCATGAATACAATTGAGCTTTGCTTCATTCTTTTAAAAATCAAATAAGAAAACAAATAACCATTAATAGAGAAAAGGTTAAATAAATTTGATATAACCATTGTAAGTAGTACTATGTAGCTGTTAAGAAGAAATGAAATCAAGCCAAATGTATTAACATGGAAAAATCTTGAAGGCATGTTATTAAATATTAATAGTAATTGTAGTCCAATACATAATATGGTGCCATTCATTTTAAAAGATGTGTATGTATATCTGTCTGTTCTTAAATTCATAGGAAAGAGGTCTGTAAGTGGAAATTGTATAGGGTGTACTGCTGGCTGACTTTCCAGCACTCTGACAAATTTCCCAGTCCTATGTTTTGGTCTTGGTTTTGGTTTTGTTCCAACGGTGAGCCTTTCACGATTTAAGTCAAATGTCGATGAACTTATGATCAAAACTTGGACATGTTTCATAATGAGTGGGGCACTATTAATAGTTATGCATATTAAAAAGCATAAGCCATATCTCTCCCAGCAAACTTCACAACTGTCTCGGCAAATTGTGACACATGTTCTCTATACTTGATACCACTTAGTGAATTTTACTCCCTCTTTACCATTTGTTTTGATACATGCACCTAATCTAAAGAGTCATTTGGGAGACAAGACTTCTGCAGATACTAGAAACCAAAAAACAAAAATAAACAAAAAGAGTCCACTTTCTTCTCTAGACCTAGGAAAAACAGCTTCCCTTATGTATGAAATCAAGGAGTTTGGAGGTGAGGTCTGCAACTGCAACAGTTATTATGACTAAGGAAAAGCCTAAATCTGCTCAAGGACCCTGTGTGTTCCCTGGATTTTGCTGATACAGTAGAAGAGCATAGAGACAGAGAGAAATTAAGTTACTGACATTTTTTGGAGGCACTTAATTAAACCTCACTTGAAGCTCCAGAATATCATCTGGAGTTTTTAGTTGCATTAGTCAGAAATTTCTCTTTTTTGTTTAGGTCAATTAAAGCCAGGTTTTCTACTTTCTCTATACATAGTACTAAAAAATATTCACTCAGAATCATCCTTAGTGATGGTTGCCTTTCATGCAGAGTCTGGGAGTGGGGGATTCATGGAGCCAAGTTTGGAAAGTTTCACATTTTGCTTGGGTTCTCTCAATATTTTTTACATTTTTACCTTACTTACCATTTATGAAACAAATTTCAAGTAAAAACTTTTTATGTGATATTTAGATTGAAAGATAAAATTATATATTTTGATTTTATCCTCTGCAAGTTAGGAAAAAAATATACACTATGATTTCTCCCTGGAGAATCCCCTATTTTGAAATATCCTTAATAGAATCTACTTATTTTATTTCCTTGGCTTACAGTTAGTGAGTTGTTTTAGGTTGTATGATTATTTTAATAAACATTTCCGTTGCTGGTGTAGCCAATTATGTTTAACAATGTTTAACAGATGTTAATGCTCATTATCCTTTATTAAACTTGTATCTTATATTGTACAGTATGATTCATTTCTCATTGGCTGCAGTACATCTTCAAATATTTTTTTCAGTAGTAGCTCGTCTATTCTCTTGAAGCATAGTCTATTTAAAACTCTCATCTTTACACCAAATAGAAAACTTGATTTACTATAGGGTTTTTAGTTACTGTTTTTTATTAGATCTTATGCTGTTTATTGTTAAATGAATAGGAGACTAGTCTTCTAAAGGTTTTTTTGAAGCTTAAACTATCTTTTCTGTCTGTATGTTTGAACTATATTTTATCTTTCATTTATAATCTAAAAACCAGAATAAATCAAGGTAACATTTATTGTATACTATATCCTGGAAAAGGACTATGCAAGTGAGAGTCATTATAAATTTCTCCAGGCATTTTCTGAATTAAGAATGATTATCAATGAATATATTTAAATTTATTTATTTTGGTAAATTTTTAAATGTAAATACTCATACTTTATGTTCAGTGTTTCTGACCATTGTTTTGAATATTGTTAATATCCTAATTTTATAATGTATTTCTACAGAACAACTTGATTTTCACAGACTAAGCATCCATTCTCTGTCCTTTGTATCTCTCATCTTTTTCTGCATCCTTTGTGACTCCTTTATTCTACTCTACATGTTAGAATATCTTATTACATTTGCTCTACATATCACTGATTGGGTTTTCTTCCAAAAATTCTCCTTTTAAATTTCTTCTTATGTACTGAAAATATGCTGTTGCTTTATAAATTTCTTCATCATATTTATCTCTCATGACACTTTATCCTGTGGTATTTTCTATTCACTTCTCCCTTTTATCTTTACCATTCCATTCTGCTGTGGTTTCTTTTTTTTAATTGAAGTATAATTGATTTACAACGTTGTGTTTGTTTCAGGTGTAAAGCAAAGTGGTTCAGTTATATATATATTCTTTTTCAGATTCTTTTCCCTTATTGGTTATTAAAAAATACTGATTATAGTTTCCTGTGCTATTCAGTAGGTACTTGTTGGTTATCTATTTTATATATAGTAGTGTGTATATGTTAATCCCAAACTCCTAATTTATCCCTACCCTTCCTTTCCCCTTAAGTAAACATAAGTTTGTTTTCTATGTCTGTGAGCCTGTTTCTGTTTTGTATATAAGTTCATTTGTATCATTTTTTTTAGATTCCACATATAAGCAATATCATATGATGTTAGTCTTTCTCCGGCTTACTTTACTTATTTTGATAATCTCTAGGTCGATCCATGTTACTGCAAATGGCATTATTTCATTCTTTTTTATGGCTGAGTAATAATATTTCACCATATATATACATATATATATGTATATATATATATGTGTGTGTGTATGTATGTATGTGTGTATATATATATATATACACACCACATCTTCTTTATCCATTTACCTGTCGTTGGACATTTAGGTTGCTTCCATGTCTTGGCTATTGTAAATAGTGTTGCCGTGAACATTGGGGTGCATGTATCTTTTTGAATTATGGTTTTCTCTGGATATATGCCCAGGAATGGGATTACAGGATCTGTTTTTAGTTTTTTAAGGAACCTCCATACTATTCTCCATAGTGGCTGCACCAATTTACATTCCCACCAACAGTGTAGGAGGGTTCCTTTTTCTCCACACCCTCTCCAGCATTCATTATCTGTAGACTTTTTGATGATGACCTGCTGCAGTTCCATAAAACAAACAAAACAAATCATTTTTTCCTATTAGGATAATAAATAATTTCTTTAACTTTCTTCTATTTAATTTGAGAAGAAAAAAAACTTTAAGGATTCCTGCTCTAAATCTGAGGTTTTAGTATAAAATTTTCTTCTGTGTATCATATGGTATTTTGTTTGGCTCTTTTTCTGTTATGTCTTCACAAAATGAGTAGAATTCTAATGTGTTTTAATGACTGCTTGTAGACAGGTGGGTAGTTTCCTTTGGCCCTGCTCTGTCCACTCTGTGCAGGTTGTACCCATCCCTCTTGCCTGAATAGTGTTGTCTATAGTTGTCAACCCAACATTCAGTGTTTGAATTTATTTAGTTTGCTTCTGTTAACTTTAGATGAGGATGTCTTTAACACTGTGGCTTGACTTTGGTATTTGAAAGGAAATCAAGAACATAAACCATTGCAATCCCCATTTTTCTCTCAGAACTCTTTTCCCAGGTTGTTTGTGCTTTAATTACGGGAGTTTTACTACCTGTGTTCAATACTTTATTGTTAGTTCCCTGCCTTCACTCTTCCAATACACCCCATATTAATTTTACACCAGGTATTAATTATTAAGATATTCTATCCTCCAGCCTGTTATATCCAAAGTTCTGATGGCAAAGAGGATGCATATAGCTATGGCTACTTAAAAATGCAGCACCAATACTGGAAGAAGGACAGCCCTTAAGATTTTAGCACAAGGCTATAGAAAATGCAGACTGACAAATGATTCTCCTAATCTACTTTGATGCTAGGATGTTTGCTTTACGCCATGCCATATAGCACCATGAGTGATCAATTGCTTCTCTCAGTCAAGTTCCACTGTTCTTGTAATAAGTAAGTTTCTTCCTTCCAGATAGATGCAAAGGTATATGTATCAACCAAAGATTGCATTATGTGTTTTTTTCTTTTTCTCTGACTTTGTACATTCTATTGGAATTTATACATTCTGTTGGAAGTTAGAGGCTGTATCAGACCCTTTATTTAAAATAAATTATTACTTTCTAAGCATAATTTTAACATTACTGGAAAAATAATGTTACATCTTTGAGGTGTAAAGTAATTACATCTCTGAGGAAAGATGTAAGGGAAATATATGTTGTCAATCTATTTCTAAATTATGGGATTGTGATAGACATACATTTAAAATGCCACGATTTCATTTTTTGGATTTAAAAATAAAAGCAAATTGTGGTCTTTCTAATTTTTGTGATTTTATGTCTATTTTAAGGAAAAGCATGAAATAAATATGAATGTGAATTTAGTTTTGCTAATGGCATCTATGAAAGCTGAAATAAACACTATTATATGCCTTGTGTTTACTTTGCTTACATGACAGTCATTGACAGAGGAGGTAGTTCTACATTTATAGAATTTAAAATGATTCCTCTGCGGCAGCTCCAAATGCATAATTTTGGTCTGCTCTTCTGCCCTGATGTTCAGGGTTATAATCTCTGATGTAGAGGATGATGTCTACCATTGCTGTTGCTGTGGAGTAATACATACAAGTTTTAAAGGTGCTTAAATGAAGACAGTAGAAAAGAGAGGCATTCTGTACTGATCTCAAGAAGGCAGCCAAGTGGGTTAGCAATGCCATCCAAATTTGAAGCAGTTTATGAATGCAACAATGTGAATGCATGAAAAAATAAAATTGGCCTCTGTTTTTTAAGGATTTAGGAATACAAGGTTGTTTAACAATGGAACCATAATCTGTAGTATTAGGGAACAAGACTTCATTTATAGTCAACTTCAACCACGTCTAGTCATAGAGCTCATGATCCTAGTTAATTCACTTAGAAATGTTCCAGACCACATCTGTAGCTTTGATAACTGGAGGCCAAAGCTCTCCTCACATAATCTGAGGTTATTTAAAGCTGATTATATACTAGGAAAAAAGCCTGTACAGTTTACATCTTAAGTCTAAGAATATCACAAAATACCAATTTTCATCAGTTGTAAGAATATTGGCATTTCGTTCACAGTCTGAGTTCTCCACATTTAAAATGGAAGGAACCAGGCTTCTTGAATGAAGCTGACACATTAGCCTGAGCTTCTCACTCATTAATAGAGATGCAAATTATTGGACCATTAATCTGGGGCAGGACCTGCTTGCTTTGGGTTGAGATAAAGTTTACCTAAATGTGGGTTTAGAAATCAGGACAAGATTAAAGAGTGAATGGAAGGTAAAGATGTGTAAACATCACAAGTATAAAACAATTCAGAAGAGGAGAATGGAAAATTTAATATATAAATGTGTACTCTGTATATCTACAAAATATATAATAGTTGATAAAACAAATAAGAAATAAAGGAATTTTTAATGATATCAATACAAGATATTCTGTAAGATATTATACTCTGTTTATATGCTAACTGGCAGTATTCAGAAAATAAGACACTTGATAATGCAAGAGAAAGCCAGACTAACAAAAGGACCCCATGTCTTGAGAAAGATCTAAAGAGTGTATAGCGCATGCTCTGACAGGAGAAAGGACTCTTCCTAGCTCATATGCAAACAACAAAAAGAGGCTATAAAAGTATAGGCAGTTTTAGAGAACTCAGTAGAAATAGCTAACCTAGTCTGGAGATTCAGAGAGAGCTAACTGTTCTGTTTTGAAATGAGAAATATGAGAAAATTTTCAGGAATGAGGAGGCTTAGGAAAATAGAAGAGTATAAGCATAGGATTACTTATAACCACAATTATGATTACAGTTTTGGGAATGATAATAATGAGAGATGTAAAAGAGTAAGGAAGAGTAAGACATTTGTATTACAAAAGCTAGAATTTATTGTCATTGACAAGTAACTCATTAGTAGATCTTTCTCAGAAGCTCTGAAACAGAGCTCAAGAGTTAGGTAATCTTACATTAAGAAAACCTCTTCCCTTACATAGCTAGTTGAAAACCAATACAGATTAACTGCAACCCTCCCCCAAACCAGGCCTCAGTAAGAGCCAAGGGGCTTAGCTACTGTAGGTTTTGTACTGAATAAATAGAATTTTAAGCAAGTTGAACAAATATAAAAATTGGAGCAATAAATTCCCTTATTAAATGTGCCACCATTAATTGAAACACTTTTACCAGCAGTAGCCATATTCTATATGACCATACAAATATTTTCATTATTATTTAGTTATTCTCCTTAGTTGAAATATAATTTTTCTTTTATAAAGGAGATATAAATAAGACAAAATTACTAAGAATTTAGAAGCTAGACCTTGCAAAAACATGTACATTTCCTGGAAAAGGTGCCTGCATTGTTCATCACTGTTTCATTTTAACTGATAAAATATTTCAAACTTTCAGAGCCTCAGGAATATGAAATTGCTTCCCTCAGCCATGTAGCTTCTCCATACTTTTATTAGGAAAATTAATTCTACTTGGTTAATTTTCATTGCTTGATACATAAGAATCAATAAGAAGCACGTTAGTAGTACTTCCAAATATTAGGACAAATTATCTGTAATTTCTGTTACTTTAACTTTTCTTGAAGTACATCTGCAAATTTAAATGGTCATTGGTTTTTATTTTTCCAAGTGTTTTCAGAGTCAGTCACCTCTGAGGGACACACACACGCACACACACATGCACACATACTTATTACTAGCCAGATAAAAAACATACCAACATTTTAAGCTCAATTGACTCATGTATTACATACATATTATTTCTCCCCATTTTTCTTTTGCTTATCCAGGGTTATTTTTTTCTTAATTGTATTTCCTTCAACCTAATATGAAAGACATTATAGACTTATTTCAGCGATTTAATAATTCCCATCAAAATACAGTACTTGCACAAGAATAAGAAATGACCAAACTATATCTTTTAATAATACATAAAAAGTAATGTGAAATAGTATGTGAATAGTAATGTGAAAAATATATCCATTTTTCATCAAAGGTTAAAATAAGCAATACAAAGAATAATATGAATTTAATATTTTAGTTCTACGTAAAAATAAATGATTTAGTTTAAAAAATCAAAATTTCATATTCCTGAGACTTTGAAAGTTTGAAATGTGTCTCTTTATGAAGAAATTCCAGTGGATCGTCACAAAGACTGTCAGATGCATTTACTGCATTGTTGCATTAAGATTAATGACTCGTAAAAATCAAATCTTGTACTCTTTGCTAAATATTGTTGGGAGGAAATATGGGGCAGCAAAAAGACAATGAATAAACTGATCCTCTTGTTTTGTATATTGGTCCTGTATAAACCAACTTGTGACATAGGACAAAATAATTTAAACACTTTCTTTAATATTCTTATCTTTAAAATAAAGACAAAAACTCCTCCCTCAGTTTTTTATGAGAAAAAAGATATAATAAATCCAAACAAAGTTATAAAATATAAAATGTTATTGTAATAAACATTTTTAAGTGACAGATATGTATTTATTCCTTCTATACTTATTTATATTTGTTACCAATTTTGTTAGCTTCTTACATCCTTCCATCTTGTACGCTATTAAAAATGACAGCCTCTAATGCTGAGGCTACCATAACATTTTGAGAAGAAAAATATTATATTTATCCTTGCCCAAATCATAATATTTAAAGAGTGAGTAGGACTTAGCCACTTAACTAATTAAATTAGTCTGCCTTAAGTAAACCATTATAACTGCTGATTGTATTGTTTTCATGAATTGGGATGATGATTTTCCCCATAAAACTGTTATTTAAGATTTGTATTTGTAAACAATGGAAGAACTATGTACCTAAACATTACTTGTATTCATTACTGTGATATATCACTTAAGATAATTATTGTTATGAAAATATAAAATTGGAGAAACACAGAAAATTACAATTTTAGCTTAGAAACCAGTTCTTAGCAATGAAAAACTACAAATTCTGTCAAGTATTAAATCTTGGACTCAAAAGATAAGAGAGAAAAATCTTATTCCTGTAATTTAAGATTCAGTATTAGAGATATATGATTGATTTTTTTCCCCATTGAGTTATAATCTTAAAGAAATAATATGAGATTCATATACATTTGACATTATGGGAGGGAAAAAAACAGTAAAAGCACATTGCAGCCATTAAATTGTAGCATCATTCTTCTTGCCAAGTAAAATATGGATTTTAGTAATATAAAATAGCTAATGTTGTTTCTAAGTAGCTTGCCTAACCACTTCCACTCGGATCCAAATCAGAAATATAGAAAATATGGTTCAGAAAAATCCTTAAATGTATTTCATATAGTAGTTATCTCAGAAGATGACATTCATAATGACCTTGAAATAATAGGAAAATTGACTCATATTGTAAAAGTGTAGTATTCCTGTGATGCTTTGTTCTTTCTTCCCATGAGGAGACTATAACTCAACCAACTTTGGAAATTGTGAAAATACTTTGTGGCTAGTCTATTGGCTTGAATAAACATCATCAGAGACCTCAGTATATCTTCCATTAGTGCCTACCAAGGAAAGTCAGAGTCAGGGTTTCAACTACACCTAACTTGTGAACTTTCTCTAAAATTCTATGGTTTATACAGCCTTAATGCCTACAGATATCAATTGTTATCATGGCTTTTCATCATGGCATTCTTCAATACTGGAGATTTTGATGGATTTTTGGCAGTAAAACTCTTCTGTTCACCACTTTTTCCCCTTCCAGATCATCAAAGAATCATATATCATGAAATAATATCCAAGTAGGTAATTACAGTATTGCATGGCTGGGGGAGCATCTGACAACGCCAAAGACCTGGATTATCTGGTGGAATAGATTTGGAACTTGAGATTTAAGTTCAGGATTAAAGTGAGGTGGCATGAGAGTGTGAGGAGCTCAGCATACCTGCTTAAACTGGTAAATATTTTTAAAAAGCAAAACAAAACAAAAACAACCATTTAAAGTCTTTGGAAATGGTCCTAATTGTATATAGCCAATGAAGAGATATTTATTCAATAAAATATACTAAAACTTGGTAAGAACTATGAGAGTCTGGAGAATTTGCATGGATACCTGTATCTTCCATCCCTGTTCCAGTGAGATGGAAATTCTACTCCAGAAAGGTACAGCTAAGAACTCCTACAGGCTGTCTGGGTGCAGCATGACTGAGAATACCAGGGGCCCACTTGCCTTTGTATTGGCTTGTGGATCGCGGGTTTCACACCCAGAGAGAAAAGCAGGAGAGACCCGGGGCTGCTGCACCACCAATCTCTGAGCACTCAGCTCCTAAAGCAGGGGTTTCACTCAAATAGAAGTAAAGCGTTGCTCCTATCACCACACCAGAGATGTGTCTCCCAGCCTTTTCCCCAGGGAAGTAGCAGACTATGTAACAGGGAAAGTAAATCTCTCCACTGAGGAACAGACTTCATTCGCAAACAGAATAAGGAAAGTTCAACCTAAAGGTGTTCTCAAATACAGTAAAAGTTGTGGTGAAAGGTAATTAGGAAATGATTTATAGGTTCATTGGTTTTACAAGCTAAACTGCAGGCTTTTCACCAACTTAAAATTAAATGAATTCAGCTTCCTATATGTCGTCCCACTTTTTCAAATGGCCAGTTGGATGCATGATAATATCACAAACCCTACCCTACACACAAAAAAAATGTTCAACTCACTCTGACTTCTGTAGCAATATAATTTTTCAAAGTATATGAGATACTTTCCATATTTCTGCTGCTAAAAATTGACCAAGAGAAAGCTAAGCTCTAACAATAGTAAATATTCAGTGTTTAAAATATCTTATAAACTGTGCTAGGAGAATATATGTACGTATACTATATTTATATGCATATAAAATAAGTGTGTATGCTAATCCACTTCATAAGAAATTTAGGCGACAAGGACTCTTATTATATATGAGAAAACTAAGTCATGTAGAGGTTAACTAAATTATTTAGCTTCACATTACTAGCAAGTGGTACAGTTTAACTTTAATGCCAGTCTAGCTACAGAAAACTTCTTTAGCAAAATGTAAAAATAAACTATAGCCCTATGGTTAAGAGCTATCATTTGAAGGAAGAAATATAGTAGAGAACTATTCTGTACATAATCATAAATGGTTATAAATACAAATGTAAGACTAGGTAGAGAAGTCCACTTGTATTCATCTTTAACTCAGTAATTCTATAGCTGCATCTCCAACTGAATGTTTCCCACATGCCTCAAATGCAATATTTCCTAAACTGAGCAAAGTAATTTCACTTCTAAGCATGTATGCCCCTTATGTTATATTCCATTCTCAGTGAACGGCATCATCATCTAATTGACTGCCCAAGTCAAAACTCTTAGTGTTTTTGTTGAATACCACCTCTACTTCAACAGATGCACCCAGCAGTCAAAGGGTCCTGTCACTAAAATATCTTTCATATACAATCCTTTTCTAAATCCATTGCCAATTTCAATTACTCATTTTCTTCTACCTAAGCTGTTACAAATATCTCCTATCCAATCTTGTTATGCCTCTACAATTCATCCTTCAACCTGCTCCCAAAATCTTCTGCTTAAATTTAAATTGTTTGGGTTATCAGCCTGTTAGTAGATAATAAAATAAAATACAAAATATTTATAACTGGATACAGTATAATTCTGTAAATGATTTTGAACACAGAGGATTGATGTGTTAAATCTGATTTACCCAAATCAGAGATCTTACTCAAAATTAATTTTTACTAGTATTTTTACCAACTTGAGAATCCCAAGGCTTTCCCAGAAATGTCTCTCCAGTACAGGAAGAAAGCATATTGAATTCTAGCTGCTAAATATCTTCCTTCTCAGCTTCCAAGCTAGCTTTCTAGCCTTATCTCAACACATTCTCCTCAAACATACATATACTTTAGCCTATACTTCATAACATACTCTCAACAAGCCATGTCCTCTTTTTTAATGAACTACTACATGGGCATCCCTCAATTTGAAATATTCTTTCTGCTTCCATAGCACATTTTCAAATGTAATGCCAAATTCAAGTCATTTCCTTTTCTAAATATGTCTCAATTTTCCTTGGTAATGAAATATTCTCTCCCACTCTACCCCCATCATACTTTGCATATGATATTGTCCTGATTACTCGACTACACAACCCTCTAAATTTTAATTTATTCATATGCTTGGACCATTTTATATAATTTGCAATACCCTTAGCCTACACAAATACATGACACATAATAGTCTATTTATTTAAATGAATGTATGTTTCCACTGAGAAATGCCTGCAAGGGTCCATAGTTTTGATAAGTTCTTGTAAAGACCGTTATGTTGTTTTCTCTTATTAAAAAATAATTAGGTAAAAATGGGACTTCCCTGGTGACACAGTGGTTAAGAATCCGCTTGCCAATGCAGGGAACACAGGTTCGAGCCCTGGTCCGGGAAAATCCCACATGCCGCGGAGCCACTAAGCCCATGCGCCACAACTACTGCGCCTGTGCTCTAGAGCCTGCGAACCACAACTACTGAAGCCCGTTCGCCTAGAGCCCATGCTCTGCAACAAGAGAAGCCACTACAATGAGAAATCCATGCGCAACAATGAAGACCCAATGCAGCCAAAAATAATAAATATATAAAATAAAATTTATAAAAAAACAATTAGGTAAAAATGAAGTTTAGTCTTCTTTAAACTCTTAGACCCATTTAAATTTTAAATCATAAATTAATAGATAAATTAGTTATTAGAAATTATGCCATTCTTGATGTTAATATTCTACTGATTAATATTCTACTTATTAATATTAATCTTAATATTCTACTGATCTTGATTTTCACTTTTTTGTCCTTAACAGTAGTTTCTTAGAATTTTCTTAGAAAGTCAAAAAACATAATTTGGATGAGCTCATGAATTTCCTATTTCCGTGATTGGTGGGATTTTAACGATTCTCAAATGAAATGAAATTTCTATCAGTACTAACAAAATATAATATTTCCTCTAATCTGGGTCAGAAGCCAGCACCTACAGTTTTTCAAAATTCTATGGAAGGTGTCCCCCAGCTGAGGTTTTAAGTACCATTTTTTTCTTTATTGTCATTAGTATAAATTAATTGACATTGGCAGTGATGGTCTTTAAGGTTTTCCTGTAGGAAAAAAATGACTTATTCTGTCACTAATGTCCAAAGTACTTTTCTCTTTCTTATATCATAGAACAATAATTGTATTTCTTTATAAAACCAACAGAAAAACCTTACATCAGATGAAAACCAGCCATAAATCTTAACACGTAGTTGATAATATTTCCTTGAACAAAAGTTATATGTGACAGGTAAAAATATTTTCCTACCAATGATTGCACTGGCAATTTCTCTCTTCTTCTGTATTTTATTTCTTGCTTTCTCTCTTCATTTATTCTATATTAATTTCTGAGGACAGGATCATATTAAGATGATCATCCAGTTCATGGAACAGTTTAACATTCTGTAAAGATTATTTTCCTAACTAATATTATGACTTTACATATTTTATATGAGTCATTTTATCAAAATAATGTGTAGCTTTTATCAAATACTTGTGAGGGTTAAGTCTGTAGAGTTTTAACATGGCTTAATTTACACATGAATAATTTGTATATAGCTGTTCAGTTGTTTTTCTCAATATAATATCCACAAAATTATTGAGAGAATATGTGCCATAAGTATTACACTTGAGATGAATTTAACTAAGGACAGAAGTATATTAATCATTGCTTTTATTTTAGAGTTGGTTTACTTTTAATGTTTTTCTGAATAAGGATTGTTTTTGAATAGAATTACTACTCTTTTATTCCTAAGAATTTTCAAAGAAAGTACTTGTATTAAAAACTCATTTGAAATTGACAGAAGATTTATTATTGAAATGATAGATTATGGCAGGTTAAGGAATGAAAAGAAATATTATGTTAAAAAGAAAAATGTATGCCATATTAATTTATACTTTAAAAGGTTTTTGGAGAATTAACTGTAGATTTATTTTTATTAGTACATAAAAACCCTTAGGTAATGGGCAAGCTAATAAAAACTCATTTATTAAATAAAATTATCTTTGTTGCCATTTTATGTGAATAATAAATATTTTACAACAATGCTTTAATTATACATCATCAACAATCATTAGGCTGTGAATATTCAATTTTCTAAATTGTCATTATTAGTTTCATCCTTCCATTCATTATTCTTCCTCCTGCTACTTTCTTTATCACAGTAATTTTATAAAACCACAACAAATATAAATAACAACTTGAATAACTCTAATCATAATTCTCTTTAGAACTGACAGTCTCCAAATAACCTTTTGTTATGCCAAAATTTAACTTAAAATGCTCACACCAAACAAAATCTGTCTCTATTTTTTGGATATCCATTGCTTTTAATCAGGAATCAGAGGCAATCATTTTTGGTGTGGTATTGAAAAACATTTACGGTTGGTCTCAGAAACTATGTAAACAGGAGGGAGGGAACACTTGGTGAAGCCACAGAAGGTGAAGAGAAAATATACTCAGTCAGGATTGAACAAAAGGAACTGGCTGCCCTGTAGCAATAGGACATCACAAAGCAAAATGAGAAATAAAGCAACACGTGCAAGGGAGGGAGATTCAGGAGAGTGATTTTAATTTTCTGCATGTAGAGGCTACTCTTAACGATCATAGATGGAAAAATGATGCCAAATGTAAATATTGTGGATATATATATATCAGTACTGGTATACCAGTAGTGTCTTTGTGAGTATTTTATTAAGTCTTTCACATTTGTCCTTTTGTATCTTCCTGAAGTATGTAAATGAGAGAGTCCTAAATATTGAGAGTGTCCTTGCCCAGGAGGAATGCATGATGTTACTGAGAAGACTATGTTTTAATATAGAAACGCTGAACTATCCAAGAGAGAACATGCTCAAATTCTAAATTGTGTAGCTCTTATTGTAAATGCAGTTTGACTTTAGAGAAGGATCATTTCGACACTGGAATTTAAGAGAGATTCTGAACAGCTCCTACAATTTGGTTGTAGGCAAAACAGGAGAAGGACGTTATAGATGGAATGAACAATTTGAGTGAGTATCTTTGTTTTCTGTATTGAGTGACTTATCATGCCCCTTTGTATTAGTTTTCCATTGCTTCCATAACAAGTGACCATCAATCTTGCAGCTGAAAACAGCACAAGTTATCCCACTGCTCACCCATACGTTCAGGTGGGTTCACCTGATTTTTCTGCTTCATGTCACCCAAGGCCAAAATCAAAGAATTGGCCAGGTTGGGGTCTTATCTGGAAGCTTAGGAGAGAATCTACTTCTTAGATATTTTGAGGTTGTTGACAGAATCCAGGTCCTATGGTTGGAGGACTGAGGTCCCTGTTTCTTGCTGACTATTGTCCACAAGCCTCCCTCAACCCCTTAATGTCTCCTGCATTCCTGGACTCATGGCTCCATTCATTTTCAAAACCAACAAAAGTGAATTGAGTTCTCGTACTTGAATCTCTCTGACCTCCCATCCTGGTCCCAGCCTGAGAACATTCTCTGCTTTTAAAGGGCTCATGTGATAATATTGGACCTGACTAGATAATCCAGGATAATCTATTTTACTCTCCATAAAATCACATCTGCAATGTTCCTTTTGCCATATAACCTAACCTATTCAGAGGCTGTGAGAATTAGAGCATGGACATATTTGGGGGACTTTTATTATCATTTGAAAACATGCAGATGGGGCTGTCAATAACTTCACCTACATGCTTGCCTTGTTTTATTGTGCTTCACTTTACTGCGCTTCGCAGATACTGCATTTTTTACAAGTTGAAAGTTTGTGGCAACCCTGCATTGAACAAACTTTCTGGCACTGTTTTTCCAACAGCATTTGCTGACTTGCTATCTCTGTGTCACATTTTGGTAATTCTTGCAATATTTCAAACCTACCACCAGCAAAAATTCACAACTGCTGAAGACTAGGTGATGGTTAGCATTTTTTAGCAATGAAAAATTTTTTAATTAAAATGTGTACATTGTTTTGTTAGACACAATGCTATTGCACACTTAATAGCCTACAGAGTATTGTAAATATAATTTTTTTGAATTTTATTTTACTTATTATTTTATACAGCAAGTTCTTATTAGTTATCCATTTTATACATATTAATGTATATATGTCAATCCCAATCTCCCAATTTATCACACCACCACCACCCCCTGCCACTTTCCACCCTTGGTGTACATATGTTTGTCCTCTACATCTCTGTCTCTATTTCTGCCCTGCAAACCGGTTTATCTCTAACATTTTTCTACGTTCCACATACATACGTTAATATATGATATTTGTTTTTCTCTTTCTGACTTACTTCACTCTGTATGACAGTCTCTAGATCCATCCACATCTCTACAAATGACCCAATTTCATTCCTTTTTATGGCTGAGTAATATTCCATTGTATATATGTACCACATCTTCTTTATCCATTCGTCTATCGATGGGCATTTACATTGCTTCCATGACCTGGCTATTGTAAATAGTGCTGTAATGAACATGGGGTGCATGTGTTTTTTGAATTATGGTTTTCTCTGAGTATATGCCCAGTAGTGGGATTGCTGGATCATATGGTAATTCTATTTTTAGTTTTTTAAGGAACCTCCATACTGTTCTCCATAGTGGTTGTATCAACTTACATTCCCACCAACTGTGCAAGAGGGTTCCCTTTCCTCCACACCCTCTCCAGCATTTGTTGTTTGTAGATTTTCTGATGATGCCCATTCGGACTGGTGTGAGCTGATACCTCACTGTAGTTTTGATTTGCATTTCTCTAATAATTAGTGATATTGAGCAGCTTTTCATGTGCTTCTTGGCCATCTGCATGTCTTCTTTGGAGAAATGTCTATTTAGGTCTTCTGCCCATTTATTGATTGGGTTGTTTGTTTTTTTTAATATTGAGTTGCATCAGCTGTTTATATATTTTGGAGATTAATCCTTTGTCCGTTGATTCATTTGCAAATATCTTCTCCCATTCTGAGGATTGTCTTTTCGTCTTGTTTGTAGTTTCCTTTGTTTTGCAAAAGCTTTTAAGTTTCATTAGATCCCATTTGTTTATTTTTGTGTTTATTTCCATTACTCTAGGAGGTGGATCAAAAAAGATCTTGCTGTGATTTATGTCAAAGAGTGTTCTTCTTATGTTTTCCTCAAAGAGTTTTATAGTGTCCAGTCTTACATTTAGGTCTCTAATCCATTTTGAGTTTATTTTTGTGTATGGTGTTAGGGAGTGTTCTAATTTCATTCTTTTACATGTAGCTTTCTAGTTTTCCCAGCACAACTTATTGAAGAGATTGTCTTTTCTCCATTGTATATCCTTGCCTCCTTTGTCATAGATTAGTTGACCATAGGTGTGCAGGTTTATCTCTGGGCTTTCTATCCTGTTCCATTGATCTATATTCCTGTTTTTCTGCCACTACCATATTGTCTTGGTTATTGTAGCTTTGTAGTATAGTCTGAAGTCACGGAGTCTGATTCCTCCAGCTCTGTTTTTTTTTTTTTTTTTTTTTCCCCTCAGACTGCTTTGGCTATTTGGGGTCTTTTGTGTCACCATACAGATTTTAAGAGTTTTTGTTCTAGTTCTGTTAAAACTGCCATTGGTAATTGATAGGGGTTGCATTGAATCTGTAGATTGCTTTTGGTAGTATAGTCATTTTCACAATATTGATTCCTCCAATCTAAGAACATGGTATATCTCTCCATCTGTTTGTATCATCTTTAATTTCTTTCATCAGTGTCTTATACCTTTCTGCATACAGGTCTTTTGCCTCCCTAGGTAGACTTATTCCTAGGTATTTTATTCTTTTTGTTGCAGTGGTAAATGGGAGTGTTTCCTTAATTTCTCTTTCAGATTTTTCATCATTACTGTATAGGAAGGCAAGAGATTTCTGTATTAATTGATTAGCTCTAGTAGTTTTCTGGTGCCATCTTTAGGATTCTCTACGTATAGTATCATGTTATCTGCAAACAGTGACAATTTTACTTCTTCTTTTCCAACTTGTATTCCGTTTACTTCTTTTTCTCCTCTAGATTGACACGGCTAGGCCTTCCAAAACTATGTTGAATAATAGTGGTGAGAGTGGACAGCCTTGTCTTGTTCCTGATCTTAGAGGAAATGCTTTCAGTTTTTCACCATCGAGATTGATGTTTGCTGTGGATTTGTCACGTATGGCCTTTATTATGTTGAGGTAGGTTCCCTCTATGCCCACTTTCTGGAGAGTTTTTATCATAAATGGGTGTTGAATTTTGTCAAAAGCTTTTTCTGAATCTATTGAGATGATCATATGGTTTTTATTCTTCAATGTGTTAATATGGTGTATCACATTGATTGATTTGTGTATATTGAAGAATCCTTGCATCCCTGGTGTAAATTCCACTTGATCATGGTGTATGATCCTTTTAATGTGTTGTTGGATTTTGTTTGCTAGTATTTCATTGAGGATTTTTGCATTTATATTCATCAGTGTTATTGGTTTGTAATTTTCTTTTTTTTAGTATCTTTGTCTGGTGTTGGTATCAGGGTGATGGTGGCCTCATACAATGAGTTTGGGAGTGTTCCTTCCTCTGCAATTTTTTGGAAGAGTTTGAGAAGGATGGGTGTTAGCTCTTCTCTAAATGTTTCATAGAATTCACCTGTGAAGCCATCTGGTCTTGGACTTTTGTTTGTTGGAAGATTTTTAATCACAGTTTCCATTTCATTACTTGTGGTTGGTCTGTTCATATTTTCTATTTCTTCCTGGTTCAGTGTTAGAAGGTTATACCTTTCTAAGAATTTGCCCATTTCTTCCAGGTTGTCCATTTTATTGGCATAGAGTTGTAGAAGTCTCTTAGGATGTTTTGTGTTTCTGCAGTGTCTGTTGTAACTTCTCCTTTTTCATTTCTAATTTTATTGATTTGAGTCATTTCCTTCTTTTTCTTGATGAGTCTGGCTAATGGTTTATCAATTTCGTTTATCTTCTCAAAGAACCAGCTTTTAGTTTTATTGATCTTTGCTATTGTTTTCTTTGTTTCTATTTCATTTATTTCTGCTGTGATCTTTATGATTTCTTTCCTTCTACTAACTTTGGGTTTCGTTTGTTCCTCTTTCTCTAGTTCCTTTAGGTGTAAAGTTAGATTTTTTATTTGAGATTTTTATTGTTTCTTGAGGTCGGCTTGTATTGCTATAAACTTCCCTCTTAGAACTGCTTTTGCTGCACCCATAGGTTTTGGATCATCGTTTTTTTCGTTGTTATTTGTCTCTAGGTATTTTTTGATTTTCTCTTTGATTTCTTCAGTGATCTCTTGGATATTTAGTAACGTAGTGTTTAGCCTCCATGTGTTTGTGTTTTTTACATTTTTCCCCCTGTAATTGATTTCTAATCTCATAGTGCTGTGTTTAGAAAAGGTGCTTGATATGATATCAATTTTCTTAAATTTACTGAGGCTTCATTTGTGACCCAAGATGTGATCTATCCTGGAGAATTTTCCATGTGCAGTTGAGAAGAAAGTGTAATTTGCTGTTTTTGGATGGAATGTCCTATAAATATCAATTAAGTCTATCTGGTCTATTGTGTCATTTAAAGCTTGTGTTTCCTTATTAAATTTCTGTTTGGATGATCTGTCCATTGGTGTAAGTGAGGTGTTAAAGTCCCCCACTATTATTGTGTTACTGTCAATTTCCTCTTTTAGAGCTGTTAGCAGTTGCCTTATGTATTTAGGTGCTCCTATGTTGGGTGCATAAATATTTATAATTGTTTTAGCTTCTTCTTGGTTTGATCCCTTGATCGTCATGTAGTGTCCTTCCTTGTCTCTTGTAACATTCTTTACTTTAAAGTCTATTTTATCTGATATGAGTATTGCTACTCCAGCTTTCTTTGGATTTCCATTTGCATGGAATATCTTTTTCCATCCCCTCACTTTCAGTCTGTATGTGTCCCTAGGTCTGAAGTGGGTCTCTTGTAGACTGCATAAAGATTGGTCTTGTTTTTGTATCCATTCAGCAAGCCTGTGTGTTTTGGTTGGAGCATTTAATCCATTCACGTTTAAGGTAATTATCGACATGTATGTTCCTATTACCATTTTCTTCATTGTTATGGGTTTGTTTTTGTAGGTTCTTTTCTTCTCTTGTTTTTCCCACTTAGAGAAGTTCCTTTAGCTTCTGTTGTAGAGCTGGCTTGGTGGTGCTAAATTCTCTTAGCTTTTGCTTGTCTGAAAAGCTTTTGATTTCTCTGTCGAATCTGAATGCAATCCTTGCTGGGTAGAGAAATCTTTGTTGTAGGTTCTTCCCTTTCATCACTTTAAATATATCATGCCACTCCCTTCTGGCTTGTAGAGTTTCTGCTGAGAAATCAGCTGTTAACCTTATGGGAGTTCTCTTGTATGTTATTTATCATTTTTCCCTTGTTGCTTTCAATAATTTTTCTTTGTCTTTAATGTTTACCAATTTGATTACTATGTGTCTCGACATGTTTCTCCTTGGGTTTATCCTGTATGGGACTCTCTGTGCTTCTTGGACTTGGGTGGCTATTTCCTTTCCCATGTTAGGGATGTTTTCGACTATAATCTCTTCAAATATTTTCTTGTGTCCTTTCTCTCTCTCTTCTTCTGGGACTCTTATAATGCAAATGTTGTTGTGTTTAATGTTGTCCCGGAAGTCTCTTAGGCTGTCTTCATTTCTTTTCATTGTTTTTTCTTTATTCTGTTCTGCAGCAGTGAATTCCAACATTCTGCCTTCCAGGTCACTTATCTGTTCTTCTGCCTCAGTTATTCTGCTATTGATTCCTTCTAGTATTTTTCATTTCAGTTATTGTATTGTTCATCTCTGTTTGTTCTTTAATTCTTCTAGGTCTTTGTTAAACGTTTCTTGCATCTTCTCGATTTTTGCCTCCATTTTTTTTCCGAGGTCCTGGATCATCTTCACTATCATTATTCTGAATTCTTTTTCTGGAAGGTTGCTTATCTCCACTTTATTTACTTGTTTTTCTGGGGTTTTATCTTGTTCCTTCATCTGGTACATAGCCCTCTGCCTTTTCATCTTGTCTATCATTCTGTGAATGTGGTTTTTGTTCCATAGGCTGCAGGATTGTAATTCTCTGTATATATAATTTTTATATGCACTGGGAAGACAACAATTCGTGTGACTTGCTTTATTACAATATTCACTTTAACGGTCTGGAACCAACACTCAGTATCTCTGAGGTATGCCTATATTTGCTTGAGGACATTGTCTGCCTTCCAGAATCTGTTAAACTAGTGTGCAGTATGGGCAAGAAGTGTGAGGGAGTTAACACTCCAGAGCAGCAGCCTTCAACTAATGATTAAAGAAATTAGTATATTAAAAAAAAAAAAAAAAAGTCTCCCTCAAGCCTCAGATGGGATACTGGTAACACATGTGTTCTTCATCATTTCCCAGAGTCACCCAAAAAGATTAAGGTCCTGTTGCCAACAGCAGCCACTTATTTAAAAATGTACCCTCTTTTACCTTCTTTTTGTCTCACTTCCCTATTCGCTACCAATGTTTCCTGGGATTAACTTCAGAATTAACTACTTATACTTAAATCATTATCCCCAGATGTGCTTCTGGAATGCTTATAGTAAGACAGGTAAAATAACCATTTCTTACCTTTGCTCACTGTCTTTTATTCAGAATGTTTTTAACGTACAAAACAGTAACTAACAATAGAAACACACTCTAATAATTTAGAAATAACTATTCATGCCTATTGTTTTAGTTAACACTTCAACAACTCTGTGAAATGGGAATTTCTCCATAGACCATTTTAAAGATAAAGAAATTAAAATTACAGATATTGCGTAACTGAGGAAATTATAGGTTATAAATTATGTAAATGATGTATCAGAATCTCAACTCATCGAGTGACATTAAATCTTGTGCTTTTCCTCTTGTATATATTGAGGTAAACACAGTAAATATTCTCTATTTTACGAGATTGCATACATGAATATTTATTTACGGAGGGCTTATATAATTTGGCTAAGGTCAGAAGGCTAGAGAGGCTCCTAATCAAGACTAGAATCAGGATCTGTGTGTTCTTACTCCTGATTGTGTTCTTTCCACTACAGGCTGAAATCAACTCAATGAATTTTGGTCTAGAATTAACCAAAAAGTTTGGAAATAACCCTCATGGCAATTAAATTCCATGAGTGATTTTTGAAAAGTAAAATAATGAAAACATTATTTTATATCAAGACTTATTTTATTGCTTTTGGCCAAAAGTCTGGCAGGTAGTGTTTTAAGAAAATTAACATGCCAAGGGTATACAGGATGATTTGGAGGAGTACAAGATTGAGGTCAGAAAATTTAAAGGGGTGAGTCATTATAGTAATACAGGCATCAGGTGATAAGGACCTGAAATAAGGTAGCGAACGGCAAGGAGACTAGAAATGGATAAATATAGAAGACAATTATGGAAGAATTACTATAAGGGAGAGATTGATTACAAGAGATATGATACTATGTTATTATGTGATTATGACAGTACAAGTGTATTTTTTCTCTTTCAAATATGGACAACTACTCTGTTTTCCTATGATATATATATGAACATATGAGTGTGTGTATTTCTAATCTGTGTGTGTGTGTGTGTGTGTATATATATATACACACACATATATACATGTGTGTATATATATATTTCTAATCTAGAAATAGAAAGTTAAAATGAGATCTTACTCAAAGTGTTTGAGTATATACAAATCACCTACTACTCTGTTACCCTACAATCTCCCTTTCACACATTTACTGGCCTAGAGGTTCACTTTCCAAAAGAAAATAGGATTACAAGTCATGTTTTAAAAAATATGTGTATTTGGCTATTAACACTATTAACACACTTACTAGGCCCAGTTATTTATCTGAATTGAAAAAAGAAAATTCCAGGTAATATCCTAGTAAGGGCAGAAGACAAGACCATACAGTGACAGATTCTGGAGTCTATATAAAAGAAGCCAAGTTGATAGCTTTTGTTTTGTATACAGTTTACAACCATATCCTTTGTATAGTATATAACTTTGTATATAGTTATAACAGATTATAAATATAATTCACTATGCTTTATCATAAATACTACCCTAATACTTACATAGTGAAAGGAAATAACCTGATACATTTACTTGCAATGCATTATTATATTTCTTCTGGATGCTTATGACAGAATTCCACAGGGTATCCCAGCTTTTCCATTTTACCTGTTTTTCTCCATTTCATAGTCTATTCTCAATTTGTAGCAGCTGAAGAGAACCTAAAAGAAAAGTAAGCAAATATTTCATATTACTTCTCTACTTAAAACTGTCCAATAGCTTCCTTACGCAATTAAAATACAATCTAAACTCTTTATCATGGTGAAGAAATTCCCTTCACACCCTAATGCAAACCCACATATCTGACTTCACCTATTTCTCTCCCTTTCATCAGGTTTTAGTCACTTTGACCTTTTGTCTCTCCCTTGAAGCTTATTTCACCAATTGCCATTATTTTTGACCCCTGCCTAAAACAGTCTTCCGAAAGGACTTCACATAACTGTTTCTCCTAATAATTCACATCTAAAACCCAATACTACCTCCTCAGAGAGGGCATACCTGACCACTTGATCTAGAATAGATCCTGAAAAGCACTTATATCTATGAAAATTCATCTTTGATTGATTTCTGTTGTTTGCTTCTCACTACTAGAAGGTAGCTCCACATGCAGTGGTTGTAATGTTGCCAAGCACATGGTGAGCACCCACTAAATAACTGCCAAATTCATTAATTTATTGAATAATAGCAGGCACTAAACAATAAATTATTACATAATTATTTTAATTCTCACAATAAACTTCTAGGTAGATATTTTAATATATGAAGAGCTTAGGTATAGATTGTGTCTAACTTTTATTAGATCATTGATAGAAGCTGATCTTCTGAATACTATGGAATAGTTACCTCCATATCATATTTTCTATTTTGACTATAATCATTAGACCATGGACCTTGTGTAGTATTATGCACTTTTCTAATAGTTTATATTTAAATAGATATTTATAAAGTGGAATTACAGCTATGAGAAAATAGAATAAATTTTAATTAAACATGCTCTTATTTATAATATATGATATATTTCTCAAATGACTCAATTTTGATAAATAAAAAAATAATGAAATGAAATAGAAAATGAAGAGGTAGAGGAAGAGAGGGAAGAAAAAGAGGTGGAAAGAGAGGAAGAGAAACAGGAGGGAGAATGAGAACAACAGATATTATTAAAAATAATCAACTACTGATGTAGCATTCTCACTTTTAAATAAATGTCCATTAATTTAAAGGCAACATTAATCAGTATAGTTTAATCAACTTCAGCACAAATTTATTCTGATATAGCACTGTTAAGATCAGTTCAAACTATTAAAAAGATCACTGTGAAATAACAAAGAGGCTCTTGCTTTATTGGAACTGAGTGACTGAGATCAAGAGTGATAGCAGTCACTTAGGTTACAGTGGCACATTAAGTGGATCCATGAAAAGGTCGATTCAGTTGTCTACCTAGTTAGCAGCATGACTTGCCAGGTTTTCCAGATCTGGTTTTGGCCTTAGTGTATAATATACCTAAATTTTTCTAATTTTATTGAGGTATAGTTGACAAAGTTCTTAGATAATTACATTGTACAACTTGATGGTGTGATAAACATTTACATTGTGAAATATTCACAAGGTCCATTCATGTCACCTTCATCTGCACACCACACACACATACTATACCTTGGTGGACACACACAACAATAACCTTGTGACCTTCTTTTATTTTTTTCCAGATGTTCTAAAATATATATTAATCCGTATGTATACACATGTATATGTTATATGCCAAAGAAAAATTTGGGTTAATCAGTGAAAGCACAGACTGCATGATGAATTTGACAGTATCTTATCTCTTGAGTTAATATTACAGAATATTTTTAGGTGTAATTACTTATTAGCAGATGCTACAATCTGATTATAGCCAATATCAAGATTCATATTGTTTATGTTGATACTTCATTTCCTCATCAAATTAAAGGATAAGATTTTGTAAATGAGTGTTATGAGTCCACTGTTGATATGTGTATTTAAATTTCATCTTTCTGAAAATTGTTTTTAGAAGATGATTATGGTTTACATTTCTCTCCATTTTGTTTCAATACTGTTTTTCAAAATATTACTTGAAAGCATGTGGTCATTGAAAACATTCATGTATTTATAATTCTATTAATATTCATGAAATATCTTGTTTCTGAAACTTTTTATATGACCATCAAGCAAATGGGTTCCAAGTTCATCTATAAATTAATTAATTAGTGCACTACTTTAAAAATATTTTGGGACACTGCTCTGTGCAATACGTTGTGTGAGGCATTAAGTTAACATGGTGAATAGTATGGATTTAGACTTTGCCATCATGCTGCTTTCACTCCACCTAGTAGGACCAAAAACCATGAGCAGTCAGTAAAACAAATCATAATATGTACTACAGAGACAGCCTGTGGGATACAAACATATATTCACTTTTTTGAATTGTATAAGAAAATAAAGCTTTTGTCAAGGTTGAATTCTTACAAGTTCTAAAGTTGAACTGAAACCTACAGTTATAGAGAAGCAGAGGGAACAGTACGTGAGACGATCTGAAAGGCAAGAAATAGCACAGTAGGATTTAGAAAAATAATAGTTCAGAAGGCTATAGAATAAATTTTCAATGATGGACAAGAAAGGGAAAACAGATAAAGCTATAGGAAAAGGTAAATGGACAGCTGAAATAGGGTTTTGTCACTATGTTAAATTGTCTGGATTTTTATTTTAAGCTCAGTGGCAAAGTCATTGCAAAGTTTATGCAAAGGCTTATGTGAACAAAATGTCATGTGAATTTTACTTTTAGAAGGATCATATGGAGTGGAGAAAACTGGAAACAAAGAGACATTTAGGAAGTTGTTGCACGTATCCAGTTGGGAGACGGTGTGGAGAGGTAGAGATAATGTAGTTGATGACGATGATCATTCTCTTGACACAAAATAATAAACCACCAATCTTAGCTAGACTCTGAGAGGAAGTTTAATATAACATAAAACTCAGGTTATTTTGTTCCTTTATTAGAGCCAGAAATATTAGAGTATTAAAAATAAAGCATATAAAATATGAGCTATTTTAATTATCTGTTCTAAGATAATTGCACTTTACACATGATGTTTGTTTCACTTTTTAAACAGTCACTCATTTGCTTTTCTATATACATTTTGAAACAGCATGTCAAAATCTCCATATTCAAAATGAGGGATTTTCAAAATAATAAAGGAACAAGGACATTAAACAAATAATCTAACACAAATAATCAGAAACACAGGGACCTGATACTGTAATTCTGTGTAAATTAATTAAAATATCTTGTAATGAACAAAAGCTAAGGACTTGACTGGGATCAGTAATGTGAAAGTCTGGCAACTTTGATATTTTGCAGGTTCACTTTTGAGTTGGCTATAAAGGGCAGTGTCCTCAGACAGACTATATATTTATATTTGTATTAATTTCCTAGGGCTTCCATTAAAAAGTACCACAAAGTGAGTGTCTTAAAACAAAAGAAATGTGTACTCTCAAGGTTCTTGAGGTTACAAGTCAACAAAGTTGGTTCCTTCCAGAGGCTTTAAGGTGAAAACTGTTCTTGGTAGTTGTAGGCAATCCTTTATCTCCTCTAACTTAAATAATGTCCTGTGAAGTTAGCTATTATCAATACAACTTTTATTAGATGATAAGGGAGTAATAGAAGAAAAAAAGATATATTTTATAAATTTATTCATAACAAATACTGATACATACTTATAAAAAGTAAGGAAGAACTACTTCTAGCAATTAGAGTCACATGGTCATAACTAATATTTATAACTATCTTTTTCCATTACCCAGTTGATATTCCCTGTGCTCTGAGCAAGCACCTCAGCTGGTCATGGTTCTTTGCTTGGTGGATTGATCCATACCTTCAATCCTGAAAAGTCTGCACCTTTAGTAGTCCTGCCTGGATTGGGTTGTTGTAATTTTCCATTAATTTTACTCTTAATCTCTCCAGTATATGAGGAGGAATACCATTCAGTGCAGGAGTTAGACTTGTTCATTTTGGAAGTGGGCGCTACCCAATATTCAATCAATCACTAAACAGTATGCATTGACTATAGCACTGACTTATCCTGTGATATATGACTTAATCCCACATCTACTTCAAATATTTATTTAAATTCTACTTCTCACTGAGGCGCGCCTTGCCACTATATGCATATCACTGCTCCCACTCCTCATCCCACATCTCTTTATTTTTCTCCATAATACTTATCATGTTCTAACATATTACATATCTTATGTACTTTTTAACAGAAATATAACATGTCAACACAATTAGAGATTATCAGGCAAGGCAGCAAGTAGCTGGTAGTTATTGTAGTTTTAGCTCTCAAACATGGTAAGGCTGCCCATCAAAGAATGCTTTCTGTGTTCTAACAGATGCTATACCCCAGTGAACATATTACACTCTATTACTGCAAGATTGGGAGTTTCTTTATTGGAGATTGAAGTTCATGTATCCCTCATTATTCACTGGATACATTCAGTCCTAGAAATCTTTTCTTTACATTTTGCTGTAACATTTGAACATGGTATCAAAGTATGCCCAATAACATTGTCATTATTTTCTTTATAAAAAACAAGTAAACATCAGTGTTAGGTAACATTAAACTTTCATCAGTGAAGCTGTTTGCTGTAATCTTCATAGATTACTTTAAATTAAACAATCATGAAGTCAGAGGTTCAGTTTATTCAGGATTCTAATAATGCCATTTAGACATATTGCTTGAAAAAAAAACACTTATTAAAGTCTTTTCTGGCATTATCTGCATCTTAAATGTACACTTTTAATTCCTCATTTCAGCAACTCATGTGAGCACTCTTCTACTTAACAGTTAATATATTTCATTATGTTAAAGCAGGACCTTTTACTCAATTCTTAGTTTTTTGAAAAATACGCTAAAAACTCAGTGATTGTGAAGTGCTCATATTATTTATTTTCATTATGTTTTTCAAATTGAATAAATAACAATAGAACATTGTTGCCAGCAGACTGTTTTTCTGTGACTAAAGCAAATATATATTGCAAATATATATTGCATTTTAGGACAACCCATTCCTTGCTATGCATCGAGATTGTACTCTGTAAAGACTAATCATTTTATAGTCTAAGTCATGGTTTGCAAAATAACCATTAAATAAATTAAAAAAAAAGAAAACTCTTTTATGACTAATGTTGAATGTAGGGAAAAGAAAAATATCTAAGAACATTTCTTTTTTATATGAACTACTCATATGGCAAAGGCTAATTTATACTCTCTAAGCCAATGTTTTTGTCCAAATGTAAATTAAAAAATCTTCTAGCATGAATATATAATATAATTGCTTTTCCACATTAGAGGCATTAATATTGTATTGTCTAACTGTCATTTGATAGAGGAATCTTGCCAATAGCTTATTCTGCTTTCTCTGTGAGAATAATATTTTCATTAATAATATGTCTGATTTTACTAGCTCCTCAAAAGTAGTTTGACTCAGGCATGTTTTTCTACAAGTGGGATGCTTTTGAATGATGTTTCTGTTCTGGGGTGTGCTCTTGCTTTTAGCAACAAAATTCATCAATTTTGTATGGAGGGACATTAGTTTGGTTTTCTTCTAGAAAACACATTATTTGGTTTTTGGGGTATTCTCTTTGCTGTCTTTGAAAAAAACAAAAAAAGAAACACATTCTTGATGCTTCATGATGCTATTTGAAGATTCATAAAAGACAACCTACTGGCCAATATTTTTGTAAAAGTCCAATACATTTCATATTTCAGATATCACATTTCTGATTCTCCATTTTCTGTTTTGTTTTAGTTGTTCAAAACCATCATATTTACAGATTCACTTATATCATCACTCAAGATAAGTTTTATATTAAAGTTCAGTTTTCTCCTTAGCTTAGTAACATCATTTTCAATGATATTTATTTTCTTCATTATCTTACACTTTCATAATAATTTATGAATATTGGCCTAATATTGTTATAGCTTAGGAGTTTGAAAACTAAAAGTATAACAACTTAAACATAACAAAAGTAGAAAAACATGTGATCGAAAGTAAAATAAAAAATTATGGTAACTAAATGTTAGCAGGGATAATCTAATAATCTTTGTCCATATCATGCATAGATAGATTTCACCTGTATGTTTAATAAGGGAATCATGATATTTTATTAAAAGTCATAATCCATCATATATTTAAAGTGTTTAAAATGTTAATAAAATGTTTATATTGCTTTTCTGTTTTAAAACTACCAAATAACCTGAGAACCACACAACAAACAGAATAATCACAAATTATAGTCAAAATTATTGTGATCTTACTAAATTAAATCTAGAATAGTTTAATCAACTCAATATTTATTGAGCCACATTTGTACTAGGTACTGCATCTGGATCTTGGGATGCAAAGCTAAATAACACAGGGGTCTTCTAGTTAAGCATGATGAGGTGAGCACTTACATTTACTTCCATGCCCTTTTAAAACTCCAAGAATTGACATCAGCAGGATAGTGGCATATGACGTCCCAGCCCTTATCCCTCTACAGAAACTTCAATTTAACAATGGCAGATGAACCAAAATATGTTGATGAGAAGTCCAGGATCCAGCTAAGAAGTAGTAGTATCCAGATGCACACAAAATTGAGGACAGCTGCGTTGAGATGGATAAAAGAACGATTTCCCTTTACCCATATTAGCCCTTTAGCCAAGCCAGAACAACTCAGAGCCTAGAGAGATTGCTTTGGCTGATGACTTCTCCCTCAGGGGAAAGAAAGAACGTGCATCCAAGATCCCTGGTTATTTGGGGTGCTGCCCCAGAACATGAAGTGTAGAGGGAACCAGCATAGTTGGATGTCTGGAGGCATCCAAGAAGAAAAGAAAGGGGTAGGTAGTTTACTGCAGAGTCACATCTCTGCAAGATTGGGAAGAAGCACACAACCATGAGACATCTTCCCCAGGAGGGTGGGAGAGGAGTGGAGAACACATCCAGTAACCCAACCTTTCAGTGTACTCTACTCCAGGACTAATGGGCGGGTGGCTTATTGTGGGTAACATGGCTATGCAAGATTGGGAGAAGGCACACAATCCTTACATTCTCCCCCAGGAGGGAGGGAGAGGAATAGAGAGTACATCCAACTTCCCAGACTTTCAGTGCACTGCCCCACAGAACAGGGGTGGGTTGCTTCCAGCAGCCAGCATGGCTATGCAAAATTAGTAAAGGTTCACAGTCAAGAAACTTCTTCTCTGGGAAGAAAAGAGAGGAGTGGAGAATGCACATCTGTTTTTTAAAAAAAACAAAAAAAACGAAGGACACTATCTCTAGCTTGGCTGATTGATGAAGGTCTTACCCTGTCAAAGCCAGTCCATAAATACTGGGAGAGGTGGCTATTTCTTCGATTGCACAGAGGGCAGACCTGGGCTAGGAAGTCCATGAATGAGAAATTTTCTTTCAAGAAAGCTAACTCCAATGGAAAAAAATCAAAAGATCAATCATAAAAGAAAGATTTCCACAATAAGGCAATTTCGATGAAACATACTAGCATAAATCCTTTGGTCCAGATTCTAAATACTGAAACACTAGAATTTCAATTAGCTTTCTATTATCTCAATAAATCTAGAGAACATTCAGTGAACAGCAAACACTTGAATAAAAAGAAGAATTACAGAGACAAACTATGTCTAAAGAAAGTCAGACACTCTATATTGTAGAATAAAACACTAATGGGGAAAGATTAACCCTAGTCTATTTGCTGGCCTGATCTCATCGAAAAAATCTTCAAATTACCAAACTATTTCCAAGTAACTCAACTGTATTCCAGATTAAAGCTCAAGTATATTAATGGAAGTTGTAAAATATTCAGAAATCAAGAAGGTAAAATTCACAACACTGGGCATCCAATGAAAACCTCTAAGGCAAGCAATGAAACTGGCAAATACATCCCATAATGGAAGGAGAAATCAATCAATAGAAAAACACTAAGATGTGATCCAAATGAGAGAATGTCAACAAGAACATTGAAAAGGTTATTATAACTGTAACGTAACTATATTAGTATAACTTTATTATAATTATACTGTTACAACTCTTTTATGGAAGTAGAGGAAAGCTTAGTATGATTAGTAGAGACATTAAATGTATAAAAAGACACAAATTTAGTTTCTAGAGATAAAATTTACAATACCTGGGCAAAAAAAAAAAAAAAATCACTTACTGAGAGTAATAGCATACTATATACAGCAGAATAAAATGTTATGAAATTGGGATAGAGCAACAGGAGCCATTCAAAGTAAAATGCAGGTAGAAAAAAATATGAACGGATTATCATCAGCTGTGGGACATTAGTCAGTTACATTCATGTAACTGGAGTCTCTGAAGGAGGACTTAAAAATATTTGAAAAAATAATGGCTGAGGATTTTCAAATTTTAATCAAAATTACATCCAAGAAGACAAATAAATCTCACTCACAAGAAACATAAAGAAAATTATACTGTCTCATTATAATTAAAGTACTCAAAACAAGTCAAAATCGGCCAGAGAAGAACGGCACATTACATAAAGAGATTCTAATACAAAGATGATAGCATACCTTTGGTCAGAAACAGTACAAGCCAAAAGACAGTGGAGGACCATCTTTAAATTACAGAAGAAAAAAAAAAAAATCCACCCATCTAGAGTTAAATACTCAGTAAATCTCTAAAAGCAAAGATGAAATAAAGATATTCTCATACTACAAAAGCTGAAAAAATAAGGATTCGTCAATAGCAGACCAGTACTACAAGAAACATTAAAGGAAGTCACTTAAAGCAGATGAAGTTTATACCAGATAGGAATCTGCATCTACACAAAAGAATGAAGAGCACTGAAAATACTTATTTTTGTGTCAATTAAACCTGCATATGAATGAATTTATACAAAGTAAAGAAGTAAGCATAAATGTACTGGAAAATGTATACCAAAGTGTTTTTAAGACCAAAATTTGTCTTTAAAACTGGAAACAGTGCAAATGTTCAACAGCAGTATAATGTGTAAATAGATTGGGTTATATTGATATTAAAAAACTTTTATATAAAAAGATGAATATTAAAACAATATTAAATAAATGATGCTAGGGGCAAAATATGCATACACTTTCATTTGTTTAAAGTTCAAAACTGTAAAAACTTCATGGCTTTAGAAGTCAGAAATAATGTTTACCTTTGAAAGATCTTGACTGGCAAAGTTCATAATGAAACTTCTGGGTTGTTGGGTGTTCTATTTTATTTTATTTTTATTTATTTATTTTTAAAAATTTATTTATTTTATTTATTTTATTTTTGGCTGTGTTGTGTCTTCGTTACTGTGCACGGGCTTTTCTCTAGTTGCGGCGAGCGAGAACTACTCTTTGTTGCAGTGCACAGGCTTCTCATTGCGGTGACTTCTCTTGTTGCGGAGCACGGGCTCTAGGTGCGAGGATTCAGTAGTTGTGGCTCACGGGCTTTAGAGCGCAGGCTCAGTAGTTGTGGCGCAGGAGCTTTGTTGCTCCACGGCATGTGGGATCTTCCCAGACCAGGGCTCGAACCCGTGTCCCCTGCACTGGCAGGTGGATTCTTAACCACTGCACCACCAGGGAAGCCCGGGTGTTCTATTTTATAACTCAGGTGTAGTTTATATGATATATTCCCTGTGTGCTTATTATATGTGCATTTACTGTATTTATATTATTATTAAAAATTTTAAAGTATTCAGTTATAATTCTCTTGGGGAATCAAGAAGGAGTAAATGTATATTGAGTTGGAAAGGGTAACAATATAAATCCTTATCTTCAACAGTAGAATTGAAATATATAATATTCATAACTAATATATTTTAAAGATACCAACGTTCATGTATATAAATGTTTCTTTAAATCTGAAAAAAGTAGATAAATGATTGCAAACTTTTTAACTGTCTGAAGCAGCAATAGGGAAGGGCATGGTGGATCAGGGGAACTGATATTTTTAAATATAATTCATCTACTATTTTTTGACTTTCAAAATCTGTAATGACATATTTTAAAAGATAGTACGTATTTAAAGACAAGTGTTTAGTTCTCATGGACCAAACAATGTATGAGGGGAAAATATGCTATATTTCTTTATTAGAATTTTTATTATACTATATTGTCATTTATTAATTTCTTATCTCTGTAGAGTAGAAATTACTATATTAGGTCAAGGAATTTTTCTGTGTTCTTTTGTTACGTCTGAACAACACAGAATAATTTCTGGTATATAGTAGCACTCTGTAAATACATGTGAAATGAATGTATAAATAAGTGCATTAAAGATAGATATCAGTCTGTAAACTCTGGAAAAATTCATGTTATGACAATATAGATAAAAATATGGCTTTAAACAATTGAGAGGAAAAGGTTAAGTTTAGAAATATAGGTCCAGTCAGAATGTCAATGTGGGACATTCTGAATGAATCTTACAAAAGAGTCAATGACTTTACAATTACATGTTGTTTTTATCCTTTTTGTGCAGTCTTGACAACATGGAAAAATCGGCCGCATTGACTATCCTGGGCTTTTACTAATTGTTTCATCTCTTTATTTATTCCATTTTTAAGGACTCAATAATTCCTCAGACTTAAGCTGAATGATTGGCTTTCAGTGACACAAAATAACTTCAATTTAAAATACCATTGGTGCTGCTGGATCACTTACAGTAGATTATAATCCTAGATTTTTCTATTATTTTTATCATTTCAAACCCTCCACTACTTTCACATTTGCAGAACAAATTCATGAGTCAGATATAACTATTATTCAAAAATTGTAACTTTATTAAGCTGCTGTTCTCTTTAGGAATTCAACTTCTTCATTACCACTACATGTGAATTACACCAACATTTGGGATTACATAAAATAATTATTAAATAAGTAACATAATCATAGATATTCATATTCATTAATAAATGCAAATTATAAATGATTAAAAGTTCCTCAGCAATATTTCTTAGATGATGTCCGCAAAGTCTATTAATTATACTTGGATTTAATTATAAAGTCAGCTGTGAGACAACTAAACATCAGGAGAGCAGTTGTTTTGATATATTACATTTTTGATACTGAGCTTTGTGATTAGTTTACGCACCAAACTATGTAATTTGAAATTCTAATCCCACATTTAAATTGTGTTATGCCATCATATATGAGCAAGATCAATGGAAAATATGATTAAATTTAAAAATATGTTGTGAAAATTATATGCTACTTATACCAATATTTCCTAATTACAGGTTTATAATCTTACTATACTTTAGCATAATGTTTATAAGATTTAATAGAAAATAGTTATCCATGAAAATTTTAGTAGAAATAATATGGATTTCTAAGTTTGGATATTTCCATTATATTTTATATTTTTACTTTCCTTAATCTATGTCCTTTTACTGCACTGAGACTGTGAAATCTCTCTTACAGGAAAAATCTGATTTTTTAAAAATATGGCTTGCCTATATTTTAAAACTAAAATTAAAGGAAAACCTTAAATTATTACAAATGAATTGTTTTAAAATATATGCATATTTATATTTGGACAAGATTGTACTGGAGACAGAAAAAATAACTTGAAAATATCTAAATCCACAGTAAAGACAAATTAATGCTAAATAGGGACTCAACATACATACTATATCTGAGTTTATTTCTCTATTTAGTCAGGTTAGCCTAACAATGTATATTTATTAAGTACTCACAAGATTTATACTTTAAACTACTCAATATACATCAATCAATAGAAAATAAAGTACAACAAACAAAACAGGAAAAACACGGTATTTGTTTCCTGTATTTGATAGTAGCAGTTGTTGATAATTAATCCATTAGTATCCAGTCAGTTTAATTGATTTTGTTTTTGCACTACTCTTTTGTTGTCTATGATTATCACATTAAGTTCTCATAAAAGTGATAATTTCTTAGAAAATGACCTGCTTCATAACACTCTTCATAAACTTAAAAAATCTGATTTAAATATTATTATGAAAATTAATGACAATTTTTTAAGAGTGATGGCCTGCTAGATAATTTTCACTAAAATTTACAACTTGTATTATTAAGTTTAACGGTTAATTCTTATGTACTCATTAAGTTGTTTTCTAACTTTATCGTTAGGTTCAGTGATTATTTGCCTTACAAAAATTTTTCATAGTTTTATCTAAATGAATTATCAAGTAACATACCTTGTGCATTTGTGGTTTCCCATACCTTCTACATCTCATATTTATCTGAAACTAAAATGGGTCTGAAATTGATTTCTTCATAGACATAGATTTTACTAAAATTAATTTTAGCTCAATATTTAGCTTGTGCTTCTAGATTCAGCAAAGTGCAATCTAACAAATACAGCTTCCATTTTCTAACAATTTCACCTGAACTTCACTTTCCAATCTACCGTACTACTGATCCCCTTCAAATACCCTTTCACTCTAATTTGATTTATTTATTTCAATTTCTGTCCTTATTTATTTCATTTCCTTTCCTGAACATATTATTTCTTGACCTGTTCAAAGTGTAGCTAACGTCATAAAATATTCCTTATCCACTCAAATTAGAATTGAATTCTCCCTTTCTAAGGATCAATTTATATTTATTAGCACATTATCACTTTTATAAAATATATTTAATTGTACTTGAAATCATGGTATGTCCATACATTTTAGAATATTGATTCCTTGAAGCCAGGTCCTGGTTTCCTTCATTGTTTAATAAAAATAAATATGTTACATCATTTTAGCACCTTGACCATTTCCCCAACTCTACCCTCAATTTCTCCACCATAAAATTAATCTCTCATGCTTTTTCTATATTAAGGAACACTGTATAATTTATAATTTCAATTTTTTGTATAACTTACATTTGCCCCTATGTTGATTACTGCTTCCCAGGTGATAGGTTTGGAGTCTTTTACATTCTTTCCCTTAGTGGCTTTCCCTAGGATATTTGTTCTTGACCTTCTTATCCTCTCACTTCACTCACATTCCTAGGTGTGGTCATCATCCTTTTCTTAGAGGTTTCCACTTCCACTCATAGATCGGTTACCAACCTATATCTCCTAAGTTTAGAGTGACATGTAAACTCCAATCACCTTCTGGAAATGAACGGATATCATACAGAAGGATAAATTGCATCTAAAATGGAAACAGTGACCACTCTGTCTCCCAGTTGCCTCCCCTCCTCTATACTATATCTTGCTAAGATAAGCATAGGTTGATTTACTCTGACCAAAGATTGGGTTTCAGTTGTCACTTCACCCTCTACATAATAATCAGATTCCTAGTGCTACAGAGGCAATATCATGGCTATCTCTCAAATCTTCTCATGTCTCTCTCTCCCACCCATGGCTTTAGTGCAACCTCATAACTTTTCTAACTGGCTACTAAGCTACGAGTCCATTTACTGCTTCCACAGGCTTTGTTTTGTTTTTTAATATTTTTATGTTTTAATTCTAATTTTGAAATAATTTTCGATTTACACAACAGTTGCAAAGATAGTTCAGAGAGTACTCTTATACCTTCACTTAATTTCCCCAAATTTTAACATCTTACATAATTATGGCACATGATTTCTGAGCTAAAATTAAGAAATTAGCCTGGCACATTACTATTAATTGAAGATTTTATTAAGAATTTATAAATTTTTCCATTAATGTCATCTTTCTCTTCTAGGATCCCATTCAGGATATCACATTACATTTAACCATCAAGTTTCTTCGTCTCCACTTGTTTGTAACAGTATCTCACACTTTCCTTGCTTATCATGACATGGACAGTTTTGAAAAATACTGATGAGGTATTTTGTAGGATGACCATCAATTTTTAATGTTTTCTCATGATTAGACTTGATATTTTTTGAGGAATATAATGCTGAGGTGAAGTGACCTTCTCATTATAGCATGTCAGAAGGCAAATAATATTAACATAATTATCACTGTTATTAATGTTGATCACTTGCTTAAAGTCATATCTGCTAGTTTTTTCTACTGTAAAGTTACTATTACTTTTCCTTTTCTATATTCTTTGTAAGTAAATCACTAAGTCTAAGTCCAGCCCACTCTCGAGAGGAGAGGAATTAAGCTCTGTATCTGGAGAGGAGAGGATCTACATATATTATTTGGAATTCTGTAAGGAACTGTATCCTTTCTTATTTTAATGAAACATTGTTTCTGTATTTTTTATAGTCTGAAGTACAAATGTTTTAGAAAAGTGTACAAAGTCTTCTTTAATCAGATACTTCCTTTCCTGGCTAACTTCATTTATGGATTACTCCCTCTTGTAATTTGTGAAGACTAGTTATAATTTAGTGTGATTGTACCATGATATTCCAAACCATTCTTTTCTGGAATGACCTGCCCACTTTTTGGAATGACCTGTCCACCATATAAACACTCATATATATCCTTTCCTATTATATTTTCTCGACATTCTCAGAGGGAATTGACTGGTTATTTTTGTGTGTGTGCGCTACTGTGCAAGGACTGTATCCTAGAACCACATTTATCAGAGTGCTTAACAATTTTTTTTTAAATAATTTACTCATTCAACACAACATTATAGACTAGACACTGAAGATATTTCTATTAATACTTTCACTGCCATATCTCACATTCTCTTCCATAATTGCAGTCAAAAATTGTTTGTTTAATGAGCAAACTGATGTAAGAATCTTCTAGGTTCTCAAACGTGATTTAACTGTATTGTTACGTGCTCATGCACAAAGTTATGTAGCATTCATTACAAGATGAAGATGGTGATAGATAGTACGAGGAAGAGGAAGAAGGAGAGGAAGAAAAGACGAAATTGAAGGGAGGAAGGAAGGAAAGAAGTACAGATAGAGGGAGAAATGGATAGAGAGAAAATTTAATACAGAGAAAAAACAAATTCAAATTCTATCTTTCTGGGAGATAAAACTCTAAAATTCTCAAACAACTTATTCCTTTCCTCTTAGGTTTCTGTGTTATTTTCTATCTACTGCTCTACTCTAAATAAGAGTTCCATGTATAAAAATTGCTTTTTCCAAAATGTCATTTACAATTGATAAGTCAAGTGCAGAGGTTTGTGCCCAGAGCATTTTTCATTAGCATTGATGTTTGAGGATATTTGTGACTTTCACTTTCAAGACATTTCTGGACCATACATGGTCTGTGTCAGCATTTTTCCTGATTTTTTCATAGCATGCAAATTACTGATTATTAACCTGAGAGAAACCTTTGATTGAGGTTTCCTTGTGTTCAAATAATTCACTTTTTAAAAATACTGTAGGAAATGTCACTGCCATTGACTCTTTATTTCATCTATTTTACATTTCTTAGATTGCATATAAATATGTCCTTTCTCAATAATGTTTTAGTAATATTTATAAGACTCTTGGGACAATGCATTTGCTTTTGAAAACAGCATTCATGTTTATTGCCCAAAAATCTTCTCTGCAGTTTTAAAATTTACTTTAAATTATTAAAGGATTATTAAAGATAAGTCTTTCATAATACTTTCCTAATACATTGCCCTGGCTCACTATATATCATACTAATTGATCATTTTGTTTCAATGGCATTTTAATTGCTTTGAAAATATGTCTACCTATTGCTACATAGGTAGACATATTTTATTTCTTCAGTTAAAAACTGATACAAATGAATATTCATTTTGTAACAATTGGTTGTAAGAGCAAAATCTATATAAGAGTTGTTTTTAAGGAAAATACATGTAACAAATATGAATCCAAATGTTCAAATGTGCTGTTTTCAATAAAACCTCTCATTATAACCATTACTTTTCCTAAAATTTATGTGAAGCTACAGCTTGTTTTGTGTATTCCTCTGAGTAAATAGATGTCTTAAAATTATTCTATTGTTATACAATTATGGTAAAATTGCAGTCTCATTCTTTTATGAAGTTATTTCTAATGATTATCTTCCATTTTCATTCACTAGAAGCAGAAAATAATATAAGAATTATAACATTATAATGGAGTGAGACATGTCTACATATGAAATTAATAGATATGGTGTTGATTTAAATGTTTACAAAGAATAGTTGAGACTTTAGACAGTGGTATGCAAGCATTCTTGATGAAATAAACATGTAAATAGAAAGCTATGGGTTTTTGCTTAAATTATATCTACCTGGTAAAATGTTATTTATGAACCATTGGATTTATAATTCCTTTCTCTTTCTATCCATTAAAGAGCAAACAGCTTGAATTGAGCTATTTTGAAAGGCTATTTTACTTTTTTTAATTGAGGTATAGTTGACGTACAATATTGTATAAGTTTCACATGTGCAGCATAGTGATTCACAATTTTTAAGGTTATTCTCCATTTATATTCCCTGTGTTGTATAATATATCCTTATAGCTTATTTATTTTATACATAGTAGTTTGTACCTCTTAGTCCCCTACCCCATCTTTCCCCACCTCTTTCCCTCTCCACACCGGTAACCACTAGTCTGTTCTCTATACCTGTTTCTTTTTTTGTTATACTTACTAGTTTGTTTTAGTTTTTAGATTTCACATACAAGTTCAAAAGGCTATTTTACTTTCAATGGTACCAGGAAATTGTGTATTTGTATGAAATTCAATCAGAGGGCATATGTTAGTAGCCCCATGAATGGTTTAATAACATGTTTTTTAAAATTTTTATTGGAGTATAGTTGATTAACAGTGTTGTGTTAGTTTCAGGTGTACAGCAAAGTGAATCAGTTATACATATACATATATCCACTCTTTTTTAGATTCTTTTCCCATATAGGCCATTACAGAGTATTGAGTAGAGTTCCCTGTGCTATACAGCAGGTTCTAATTAGTTATCTATTTTATATATAGTAGTATGTATACGTCATTCCCAGTCTCCCAGTTTATCCATCCCCCCATCCCCTAGTAACCATAAGTTTGTTTCCTACATCTGTGACTCTACTTCTGTTTTATAAATAAGTTCATTTGTACCACTTTTTTTAGATTCCACATATAAGTAATATCATATGATATTTGTCTTTCTGTGTCTGACTTACTTCACTCAGTATGACAAGCTCTAAGTCCATCCATATTGCTGCAAATGGCATTATTTTGTTCTTTTTTATGGCTGAGTAATATTCCATTGTATGTATGTACCATGCTTAATTTTTAAAATTTATAATTCCTAATAATTGTAAGTCACCAATGATAAATGTTAAAGAGAAATATGAGTTATTTCTCTCAATATTATATTGTGAGATATTCATATTGTTGCATGAGGTTTCTCATTTCTGTATGGCATTTCCTTACATGAGTATACGTGAGTAACTTAGTCCAACTCTTCATAGAATTTTAGTTTATTTCAAGTTTAAGACAATTATAAATTGTGCTTTTCAATATTTTTGTTCAAGTCTTTGGGCTTTGGTGAATATGTGTGTGTGTGTGTATGTGTGTGTGTATGTGTGTGTGTTGGATATATATGTATGTGCATTGATTACTTAATTGTAGTGTATGCATACTGTTTAGATTTGGTAGAAACTGTCCAAAATTTAAAAAAATAATAATATTGAGAGAAAAAATCCTATACAAAAGAATACATACAGGATGATTTAATTTAATATATATATTAATAGTTGCAAAACAGGAAAACTAATCAAGGTATTAGAAGTCAAAATATTATTTATCCTAAGGTAGGGAGGGTAGTTACTGGAAGTAAGCAGAAAAGGTGTTCCATGGGATCCTGCTAATTATCTGTCTCTCAATTTGAGTTCTGATTCAGGGAGTATTCACTTTTAAAAGTGTATCAATTTTGGTAAACAAAGTACACTTATGATTTTTGCACTTTTCTATATGTATAGCATAATTCAGTAACATTTCACATTAACAACAAATATGGAAAGTTATTCAATATATAGCAAGAATGGTTCCTTAGACAGCCGTAGGTTTCTAGCCATTTGATATTCAAAAATTCTTGCTAGCATTTCTACAATATTAATAAATATATATGTGCATAAAAACAACTTATTGTGCATTGTATTTAATACAGAAGTTTCTATACACTCATTCAAAAATACTTATTGAGACACAACTATGTGCTAAATACTCAGATACAAATTTTTATTAAAGGAAATATATACCATGAAGACAAGACAATCACCAACTAATAGGAAAAGCAAGTCAACCAGGTAATTGTACTGCTGTGTGGTGTCTGCTAAAATCAGAGTGACCATACATCATGGTTTGCTCTGATTTAGATTAATTGTCATTATTCAGTTATTAACATCTAAATTTTAAGTTAAAAGAATCCACTTGCACAGTAATTTGTATGATTAGCCTAGCTGTTGTTAAATTTAAGATCAAAGTATTGTGAAAATCTGGAAAGGAAATTAATAAACTCTGCTGCAAGTTGGAACAGTTTTGTTTGTTTTCCTGCTGTTGTTTGTCTTGAATTGGTATAGTGGGAGTGAGAAAACAAACACTGGGCTGGATCTTTTAGGAATATTTTTCCTCCTCACTCAAGTTATCGTTAAGTTTCTTCTAGTTGCTAACACATTTCTAATGCTTTTCACACTAAGTAGTTATTAGTATTCATTTAATCCTTGTCTTAAGCAGACTGTCCCTTAAGGACAGGACATTGATTCATCTCTGCGATCCCAGTTCCTAACACAATCACTATCAAAAATTAGCCCTTCCATAATTTGTGGTAAATTGGTTAATTAGCTTACAGATCTTGTTGATCTTCAAGAGTTTATGACTCTACCCACTGAAACACTATAAGCAGGGGTCCCCAAACCCCCGGGCCGCGGAGCTTCATCTCCGCCCCCCCATCACTCCCCATCCCTCGCGTTACCGCCTGAATCATCGCCTGCATTACTGCCTGAACCACCCCCCTCCCGTCCGTGGAAAAATTGTCTTCCACGAAAACGGTCCCTGGGGCCAAAATGGTTGGGGACCGCTGCTATAGAGCCTAGAATTTTAAAAAATAACCAAAAAACAAAACAAAAAAACAATAAAGGTTTATATCAGTACCCCTCATAGATCAATGTAAAGCTTGTACGCTAAATGTATAAAAATCATAACAGATATATTCACTTTTTACAATATTAGTGCAATTGTAACATTACCACTTGTGACTGGTACCTTCATCTCTGAGTGTATATCTAATACGGAAATAATTTTTTAAAATTGCGTTTAACATTAGATTTGTACAAGAAAACAGTGACTTACTGGAGCAGATGGTGATACCCTTTGAAGCAGCACAGGAAGAGTTAAGAGCAGAAGCTCTGACTTCAAATTTACACACTACTTCCTCCAAACTGGGTGACCTTGGCCAAGTTATCTTAGTCTCTTCATTTTGAGGTTTATTATCTTTAATCTGGAATCCTAGTAGTACATAGTTTATAAGGAGAGTGAAATGATTAAATTAGATACCTATAAAAGTTTAGAACACAAAGACCGGCACATAATAAAAGCTTGTTATCATTCCCAAATTTGAAAATTTACAGCGAGGAAGAGAGAAAATAGATGCTATATCTTCTATCAAGTTATATTTCAACATGTATCTGGTGCTGATTTTAGTTAAATGGTTACTTGGTATTAAATATGCTGAATTCCGAGAATTTCCTAAACTCATTCACTTTGAATCCGTTGCCTTTCAATGAAACGAGCTTGTGACTGAAAATTCTAAAATCCCAAAATGATCAAATATCTACCAGTATTTAATTCTTCAGTGATTTATAAAAACTTTTAGATTACATGCATCCTTCAAATCAGTAAACTGCAGGCATAGACATATTTCATTAATAGGTACAAATAGATCAGCACCACATTGCTTGGAGAAAATTGAATTTATTAGGGAAGATTATCTTGCTATAGAATTGCTGTCCAGCTGCCTGTGTAGACTATCTGTGCCACTGAAAATCCAGTGGTGTACAGGGATGAAATATAATTATTTAGTGTTATTATCTATATTGCTCAGGAAGATTAGTGTTTTACATGGGAGATAAGTTCACAGTAATTTATGCAGCCAAAGAACAAGAAACAACTTTTTTTTTCCACCATTGATTGGAGAGTTGCTATGAATTAGATTTGATTCTTAACATGGTCCTTCAGTACATATTTTTTGGTGCTTTTTTTCTCATAAACATACCTAAAATGATTTTTGTTAATTTTTATTTATTTTTAAAAAATCATTTTCACTGACCAGGTTGTCTCTTGAAAAATAAAGTGAATATTATGGAGCATAGTAGATGAATTTTCTTTTCACGGAACATAGAAAACTTAGTTTCCCCAAGCTCCTGTAACAATAGACTTTTTCTGGCACATACCAGGCAACTAAACGCAGTCAAACCTTTTTTGTTTGGGGGACATTGATTTGGAATTTGTCATCATTTATATAGGGAATGAGTTAAAACTTTTTTTTAGTACTCATATTGAAAGGATAAATATGTGTCTACATCCCTAAACTTTGCTTAATATAGGGAAACAAACATTTTTCTAAGAAAATTAATGTTGTAGAACATTATTGGAGAATACATTTTAGTGATACAAGGATTTTTAAATACTTTTATTTTTTTTCAGACATTTTAATATAAAAATTAGAAATACTTTATATTTTTATAAAGATAATGCTTTCCATTGATTGAGCAGGTATCATGTTAGATATTATACTTAGTGCTTTATGTGATTGCCTTATTTAATCCTCCCCCAAGTGCTATGTCTGATCTACTAGGTGGCAAGCTATATGTAGGACAGGACTGTATTTTTATTCATCACTGTAGTCCCCTCCAAGCTAAGCACTTAAATTTTTATTAAATAAAACATTATTCTTCCTAACATCTCTATGTAGTAAGGAACTGAGACTGAGAAATGATAAGAAACAGATCATGCTGCTTATCAAAGCTCATGCATCTAATAAAAGTTAGAATCTGGATTTGTCTAAAACAATCTGACCAGAGAGCCTAACTCTTAAGTACTTAGATCTAACAAAATATTGGCACCTCTAAATGCTACTAATTTATTTTCCTAGTACAGTTTCTCCTTGTTTTAATATGGAAATGTCCTTTAACTAAACTTTTAGGGAGAGGAGGTGAGGTAGCAATGAGGAAATTATTATTTTTGCTCTTCTTACTCTACCTAGGTTAGACTAGAATTTGTTACACTTGGAATACAAACAGATACATTAAAGAATATTCAGATGACAATCATGCAAAATAGGTATGTGATGAGGCAGTTGCCTGCAAGCTACATTATATGTCTTGAAAGATAATTTTCCAAAATCTTAATATTTTCCCTCAACCATGTCTGGATAATCTACTATACATAGTTTATCCATCAGTATTTCCATTTTTGCCTGTGGTAGATATGCAGGTTGTAAATTTTAGGAAGGTACGTCTGTCAAGAAAAAACTGTCTAAAATGTGGAAATCAATAAATACCACATGTCATTTCAGTGTTACCAAAGACAATATTTAGCAAGCTCACCAAAGAATTACTTCATATTCTAGAAAATTTTAAGTGTAATTGATTTTATAATTTAACATTTGAGTAAACTGTGAATTTACATGATAACTTGTAGATTTCTGTTCAGCAGAAAAGATACCACCAAAGTTGTTTATTTCTTTCCTTTTTCTAAACACTCTATAGGGCCAGTTTTGTTTCTAACTATTGTTTTAACAATCACTTTTTTTTCCTCAAAATGAGAATGAAGAGCCAGTTCCTCAAAATATATTCTTTTTAACCAGCTTTATCATCTCCGATACTCTTATTAATTATGGAATTGAGTAAAATATTTGATTTTTTTTCTTCTATATTTGTATGAGAGTAATGTTTTTAACTCTGAATATTATATCTTGAATGACGTATGCAACGTACCAGTGCCCTTTAGCCAAAGATTACCAGGGGTATCACTGTAGTTGAATAAGTTGGATTCATGACTCATTAAAATGAGGGAGAATATACACCTTGGGTACTTGTGCGGTGTTTCAGTGACAGGTAAAAAGGATAAATTATAGGATTTGGGCTTTTGTTAGGTGACATTGGAAGGGCTTAAGGGAGCAGGGCATTACCTGGATTGCTCCCTAGATTAGATGCTGTCAGGAAGCAGAGGTAAATGAATGATTGGGTATCTAAGTGGGTCTTACCTAGAAAAAGGGCAAAATAGAATGAGGCTAAAATTATACTTGAAACAGAAGCAGCAGTCATTCACATTTCTCTTTCTCCAAAGAAAACAATAGCAATGATAACTAATAATAATAATTTTACAAGTAACAATAACAATCCACTTCTTTTCTGACTCAGAGGATTGTGGTAAAGAAAAGAAAGATGGAACAGAGAGTGAAGACGTGTATTTCCCAACTTCTTACTAGCGGATTGGCTCATTCAAAGCAGGGCCCAGGCAGTTCTTAGTCTGTTATGCTCTTTGATATTGCTGATATCTGGCTAAAAATTTACTAGACCGGAGTCACCTTTACAGGGAAGGGATATCTCTGCACTGAGCCCTGAGGAACAAACCTTCTTTGAGCCACAGCACTCTTCAGTCGAAGAAGAAGTGAAATAGGGTCAGCCAGGTATTGCTAACAGGTTCTGAGCAAACCTAAACCATAAATCTTTTCAGCCACAGATTCATATTCCTTCCATTGCTGTTAGCAAGGAAAATGGCACACAATCCTGTGTTTATAAAAGGCAGGATTCTGGAAGCTAATTGAGGTAATCGATACCTTGTTCAAAAACACAATTCTTCCCTCCCATCTTGGAATTGCATAATCCAGCTCTCTCTCTCTCTCTCTCTCTCTCTCTCTCTCACACACACACACACACACACACACACACACACACACATGCACCACACGTACACTCTGAGGGACTGAACCTAAGACACTGATCATTTGGTTCATAGGACACAAAGATAACTACGTGAATGTACTGCTTACATGATCAGATTAGGCTATAATAAAAAGTCAAGTCAGCATTGAGTTATCACTCTTTTTTTATAAAAAGTTGAGGTTTAGAGAAACAGCAAGATAACTATAGAAAAAAATATATCAGTATATTCTGTGGATCTGAGATATAGTGTGAAGTAAACTTTGACCCAGAAAATGGACTTATGATATTCCATAAATATTAGCTCTTGGTATATTTATTATATGTATAATTAGCCACTTATTAAATATATAATCAAAGTAAGAATCAGTGCCTATGTTGAAAATAATTTTATTGAATTAAGGTTAAAAAGGGAAATCGTGTTTTGCTATTTGTTTCTGTATCAAATTGGATATACAGAAAAAAATTTTTTTTAATTTTCAGTAAATCATAATCACAGTTACCCGACAGAACATTAAGAAGCATTTTTTAAGTCATTGGGTTTTCATCATAAATAGATTACAATATATAATACACGTTTTATCATGTATTCTTTTCTACTTCAAATGATATCTTTGGCATTATTATATAAATTTTCAAGGCAAAAATATAACAAGGTTAATATAACAAATGCTTCTGAACCCACCAATCAGCTTAGGAAGTAAAATAAAATAGAAATATTTACACTATTGTGTGCAATTACCAGACCCTTACACTTTACTAAATATCTATCATCTATTAATCATTATTTCAGAACTATATTAAATATATAGATATTAATATATGCTTGCCTTCATTGCTCAGCATTTCTTTGTTTTTTTATTTATACTTGTTGATTCATAGATTTCTGGTTAATTCTTTTTAATTGAAATTTAATATTCCTTTTCCCAATATTGCAATTTTCTTACCCTTTCTCCTCCTGTTGAATATTTAGATTGTTTCTATATTTGGCTATTATAAATGATTTGTGATAAGCTCTCCTAAATATTTCTGCTAGGACCCAAGTAAAAGACGTTTTTCTAAGGATCTAGAACATATACATTGCATAGCCATGCATGTCTTCACATTTACAATATATTACCAAATGAGTCTCCAAAGTGCTTTTGCAATTTTGAATCCCATCATAGTAATACAATGTTTATGTTTTTTACTACCAGACATTTAAATTTTTTGTTTCATTCTGATTATATCTTAAAGGTTTTTCCTCCTAAAGTCTTTGAAGAAAGTTCACTTTACCACACCTGAACTGCAAGAAGTATAGCAAAAAGATGTACCTCATCCACCTCTGTTTCATAACCTCCGAAACAGATACTTTCATGGGCTATCCTTTCTCACCTTAAATTCAAGGCAAACTATTTTACACCAAGATTATAAGCCAACGGCTAAACTCTGAAGCAGTCTTTATCACTCAATACAAAGTAAACAAGAATTTTATTTTGATTTTTATTTTGAGTGGAGGTGGGACTAGTATTTTTCATCACCCACAAGTGAATGTCCAGCAAATAAAGTGGATCTAAATCTTGTGGAAAAGTTAAAATGAAAAAAAATAAAGCCACTGGCAATACTTTAACCAAAGAAGAAACTGTTTAAAACACCTGTTAGCAGTTGTTTACATAACTACCTATAATTTCTTATCTTTAGAATAACGAAAATTGTGATGTTAAATTCAGTTCCGTTTGTTTTGCCATGGTGTTTTTTAAATGTATCTCATCAAAAATTCTTTACACTAAAAAAACAAGATAAATTTTTACTGGATATGAATGAAAGCAAAATATTCTTAGGAAGGATAATTAGAAAGATTGTCTTTTTGCATTATTCATTTACTTCTCCTTTGATGCAAAGTTTTTGAAAATGGAAGTAAACTCTGAAAATGGCATTCAGAGTTCTCTGATGTTTGGATTTTTAAAACTTTCAGGTTTTTTTTTTTTTGTTTTTTTGTTTTTTTCATATCACAGAAAGAAAAATCTAAACTCCTTAGCGTGGCCTTTAGGTCTAGACTTGATCTGGCCTCTGTCTGTTTCTCAGACCTCAAACTCACACATCACGTTCCCTGTCATCGAAATCTCCAGTCACATTTCATGATTTCAAACTGTGTTTCATTCCTCAACTATGACAATATTCTAGTATAGGGCTTTCACAATTATTATACAGTGCTCTCCCAATCAGCTTTTTGCATAACCAGCTCTTTCTTTTTATATAGATACATAGAAAACTCTTATGATGCAATGATATTTTATTGCTTAGACATTTTATTTTATATCTTTTGAAAGAGATTCCTTAGAATTGGTTAAATATTTTTTTACATAAGATGTTTCTTTTCCCATTCTTAGGTATTGAAGTGAGATATGTATGTGCTTATCTGAAACCTGTACTAGAACTCTTTCCTGACTATACAGTTTCCCACATACAGGTTAGAACCAGGCATTGAATATAGGACTATAATGGGTGTCAAATAAATTTGAAATCTAGTATCATAACCGAGTAAAGTCAAATTACAAATACCTAAATGATTTCTAGCCACGTCTTTTCCCCCAGCTTTATTGAGAAATTATTGACAAATAAAAATTATATATACTGGGGCTTCCCTGGTGGCGCAGTGGTTGAGAATCTGCCTGCCAATGCAGGTGACACGGGTTCGAGCCCTGGTCTGGGAAGATCCCACATGCCGCGGAGCAACTAGGCCCGTGAGCCACAACTACTGAGCCTGCGCGTCTGGAGCCTGTGCTCCGCAACAAGAGAGGCCGCGACAGTGAGAGGCCGCGATAGTGAGAGGCCCGCGCACCGCGATGAAGAGTGGCCCCCGCTTGCCGCAGCTAGAGAAAGCCCTCGCACAGAAACGAAGACCCAACACAGCCAAAAATAAAATAAATAAATAAATTAAAAAAAATATTATATATACTAAAGTTGTACAAAGTGATGCTTTGACATAAGTATACATTGTGAATTATCTCAATCAAGCTATTTAACATATCCATCGCCTCATATACCGCCTTTTTGTCCATGTGGAGAGAACACTTGAAATCTACTCTCTTAATAAATTTCAAGTATACAGTGTATTACTGTTAAGTAATATGTTATTACTATTAAGTAATATGTTATTACTTAATAACATATGTTATTAAGTTATTAATAACATAAGTTATTAATAACTATGTTAACATAGTTAACAAAGATGCATAGTCCACATCTTTGAATGTTTTCAAGATGTGGGAAAAATGTTAAAATAATATTAAATACTAATATTAATATTAAATATTAAAATAATCATGAGACTCCTACCAGTTTTCACGTACTTCACTGTCAAAGAAATGATTAAAAATACAATTTTTATTATTTTTATGCAAAAATTATGTAATGGAGGACATTTACAAAAGAAATTTAAATGTATAGCCAAATTATATTTTTACATTTTATTAAAAATTTTTAAAAAACAAAACAAAATATTTACGTCACAGCAGATTTACACCTGAGCTTTTGATTAGAATGTTCATATTACTATTCTGACTCCATAATTTATAGTAGATCCTACATGTGTTACTTGATGTTGTTAGCATTTATCTCACATTTAATTGTGATGATTAATGAGAGAACACATTCAATGAATTTCGCACAGTGGCAAATTAAGCACTTCGTGAAAGGATAAGTTACTATATATTCTGTTTCATATTTTCAATAATTTTAGATAAGTATATAAAATAGTAATTAAATTTTTTTAAAAAATATAGAGTATGTTGTTATGTTTTGCAACAAAGATTTTAATGATAAAGGATTTTGTTCCTTAACTTTTAATGTATCTGAAAATTATTCATTGACAGTAATGACAAGATTACCAACTAGTGGCAACCATCATTAATTACAGACACATGGTCCTTGCAAAACTGAAATATCAAGTTCAGTCACTGTATATACTAGGACTAGATTTGATATATGTATTTTATTTTATTTTATTTTATTTTTTTTTTCAGATTGAAATAATTTTTTTTTGTTTGTTTGTTTGTTTGTTTGTTTTTTTATACTGCAGGTTCTTATTAGGCATCAGTTTCATACACGTCAGTGTATACATGTCAATCCCAATTGCCCAATCCAGCACACCACCATCCCCACCTCACCGCAGTTTTCCCCCCTTGGTGTCCATATGACCATTCTCTACATTTGTGTCTCAACTTCTGCCCTGCAAACTGGCTCATCTGTACCATTTTTCTAGGTTCCGCATACATGCATTAATATACGATATTTGTTTTTCTCTTTCTGACTTACTTCACTCTGTATGACAGTCTCTAGATCCATCCATGTCTCAACAAATGACTCAATTTCGTTCCTTTTTATGGCTGAGTAATATTCCATTGTATATATGTACCACAACTTCTTTATCCATTCGTCTGTTGATGGGCATTTAGGTTGCTTCCATGACCTGGCTATTGTAAATAGTGCTGCAATGAACATTCGGGTGCATGTGTCTTTTTGAATTACGGTTTTCTCTGGGTATATGCCCAGTAGTGGGATTGCTGGGTCATATGGTAATTCTATTTTTAGTTTTTTAAGGAACCTCCATACTGTTCTCCATAGTGGCTGTATCAATTTACATTCCCACCAACAGTGCAAGAGGGTTCCCTTTTCTCCACACCCTCTCCAGCATTTGTTGTTTGTAGATTTTCTGATGATGCCCATTCTAACAGGAGTGAGGTGATACCTCATTGTAGTTTTGATTTGCATTTCTCTAATAATTAGTGATGTTGAGCATCTTTTCATGTGCTTCGTGGCCATCTGTATGTCTTCTTTGGAGAAATGTCTATTTAGGTCTTCTGCCCATTTTTGGATTGGGGTGTTTGTTTCTTTGATATTGAGCTGAATGAGCTGTTTATATATTTTGGAGATTAATCCTTTGTCCGTTGATTCATTTGCAAATATTTTCTCCCATTCTGAGGGTTGTCTTTTCGTCTTGTTTATGGTTTCCTTTGCTGTGCAAAAGCTTTGAAGTTTCATTAGGTCCCATTTGTTTATTTTTGTTTTTATTTCCATTACTCTAGGAGGTGGATCAAAAAAGATCTTGCTGTGATTTATGTCAAAGAGTGTTCTTCCTATGTTTTCCTCTAAGAGTTTTATAGTGTCCAGTCTTATATTTAGGTCTCTAATCCATTTTGAGTTTATTTTTGTGTATGGTGTATGGAGGGAAAAAAATGGAGCTGGAGGAATCAGACTCCCAGACTTCAGACTATACTACAAAGCTACAGTAATCAAGACAGTATGGTACTGGCACAAAAACAGAAACATAGATCAATGGAACAAGATAGAAAGCCCAGAGATTAACCCACGCACCTATGGTCAACTAATCTATGACAAAGGAGGCAAAGATATACAATGGAGAAAAGACAGTCTCTTCAATAAGTGGTGCTGGGAAAACTGGACAGCTACATGTAAAAGAATGAAATTAGAATACTCCCTAACACCATACACAAAGATATATGTATTTTAAATCTGAAAAATGATGATGTGTTAGAAGTGGACCTGATAGGCGTCATGAGTTACAAATGCAGTATAAGACCTTTCCATTCACAAAGGGGGCGATTAATATACATTTGTTAAAATTATTTTTTAAAGATGAACACATACTGCAATATATTTTAGCAAGTAAATAGGAGGTAACCTTGATCACAAAACTTGGATGTAACATGGAGTATATATGTAAGTATTCATATATATTAGAGTAGAGATAGGGTACATGGGCTCTGAATTTAGCCACATTCTTTGTAAATTTCAGCTTTGTCACTGTCTAATTTGGGGGCGTAGGCAAATTATTTAATCTCAAGTTACTTAAGCTAATTGTCAGTTTCACATATTTGTATACTACAGCAATGTTACGAGGATAATCTGATATTTATGCATGTACTACTTCTAGCAGGACAGAGCAACTACTCAATAATTTTTTCTCTGTTATTACCTCAATACTTTTAACAATTCTGCAAATAATACAATCACAATAATCACTAATATTTATTACCCTAATGATAATGAGTATATCTGATCTTTTACATACCACTTCTTATTACAGTGAACTAAAGAATGCGATAATTTGATTAGAAATCAGTATTTTGTTATTTAGAATTTATGATTAGCTAGGATGTTAAAATAAGAGTCATATCATCAATTACTTAAGATTTATTTATTCATTAATCTTTACTGTCAAATTAATTTATTCATTAATCTTTACTGTCAACATCAACATAAATGTTAGTACAATTATTTGTACATGGATAACAAATGTAGTATATTTTAATTCATTAAAACATTGTTATAGTATAATTTTATATCTACCAAGAAGATATATGTTTATATCATCAGAGTATATATGTTATTTAAAATTTTGGTTTATTCATAACTTGGGATTATTCTTGTAGAAAAGTAATTTTTAAATTTTTATCTTTCTTTTTTTGTTATTTTTATATTTTGAAACCAGCACTAACTGATGTATCTCAAAAAGCAGTAGGAAGTTTGATACAAACATTGAAGCTAATTTTTGCAAATACAAAATTTCTGTTGTAAGTAATAATATCTTGCAAATCTATTATAGTTGACTATTGCACATTACTGTGGACATGTGATAGGAATGAGTTTGGAATATGAAGATGGAACTAGCATATCTTCCCATGCATAGCTCTGCATTTTTGTTTAATTTTGCAGATCTGATTGAAATCATGATACTTTTTTCAACACTAGACACTTTTTTCCTAAATTATATTCATTATGAACTACTTCAAGTAAACTATAAGTATGCCATTATATATCTTATGTTCTCCCTAGGTTGCTGTTTTAAAATGTACTTCAGGAGGTAGAAACAAACTGCTTTGATTTGAGAGAGAGAGAGGAAGAGAGAGAGAGAGAGAGACTACTTAGTATAATTATGGGGAAAGAAGCTCAAAGTTTGATATCAGAATATATACCCAGGATTAAAGTTATCAGAAGAGTTAAGAAAATCAGTAAATTTGAAAGCAATGATTTCTCAGGTTTTCTTTTTTTTTAAGCTATATATTTGGAATATATATAACTTCATGAGTTTGAAAATAAGTATACACTGATAAAACCATCAGCCACCACCATCAAGGACATAAACATATCCATCACCACCCAAAGTTTCCTCCTGCACCTTTATTAGCATTATTATTATTTGTGGTAAGAACATTTAACATGAGATCTACTCTCTTAGTAAATTTTAAGTACACAATATAGTATTATTAGCTGTAGGTGCTATGTCTTACAGTAGATCTCCAGAATTCTTCCAAAACTGAAACTTTGTACTTTTTAACCAACACCTCCTCATTTCCCCTTCTCCCCAGCTCCTGGTAACCACTATTCTATTCTCTGCTTCTATGAGAGGACCTATCGGACTGTTTTCAATTCCACATGTAAATGAGATCCTATAGTATTTGACTTTCTGTTTCTGTCTTGTTTCTGCTATACCTAGCATAATGCTTTCCAGGTCCATCCATGTTGTTACAAAAATAGAAAGATATTCCGTGTTGATGGATTGGAAGAATTAATATTGACAAAATGTCCATACTACCCAAAGTAATCTACAGACTCACTGCAAGTTCTGTCAAAATACCAATGACATTTTTCACAGAAATAGAAAAAGCAATCCTAAAATTCATACGGAATCACGAAAGACCCCAAAGAGTCAATGCAATCTTGAAAAAGAATAACAATGCTTGAGACATCTCACTTTCTGATTTCAAATTATATTACAAAGATATAGGAATTAAAACACTGTGGTACTGACATAAATTTATAGACCAATGGAGCAGAGTAGAGTGCTTAGAAATAAATTCATGCATCTATGGTCAACTTATCTTCAACAAGTTTTCTACAAATTTGAGTTAATTTGACCTTTTGCAATTAGGTTAATCTGAGTGTAGGGCACACTTAGATTAACCTAATCAGATAAATTTCATTTCAATCTAGTAGCCTGTGAACAGCTATCTTATTATATAACAATTTCACATATGAATATTTAGTTAGGAACAATTTAGTTTATAAAAGGAAGAAAAGAAGAAAGAAAGAAAGGAAAAAATTTTTTAAAGTCACAGCAAAGAATTTCTTTTACTCTAGAAACTTAAAAAATCTGTCTCTGTATATCTTGGGTCAAGTAAAACCTTGTCTTGTCTTTTTTTTTTTTTTTTTTTTTTGTCTTGTCTTTTTAACACCCTGATTGCATTGCTGTATTTATTCTGACTTCATAATTTTGTGGTCATAGCTTTAAGAGATTCTCACATCCACAATACTGTGAACTCTTTGGAAAGCAAAATCTTTATTCTCAGGAACCAGACCAGTATCTGAGGCACAATTGATATTAAATGCTAATTGTTTGACTAAATAAATTGATAGGTGAATAGATAAAATTATTAATACTATAGTATTAAACAATAATTGCAAATTTTTAGAAATGTCTTCACTGATGCAACCTCTTGCATGGAACTGACACATTAAGAATGATATGAAGTTAAAGCACTAAAATAATACTACTTATTGATTGTGGATATTTATATAATTAATAAAGTAAAAACATATCTTTGAGCAATGAATATGAACTTCAGTATAATTCTTGGTTTTCTATAGAGATGAAGTAAATAAAACAAGATATGATATTAAATAATTAAATAATAAATAAATAATTTTGGCTAATTTCAAGAGCATGTTAGAAGAAATGTTAACTTCTATCTGTCTTAATAACATAAAAAAGTGTAAGGAAAAGGTTTGAATAATGTATATCTATTTTCAGCATTGGTTTGGAAAATTTGAATAGCCTACTTTTCTTGTGATAAAAGTTTGAAAGTGGTCAAAAGATACCAAAAAAAAAAAAAAAAAAGTGAAGTTTTGTTGCAAGCAGAGGCATTCTGAATCATTCATTTCCAAAAATAGGCATTGTTGCGTCTAAATTACTAAGGATTTGGGGTTGGGAGGGGAGGCAGGGCAAGCTTATACTGAAACTGTTGCTTTAGTTCATTTTCTTTCTTCTTTCTTCTCCTTGACTTGGTAACAATAAAGAAAAATTTAAGAAAGACAACAAATTGAAGCTCAAGATATGTGGAATAAAGAAAAGAGGGTCAACCAAAATGTTTTGCTTTATAGAATTTTAAAAATGTTTTTGTTTTATTTTTACTATGGACCATCAGTACTAGTAAATTCTTCAAAACTTCATCATAGAACAGTTTACTATAGCCCCTTCCCACTACTGTGAATGATTTGGAAGGTTCAGTAACATGAGAAATTCTGCTCCTGAAATAATTAGAGTGCAGATGTGATTGAAATAAGTAAATTGCAGGCGTTAAGTTTTTTAAATGACATTTTTATTATGCTAAATTTTATATCATGGAGTTTCCCTAAAGGGAAAATAATTTTAGCTACTATAAAAGAAAAAAGTATTGAGAGATTATTATATATTTTAGTTTGAATCTCAATTTTTTTGTGCGTTTGCTTACTAATTTCTTATAAAGATCAATCGTCTCTCTCATCCTACAGCCCTATTCCATCAGAAAATCTGCACGATGCTCCACTGGACAAGGTAGAGAAAAAAATTTTTTTAATTTTTTCTTTGTGGATTTAAATATTTATGTATCTATATCTCTTGAGAGAGATATATATATATACATACATACATATATATTTATATGTATATATATATATGTATATATATAAATATTTTAATGTTTTGGGTACTATCTACAAGCCTTTAATTTTCCTCTTGCCCCAGGTCCACACAAATGTTATAAATTGGTACCAGGTAACCTCCTGCCTGTACTTTTTTAGTGTATGCACTGTACAAAGGCTCAGAGGGCTGGGAGACTGATTTCTTGTCTGGGCTTAGTTTTCCAAAAGCTATGCCCTAGCCCTGACACAATTTAACCTGGAGAAGTGTATGAGGTTTGTGATTCATGTTTCCTTTTGCAATTTCCACAAAAGTGCCTTGGTATATTCAGGAATCAATAATTAGCTGAATCTGACAACAATGGTGAGTTCTATCTGAGTGAATATTTAATTGTTGTTAAGCTTTAAAGACGTAAGTTCCACCAAGGGGCCAGGGTTCCAATACCCATGTGCCTAGCCTTTTAAATATTTACTTGATTTTGTACTTTAAGGATAATAAGTGCCATTAATTTTCAAATAAAATCAGAAATTTGTAGGTGAAAAATGTTCCAATACTCCAGAACGTATTTAATGGCTTTAATTTTAACATGCTTGTGTGTAAGAGATAACTGTTACAAAATAAAATAAAATTCTCAGCCTGAGTTTGAGATAGCCTAGCAGTTAAAACTACAAAACTACCTATTAGAAAGGAACACAATAAAAATTGTTCCACTGACTTTAGAAATAATCTTGAAAATAGGATAAAAGAAATCACCTTGGAAAGCTGTAAGAAATGTGTCTTCTGCCTGACAAAGTGGTAACACTGGATCATCTTGTGTTGGGTCAGTGACAGCATGCTGATTTGTGATCATCGTTGAGTAATGAAAGACAGCATGGCTGAGTTTATCCACACTGATTCTGATTTAGAGCTACCAGATGTTTGTTGCCACCTTTTATCACAAGATTTAGTTCATTTAGTCAAAACGATTAGTAGAAAAGCACATGCTAGAGTGAATCTACTATCCTGTAAGCAAAGCTGAGGCAGTGATGGAGCAAAATAGCTTATCCACAGCAAGTCAGCAGGAAATTTTATTCTGTCACCTCTCTTCATTAATCTGTACACATGACTGCTTGGAGAGACAGTGAGTTGATTAGGTCTGCAGCACCATCAGCATGCAGACACTCATCACTACTTCTCATTTTCATATGACCCAGGTGGTGTAGCTGCTTGACTGCAACTTTCCTTTATATGTGTTTTTAATAGGTTTCTTTTTTAGATATTGACTTTGCACCCTCTTATGGATATTTAAAGCCAAGCTGAATTAACTTCTCTTTTAGTTACAACTTGAAGTAACCACATATTGGAAAAAGAAAAACCTTGTATATAATAATTTTTAAAATGTATGTTTTCTAATTATCTCTGTACCTAAAAAAACCTCATTTGTCCAAATTATTAGTTAACTGGTTTCTGTGATGTCCTAAGGAAATATAGTTGACATATATTCCCAGGATACAGTTGAAGAAATGGAGCCAAAAAAGTCACTTCAAGGAGGAGTCAAAGAAACGAAATTAAATCATAGACAGGACCTTACTATTAATCTGATCTGATTAACTGTTTTTACAAGTGAGAAAAAGTGAGGAGCATTGAAATTACTTGACTGAGTTTACACACAGAGTGAGTAAATTCCTAGAGTTACTTTTTGCCTTACCTTCTTGCTCAGAACTTAAGATGGTCTACCCACTTGGGGGACTCTGTGCCTTGAAACATAGTGTCTCAAACCCACTTTGTGTGGGAAGCCCATTGCCTTCTCCATAAAGTGTGCAAATTCCCAAAGGTAGGACCACCCTCTGGTGCGTGTGCATCTCCAGGCAAATAGTTTTTGTGTGACCTCTGTTCATATAAACAGTTTGATTTAAAATAGATTACAAAATTCATGGGCCTATCTGAAGTATAGTGATTTATTGATGAAGGTTTGGAATAACTGAGTAGAGAAGAGAAACTTACATGGCTGTGTATTGTCGAATCAGTGCACATGAAGATTCTTTATAGTGTTCAGGCATCAGTTTCTATTCATATGAGTCCAAGAAACATGTTTTTATTGTTAAATGTACCCTTTCTGGTTAACTTAATTTATTCCACTGTAAAAAAGAGCAATGATCTTACAACTCACAATGCCAAGACTCTTTAAAACCTATTTGTATTGAAACAAGGTAGATATTTTTGCTTCTGCAGTTCCCTAGTACCATTTATTTAAAGGCAGTTACATCATTACTTATAGTGCTGCATCAACCAGCATGCTGCCTATGAAGGCTGATTTCTACCGACTGACTCTCTCAAAGGTTGTTAACTGTGCTTGATTGAAGATGACCGTAAATGCAAAGGAATGTGAATATTGTGTTCTGGTCATGTTAAAATACTATTCTAACGCTTATGCATAAACATAGGATGACACGTCATCTAGCCATGACTTCTCTTAAAATCTTTAGGCTCTAATTGTTGTTCCTAGAATTTAACCTTTTTTAATGTTGATGGCATACTAGCCTTCCATATGCCATGACAAGCAGAAAGGTTAGGCAACCAGCCAATGGGAAGAACAAGAATAGTTGTAGTCTGTCTGTATCTCACCTAGCATGGCATAAGACCAACCTGGAAGAACACAGAATAACAACATCAATTGTAGAAAAGAGAGAGCATTGATTGGAATAGTCCACTGACGCTGCAGAGCTCTCGTGGGAGGTAGGTGTGGGCACCCCTGGACTACAGCCTGAGATATGGTGTGGAGTATATAAATGGGGGAGGTGAGCATCCTGGGTACTGGCTGTGGGAGGTGAGGCTAAGGGATGCCTGCCACCACTCTTTCCACTTTGGAGTATGTAGACTGGAGTTGCCACTGTAATTAGAATACTGACACGTGCAGAGCTCCAACCCAAAGGTCACCATTGGACCATTGGTAGTCCCTGCCCTGAATTTTTTCTACCTAATGAATAAGATACTCAAAATATCACATAAGCACCATTCCAGTGGCCCACTCTTACACAATCTAATGAAAGACATCTTCTACTGGCTAACAGGAAATCTCTACTCACTAGACTATTCCCCAAAACTGGGTCCACACTCCTGAAACGGAGAGCTAGGACTCAAAATACTACAGGACTTCGTAAGTTTTGACAAAGGTGTGGCAAAACATACTGGGCCCCTCTGAAGCATGGAGTCCAAGGTGAGGGTCCCACTTGCTAGGACAATTATCTAAGGACAGTAATACCCATGGGTTTACATTCATCCTAGCTACCTCTGTCTTTGGCTTAAAATGTCTTCTGTTGCTGAATGTTTGATCCCCATTCCTATTTTGTTTCTGGCTGTTGTTTCTGTTGTTTATTTGACTTAATTCCACTTTAGCATTGGCCCAAATACATTACTTCATTTATTAAATATTTATTACACACCTTATATTTGTCACTAATAATTATAGACCTTGGGGAAAGAGCAAATATCAAAACAAGCAAAACACCCTCACCTTATAAAACAAAACTCCCTCCCACTTACATCCCAGTGGGAGAGGTATGTAACAAGATAAATAAATAAAATGCATAGTATACTAGCTATAAATTAAAGCTCTTTATAAGAGAAAAAATAGAGAATCGTGGGATGATATGTTCTGAGGGTGAGGGAAATATAATTTAAGAAGGACAGCCAGAAAGGACCTGGCTGAGAAGGTGATACTGCAGTAAAGACTGAAGGAGAAAGGGAGGAAACCATGCAGATGTCTGGAGGAAAAGCAAGTTCACAGGCCCTCAGGCAAAGATATGTTTGCCGTATTCAGGGACAGTGAGGAAGCCAAGCTGATGGAACAGAGTATGAGGGGAGGAGTCGTAGAGGGTGAAGCCTGAGCAATCTGCTTCGTGGGGGTGCAACCTGTGTAGTTACATAGGACTCCATGCTCCCAAGAGCCTCATACTGAGTTTGATGCTTTGCTGTTGCCATCTTGAAATGTTTACCAGTTTTGTTGTTGAACTTGTGTTTTTTAAGTGAAGTCTGATGGGGAAATGGAACATGCATATGGGCAGAAGCGATATAATATGCAAGTCCACAGTTTTTTGTAATCACAGCCATGTAGTACAGGAGTCACAATACCTCATGAACACAGGATACCAGTGGACTAAGGCATGGGCATTCACCAAGACTCAAAGCAAATGTAAGGTAGGAGTGAAATATCTATGATTTAATAAGTGAGGCACTGACAGTCTTGAAAAACCCAACTTTCTTCTTAAACTAGAACTTGCTTTGAATGCAGAAATAAGATGGCTGTGTAATAAAAAACACAAGCAACCATACAACTCTATCATATCTTTCTTACTCATTTTATTTCCCTGTATTAGCCAACTACTTCCATGGCAATGATGACAGAAAGAAAAAAATGGGCAATCGATAACTCTGTTTCTTTGTCTTTCCTTATTCATCAGTGAACTGAAGGTAGAGAATACTAGTAAAATGGGAGCATATCAAGAAGTGGAATAAACCGTTGAATTAGTTTTCTAAAGTGCTTCCACTGTTCTGGAAGAATAAAATATATACACATGTACAAGTTATAAAACATATGTTGTTTAATTTCAGTGTTTCTGTACATGACTTAAATGCTCTTATGTTTGCATTAAAACTAGCATTCACAGTATTAAGATGGACAGTAAATCTTATGCAATAATAATTAAAAATTTAATTATTGTTTACTTAGAATGACAATAACAAAAACATGACAAGTTGAGAGACTGGTGAAGGAAGAAAGAGAAAAGTTTTATATTTAGCTATCTTTAATAACACCTTTTTCAGATTTAGAATAAGTGTGTGTGTATATCTTTAGTTTGTACTGGGCCTCATAAATGGGTAGCTGACCTTGCTGAAAAGTTAGAATTTTCAGGCCACATGGAATTTTTTCTGTAATTGCATTAAATTTCACTTTTATTCTAAGATCAATAATAAACATTAGAGTTTTGAGAGAAGAAACGACATAAACTGTCTTATGTTTTAAGAAGATCCTCTGGCTGCTTGGAATACTTTTCTTAGGGGCAAGAATAGAAGCAGGGAGACCAATTAGGTGTCTCATATACTAATTCAGGCAAGGGATGATGGTGGCTGGAATTGGGTGATACAAGTAGAGGTGGTGAGAGGTTGTCAAGATCTCCATGTATGTTGTAGGTAGTAAATATTATAGGCTATCCAGTTGGATGAAGTTGTCAAAGAAGAGACTGATTAAATTTCAAGGATGTAGACCAAAGCAAGTGGGAGCATTCAGGTAGAAATTACTGAGAAGTAGAAGACTGCAAAAGAAGTGGGTATTATTTTTATATTTTGTGGGAGAGGGGATGCCAGCAACTCTTTTGTGAACATATTAAATATTTCATATCCCTTAGATACCCGAGGAGAGATAGGTAGTAGGCAGATGGATATTGAGTCTGGATTTTGGATGTCTGGACAAGAGGTGTACATTTGTGAACCATTCATCAACAGATTGTGTGTAATGCCATGAGATTAGAGAAAATCACTAAGGAGTGCGTGTATGTACAGTAGACAAAAGACCTAAGGACTAAACCCTGGGCCTCTCCAGTGTTTAAAGATAAGGCAGTTAAGGAGGAAACAGATAGAAAGGTAGAAAGAAAACCAGGATGTTGAAGTCTCTAAAGCCAATTGATAAAAAAAAAAAAAAAAGTGATTTATCTGTTGGTATACTTCTTCTCACCTCAGGTGCAGAGGTTTGAGTTAATCATATTCACCAGTGCATTATAGCACACTGTCATGATTGGTCTTTGTGAATTCCTATTGTTTAATTAATTTGTTTATTACTTACATTTCATTACCTCACTCATTCCTCTGCTCCAATAGTATGTGTATACTTTACATGTTGTTTCTATGTACTGTAAAATGGATATAATTATCTGAGTGCATTGGATTTTTAACATGAACAATATCATATAGATGAGGAGTTAGATATCTCATTCAGTCTCTCACTTTTTTTCAGTAAGCTTTGTGTTCTGAAAACCTGGTCATCTTATACATCTTATACATCTTGCAATTATTCTTAACTGTTCCATCATACTCCAAAGGGTGCATCGTCAAAGAAAAATTGCAGTGGATGGAATTTAAAAGGCGAGGAAAACCTTATCCAAGACTATTGCAATAGAAGTCAAAACTACTGCACTAGAGGAGAGAGATTAAACTCAACTCCCCAGAAACAATAGGCGAGAGAGTTTCTAAACCCTGCAGTGAGCTAGTGGAAAAATGCTTGAGGACTTTAAGGGGAAATTGATCAATGTGATTAGGTCATCTGTATTTGCTAGTTGTCCCTTATCTAAATTAGGCCCCTATGCTCCCACAGAGACTGGGAGATAGGGACACTATATTCTTTAACGATTACATTTCAGAAGGATGGCTCCCCAGGTCCTTGAGAAAGACATTTCTGGGTAAGCAGGAGAGAAGATTTACATCTCACAAGAGAAGAGAATTTAAAATTGCAAGTTTTCTAATGTAAATAATCTTTAAAAAAACGGAGGTAAAGGGCTTAGCAGGAAGAAATCTCTCCAAAGTTTAGACAAATCAAGGAGAAAGTTAAGGCTATCTTGATCAGCAGCTACCACGTTTTAACTATCCATTTTTCAGAGATAAGCAGTAGGTTGCTTCCACAAATAATGGCGTGATAAACATACTTGATTGCTGTTCACACCCTTCAGCAGTGCATGAGAAGTCCTTCAAATTCACATTCCTAACCCCATCCATTACCCACCTTGTTGTGTTACATTTCTAATATGTAAAAAGAGACAGCTCATTGTTTTTTTTTTTTTTTTACATTTGTATTTATCTAAATACTAATGGTTATCAGTATCTTTTGGTATATGTGTTAGCTTCCTGTGTTTTCTCTTCTATAAATTATCAGTCATAACGTTTGTGTATGTTCTTTTCTATCAGGATTATTTTGTCATTGCCATTTTTATGAATTTGTAGTTCTTCTATCTTCTAGACTAACACATTGGCAATGTTAGAGATAGAAAATACCTTCCCCATTCTGTTTTCTATTGACTTTGTCCCAGGTGTCTATTGCATAGAAATTCATAACTTTGCTGTAATCAAACACAGATAGTGTCTTTGCCTTGATGGGTTCTTTTCAGGTTTTCATATGAAATCTTTCCCCATCCCCACATCACAAAAAATATTATTCTATATTTTTCTTAGCTTTATAATATTTCCTTTAATGTTTGTTTATTTAATCTATGTAAAATTTAACTAGTCATCTCTTGGTAGCCATAGAGGATTAGTTCCAAGATGCCCAAGCCCTTATATAAGATGGTATTTTAGGGAAGAATTCATATTTATTTTTCTCCATATTGTATGTCATTGATTCTATACCATTACTAAAGTTTTCCCTTTGTTTTGTGTTTTTATTATATATCAGGCTCCTGAAATTTTATGGATTTGCTTTTTAGCTCTGTAATAATTTTTCACAGTTCAACTGGGTTTTTTTTGCTCTCATTCCATATTTATAATAATTCGTTCCATATCTTAATATGTCATAGAACATAATTTTCATCTTTATCCAATTTTTTTAGATTGACATGTCTATTTTAGAGCCTTAATTTCTCCATATAAACTTTAAAGTGAGTTTATAGAATTTCTTAAATTATAAAATTAATTACTCTCACTTTGCTTATCTTTCATAATCTTAAGTCTTCAAAAAAAATATTGATTAGTTATTTTGTAAAACATACCTCAGTTGGGTTTGTCCAATGTTTTCTCATAATTGGCATTAGGTTCTGCATTTTTGGCAAGAATACCACATAGATGATGCTGTCTTTTCAGTGCATTGTACTAACAGGTTATGATATTGAGTCTTCTTATTACTGGTGATGTATACCTTGATCATTTGGTTAAGTTATTGTCTGCCAAATTTCTCCACTGTAAATTCATTATCTTTCTCTTTGTAATTGATACTTAGTATCTTGTGGGAGATACTTTTGTTACTGAACCAAACTAGGGTCCACTAGCCCACGTGCAGCAAAGCCAATCTACTGACACCAGGTTGTGGTGAAGGAAAGTTCAACACTTATTGCAGGATGCCAAGCAAGGAGTTCAGGACGGCTAGTACTCAGAAAGCCCCAACTCTCTGATGGGTTTCTACAAAGCATTTTTAAAGGCAAAGTGAGGGAAGAGGAGTCCAAAGGTATATGATCAGATCATGCACAATTCTCTGATTGGTTGATGGTGAGGTAACAGTGCAGTGTCACAGGGGTTAACATTATCAATCCTTAGGCTCCAGTATATCTGGGGCCTATGTGCTCATGATCATCAAGTAGTTAATTTCTTCCATTTGATGGTGGCTTTAGCATCTGTAAACCAACTCAGGAAATGTGCATCAGATTGTATTATCTAAGTACTTCAGAGAGGAGCTAAAGCAGAGGATATGGGGGAGGGGTCCATTTCGGGAAAGTCCCATAGAGTCCAGCTCTATGGGTTACACTCTGAGACTATACAATTGTTCTTTCTTCTCATACTGCCAACCACTAATTTTAGCATCCAGTGATGGATCTTGTCAACAACATTTATTACTGTGAAGCTTGCTTAATCATGATAATTTTCTGTTCTTGCTAATTATTTCATAGTTACGTAAGATGTTAACATTTAGGAAAGCGGGGTAAGGAATATAAGAAAATTCTTGGTATTATTTTTGTAACTTTTCCATAAGCCTAAATATACTTAAAAGATAAAACAGGGGCTTCCCTGGTGGCGCAGTGGTTGAGAATCTGCCTGCCAATGCAGGGGACACGGGTTCGAGCCCTGATCTGGGAAGATCCCACATGCCGCGGGGCAACTAGGCCCGTGAGCCACAACTACTGACCCTGCGCGTCTGGAGCATGTGCTCCGCAACAAGAGAGGCCGCGACAGTGAGAGGCCCGTGCACCGCGATGAAGAGTGGCCCCCGCTCGCCACAACTAGAGAAAGCCCTCGCACAGAAACAAAGACTCAACACAGCGAAAAATTAAAAAATAAATAAATTAAAAAAAAAAAAGATAAAACAAATATAAAATAAAAGAAACTAAAATTTTACTTGGGTTTATATTTATATTTAGGTTAATTGTTAGTTAATTTGAGGAAAATTAGCATCTTATGTCAACTAACACCTTATACTTTTGGTTGTCCCATCCAATAGCATAATCCTACCATCTTTTATAAGTGAACAGTTTTGTGGACACAAAAATGATGAATTTTTTCAAATGCTACTTCTATGACAAAACAGGTGCAAATTTAAGTTTGATAATTTAATTTAGCAATGTGGAGGTTATTGGTGTCCTACCTAAGGAACATTTCAGTGGAATAATAAGGTTGAAGCCTAATAAGAACATGTTCAATAGAGAATAGTGAGAAAGGAATAGGAAACAACACACACACACAATCATTTCAAGAAAGTTTTGTGTAAAGGAAAAGAGAGTTCAGATCAGTAGCTGGTAAGATAAATGGAATTAAGATGTTTCTTTCTCTGTATCTTTTTCTTTTTTTATATTACAGAGGAAATATAGCACAGTTCTATACTCGATAGTAATCATCTAGGAGAGAGGGAAAGTTTGATATGGATATAAAGGGCAGAAATAATTGGAGCAATTTCTTCAATAGTATCCAATACAAAAGTGGGAGCTTGGCTAACTAAAGGAAGGAGAGACCGGTCAGTATTGTTGAGGGTTTTATTTAAGCCATGTTCTATTATCCTAGTGCAGGCAAGACTAAACAGAAAGCTGGATTTGGCAGTTTTGTGTTTTTTGTTTGTTTAAAGAGTGTTTGTTTGTTTGTTTAAAGAGCGTAATAAAATAAGGATTCAAATTCTTGAGGGTAAATACCAGTAAATAATTATGATGGTTTATTACAAAATTTAAGCTTGGAAGATGAGATGTGAGAACATAAGGTTGGGGACAGTAAAAAAAGAAAGTGGTGAGATCAGTGTGTTATAAATTTCTTTAAAGTCAAAGGTTTATGACAATTGGAGTATTAGAAGGAGGGAGATTTTCATGTCTTTGAGTTTTACTTATAGGGTTTTATTTCTCCAATTATATGAACTAAGCTTTTGCCTAGGAATGTAGAATCAATTATAATTAATTCTAGTTTAAAATAACAATTCTTTTCAAGGTGTAACACTCATATTTCTTCTACAAAATCAAGCTTTGTAGAAGGTATGAGATAGATGATAGAAAGGTAGGTGGGAGGTACATAGATAGTTAGACACATGGAGTTTTTAGATAATATGTATCACACAGGAGATCATCTATGCCTAAAATATTATAGGAAAAGGCTTTCTTATAACTTTCAACATATCTATCTCTGTTTATTGTGGTTTTCTCTTATGGAAGTTAATGTGCTTTATGTCATTACAAACAATAACTTTTACTTGACCAAGTTTTTTTCTCTTGTATTCTACAACAGAACTAATATTTCATGAACACACACGCACCCCCCCCCCCCCCACACACACCCCTTGGAAGATATAATTGTTCAGGTGTAAATGTATCTGGAAATCATTCTGACATATCTGTTTTTACTGTTTGCTCACATAATATTTTCATATCTTGGGCATTGATATTACTGCCTTGCAGTCCATTTATATACTTAACTATCTCTCCAGGCCACTATCATTCTTATACACGGCATAGACAGTATCTTAATATTTATGGTTCCAGCATTAAGCCAGTGCTGGGCACATGGGAGGTACTGAATACTTATTTGCTGGATAAATAAATACATGAATAACATGAATCAATAAAAAGAATGAAGCCAAGAAAAATCCTGAAGAAATACCCTAGAAATAATATGAAGTATCTTATGCTTGTAAAGCACTAATGTATGATGAACTAATGAGTGTTTTTTACCTTATCAAATTAATTAGCTTTATTAAAGCTACAGGTAATACAGTTTTACTATAGTCTTCATGAACTCTGCCAGGTTTTTCATTATTTGGTGAAGTATCAAATTAGCAATTAGAGATCTCTGCTAACAACTTGAATAAAAACAATGGGATTTGCCCTACAAAGTTTGTAACAATGACCAGTAATGTATAAACAGTGTATCAAATCCTGCTGTAATAATGGAGTCATTTTTGGTCTCTATTAGTCCATGCCCTACTTAAATTCTTTTTTTTTTTAACATTTTTATTGGAGTATAATTGCTTTACAATGGTGTGCTGGTTTCTGCTTTATAACAAAGTGAATCAGCTATACATATACATATATCCCCATATCTCCTCCCTCTTGCATCTCCCTCCCACCCTCCCTATCCCACCCCCTCTAGGTGGTCACACCTACTTAAATTCTAATGTGAGATAGTTTGTTTTAAAGTTAACCCGGTTACTCTGAAATCCTAGGATCCTGTCTCATGATATTAAAGATTTGTTTTTCTAAAAATAGGCCAGAAAATCATTCCAAAGTGTAAACCAAGAAAAAGTTAGGTGCCTATATGTGCCTAAATAGGAGATATATATATATACCACATATATACAGTTTAGGGATAATTTTCTCAAAAATTTATTCTGCTTTTATTTTGAGCCCACATAACAATATTTACTGATCTTTATCGTTGTTATTACTGCTTGGAATTTTAACTATCCACTGATATTTCTCACCCTGCCCTTCCCACACTTACTAATGGTATGGACTGCATCTTATTACTTTTTTGTAACCACAACATTTAGACTTGTATTGAACATATGGTAGGAACTAAATATGTATCTGCTGGATGAATAAATTAATGTATGACATGCATGCATAGAAGAGGCACCCCAAGAAATAGCTTGTGCAAAAATTCTAAAAATAATATAAAGTGTCTTATATTTGTAAAATACTTTTTAGTATTTTAGGTATGACGAAAAGGTATGATGAAATGATGAACTCATGGCTTGTCTTTTCCCTATAGTTTGTTTTTCTCACTGAAAGGGAAACAAACAACTTTATGGTTTATTTCAAAAGATCATTAGTATGGGAATTAAAAGGGGATAAAAGCTGATTTAATGGAAAGAGAAGAAAGAATGCAAAGCAGAACACTGAGGAGGAATTTTTTAAAAAATCTTTCTTCAATACTATCTTGAAGTGTAGGAAAACCAAATTCCATGATGAAGGATGGAATATGACATACAACATTTTCTTTCTCTTTCTTATGTTCAAGTGTTTCTATCATTAGACATAAAAATTAAAGGGCTTGGTGGATAGAGCAACCAACCAAAATAATTTCTTTGAACAAAGGATCATTTAGGAGTATGAAATTGGAAAAAGAAGCAGCAGAGGAAGAGTTAAGAAACCTGCGGGAAGGAAAATAAGTGTTTTGGTTTTTTTGTTGTTTTTTTAAATAACCAAAAGCAGCTTCTGTTTAAAGTGACTGTCAAGGGAACTTTCTTCTTCCAACCACTCCTATGGAGCCACCTGCCGCATGGCTCACTAAGGAGCAGCTGTCCACATGGGAAAGGACTGCTTGATTAGGTATAGATTTTTTATTATGTTAATTAAATCAATTTTCTTGTTCCCTAGCTCTCTTGTGAAATTCACTCCTGGCAAAATAATAGAGGTGGAATTAAACATAAGGTGTAGTTTTTATCGGTCTTTCTGAAATAATACTATAGATCAGTGAGCATTTCTATTTTGTGTACTGTCAAAGTGAGACATGATTCTGAGAAGCAATGCATTATACAAATTATTTTCAATGTTTGATTGTTTTCATCACCCATTTTTTTTTACCAGTGATTATGGTAGGGGATGGATAAGGGCTGTGGTAGAGGTGTGGTTAAGAAAGGCTGTGATGGAGGTATAGTTTAGGGCAAAGAAAGGAAGCTACATCAAAAAGGGAGAATTATTGTAGGAATGATAGATCAAATTATTAAGACTAAAGAAGAACATTAACACTATACACCACTGTAAAAAATACAGCTGATATAGGTGTCCTTATAGAGAAAAGAATATCAGCATAAGATCATTCTTTTACTAGTCATTTCATCTTAATCAGACAATTTTGACTTATTTATAAAAAGTAACTCGTATTCTGCCTCAGAATCTTTGTGTTTAATGCTCCATCTTTCTGGAAATTTCTTCCTCTGGATTTAGGTATGGAATCATTACTTCATTCAGATCTCTGCTCAACCCTCACTAGTCAGAAGAAGACCTTCCTAACCACTCAAAACACTTTGAAAAATGCATTGTAAACTATAGATTGCCTAAATATCAATGGCAATTTCCACAACTTCTATTGGTTTGGTGTTGCAAATAATACTGTAACAGACTGCTCTGATCTCAAATCCCTTCTTTTTTAGATACATAACTCAAGATACACTTTTCTCTCTGAATACTTAAAAGTTTTCATACTGGATTTAAACATATTACTATTTTGTTTTTCAATTACTTGACCATAACTATGGTAAATTATATAATTTTCAATTCCATGAGTCCTTAGCATGTTACTTTTATACAGTTTTTTGACTGCCCCATTTATACTCACCAGCAACAGCCATTTGTGTTATCACTGTTATTTTTATTCTTGATCTAGGTATCATTTAAATTTATTTTATTTGACTTTGACGTAAAGAATGGACTCAAATAACTAAAAATTATGATTGTGGTATATGTGCATATATTATATACACATATATTGAAGTATGTGCATATATATCATATATAGCACATGCTATGCAAATAGTCAATAAAAATCTTTTATAGGAATAGAATAGAGTTTTATTTGAGCCAAACTGTGGACTATAGCCTGGGAGTGCAGTCTTCACCAAGGAAAGAAGTGCTCTGAAAAAGCATGGTTTTCAGCACAGTTTTATATCTTGTCAGAACAAAGAACAAATATGACAGGGGTGCATTCCTTCAAGCTTTCCAAAGAGAGACAGATTAGCATGTACAAAACTAGTCAGCATGACCTTAGTGTCTGGGAAGGGAACCTTATCTTCCGAGGAATACTAGCATAGGCATCATAGAAAGGAGCAGGGAGCATTTATCGCTACCTTCAAAAGGGACGTAATTTACTTCTGGGTAATGCATTATTTTCTTAGTGTTTAAAGCAGACGTACAATGCATGATAAAAAGGTCATAAGACAGGTTGTTGTAGTTAACATAAATTTCAATCCAAATGATGTATAAGCCATACCTCAATATGTGAAAATTTCTTTTATCACGTATATACTATTGAATGCATTTACTACAGCATTTACTGAATGTAGTGAATATCTATCTGTCCATCTACCTACCTATTATCTATGTATCTATCTTTCTTTCCATCCAACCGTCTATCTATTCCATCTCTGGAATTGTTCCAGTGGAATCTATTGCCATCATGAAATTATTTCCTTAATTTATATCAATTATAAATTTTTTGTCTTTATATGACAACAGTTCATGACCCTTATAAAGGATTCTACCACTGACAGCAAAATCTCTTAGATCATTGTCAAATCAATTGCTTTACCAATGATGCCACAATATTAACAAGTAAATTTTCTACTGACTATTTTACAGGATGCATGGAAAGTATATACAATTTTCACTGCCAAAACAGTTATCTTACATTCTCTTCCTTTAATGCTGCCTGCAGAATGATTTATCTGCTCATTGCAGTATATGTTTAAATCACATTACCTCTAAATCTACATGTTCATCATGTATGGACGATTAAGGTGTACTTAGTTTAGATATTCTGCATCTTTATTCTTTTAATATTTTATTTCTTTCCTTTTAGCCTGTCTCAGCATTTATATCTTATTTTAGGCTACACTTTCAATACCCTTATTTTTTCAGTGCATATAAATTGTGTAGTATCTATTTTCATATCTATTTCATACCTTAAAGAGCAAACTGTCAAGTTACCCTTAACAGCTCATTATCTTAACTAAATAAATTACATGACAAAAATGGCATTTTCTTTTATTTGCATTTTAGTTCTGCATTCATATCCTATAATGATGACTTATACATTCAGAAGATATAAATATCACCCCACAAAAGGCTATAAAAATAAGGAAAAAGGCAACTGGCTCACTAATCTGTTACAGAAAACATAAAATAAAATTTTTTGATGCATGTGCTAAACTTTGGAAGAGTCATAGAAACAAACATATTTAGAATTATTAATAATTCAGATCTAGGGGCTTCCCTGGTGGTGCAGTGGTTAAGAATCCATCTGCCAATGCAGGGGACATGGGTTTGAGCCCTGTTCCGGGAAGATCCCACGTGCCGCCAGGCAGTTAAGCCCATGCACCACAACTACTGAGCCCACATGCCACAACTACTGAAGCCCACGTTCCTAGAACCCGTGCTCTGCAACAAGGGAAGCCACCGCAATGAGAAGCCCGCACACTGCAACAAAGAGTAACCCCTGCTCCCCACAACTAGAGAAAGCCCGTGCACAGCAACAAAGGCCCAACGCAGCCAAAAATATTTTTTAAAAATGCAGATCTATTCTTAAAAATTAATATGCTACATTAGTTTTATGTTGTAATTTCTCTCATGTCTGATAAAAAGCTAAACAAAATCTAACCAGTTATTTCTCATTATTTCCATTAAGTTCTAGATTTATCACTCAAAACAAATATATCTAGGTAGAGTGAATTATTAACATAAAGCTTTTTAGTCATATTTAATTCCACTTTTGCTATAAAGATAACACAATAATAATTCACACGATACAACATGAAAGTCTTGGGACATAAAGTTTCATGATAATATTTCTAAAAATATTTCAGCCTGATCATCTACTTCTGCCAAAACAGCCACAAATGGTAATAGTTCAGGGGATAGTCTTAATAAATCAAAACACATATTGCCACTTGGAAGTCACTAATTCCACAGACCTAATAACAAAGTGTCCTCCAGTGCCAAGATTCTAATCATCCAGTTACAGTGTCATAAAAACCAACATCATGCTTCCTTTAGCAAATTTGGAGAATTTGCTAAAATACGGAAGAAGCTATCCAGTCTTATTTGAGTCTTCATTATCTGAAGGACTTGTTGTAAGTCATAATATATAAAAAAAAAAAAAAATTAAAGTTAAGTAAATTTTATTACTCAGCTTTCCCTAGCTTATACTATAGTAATAAGCAAATCCCAAATCTTGGTGAATTACACCCACAAAGTTTATTTCTCATTGACATTTCATGTTGGCTGCAGGGCTGCCTTTTTATATATTTCCTCAAATCTGAGAAGTGGTAAATGTTCCCGCAGCAGAGGGGAAGCAAAATTGCATAAAGACGGGAGTGCTCTAAACTTCTGCTCAGAAGTGGCACACATCGTTTCAGCTCGTGTTTTATTAGACAAAGGTAGTCACATGGTAAATGCTGATCCCAATGAGGCATAGAAGAATAACCCTCTTACAGGGATGGGTATTCAATCTATAGAAACAATAAAATTCATGGCAAAATTATATTAAAAAATTAAATATGAATAATCGTCCTTTGTCTGTAGATAAAACATTAACTCTAGGATCTCATTCCTATACTAAGCCAAGATATTTTAAAATAAGCCATACTGTCTTTTTAAAAATTTATTATTATAAAATAAAAAGATTGAAAAGATTATACTTTAAAAATCTCATAAATTATAAAATTATCCAATAACGAAAATACATTTGAAAAGAAAACTGTCAGAAGTGTAAATAAAATAATATATACCTAAATAGCAATTATAGCTTTACAAGTGATTTATCATCACTTTGGCAATTGTTATTTAATTTGGCAATTGTTCTAATTTATTTTATTTTATTGTTGAAATATATTTGACATATAACATTGTGTAATTTTAATGTGTATATCATTTTGACTTGATACATTTATATACTGTAATATGATTGCCACTGTAGCAATAGTTAGCACCTCTTTCACATCACATAATTGTCATTTCTTTTTTTTTGTGGTGGGAATAATTAATATCTACTCTCTTAGTAAATTTGATGATTATGATGCAATATTATTGTCTATATTCACTATACTGTGTGTTAATCTCCAGAATTTATTTGTCTACTAGTTGCAAATTTGTATCTTTAAACAATATCTCTCCTATCCCACCTTTCCTAGAGCCTGGTAATCACCATTTTATTTCTGTTTTTACAAATTTGGCTTTTTTAGGTTCCACATATAAATGATATCACATTGTATTTGTCTTTCTCTATCTGACTTATCTTCTCACTTAGAATAATGTCCTCAAGGTCTGTCCATGTTTTCACAAATGGCAAGATTCCTTCTTTCCCTTGACTGAATAATATTCCATTGTGTATATATATACCACATCTTCTTTATCCATTCACCCATTCGCAGGCCCTTAGGTTGTTTCCATATCTTGGTTTTTGTGAATAATCTGCAGTAAACAAGGGAGTGCATATACCTCTTTGATATCCTGTTTTTTTTCTTGGGGGTATATACCCAAAGTAGCATTGCTGGATCATAGAGTAGTTCTATTTTTAAGTTTTTGAAGAACCTCCACATTGTTTTCCATATGGTTGGACTAATTTACATTCCCACCAAATGTGTAAAAGGGGTCCCTTTTCTCCACATCCTCACCAACACTACTTGTTACCTCTTGTCTTGATGATAGCTATTCTGATAGATGTGAGTTGATACCTCAGAGTGGTTTTGGTTTGTATTTCCCCAATAATTAGTGATGTTCAGCATCTTTTCATGTACCCATTGTATCTTTGGATGTCTTATTTGAACACATGTCTATTTTGTTCCCCTCTCCATTTTTTAATCAGATTCTATTTTTTACTATTAAGTTGTATGAATTCTTTATATATTTTGGATATTAACCCATTATATAAGGTTTGCAAATATTTTCTCCCATTCTGTAGTTCATGTTTCATCTTTCTTTGCATTCCCCCAGTTATTTTCTCTATGTATGTAGGTGTGTATGTATGTATGTATATATTATTTATTTTTCCAAAATACATGTATGGTGGGCATCCAGTTAGGTATTTAATTCTCTGTTTAAACACTTAAGATTAATTAGAGCAGCTGAAGTCTTCATAATGCTCTGCTATAAATTCTTCCGAGAAAGGAAAGATTTTATAATAAAAATCAAATCCATTATTACCAAAAGTGCATTGTGCTGAATGTTTTCTCTTTGCACCTGCAGATCTATTCCTCTTCACCCTGTACTGGCCCCAGAAGCCTGACTGGGAAGAACTATATCAATTGATTCTGTTGCCCTCTAATTTCCAGTTTGGTTCAGGGGTTAGAAAGGAGTAAAGTTGGCTTTTTTTCTGCTGAGGTCCTTCCCTATTTTGTTCCTCTAGGGTGGCTATCTTCCCTGTAAGAGGCAACAGCTCTTATTGGGTTGCCTTCCCCAGATGGCTCTTTCTACCTTCTAGTAACCACTCTACTCTTGCAAATTCTGGCATAATAGCCTTAATGCGTCCCAGTTGTGACTAACCATGGGGTACTGATCTCTAGTTAGTAGTTTCAATTAACCCTGCCCACATATTTGCAAAACTATAGTACATTTTTCTCAGTCACCATTTTTGTCTGTGACTTTAGTTTCCTGTCAGGATCCTTAGTGATATATCAATTCACAGTTAAATAATGTATCACATTTTTTAAAAACAGCTATAAGTGGTTATAAGAAGAAGAAACATAGAACCTATATGAAATATCTACTATATGTCTTCTTTATTTCTAATCTTTATGTCAATTCCAGAAATGTTCATTAACAGGTTCCACAGAGAGTATATGAACATCGCTTGGTAGTCAGAGTCTACATGGATTTTACATTACCCATTCTGTGGATGACCATGTGCTTCTTTCTCAGAGGCATGCTATAAACATAATCCACTCAGATCTCTTTGCTCATTATTGGAGGGAAAAAAGAAGAAATTACTGAGAAGGAAAAGATGTTTGTGAAGCATCTAATGTATACTAGGCATTATGCTCAACACTTTTCAAAATATTTTTTATTAACCCACACTTCACATGGGGAAATATTTATTCAACAAGTGCAACCTACTTCTGAAAGTGAGTGAAGATACAAAGAAAAAGGATTAATTTGTTTATTGATTTCACTTAGAATAATAAAAAGACCTTCAAACCTTATGTGATATTCTCATTGAAACTACTTTAGAAATGGACCATCAGGCACAATTATTGCTTTTATACCTATTGACATGTACCATCAAGAAGAGTAATTTAGGACACCCTCAAGGTCACTAAGAAAGATAATGATTTCATTAAAGCTATCTAACTTATCTTAACCACTGTGTTTCTCATTACATCCTAGCATACTATTCTTTAACTTAAATAAAACTAAAATTTTAATTAACTCTAAATGTAAATATACCTACCAGCAGACAATTCTTAGGAAATACAACCAATACAAAATAAATTTCCAAATGTAGAGTAATATGTGAAAAAGAAGTGCTATTATGAAGATAAATAAAACTAAAGCAAGCAAGATGCCAGGCTCCATATAACATTTCTCATTTTATTCAAATAATTTGAAATAACGAACGTATATGTTATATATTCTTATCCTACTATATGGTTTTTAACAGGGGGTTTAGACCATCCACTATAGATTTCCCAATTAAACTTAAAGTGAATCTAGTTGAAACTTTAAAAGACATGCCAAATACATAAAAATTGTACATTATTTAATAAATTTATGTTTTTCATTGACACATTCATTTTTAGTTTGCAAATTTAGATTCTCTTTATTTTTACCTCAAGTATATTTTAAAATAAAAATATAAAATAATTAAATACAAAGGAAAATTCCATATTCCTGCCTTAAATTAGGAAATTCCTGGGTGGTACCTTGCTATTTGGCTGGTATGGTCCTTCCTAGGAAGAAGAGCTTTAAAGTGAGATATAATCCTTGAATCATCTATCTTGAAAGATTTTTGTATTACAAAGTGGAAGTCGTTAATCACAAAGTTAGAATGAAGACCTAGATGAGAGTAACCATCAGGCTGCAGAACTACAGTAATCAAATGGCAGTTGTATCTTATGCTTGAGTCCTTCTGAACAAATACACTTGTTTGCATGTAGGTATTGGTGTTTGAAGACAGTGGCAGTATTTTCTGTGCTGCCATAATAATACTGCATTTAATGATGGCTTAGCACATTGGTGGCTTTATAGTTTTTAAAAGACACTTCATATTAGACAAGGCGCTGGGTGGAGCAAAGAAAAGTCTTTTCTAAATTCTTAAATGCCATTTTGTTTCTGTGACTGCCATATTTAACATATAAGACCATAGTAAGTAACATTTTTATGGTGCATTATGAAAATAAAGATATTGCCTTCTAGTTTAAGATTGTGTTAAAGTTCATTATTGAATTTAGTTTTTTTTCAAATTACCATGATTTGAAGATTACCAAAGATTAAAATAAAGAAATACTAAAAGTACTTTCAAAATATTTTTGAAAAACAATAACAAAAATGCATTGGTCATTTAAGGAATAAATTATACCAATTCTCTACAATCTCTTTCAGAGGATAGAAGCAGAGGACATAACTTCCTAACTCATTCTATGAGGCCAGCATTACCCTAATACTAAAACCAGACAAAGACATTATAGGAACAGAAAACTACAACCAATATCCCTCATGAAAATACATGCAAAAATCCTCAAAATTAATAGCAAATTGAATTCAAAAAAGTATAAAAAAATTATACACCAATACCAAGTGGGGTTTATCTCATGTATACAAGGCTGGTTCAACATTTGAAAATCAGTTAATGTAATCTATCACATCAACAGACTAAAAAAGAAAAATCAGAATGTTTTCAATAGATACAGAAAAAGCATTTAACAAAATCTGACACAAATTCACGATAAAAACTCTCAGTAAAGTAGGAAAACAGGGAAACTTCCTCAACTTGATAAAGATTATCTACAAAAATCCTACAGCTAATATCATAGTTAATGATGAGAAACTCAAAGCTTTCCCAATTAGAATAAGTACAAGGCAAGGATGTCTCCTCTCAGCATTCCTTTGCAACATCATGATGGAAGTTCTTACTAATGCATAAAGAAAGAAAAGGTATACAGCCTGGGTTGGAAGACACGAAACTCTCTTTGTTCACAGATGACGTGATCATCTCTGTAAAAGTCCAAAAGAATCAACAACAACAACAACAACAAAAACTCCTGGAACTAATAAGCAATTATAGCAAGATTTCAGGATACAAGCTCAATATACAAAAGTCAATTGCTTTCCTGTATACCAACAATGAACAAGTAGAGCTGGAAATTTAAAACCCAATACCATTTACATTAGCACACACACAAATGAAATTCTTAGGTATGAATCTAACAAAAAATATACAACATCTATATGAGGAAAACTGCAAAACTCTGATGGGCAAAATCAAAGGAAAACTAAATACTTATGGATAGGAAGAATAAAAATTGCCAAGTTATAAGTTCTTCCCAACTCGATCTATAGATCCAATACAGTCTCAATCAAAATCCTGGCAAGTTATCTTATGGATATGGAAAAACTTATTCTAAAGTTTGTACGGAGAGGCAAAAGACCCAGAATAGGCAGCACAATATTGAAGGAGAATAACAAAGTTGGAGGACTGATGCCTCCTGACTTCAAGAGTATAAATAAAGCTACAGTTATCAAGACAGTGTGATAGGGGCAAAATAATAGATAAATAGGTTAACTGAACAGAATAGTGAGCCCAGAAATATAGCCAACTCATCTTTGACAAAGGAGCAAAGGCAATACAATGGAACAAAGATACTCTCTTTGACAAATGGTACTGAAACAATCGGACATCCTCATGCAAAAATTGAACCGGACACAGAACCCTTCACAAAAACTGACTATAATCAGATCTAAATGTAAAATGTAAAACTATAACACTATTAGAAGATCATAGAAGAAAACCTGGATGGCTTTGGGTATGGTGTTACTTTTTTTAGATACAACTCCAAAAACATGATGCGTAAAAAGAATAAGTGATCACCTGGAGTTCATTAAAATTAAAAACTTCTTCTCTGTGATAGGTAATATCAAAAGAGTGAGTACAGAAGCTAGAGACAGGGAGAAAAATATTTGCAAAAGACACATCTGATAAAACATTGTTATCTAAAATATGCAAAGAACTCTTAAGATTCAACAGTTATAAAACAAACAACCTGATTTTAAAAATGGACCAAACATCTTAACAGACACTTTACCAAAATAAGATGTATAGATGGCAAATACACATATTAAAAGACATTATACAATATTGGTTTTTCAATATATGTTTTTCATAACCGTAATTTTGTGTGACATACTTACTATTTAGGAATGTTCATCTTCCACGTTCAGTAGAATCTTCATACCATCTTTTAATATTCTTCTATATCAATTCTTCTCCTTAATAATAGCAATGGAAATTTGAAATGTGCTATTGCTTTTTCACTTTGTTTAAAATTTTGTCCTTTAATATTTTTTATCAATGATAAAATGACACCTCATAATCCTAATGTCTGCTGTTTAACTTAGGGTATAATGACATACCCATAATTATAATATCATATAGGGAAATGCAAATAAAAAATGTGATACCACCACACACCTACTAAAATGGCCAAAATCTGGAACACTGACACCACTAAATGCTGGCAAGGAGCACAGTTGTGGGAACATATGGTAAGTGTATGCTTAGTTTTTTAGAACTGCCAAACTGTTTTGCAAAGTGGCTGTGCCATTTTGCATTTCCACTAACAGTATATGAGAGTTCCTGTAGCTCCACATCCTTCTCAGCATTTAGTTCTGGTTGTTATTTTTATAAGCATTTATAGAAATGACAGAATGAAGTTAGCATACACACTATCTTATATTTGTCTTGAGTGTAAATCCATTTCCCTTGTCAGAGTAATTATTTGAAAAATCATAATCCTGACCAGACACAGAGATAACTACTTTCACAAACATCATTAATGATTACATATTATTTCTTGTAGTAATAGATATACATTTATTCACCAACTGATTGATAGAATTTCAACATAATCATCAATAAGGTAATTTTTATTCCAAGTTATATCTAGAATTCTTTCTGAGAATTGAAAGTCAGTACCTATGTTGACAACAATGTGAATGGCCATGTCTTGTTCTTTTTACGTACATTACTGACACTGCTAATTAGATATAATAGCAATTTAAAGAATCACATGGTCATCGATGATATATTAATTGGGGTCTGCCAGAAATAATGTTGAAGGGAGCATCCTTCTATTTGACCTTGCAAAGGTCAAGGTCAAATCCAACACCAAATAACAGGTTCAAGTCGAATAAAAAGGTATAAAATGAACTTCACACTCCATATAACCAGTTCTATTTTCTTCACCATTACTTCTGCTTTACTTTACTTGGATGAGAGTTTATATTCTACTAGGTTCTTGTCTACTTACCTCATTCCTCTGTCTACTAATTCTCCAAACAACTTTCCTTTTATTTTTTAATTTTATTATTTTACCTCTGATTATTTTTCAAGTTCATGTCTTACATTTTATTGAGACTATAAAATAGATTTTTACTAAACTATTTTTTCTAATTTTCTTAACTACATCCTGGTTGCCATCTTACACGGTGATTTGAAGACATAAATTATTTTTTCTTATTTGCTCATTCTTGAAAGATATTTCAGGCCTCTGGTTTGCCTGTAAACTGAGGGAAATGCTTCTTTATTTTCCCTGTTTAGCTCCAGGTAGCTATTCAAAACCTTCTTTCAGATTTTAGTGTGAATATATATTTAAAATAATGAATATCATTACTAAGTGTTCCTGATGGGAATGGAGAAATCTAGAACTATGAGCAGTCCCACTTGCAGAATGTCATTTCTATGTAGTCTTGTTTCTTTGAAACTTATGAACCAGGTTATGCCCAGTCTCTTTGTCAGATGTGGTGCTCTTTCACAACAAGGGCAAATTTTCCACATCATGGAAAAGTCTCACTTCCTTACACTTTTCAATTTGATATAGCCACTGATATTTCTCATCATAAGTAATTTTAGTATTTAGTCTTTAGCAATAAATCTTAGATTGTTCTCTACCAGTCTCCCCACTCTTCCTAGTCTCAGTCTTTCATCATCTAAGTCATGGGAATGTGTGGGAATCTTTTAGATTTTCTCTGTTTCTGGAACTGCTGTCCCTGAAGAGGTCGTCACAATTTGATCTTTAATATTTTCCTCATCTGGTTCTCCTTGTAGTTGATAAAAAAATAAAGTTTTTTAGTTTTCTGGCATATGGATAACATTCCCTGTTAGTTTTAAATGCCTAGATATATTCTCTTGTTTTCATTTGCTCATTCAAATGGGAATATGGAGAACGGATAGTTCACCTTTTCTAGAAGACCTTTCCTAGATGGTATATTGATAGAAACTCCTACCATACAAAAGAAAAATACTCACATTGAAATATTTTTTTAACCTGATAAGGAAAGATGGCCTAGAAAAAATTGCATCAATTATATGAAAACCCAAGACAGTCAGATAAGTGATTTTTTAAAGTGTTAACTTAATTATAATATTCCATTTGTAAATCTTAGTTTCCTAAGCTTAAATTAATTATAGCTAAATTAGTTTCTTAAAGCTTGAATCTGGCCTGTGCACAGTAGTTTTCTGACTCCTGATTTAGGAGCATAAAATTGATTGATTGATTCTTAGACTAGTAAACAATGGAATTTTGCAGAATGTCTGACTAAACCAAACAGTAGCAGATCCCGGGAGTGTTCTGTCCACATCCGCTAAAGGTTGAGCATTCTAATACATGCTGCTGGATTTCTTACTGCCACCTGCACCTCTCCTTACCTGAGGCTTTTCCCTGGCCTCCAGGGCCAATTTTGCCCCTACACAGCAGGACGGCAAATGAGCATTCTCATCCCCCAGAGCTGTCCTCACCCAATGACAGAGGGGATGACTTAATATTTTAGCTCCCTTGCCTCTGGGTGTATATTCTGCACCATTCTGTATCATTCCCCACTGGGATAAAGTCCCAGTTCTGAGAGTAGACATTTATTTGAAAATATCCCCCACTGGCATCTTTATCTTTCTCATTTTACCTCCCCACTCTCCAAGAATATTTTCTGAAATTACTTCTGAATTTTCACTTTAACCCTGCCTCAATGATTTGCATTTGTTGAAATGCAAACAAACCTATAAGTTCTATTAAACAGTGCTTGTGTATACAGAATTAAACAGAAAAAAGCAAAACAAAACACACCTTTTCAACATGATCAATAGATAAATACAAATTGAGTTTATATTGAATGTCATGAATACTGATGTTCAATACCTTAATCCAGAGCTTCCCAGCAGGTTTCTGGCAGTTTACAGGTGTATCACAATTGTGTCACAGTGTGCCAAAATATTGATGATCTCATCCCTGGCAGGCCAGAATCCCTGGTCAATGTGTCTCTACCTATAGGTCATCTCAGTTTGTCCTACTCTACTATATAAATATTACCATATTTATCCTGTATATGCCAATATTTTTTAAATGTTGGAATAATGGCCTTAGACTATTGTCATCGGATTTTTCTGTAAGCTGTATAGTACACAAGTTTCTATGGATATAAATGTAATTAAAGTTAGAATTAATGTCATATAAAACAAGCTTCTACATGAAGCATTAGTTATACTGAGCATGAAATATTTGACAAATTCCCAAGAATTAAAGAAAACATAGATATACCCAAATATGGTATTCAAGCTTATATAAATATTTACCTGTGTTGAGTAACTCTCTGGATTTTGATTATTATTTTTGAAGATGTAAGAATTCTCAATGAGATAGACAGCCTAGTGAAAATATTAATAATCAATGATATGATTGTCTCTGTTGATGAATAGGAGAATGATAGCTGGTTGATGCACTAGAGTCTTCAGACCTATTCTCAATCATCTTTACTAAAAGACCAGATTACCAGGGGCTCTAAGATGTTGTAGCAGGGATGTTAAATGTTTGCTGCTACTGCTTTTCTGAAATAAATAAATGAATAAGAACACTAGTCTCATACAGAAAAGAGAGGTACTTAATACTTTTATCCTTAGTCATTGGGTCACTCAGAAAAAGTAAAAACAATTTCTATTACTGATAAGGGCAAATACAATTTATTCTCCCTCAAGAAATGTTTTATGGCATATAATTTCTAGAGAGTCAAAATATTTCAGAAAAGTGAAACTTAAATCTAACATGTTTCAAGAATTTTATTATTGTTTGGAACTAACTATACACCACACTTTATGGGTGTAATTTTACAATTATAATATTCATAATATTATAATCATTCAAACTAATACTTAGTCATTATTGAGTTATAAATTTTTTAACAAGTTATACCCTCTAATTTCAAAGAAACTTGGGAAGGTTTAATAATCTAAAGTTAAATGATTAAAGTTTAAAACAAGGCAGACCACTCTAATAGAAATTGAGAAATTTAGTATCATTAGGCATTTTAGATGGGTTAATTAGCAATTTTAAAACCTAAATTGAACTCCATTTTTTTCTTGAGTGTTATTCTGAGTTCATTGTACGACACATAAATTCAAAAACATTTATGCATTTTTTTTCTGTGAAGAATTTTTGACAGGAATTAATTTTAAAGGATGTTATTACATGTATGTTTATTTAAAACACATTGGGATAGAATAGCAAATAAGGATGACAAGTACATGTTACAGAAGACATAAAAACTCCTTGTATGCATAGAAAAGTAGTTTATCATTTTCAGTGCAAAGGCTGAAGAAAATGAAAATACTAGGGATTTGTACATGAAAATACTAAGAGCACAATGTTTTAGATTTAATATGAGTTTGCATAAAACAAAAAGTAATAATGCATAGTTAATCACAAAGTGCTAGCATAGTGTGAAAATCTTTATGCAGTATACTTTAAAAATTCCTATTCTATTTTAAAAATTGCTTTGCAGAACATTTGGTCCTGTCCAAAACGTTCATAAAACATTTGGATTACAACAGAAGATCCTTGAAATTTGGTCCTATCTAAAATGTCCATGAACATATTTGGTCCATGTCACATGATTTTTGACAGGACCAAATATCAAGGAACTTTTGGTGTGGACCAAATGTCTATATGGACATTTTTGGACAGGATCAAACATGGTCAAATATTAAGGACTTTTTAGAGTGCACTAAATATCTTATGGATGTGGCAGATAGGACCAAGTGTCTGCTAATCTAAAAGTTGATTGTATCTACTTTTATTTTTCCTCCAACTGAAAGCAGATTATTATATACAGTGTATAGGAAAGGAATGTCTAAAGTCTATTGTGGATCTATTTTCATGTTGATTAGTTTCCACAAATTTCCCTTCTCTGAAGTCTTTCACACACATTTTGTGAATTTGCCTTTACCTCAGAATTTGTATTACTATTCAGTTCTATGACTCACAGTTCCAGTTCAGTTTCTATTTACCTGGATAGGTAAGCAGTATTCTAAATATTTGAAAATAAACCAATTTAATGTAATAATAATCCTGAACTTTTATCATACTAAGGAGAATATATTTAATGTTATGCAACTCCTTACAAAACAAATATTATTAATCCAAATGAAATAGCATATGAAAGGGCAACATCAAACTGAGTCTGCATTGGAATCTGAAAATCAGTATGAAAATATGTGATCGGGCTGATCTTTATTGTAATCAACTATTTATTAATTGGGTAAAGCTAAAAACTAAAATATTGTCTATGAAATTGCCTAGAATCGTGCTTTGCTCATAGTAGGCATATAATAAGCTTTGGTTGACTCTGTAGAAAACTTTGCCTAGAAATTATGGATAGAAAGTAGATAGAACTTTTTTCCTTTCTATCAGGGAGAAAACAATTTAATTAATAAAACAAAAAATAGGCTTACATTTAAAATAACTACTTATAAATGTAAGCTATTCTTTGTGATTACATAATATGATTCAGACTGAAGTAAATTCTATCTTTGAATGATTATAGCACTTTTTTGTACCATTTATATTTTTTGTATGTTAAGTCATATCTGAAACACACACACACACACATATATATATATACACTATTATATTCTGTTTTAGAACCTCCACTCAAATACTTGGCATAATTTAATATTCTATATACTCTGTACAATTTTTTTTTAAACTGTTCAGTGGCAATGACAGTGATAGAAGAAATGTGGGAAGAAAGCACCATAAGTGGGCTTCCCTGGTGACGTGGTGGTTAAGAATCCTCCTGCCAATGCAGGGGACACGGGTTCAAGCCCTGGTCCGGGAAGATCCCACATACCGCGGAGCAACTAAGCCCGTGTGCCACAACTACTGAGCCTGCGTTGTAGAGCCTGCGGACCACAACTACTGAAGCCCGCGTGCCTGGAGCCCGTGCTCCGCAACAAAAGAATCCACCACAGTAAGCCCGTGCATCGCAACGAAGAGTAGCCCCCTCATTGCAACTAGAGAAAGCCCGCACACAGCAAAGACCCAACGCAGCCAAAAATAAATAAATACATAAAATAATAAATAAATAAATAAAATAAAATAAATACATTTAAAAAGCACCATAAGTGCTTAGTAGAGGAGCATTGAGCTGGGCCATGGAGACTGGGAGCTACTGGAAAAAAATATTCAGAAAATAAGCATAAAGGTGTTCCAAAGAGTAAAACAGCATGACAAAATAAAGGAAGCAAGTGTGCATGTGGCATGCTTGGGAAACAGCGATTACACACACTTGGATGGAAATAAGAGTACTAAGAGATAAACTGGGAGAAATACTTCTGTTTATAACACTACAATACAAAAAGATGTTCAAATGATCGTGTGATAGATAAAATGTATAGAAGTCTTATTTTCCTGACGAACAGATAAGGTAGGCACAGCCTAGACTTGGGACAGCTGCTCACAACCAGAGAAACGGAATGATTGGATTAACTCATTAATTCCCAACTATTCTTTTCTGGCATGCATTAGGGAATGCAATGATTATGTAACTGCAATGTTAAAATCTGACAGCTCTCCTAAAAGTCTTTCTGGTTCTGTGTTTTTAAATGGTTCTGGTTCACCAGCTGGCAAAGGACTCAGAAATCTCTCTAAAATATAACCATTCTCATCTTTTCAAGCCATTAGTTTTTTGGTGAAAGTCATAGCAAACCCAGATCTCATGCTGAGGATATCTGCATCTGAACATCGTAAAGCAGCCTTGAACCCTGCAAACCTTAGTTCAAAGTTGGCTACTGCATTGTTTCGAATGAGTGCACTGCACCGGTTTTCTATGTTCTTACTTTTTTTTTCTTAATCTTCAAATAATTTGATCTGAGGCCTATTCCAAGCTGCATTACAAAGTCTCTGAAACATAATGATGCACTGAGCAAAATGTAAAAACTAAATCTATAAATAAAATTAAGGATGAGATTGAGACAGTCTTCATATAATCTCCCCATGTTCATTAGCTCATATATTGTACAAAAGCAAATTTTATCAAAAATGTTGATAGCATATGGAGGGATATGGGAAGCGGATACTGCAAAAAGCTTAAAATTACAATTTAACATCATAACTTGAGTCATAAATTATATACCGGAATGTCAAGCCCTTAGATACCTTTCCATTCTTGCTTGTAAGTATATGAATTATTGGAGAAATTTTATATCATAAAATTATTCTCCATTGTATTTTTCCCTCTTTCCAAACTAGATAAGGTTCTCAATTTATAAGCCTGAATAAAACTCTGGACCTCTTACTACTTTTCACAGAAAGTATAAGGAGAGTTAACTTTATTAGACACTAAACTTCATAAGTATAGGAACATTGTTTACCCGGATCACTGCTTTATCCCAGAGTAAGCTAGTGTCAATATACAGAGCACAGAAATAAATATTTATTAAATGAATGCACCTATTAGGTAATTACAAATATAAGAGCATATAAGAAGAAATATGGGAAATGGGAACAATTGGACCAGTAGGAAATCACACTTAAATTGAGACCTGAAATATGAATAAGGATTAGCAGTGAAGACTGAGGAGATTATTGGACTGCAGAGAAGAGTATTCTAGACTGAAGAAATTATTATATATTCAACAATTCTCAATTACTACAGCCTGTATATGGGTATAGCTATGTATATATGAGTCTAAACATATATATATGAAATTAATATATTGTTTAAAACAGATTGTTTATATAATCTATAAACAAATCTTAGGAATATGAGAATCCCTTCTATTATTTCTTTGTCTTGCCTTGTCAAGAATCTTCAACCCACAGTTTGGGAACTACTAAAAATAAGAATTCTTAAAGATAACTCTAAAGACCTCAAGAATTAAATGGAGTCATAAAAGTTGATTTTACACCACTTAATTTTAGTGACTGTTTCCTTCTGAAACTTTTCTGCCCTGGATAGCATGATGATAGTGTTTTCTCCTGCTTCTCTAACTATTTCTTCTATGTTTTTATCCTTGGCATTTATTCTGCTTCTGATCTCCTAAATGGGACATCTCTGGACATACTTGGGATTATGTTTGCTATCTTTGTGTAGCTATGTCTGTCTCTTGTTCTGCACTTAGAAAAAAAATCTTTTGAATTTATTCTCATCTGTTTCTACTGTTTCAACCATCAATTCTGAGACATGAGTTTTTTTTAAATCTAAATCTCTGATGTCATTTTAAAACTTCAATCCTGAGTTTCAAAATTGTCAGTAGACATTTCTACCTACCTGAAATGCAATTATGTTAAAATCAAATGGTAAAAAATCAGAGATAATTAGGGAGAATATGTAGGCCATAAATTGAAAAGGTCTGAAGCCAAAATTCTGGGGATTATCAACATTTCCATGTAGGGAAAGTAAAGACGGTAAAGGAGTTTAAAATGAACTAATAGAGAATAATATGAAAAACTGAAGAGTCATATCAGGGAAAGTGCGGAAGATGTTCACCAGAAAAAGCAAAGCTATTTACCTGTTTAGCTAGCTATCTAGCTTTTTTTTTTTTTTAATCAAGAAGGGTGTCCATTAACCATTAACCTTATTAAGTAGAGCATTATGTGTGACCTTGAGGAGGGCTCCTGAAGAGAATTGGTAAGTACGGAATCAGAATTTGTCAAGCTGTGAAGTTAATGGATGGGACGGTATGGAGACAGAGAATAGATTTACTCATTTAGGAAGCTTGGCTTTGAGGTTGTCTTTGATATAATTATAAGCAAACCGTCAAGGGGGAACATCAAACTCAGACTTGGACCTTCTTCTTGCTAAAGAGGGGCACTTGAACTAAGTCTTAAAGGACATATTATGTTTTCAAGATGATAAGAGTGATCAGAGTGGCACTCTAGAGCAGACGAAAGCACAAGATATCATTGAGAAATTATAGTAGAGCAGAGCAGGACCAATGCAGAGCAGGACCAGATAAAGATGAGGCTGGAGAGAAAATAGAGGGCCTTATTTTCTTTTTATAAAAGATCTCATGTGCCTTGCTGAGAAACTTTAAATTTAATAATAAAATATCAATATCAGTCAACATATAACTATTCTGTGTCAGATATTATTTTCAGTTTGTTACCCATGTTATTTATTCATTTCTTCAAAAATATTATAAGATGTAGGTTAAGAGTTTAGACTCTGAAAACCGAACTGCCTGGACAGTTTACTTAACCTCACCGTGACTGGGTTAGTTCATCTGTAAAACTAGAGTAATTTTACCTACTTCAAAAGGCTGATATAAGATTTAGCTGATAAAATGCATGTAAAGCACTTAGAAGGGCATCTAGATAATAGTGAACACTCAAATATTTATAGTTGTAAGTACTTACAATTATAAGTATTTTTAAAAATTAATTCTTTATATTAATTAATTGACTGATGAAATTTATTTAGAAAGTAGCTGACAGAGCATGGGTTAGAATATGTGTAGTCCCAAAGACCACATTCTTAACATATGAAATTCTTATTAAAATAAGGAAATTAAGAAGCAGGTTTTCAAGGAAACACAAATTACTTAGTTTTGGACATAGTAATTTTGTGGTACATCTGTGACTACAAAATATAGTCTGTTAGACAGCTAGATGTTCAGGTCTGTTATTCAAGACAGTGATCTGGGATATTAATTGAGATTTTGGACTTGTCAGCATATAGTTGGCATTGTTTTTACAGCTATACTCTGGGCAAGGTTGACAACAGACTTCATGTAGCATCAATGAGAAGTGAAACGGAGGTTCATGGGGCCTCAATATTGTAAAAGAAATAAAAAGATGTCGATAAAGAGTCCAAAAAGAAGTATCTCAAATCTTAGAAATAGTTGAGTTAAAGAATCTAATCTGAGTTTGACCATGTCTCTAGATTCAACCACCAATTTAGAGGAAATACCATGATAGAGAATGCTATCAGCAATATTCAGGCTGCAGGAAACTTTAAGGGTGAATTCCCCAATTATTTCTCCAAATTTATTGGTAGAGCTGGAATGGTTAGAGATATGAAGCAGAAAGTCTATAGATTAAAACAACCACAAAGACACAGTAAGTTGTCATAAACTATGAAATTTATCTGGATCTAGCTTCAAGCAAATAGTTATAATTGTTTAAATGACATTTGTAAGGCAATTGGAAATTTGAAAGTGACTGAAAATATTACTATTAAATAACTAGTGTTAATTTTTATAGATGTCTGAATGGTTTTGTCATTGAGTTTTACTTTTAAAGGATGTTTATATTTTAGAGAAACATGCTGATGAAATGATACCTGATACATACTGTATTGGGATTTTCTCTAAGATAACATGGGCAAGGAATGTTGGGTATATAATGAAATAACATTGGCTGTGAGTGGATGACTGTGGAAGCTGAGTGTTGGATACATGGCCGTCAGTTATACTATTGTCAATTGTTGTATATATTTATATTTGCTTAATACACTATTTGATATAATGAATGTGTATAATGTATATTTAATGCAATATGTTTTAAAGTAAAAATTAAACAAAAATCAAATAACCCTTTTTCGAGAAGTAAACATAACTAAAAATGTAAGCCTAGGGAGGAAAAGATTTCATGAAGATGAGCAAGGCTGCGTCAGTGTCCAGTTAAATATGGTAAGCTGGAATTCAGTGAATTTGCCAATATTGAAATGATTGATGGTTTCCCTATTTATATTATTGTTAACACAATTCTGCCAATCACATAATAACACACTCTTATCATAGCCTTTAATTTCTAATTCTACCTCAAACCCCACATTCATTAGTCTCTCTCTCAAGTTCAAAACTATGTAGACAGTAACTTTCCTTTCATATATCTCATATATTTCAGGATGTTCTTTTCTTTTATGTATCTTATTTTCTTCCTGTAACAGTTGTCAGTATAGCTTGCTTTTAGTCTTATAAAAGCTTGGTAATTCATCTTTTCTTAAGCCTTTCCCTCTAATGTATACTGCAGCAACTTTATCTTCTAAACATTACATCAGTTATTTAACTGCTAGGACCCAAACCCCTTAATTTTTCTTACTAGTGTTTCCACTAAGAAAAAGATTTAAGTCTTTCATTCCACCTCCTTCTGTGACTTTTCAGGCATATTTATAGACTTACTTAACCTCAAATGAATGTGAATAAAATAATTTTTTGATTACAGTTCTATTTTTTTATAGGAAATAACCCAGCTCATTAGTTTATGAAAGCCATCAATCTAAATACTAACATATTTTTAGGCTGTAGAGCTATTTCTATTCCCATCCTGGAAAAAATTAAATCCTCCCTAATATAAACTTATTGGCTTAATGCTAACACAGATAAAAATCTCTGCTGTGATATAATAAATGTAAGTCAAGAATATTATTATTTCTTTTAATTTCAAAGACACTATAAATTTTGAAATGTTACAAAGGATAACACTTTACTAGAAATTTCAATAAATTTAATTAAGACTCCTTGATCATTTAAATTTTTTAACATTGTATTTATACTTTGGCAATTTAATATGTATCACAAATAGACAAGTTGATAACAGAACATTCTGGATAGGGATTTCATCAACTATGAGCCATGGAATTTTTACTGTTCAGGTAGATCATGTTTATTGTTGTAGCAATAACTAAAGCTTTTTTTAACCAAAAAAAATGATAACAGATGTTCTTTAATTAAATGAGTTATCACATTTCTGAGTTTCTCTTCTGATAGTCCCATATCTTTCTTGCTGGTATTTCTCAGTTTCACCACCTACTCTCTGTCCCTTGAATATACATTTAAGCTCTTGAAACTATTCCATCTTATATAAAATGAAATTAATTCTGGTGCCCTCATCAATAAATTGACATTAGCATAACTGTCTTGCACATAGTATATGCTCAATAAATTGTGGCTATTATTATTGCTCATTAGTATTTGCCCCTAATGTTCACTCCTGCAAATGTTCAATATTCTTTTATATTATAATCTTTACAGAGACTGATTTTGTTAGTTCTCCAATGGTGTTATAATAATCACAATTTTAGTGTCTTAAAATAACATATTTATTACCTCAGAGTTCTGGAGGTCAGATGTCCAAAACTGGATTTACTGGGCTAACATCAATGTTTTAGCAGGGTTGCATTCCTTTCTGGAAGTCCTGCGGTGGAGGGATCTACTTCCTTACAATTTCCGGCTTCTAAAGACCACTTATGTCCTTGATTCATGGATCCAATTCTCCATCTTCAGTCCTGCAGTGCAGCATCTTCAAATTTCTCTCTGACTCTGACCCTTTTAACTCCCTCTTTCCATTGAAAGCACCCTTATGATTACATTGGGCCCACCTGATTTATCCAGGATAATCTCCCTGTCTCAAAATTCTTAATTTAATCACATTTACAAAGTTTCTTTTGCCTTGAAAGTAACATATTCACAGATTCCAGGGATTAGAAAGTGAACATCTTTGGGAAGGCATTATTCTGCATACCGCACGAGTTTTCCATTTAATACTTTGAAAAAAAACTGCTGACTACCTATTTACCTTGTTAATCAAATGTCTAGATTACTGCTTCTTAAAACTCTCTATCTGCATATTCTAGGTAATCTGGGTTCTCTCAGCATATTACAATCTCTGTTACTGTCATGCCTTTCTCAAATAGAGGCAATCTTGTGCCATTGTTACTTCTACTCAGTGTGATTTAATAGCTACTTGATATAATGCAAATGTCAACTATTCTAAAGTTCTTTTTACTCATATGTAAAACAGAAAAAATACTAGTGAGATAATACATGTGAAATGATTATAGTGCCTAGCATGAAAAATGCTTAATAAAAGTTAACTGTTAATATTATTATTGTTATTATTAGAGTCTGGTAGGCAAATAGATTCCTCCATAGTTCAATTCCATTTCCTTTACTGTGTCAGACAATTAAACATTCCCTTGGCCCCAGGAGTATTATTGATTTTCTACCTTATGTCCCTTTTATTTGAACCATAGTATTCTATGCCTTAAAATAAAAGAACATTTTATTTTTCCTTGAAGTAAAGGCATTTAAATCAGCCTATAATTAGGCTAAGGTCAGAAATGAGGTAGATGATTTTTCAAGCTCTATCCAGAGTTATAACTAAAACATACAGGTATAACTTCCATATCCTCCACTCCCCAGTGACAGAAGGCTTTATCATCATCATCATCGTCTACATCGTCTACAGCTACATTTATTTGAATTGTCATCAATATAACAATGAAACATCTATGTGTTCAGAAGCTGATATCCTCCAAAATATCAAAGTGACAATATGGGCCACAATATAACATTATTCCATTCTATTTATTACTCCATTTTAGTGCCTATATTATCTGACATAGTAGCTTCTTAAATGAAGGTGTGGAATTTCTTGGGGACAGCTGAAAATATGAAGTAAATGGATGGTTACAGGGTAAGGGAAAACATTGTTAAAGAAACTGGCATAGGATCAGTGAGAAAAACACTTAACTTTACTGGGCACCGAATATATACCATGTGCTGCTAAGTGTTTTATAAATCAAGATAAATAAAATTTCATATATTTTTCAATCCTCATTCCCTCATCATTGTCCCATTCCTTCCATTGCTGAAGGTGAAATTTTGTCACCAACACTTAGCTGTGTGACTTTGCCTAATTTATTTACTTATTAAGCCTTTGTATAATATGGAAATTAGAAAAAATTCATCTCAGAAGTTTTCTTATGAAAACTAAATGTGATTCACTAAATACACAGTTTCCATCACAACATCTGTCATTTATTATCCATTACTTTTCTTCTCTCTTCATATTTGAATTTGACCAATATAATTTTTCAGTGCCGTCTGGAAGTGGTGTAAGTTTTAAGAAAGGTTATGCCACTATATAAAAAGACTATAACAACCAATATGTGTTGAATCTTGACGATATTCCAAGTAGTTGTCTAAGTGCTTTACATGATCTCATTCAATTCTAACAACAAACCCATTGAGATGGAGCAAGGTGACATAAGGTGTCTGTAACTACACAGCTATTAAATACAGAGATGGATTGTGATCTCACATGGTCTGATCAGAACTTTTAACCACCAGGTGTTCAATCAGCACAGAAATGAAAAACTAACACTGTGTTGTTTTTCTTTAAACTCTTACCAGGTATTGTATGTTGAGGTCAATTTCAAGAATGCAGTGTTAGGATTTATGCTAATATTTTTCATGCTTAACATTTATGTGATTTAATTTTTAAAAAAAAAGGGAAATAAAATACCCATAAAAATCTTAGGGATGTATTTTACCCATGGCATTTCCAAGCTATAATTTTAATGTATTGAATCAAAGGGACATCCTTGAATTTCTTACAAATATAAAAGTTAATTTGAATAATTACAGGGAATATTTACATGGATGAACCACAATTAAATTTTTTATATCCATGCCTGGGGAGGTGTATTTTGGCTGGATTGTTCCTATCCTTAAAGTCCCATGTTTATCACATTAGTATGTAACCAAAGCAACCCATGTTCTGTCATAAATTAATTTTGTGTTGAATATTCTATGTAGAAAATTTTCTGCTTTAATAGAAAATTTCCCCTTTTTCTTGTCCTATAACTATAAATTTTTTACATTTAACAACTGTATATTTCTGATGTGATTTATTACACATTTATAACTATTGCAGTGTAATTGTTTTTCACTTTTGATACAAATATCTCCACATCAGTAATACACCTGCACGTTTGCTTTCTTTAAAATAAATGAGATGGGTATGTGGGGAATATTCAGATATATGCTCAAACAATTTTCAGGGTAAGTAATAAGTCACCTTTAGTCAATAGACATGCACATTTTTTCATGGACAAATGACTAGATGATTTGATACTTCTTCCTCCCTGTCCCTTTTTATAGATCAAATTTAGCAAATGTTTAGACTTTAGATGTTTACTTACATAGAATCACTCAAATAAACCAATGGATAAGATCTTATTCCGCGTTCAGACCCACTTTTTACAATATCCAGCAGTGTAAAATCTTATTCAATTCTGTTTCAAGGTATCAAATTTAATCAACTAGACATTTTTGAGCCCAAACCTTGTACTTTCTACATCTTAAGAGTATCAAAATAGTAGAATACAGGTTCTGGCTGTTTTCATTTTTTTTTAAAAAAATCTTATTCTTATCATATAAATAAGTAAAGCAAAAGATTGCCCTGAGCCATTTTGGTTTTCTCTCATGCCATTAAAATCTCCTATTCACTTCTGCCACCTGACTCTTCTCATACAATTCTGTCATACACACACAATAACATCCATTCAGTAAGAGAATAAATGGCATCATTTTGATTTATTCTTCTCTGAAGTGAACAAAACACAACGTTTTACAGAAGCTAACAGTTGCATGCAGTTTGCCTACAAAATGATATAGCTGATAATTCAAGCAGTTGTTTGCTTGAAATATCTGTAAGTGTACAGTACTTAGATTCAATACCATATTATATAGAATTGTCCAAATTATAAATTATGTAAGAATTATTGTGTATAATCAAAGTTTCCATTCTTTTTGGATGTTACTTATTTCAATATTTCAAAAATATTTTTGTTCAGCAGATCTATAATTTATAAACATATATTTAAACTTCCACAAAATATATTAACTTTTGCCAAAAATATTAGACTATAAAATCTAAGAAAGGAGGAGTTAAGAAGTTAACAAGTCTTTCACTCCAGCTCTATTTGGGGGATGGCTAGCTGGGTAAATGACTTCAATCAGACCTTCATGCAATTTTCTTCAAACAAACCTCTTTGTAAACATGTTAATGGCATTTACTAGTGGAAAAGGGGGCTCCTATCTGTAAAATAATTTAATGGGATCTTCCTGCTCAGGTTAAATTGATTATTGTAAATGAACCAGAATTTATGTGTTTGAGGGACCTGGCTGGTTGAAGAATGGAAAGTAGCCACATAAACATGTTCTATTTGGTAATTAACAGTGTATAGAATGAAACAGTCCTCAAACCGAATTTTCTCCATCTAATAAACTGGTTTGTTGGCAGACGACCTGGATCCAGATCCTCTATCACTGTTTTCTCAGTGGCCTTGAGCATATTAAAAAACTACTCTGAGCCTTTTGTGTTTGTTCTGAGTATTCAAAACTACATACATGAAACATCTATTAGAGACTCAGAAAAAGAAAACTGATAACTATGATAATTTTTGTTAAACATAAACCAAAGTGTGTCCTAATGCATGGAACAAAAAGAGATGTTTTGTTAGAAGCTGCATCTGATGGATATAAATACTTCTAGAAAATAATATCTCCTCTATGGCTTGTGCCTGCCTGTAAACTTTGAGTTTTTAGGGAAGTATACGACATTTGTAATGTGTGTTTTGACTTAAAAATTCAACCCTTTGTGTTAACATGGCATCCAATATCTATCTATCTATCTATCTATCATCTATCCATCATCTTTCTAACTTAAAAATTCCATCACTATATAATACCGGCAGTGGTATATTTGTCCTCAACTTCTCATTTCAGCCTTGTCAAAATCACTGGGAAAATAAAAGTTGTCATATGCAAATAATTCCATGAGTTATGAATCTTTTCATACCAAATTAATCTTATATAGCTAGTTTCTGAAAGAAACACACTGAACTTTCCTAAAATAGCTCATTATTAAAGTTTAGGAATTTCTGCATCCCTTTTCATATATTCTACTAGATCAAAAAAAAAGTAATTAAACAGACACACACACACAAGCACTTCTTTCTTTTCCATTTTGACTGCTAAGTTGTGTGAGCAATTGAACCTTTCACACAGCTCCCAGATGTACTCCTACTGTAACAAGCTCTCTCATTTTTTTTCAGTTTATGTTCATAAAAGTCAAAACACATGTTTGGTATGGCTTGGGTTGTCCTTTACTATTGTGTACTATGTTGATGGCAAAGCAGGGAGTGCAAGGAGGAAGAAGAACTTGATAGAGAACCTCCTAGGTTCTAGATCAGCACAACCCAATATGGTAGCTACCAACCCCTGGAAGCTATTCTAGAACGTTTGAAATGTAGCTAGTGCAAATTTTGATGTGCTGTGAGATATATATATATATATGTAAATCTTAAACATTTTATTTTTATTGAAGTATAATTGATTTACAATGTTGTGTTAGTTTCAAATATACAGCAAACTGATTCAGTTATACATACATCTACATTTTTTCAGATTCTTTTCTCTTATAGGTTATTACAAAATATTGAGTGTAGTTCCCTGTGCTATACAGTATGTCCTTGTCAGTTATCTATTTTATATATAGTAGTGTGTATATGCTAATCCCCAAAAAACACATTGTTATAATTAATTATACTTGTTTCTTTTCACTATTTTTAATTTTATTATTAGGAAATTTAAAATTGCATATATGTCTTGAATTTGTAGTTCATGTTTTATTCCTTTGTACAGCACTGTCATAGATACTTTACAATAACACTTAGAATTATGCATGAACATTGTACTTGCTACCTGTATCATAGAGCTTGGCAACTTGGCACTCAAGATCCTGCCTGTATTAGTTTTGTGTTGCTATGTAGCAAAATATCACAGACTTAGTGACCTAAATCAACACCCATTCATGATCTCACATTTCTGCATGTCACAAGTCCAGATGTGGTTCAACTGGATTCTCTGCTGAAGGTCTCCTGCTCAAGATAGCACCTGGGTGGGGCACTTAGCTGGGGACTCCAGAGAAGCACCCATTTCAAGCTCATTCGGATTGCTGGCTGAATCCACTCTGCTAGGTGTCTGTCTCTCCTAGAAGCTACATGCTATTCCCTGCCCTTACTTCTTCAAAGTCAGCAATGGGAAGTCAGATCCTTCATCTGTTTTGAATAATATTTTCTTCCTTTATCTCTGACCTCTAGTTGAGATTTTAAGAGAACATGAGACTAGGTCAGGTCCACCTGCATAATCCCCTTTTGATTAGCTCAAATCAATTTATTAGTAACATAAATTACATTTGCAATGTTCTTTCTGTCATTTAACATAATCACAAGAGTAATATTAGAAGTCTTGCTATACTCAAGGGGAGAAAATTATACAAGGATGAGTGTCATTGGCTGTGTGTGTGTGTTGGGGGGTGGGTACATGTTGGAATCCTGCCTGCCACATAGCTCAGATTGAGATTATACAGTGTATATAAACAGGTCATATGCATGCATATGAGTAGGTTTTTCTTTTCTGTGTTGTATAATTTCTGTTTTTAAAATTAAAAAGAAAATCATAGTGTCCTCATTCCACTTTACTCACTTCCCCTACACTGACAATGGCCACATGTGTTTGTTATCATTTTACCATTTTTGCAGATGAGAAACTAATGATAAGTTAAATTGACTACAATTCCGAGGTACAGCATTATAAATTGTCATGGGAAGTGACAATTGAGAGAAGAATGTGACAATTCTCATGTTGAATAATGTCATATGTGAGGGTTGTGAAGGAGAAAGGAAGTGGCTTTCTAAAATATCTTCTGATTCTGAAGAGACAGAATCAGAACGTCCTCCAATATCATTATTCTTTTATAATAGCAAGACATGTACAGGCATATATCCATCTAAATCTACTTGTTAATTAGGTTGCATAATTTAAAAGGGTAGTATAGAGGGCTAAAACGGAATTAGGTTGATTCATCCTGGTACTTTACTTAAAACAAGATTTATGAGTAGTAGATTTCTTTGTTTCTATTCCTGTTACTCTTAATAGCTTTAAAAGAAACTAAATTTTCTCTTTAACCAACAAGCGCATATAGTATAGCCTTAGCATTCACTCTTATAGTATTTATTCTTTAGACAGCTGACTATGGTGTTTATTCTTGTTGTTATCTCTGCCTACAATCCTTGCCTGTCAGAATTTTGAATGTCTAGACCCTTCTTCTCATTCAGGTAAAAAGTAAACAGCTCATTCTGGTTTGCCCCCAACTTTCCAAGTTTTAAAACCAGAAGTTCTGTCTTCCAGGAAGCCCTTCAGTCCTGGGCAAACTGAGGGAGTTAGCTTCACTAAGTCTCTTATCAAACGTCACTCCACAGAGGTCAACTTCCTCTCCATCCAACCAAAGTAGTTACACCACCCCACGGCCAGTCTCTAATCATAACTCTATTTCACTTTATTCAAAAAATCTGTTTTCTTACATTAACTAACTCATGTAGCTGTGCGTTGCATGCCTCTCTTTACTTACTAAAACTTAAGGGTATGAGGGCAAGGGCAAATTTTTGTTCATCCCCAAAACCACAGGACATTAAAAAAGTCTATTACCTATTAGGTTCTTGGCAGATACATGCCACAGTCATTGTGGAAGCACATGATGCAATGAAGCCTCCAGCTGCCTTTCCCTAAGTGGCGGGATGAGCACAACTCTTCCACATCACCGGCCCCCACTGGTCATGTATCATAAGAAACAACTGTTGAAAATGTGGATAGTTTTGTTACCACTGTGTAAGATAACCTATCCTGACTGATACATTTGAATATAAATGCTGCCATGTCCCCAAGTAAAGATTTTAGTGTTGAAGATTAATATATGTGTATTACATAAATTACTTTCTACTTGATGAGAGAAAGGTGCAATAAAAATAAGCACAATAGAAGAGTGAACAATGAATAGTCCACTCAAAATTAGAGATAGATATTCCATAGGCATATGGGTTAAGGAAAAGAGAATGTCACCACGTCTAAAGAACTCCTGCTGTGCCTTTTTCCACTTATACCCTACGGTAAACTTAAACTGCTCATTCTCATTGAGACAGTTTTCTCTCTCAGGTGGGAGATGAATATACTAACACATTGCCTTTCTGAATTATGAGATGTTATAAGAATAAAAAGAAAAAATATATATATATATAGTTTATAGAATTTTTTCATAAAGTATATATATATATAAATGTAATATATACACACACAGTAAAGTGCTTATACAAACATAAGTGATTACCATCATTTAGAACATACCTTTATTTACAGTAGCCAGGACATGGAAGCAACCTAAATGTCCATCATCGGATGAATGGATAAAGAAGATGTGGCACATATATACAATGGAATATTACTCAGCCATAAAAAGAAACGAAATGGAGTTATTTGTAATGAGGTGGATGGAGTTAGAGTCTGTCATACAGAGTGAAGTAAGTCAGAAAGAGAAAAACAAATACAGTATGCTAACACATATATATGGAATCTAAGGGGAAAAAAAAAAGGTCATGAAGAACCTAGTGGTAAGATGGGAATAAAGACACAGACCTACTAGAGAATGGACTTGAGGATATGGGGAGGGGGAAGGGTAAGATGTGACAAAGTGAGAGAGTGGCATGGACATATATACACTACCAAATGTAAAATAGATAGCTAGTGGGAAGCAACCACATAGCACAGGGAGATAAGCTCTGTGCTTTGTGACCACCTAGAGGGGTGGGATAGGGAAGGTGGGAGGGAGGGAGATGCAAGAGGGAAGAGATATGGGGATATATGTATATGTATAACTGATTCACTTTGTTATAAAGCAGAAGTTAACACACCTTTGTAAAGCAATTATACTCCAATAAAGATGTTAAAAATAAAATAAAATAAAAAAAGAACATACCTTTACAGGTACCTTTCAGATTCTTGGCCACTAAATGTTTCTAAGTCTTTTTAGGTAATTGCTATAATTTTGGCAGAAGTTCCAAATTAACATTTCTGTCTTCATGGCACTCCTAGCGTAAAGAAAGAGAGAAAACAAAATAGGTATGCAAATGTATATTTACCGGAAGCAATCAAGCTGAATCCTGTTGGAAAGTTAAATGTTCCTTCAAACATTGTATCTTAAATTTGCTCCCCTATGGGACATAAACTGATGGTACAATATAATCTGTACCTCTAAGAGAAACTCAGGTTATGCTTTAACTTTCTTCATAACTGACAGTTGAACTTAACATATTTGAGTCCCCTGTAAAGTGAAGACCCTTTCTTATGCATAGGTTAGCAGATCAGTGAACCTTGCTCTGCCTTCTGGAGCAGTGTGGTACTTAAATTAGCTCAGAAAGAGAGTTCTGTAATCAAAATTCTGCTTGCTTAAGTGTATATTCCAAGTAGGCCATTAATTTATTATTATTTACCTGAAAAATTTTTATCACGGAAGTATTTTAAATGGATATGAAAATGAATATTGCTTATTAAGGCATTCAGTTTTAGGGAGAATATATGTATGAGTATGACCTTCATTATTTTTCCTTCTCCAAACAATTTCAACAGATATTTATCAAGCCCTGGGGATATGTTTGGCACTGTCTAGGTTTTAGAAATAATCTAAGAATTAAAACAGATACATTTCTTGCCTTGCATTCATGGACTTACATTCTAGCTAAATAAACAAATAATTTTAAAATGTTGTGATAAATGGTATGGAAAAAGAAAAAGAGGATGAGGTGGATAGAGAATGTCAGGGTAGGGAGCTGCTATTTATGAGGTCTGGGAGTAATCTCTGCATAAGGTGACATTTGAGCAGAGACCTCAAGGAAGTGAGGAAGTGATCCATGTAGGTACATGGAGAAAGAATGTAATAAGCAAAGGGGAAAGTGAGCAAAGGCCAAGAGGAACGCTTGTATATGGCCTAGATTTTGACCAAACAGCAAGAAGCCCATAATAGCTGCAAATAGATCAGCATTCATCATAGAAAGAGATGAATTTAGGGAGGTAGAACAGTTGCTGTGTTGCAAAGTCGTTGGACAAAGTGACCTGAGAAATTTGTCATTATATTTCCCGGGTAGCTTACATTTTACTCATTATTTTATTCCAAAGTACTTATTTATTATATTAAATAGAAAAAGAATATACAGAAATGTTGAGATACAAAAAAAATTCTGATAAGTGATATATACACATTATACACAGTGATAAGTGCTATATACAAGTTATATATTTCCTTCTTGTGATTTGTATTTTTATTGATGTAATCATCCATGTCTGTGGATTTGTGTGTAAAACACAAATTATGAGTGTATTCCCTCTATAATTTGCATCCAGTTTTTCTGCACTAAAATTCAATCTAGTCAATTTTCCATTATAGTCAATTTATTTTGACAACACATATTTTAATGTCCCATGGGATTAACAACCCCTTATGATTTGCATTTAACATGTTATATTATTCCATGTAATAAACAGTGTGAATGTAGGCATAAGCTTGTACATGCATACACACACACTCACACACGCATTAGAGGAAACTTAGTTTTGCCTCATGTAGTAAAACGACATTGATGCTTCCATTTCTCTCGTTTCTGTGTACAGTGTGCATGGCTACCAGCATTTATGGATATCCTACTTTATAAACATCAGCAGGATGTCAAATCCTTCATATACTTCCAATCTCTGACTTCCCTAGTCCTGAAGTCCATATTCAGACTCATATTCATGTGATTAGGTCAGGCTCACCTGAATAATCTTAAGGTAACTTGAATTGGGACCTTAATTACATTTCAGTCAATTCCAGTAACACCTATATTAGTGATTGATAGAGTAACCAGGAGAAAGTATGTGTACACCAGGGGCTTGGAATTTTGGAGGATTTACAAATAAAGTTGTTTTGAGCATTCACATACAAGTATTTGTAAGAACACATGCTTTCTTTTCTCTTGCATAAATACCTAGAAATTTAATGAGTGGATGATATGCTAAACGCATGTTTCACTTTTGAAGAAACTGCCATGCTGATTTACAAAGTATTTGTGCCATCCTACATTGCCAGCGGCAGTGTATAAGAGTTCCATTGTCTCTCTAACTAGATATTCTACTGCATGTGTAATGGTATCTCAGTGCAGTTTTATTTCTAATTCCTTAGTGACTACTAATGTTGAGAATGGTTTTGTGTGCTAGTTTACCATTTGTTCATGTTATTTTGTAAAGTGACTTTCCAAATTTGTGATCATATTTTTAAAAATTAGTTGTTTCTTCAAATTGGATTATAAGAACTATATTATAGATACTCATCTTGTAACAGATGTGTAATTTTCAAATATATTCTTCTAATCTATGCATTTTCATTCTCTGAAAAATGTTAATAGAGAAAAAGTGGTTAATTTTGACGAAGTCCAAATTACCAGTTTTTTTGTAGGCATCATGCTTTTGATGTCATGTATAAAAAAATTTTCTTAGAACAATTTCATAAAGATTTTCTCCTTCCACTAGTTTTAGAGTTTTAACTTTTATTTGAGGACTATGAACATTTTGAATCAACCTTGAATATGACATTAGGTATTGATTGAACTTCATTTTTCTGGTATATGGATATCTAACTGTTTCAGCACAGCTGGACTATCCTTTCTCCACTGAAATCTTTAGCATCTTTCTCTAAAACCAACTGAATATATATAAGTGAGTCTATTTCTGTACACTCTATTTTGTTCCATTATCTACTTTTCTGTCCTTATGCCAATACTCTCTTGATTATTGTAGTTTCATATTAAGTCTTGAATTCAGATAGAGCAAATCTTTTACATTTGTTTTTACTATCTTAATGTAATTTTGGCTTTCTTTTTTTTCAATTTAAACTAAAGCCAAACAAACAAAAAACAGTCCACCAGTTTCTCCCTTACCTCTGGCAAGCGTCAGTTTGTTCTCTGTATTTATGAGTTTGGTTTGTTTGTTTGTTTGTTTGTTTATAGATTCCATGTATATAAGGGATCATATGGTAATTATCTTTCTCTGACTTATTTCATTTAGCATAATACCCTCAAGGTCATCCGTGTCATCGTAAATGGCAAGATTACATTCTTTTTTATGGCTAAATAATATCTCATTGTGTGTGTGTGTGTGTGTGTACGTATATATGCATATATATGTGGATATATATACCACAAAGTCTTTATCCATTCATCCATTGATGGACACTTAAGTTGTTTTCATATCATGGCTGTTGTAAATAATGCAGCAATGAACATGGAGTTGCATATATCTTTTTGAGTTAGTGTTTTTGTTTTCCTGGGATAAATACCCAGAAGTGGAATTGCTGGATCATATAGTAGTTCTGTTTTTAGTTTTTAAGGATTCTCTGTACTGTTTCCCACAGTGGCTGTGCTAATTTACATTCCCACACATAGTGCACAAAATTTCTCTTTTTTCCACATCCTCATCAATACTTGTTATTTCTAGTCTTTTTGATAATAGCCATATAACTGGTGTGAGGTAATATCTCACTGTGATTTTGATTTGTATTTCCCAGGTAGTTAATGATGTAGAGCATATTTTCTTGTACCTATTAATATCATCTGCCCATTTTGTATTGAATTGTTTGGTTTTTATGCTTTTGTGTTCTTTCTATATTTTAGATATTATCCTTTTATCAGTCATATGATTTGCAAACATTTTCTCACCTTCAGTAGCTTGCCTTTTCATTTTGTTGATGGTTTCCTTTGCTGTGCAGAAGCTTTTTAGTTTGATGTACTCGCACTGGTGTCAGATTCAAAAAATCACCTCCAAGACCAATGTCAAGGAGCTTATTGCCTGCATTTTCTTCTGGGAGTTTTATGGTTTCAGACCTTAAATTCAATTGTTTAGTCCATTTCAGATTAATTTTTGTGTATGATGTAAGATAGTGGTCCAGTTTCATTAATTTTCATGTTGCTGTCAAATTTCCCAAATCTCCCATTTATTAAAGAGATTGTCTTTTCCTATTGTATATTCTTGGCTTCTTATCATAAATTAGTTGACCATATATGCATAGATTTCCTTCTGGGCTCTATATTCTGTTCCACTGATGTATAGATCTGTTTTTATGCCAATACCATACTGTTTTAACTACTATATCTTTGTAATATAGTTTGAAATCAGGAGCATGATGCCTCCAGCTTTGTTTATTCTCAAGATTGCTTTGGCTTTTTGGGTCTTTTGTGTTTCTATGCAAATTTTAGAATTATTTGTTCCAGTTCTGTGGAAAATGCTATTGATATTTTGATAGGGATTGCAGTGAATCTGTAGATTGGATTCTTCTAGTCCCTGAGCAGTGTATATTTTTCCATTTGTTTGTGTCCTCTTCAATTTCTTTTATCAGTGGCTTATAGTTTTCCAAGCATAGGTCCTTTACCTCCTTAGTTAGATTTATTCCTAGAGGCTTTATTCTTTCTGATGGGGTTTTCTTTTTTTTTTCTTTTTTTAACTGGAGTATAGTAGCTTTACAGTATTGTGTGAGTTTCTGCTGTACAATGAAGTGAATCAGCTATATGTATATATATATCCCCTCCCTCTTGCACCTCCCTCCCAACCCCCATCCCACCCATCTAGGTCACCACAGAGCACCAAGATGAGCTCCCTGCACTACACAGAAGGTTCCCACTAGCTATCTGTTTTACACATGGTAGTGTATATATGTCAATCCCAATCTCCCAGTTCTTCCCACCTCCCCCACCCCGTGTCCACACGTCCATTCTCTATGTCTGCATCTCTATTCCTGCCCTGCAAATAGGTTCATCTGTACCGTTTTTCTAGATTGCTTTCTTAATTTCTCTTTCTGGTAGTTTGTAGTTAGTCTGTAAAAATGCAACCGACTTCTGACTATATATTTTGTATTTTGTAACTCTACTGAATTCATTGACAAGTTCTAGTAGTTTTTCAGTGGTGTTTTTTATAATTTTCTATATATAGTATCACACTGTCTGCAAACAATGACAGTTTACTTCTTCCTTTCCAATTTGGATTTCTTTCATTTTGTTTTTTTCTTGTCTGATTTCTGCAGCTAGGACTTCCAGTACTATGTTGAATAAAAGTTGCGAGGCATCCTTGTCTTATTCCTGATCTTTTAGTAAATGCTTTCAACTGTTCACCATTGAGTATGATGTTGGCTGTAGGTTTGTCATAAATGGCCTTTATGTTGATGTTCCATGTATACCCACTTTGTTGAAGTTTTTATCATAAATGGATGTTGAGTGTTGTCAAAAGCTTTTTCTGCATCTATTGAGATTATCATATGATTTTTTTTTTCAATTTGTTAATGTGGTGTATCACATTGATGGATTTTCAGATATTGAACCCTCCTTGCATCCCTCAGATAAATCCCACTTGATCATGGCATATGATCCTTTTAATGTATTGTTGAATTTGGTTTGCTAATATTTTGTTTAGGATTTTTGCATCTATGTTCATCAGTGGTATTGGCCTATGATTTTCATTTTTTGTGATGTCTGTCTGGTTTTTGCATTAGGGTAATGCTGGCCTCATAGAATGAATTCTGAAGTGCTCCTTCTTTGTTATTGTTGAAGTTTGACAAGATTAGGCATCAACAATTCTTTAAATGCTTGTTAGAATTAACATTTGAAGCAGTCTGATCCTAGACTTGTTTTTGGGGGGAGTTTTTGATTACTGATTCAACCTTCAGCTAGTAACTGGTCTTTTCATATTTTCTATTTTACCATGATTCAGTCTTAGTAGATGGTATGCTTCTAGGAATGTATCAATTTCTTCTAGGCTGTCCAGTTTGTTGGCTTATAATTGTTCATTATAGTTTCCTATGATCCTTTATAGTTCTGTGACACTAGTTGTAAAATCTCCTCTTTCATTTCTCATTTTATTTGTTTGAGTTCTTTCTTTTTTTTCTTGGTGAGTCTAGCTAAAGATTTGTCAATTTTCTTTATGTTTTCAAAGAACCAGCTCTTAGTTTCATTGATCTTTTCAAATGTCTGTTTAGTCTCTACTTCATTTATTTCTGCTCTAATCTTTCTTTCCTTCCTTCTACTAACTTTGGGCTTCATTTGTCCTTCTTTTTCTAGTTCCTTGAGCTAAGTTTAGATTGTTTCAGATTTTTCTTCTTTCCTGAGGTAGACTTGTATTGCTATGAACTTCTCTTTTAGATCTGGTTTGCTGCATCCCATAGATTTTGGATCGTTGTGTTTCAATTTTCATTTGTCTCCAGGTATTTTTTTATTTCTCTTTTGATTTCTTCTTGATCTATTTGTTGTTTAATAGCATGTCATTTAATCTTGACATATTGGTCAATTTTCTAGTCTTTTTAGTGTAATTAATTTCTAGTTAATACCATTGTGGTAGGAAAAGATGCTAGATATGATTTCAGTCCTCTTCAATTTATTAGGTCTTGTTTTGAGGCCTAATATATGATCTATCTTAGAAAATGATCTACATGCACTTGAGAAGAATGTGTATTCCATTGTTTTTAGATGGAATGTTCTGTAAATATGTTAACTCCATCTGGTCTAACGTGTCATTTAAGGCTGATATTTCTGTCTAGATGATCTATCCATTGATGTAAGTGGTGTATTAAAGTCCTCTTCTATTAGTGTATTGCTGTTTGTTTCTCCCTTTATGTCTGCTAGTATTTGATTCATATATTTAGGTACTCCTATGTTGGGTGCATAAATATTTATAAATGTTATATCTTCTTGTTGGATTGACCCCTTTATCATTATGTAACATCTTTGTCTCTTATTAGAGGCTTTATTTTAAAGTCTACTTTTATTCCTGATGTAAGTATAGCTACTCCAGCTTTCTTTTGGCTTCCATTTGCATGGAATATCTTTTTCCATCCTTTCAATTCCAGTCTTTGTGTGTCCTTACATATAAACTCAGTCTTTTGTAGGCAGCATATAGATAGGTCATGTTTTGTTTCGACTTTTATGCATTCATCCATTCTATATTTTCTGATTGAATAATTTAGTCCATTTACTTTTAAAGTAATGATTGATAGGTATGTGCTTATTGACATTTTGTTATTGTTTTCTGGCTGTTTTTATAGTTTCTCTCTTTTCCTTGCTTCTTCTCTTGCTCTCTTCCTTTGTAGTTTGATGACTTTCTTTAGTGACATGCTTATGTTTCTTTCTCTTCATCTTTTGTGTATTTACTCTATGGTTTTTGCTTTGTGGTTACCATGAGGCTTACCTATAACAACTTATATCTGTAATAGTCTATTTTAAGTTGATAACAACTTACATTAGACCCCATTCTAAAGCTTAACATTTCTCTTCTTCCACCCACATTTTATGTTTTTGTTGTCACATTTTACATCTTTTAATCTTGTGTATCAATCCAATTTTTAAAAACTTAATTATGTATTCTTTAAACTCATGGTTTATTGAGAAGTGTATTATTTAGTTTAACAATATTTATGTTTTGTGTAAATGTCTATTACCAATTTAATTTAATTTAATTTATTATTCATCTAATTTAATTCCATTTTGGTCTTTTAAAAAATACTTGGATATCCTTAAGTTTACTGAGACTGAATTTAAATCTTGAATATGATCTTTTTTGCAACATAATCTCTGTGTACTTGAAAAAAAAGTGTATTCTGCTGTTGTTAAGTGGAGCATTCTACAAATGTCAGTTGAATAGAGGTTGTTGATGATGTGATTCAAGTCAAGTAATTTTTGATATGGTTGTGCTTAAATATAATGTACTATCTTGCTGTATGTTGTTTTCTATTTTCTATTCTCTCTTTACTTTTTCTGCTTTTTGTAGGCAATTTTATTTTACTTTTATTCAGCTTTATTGAGAAAAGATTGATATTTAACATTGTGTAAGTTTAAAATGTACAGCATATTGATTTTATACACTAATATATTGCAAAATGAATACCACAATAGAGTTAGTTAACACCACCATCACTTTACATAATTACATTGTTTTCTGATGAGAACATATAAGATATAATAGAGTATCATTAACTATAGTCACCATGTTGTACATTAGATTCCCAATACTTACTTATGTTATAACTGGAAGTTTGTACCCTTTCACTCCTCTTTTCCCCCACATTGCTCCTCAGCCCCTAGCAACCACCATTCTACTCTGTATTCCATTCTTCCTTTATTTTCCTTTTCTGTCTTATTTTAGATTACACTGATCATTTTTAATGACTTTGTTGTCTGTCATATTAGCAATAGCTATAATTCCTTTCTTTTTTTTCACTGTTTGCTTTAAGGTTCAGTAAATGCACATTAACTTATATAATCTTTTACCACTTCATGATAGAATAAGAATCTCCCAACTGAATTCTCATAAATTACCTTCTATCCTTTGTGTAATTGCTATCATAAATTTTACTTTCATATATATAATAAATTGCACAATATATTACAATTATTTATGCATCAGTCAGTTACCTTTAAACACTTTTAAGTAATAATATATTTTATAGTTGTACACATATTAACTGTTTCCACTGATATCCATTTCTTTGAATAGATAGAGATTTCCATATTGTATCATATTTTTCCTAAAGGATTTAATATAGTACGGGCCTACAATTTATTATTTCTTTTGGCATTTGTATATCTGAAAAAAATTTTCTGCTAGTTTTAAAAGATATATTTTTTTAAAAGATATATTCTTTTATTCTTTAGAAATTGAAGTGTGTAACTTCACTGTCCTCTGTCTTGTATTCATTCTAAAAGAAATTTGCTATAATTCTTTTGTTTCTCTTTGCAATATTTCTTTTTCCTCTCATTGCTTTTAACATTCTCTATTTATCTCTGGCTTTAAGGAATTTAACTCTACGTGACATGGTATAGTTTTCTTCATACTTCTTATACTTGAGTTTGCTAATTTGGCTCTTTTGGTTACTGGTTTTAATAAAATATGGAGAGACGCCTACCCTTAATTCTTCAAATATTATTAACTTTTTTCTTGTTCTCCTTCTTAAATTAAAATTATTCATATAGCTAATCATTTAAAGTTGTCCCACGGCTCACTGGTAGTCTGCTTATTCATTTTCATCCTCTTTTCTCTATATATTTCATTTTAGATAGTGTCTATTGCTTTGGCCTCAGTTAACTGATCTTGCTGTGTTTTTTGTTTCCTGCGGTTTCTAATCTATTTCATACGGTGTTTCTTAGATCTTGCACTTTTCATCTCTAGAAAATTAATTTTATTGACTGTTTATATGTTTTAAATATTTATTAATATGCTCAATCTTTCATCTGCCTAGTTGAACATATAAATTTTATTTTAAAGTTTTTTTTTTTTAATTTTTATTTATTTATTTATTTATGGCTGCGTTGGGTCTTCGTTTCTGTACGAGGGCTTTCTCTCCAGTTGCGGCAAGCGGGGGCCACTCTTCATCGCGGTGCGTGGGCCTCTCACTATCACGGCCACTCTTGTTGCGGAGCACAGGCTCCAGATGCGCAGGCTCAGTAGTTGTGGCTCACGGGCCCAGTTGCTCCGCGGCATGTGGGATCTTCCCAGACCAGGGCTCGAACCCGTGTCCCCTGCATTGGCAGGCAGACTCTCAACCACTGCGCCACCAGGGAAGCCCTTTAAAGATTTTTTTGATGTGGACCATTTTTAGTCTTTATTGAATTTGTTACAATATTGCTTCTTTTTTTTAAATTTATTTTTATTTATTTATTTCTTAACATCTTTATTAGAGTATAATTGCTTTACAATAGTGTGTTAGTTTCTGCTTTATAACAAAGTGAATCAGTTATACATATACCTATGTTTCCATATCTCTTCCCTCTTGCATCTCCCTCCCTCCCACCCTCCCTATCGCACCCCTCTAGGTTTGTTGGGGTTTTTTTGGTTTTTTGGCTGCGAGGCATGTGGGGTCATATCTCCCTGACCAGGGATTAAACCCACACCACCCCTGCATTGGAAGGCGAAGTCTTAACCACTAGACTGCTAGGAAGTCCCCTAAATTTTAATTATAATAAATATTTGAATGCTTTTGTCTAGTAAGTCCATAATGTTCTTTCTAGGTATGAGTCTATTGCTTTTTCTCCTCATTAGGATTTATGTTTCTCTGCTTTTTAAATACTTAGTTAATTTTGATTAGGGATCAGCTATTGTGAATTTTTGAATTTTACCCTTTTAGCTGCTAGATATTTGTGTATTCCCAAAGTGTTATTGAGCTTTATTCTGAGACACACTAAATTTCTTGGAGACAGTTTGTTTCTTTCAAGGCTTGTTTGTAAGCTTTGCTTTATAGGACCCAAGTAGCTATGGTCTCTTGCTCATTTTCCAATACTGAGTCAATATTCTTCTGAGTACTTTATCTGATGTCCTGTGATTTATAGTTTTACACGCCAAGTGATAGAAACAGGAAAAATCTCCACTTTTTGTGAGCATCTAGGATTGTTTCTTCTGCTCCTTTTGGGCTATTTTTCTGGCTCTGTATTTTTTTTTCACTCTCAGGTGCTTATCACTCCTTAGCTAAAATTTTGAGGGGGTTTCTCTCTTTGTTTTTCTGTAACTTTCTCTCTTCCAATATGTTTTCCTACAAACTCTATGTGACTTGGATTTTCCAGACTCAGCTTTATCTCTTGCACTAGTAAATTCCCGGCTCCATTTTGATTAGTGCTAATCCTCTTTGCTTCCTCTTTCCCAGGAATCAGCCTCCTGCATTGTCTACTATTTAATGTACAAAAATTAACTAAAAGTATATTATTTTTAATACTTTGCCTGGATATTTAGTTGTTTCAAGTAGGAAGGTAAATCCAATTCCTCTTTCTCCATATTGGCTTGAAGTAGCAGTCCTCTTTTATTTACAATCTTAAAAACTAAATTTAGAGGTACCTAATTATTTCACATTTTTGTCTTTGTGAGTAATGTAATAGAGTAAAACTGTTGATAATGTCCCATGTTACCATATCAGTAATGTACTAGTATTCCACATACAGTGTTATAGTGAATATTTTTACATATTACTGTTTAACAAATGTCACTGAATTTTACAGATATATATATGTAAGATGTAAAAAACAAATAAAAATCTTATGATTTAAAAATATATCACAAATTCAATAACCTGATAAAGACTAATATAAAACCATTTGAAACTACCAAACTCTTTATTTGAAAATCTAAGCAATGTAGCAGATGCTGAAATTGGAAACAACTTTGCTAAAACTCACCAAAAGAAAATGGAAGGGAGAAAAGTTCACTTTAATTACACTGAGTAACATAAAAATACATTTTCACTGTCAGACTATTTGCAAGTTATATTTAAAGATACCATCTCTGTGAATATTTATGTACTGTGAACATGACTCCTCTTCTACTAGTCAGAAATTTGTGTTCAGCTATCACTCAGAGCAGCTACTTCAAGATATGCTGCTTTGAAAAAGCCATTGAAAGTTTTAACATCTTTCTTCAAGTACATCCTTTTATAGGGTGCCAAAGGACACCTGGAAAAACACACAAAATACATCTTTATTTTCCCTCTTTTGAGAAAAATAAACTAATAATTATCTATGCAAATTTCAATTACTATTTGCATGTTACATTTTCTGAGGGTAGTAGGGGCTTGAGCCTAGATAATATTTCAGAAAATTAAGTATTTTTTCACAGGAAGAACCTTCTATCATATTGCTGTTTAACCAAAAATAAAATATTTATAATCACAAACATTAAATGAAATTTCTGGTGACATCTTTTACTTGAGTTAAATGGAGTTGGTTAATATCTCCAAGGTTTAGATTTTTCATTTATCTACCACATAGGTTTTTGCTGACAATTTTTAAACATTTACAATTTTATTTTAGAATGGTTTTAGAATTACAGAGATAGATTTTTCCATATACTCCACACCCTTGTTTCCCTGTTATTAGCATCTTAAATTAGTATGGTATATAACAATTAAAGAACTAATATTGATGCCTAATTATTAACTAAAGTCCACAAAATATTTGTAGTTCCTCAATTTTTACCTAATCTCATTTTTATATTTCTATCATTTATCCTTCTTACCTGGGATACCGTATATACTTGTCATGTCTCCTTAGGCTCCTCTTGGCTGTAATACTTCTTTGGACATTTCTTGTTTTTGATGACCTTGACAGTATTGGAGAAGACTGGTCATATATTTGTGGATACCCCACTTTTGGATTTTGCCTAATGTTTACTCATGATTATATTGATTATTATGGTTTTATCAGAGGAAGATATAGATGCAAAGTCATTTTCATTGCATCGTACTTGATATATACTATCAACGTGACTTATCACTCTTGATCTTGACCTTGATCAACTGGCTGAGATAGTGTTTTTTTAGGTTTCTCCACTGGAAAGTTATTATTTTCCCACCTTATCATACTGGACTCTACGAAAGGAAGTCACTATGTGCTGCCTAACTTAAGGAATAGGAGTTATGAACTCATTATGCTTGTGAATGTGAGTGAGCATCTGCATAAATTGTTTGAGATTGCTCTACATGAGAGATTTAACTTTTTCCAAATACATTTACTCAATTATTTATTTTTATTAGTATGGACCCTTGGATATTTATTTTATAATTTGGACTATAATCCATTGTTACATTATTTATTTTGTTCAAGTTGTTAGAGCTTTGACCATTGGAAGCTCTTTCATTAGGGTCCTATGTACTTTAGATACACCCCCATCATCATGTGTAGGTTTGTTTGTTTGTTGAGCACTTTTTAACTGTCTGGAACTACAAGTTTCTCTGGGGTTCTCATATATTTATTGTCTCCGTCCTTTAATCACACATTTCTGCTTGAACTTTTTATTGCTATTTTATTGGTATTAGTTGATGCTGACGTCTCCGACTCTATTGCTACATGAATCATTCTAGTGTCCTCATCAGGTAACCAGCCATTCTAACAGTGAAAATCCTGGATCCCACCATCCATACATTACTTAATTGTTTAATTAAAGTGAACATGTATAGTGGATCCAGAATCGTTATGCCATGCCCTGTGAGGACAATTTTTATTAATTTTTGTATAGTACTTATAGGCAGCTTATTTTGCCATTAGTCTTACAGGTGCTACTCATTTCCAAAGTTATTAAAGTCAGCACCATTTTCTCCACTCCTTTCAGGTAGGTTGTGCCATGCATTGATGAATACAGTTAGATTCTTTAGTCACACTCTGAATTCCATCCTGGAACCCCCCTGACATTCTTTTTTTAATTTTCATACATCAACTTTTTCACTTTATGTTGTAAAGTGCTACAGTTTTTGATAAATACTTACTGCCATGTATCCTCCATTACTGAATAGTTTCAGTACCCCAAAACCAATTTTAAAAATTCTCCATGCTTCAGATCATTCAACTCCTTCCCAAACCCCTGACAACCACTGCTCTATTTATAATCTTGATCATTTTGCCTTTTCCAGAATGTTCTATGATTGGGATTATGCAGTATATAGCTTTTATAGAATGCCTTCTTTCACTTAGCAATGTGCATTTAAGATTCATACATAACTTTGGATAGCTTCATAGCTTTTATTCCTGAATAATATTTCATTATGTGGCTATACCACAACGTATTTATTTTCCTATTGAAAGATATCTTGGTTGCTTCCAGTTTTTGTGGTAATAAATAAAATTGCTGTAAACACCCGCATGGGAATGATGGTGTAGAGATAATTTTTCAAATCACAACATAAATATATAGGATAACAATTGCTGTATTATAAAGTAAAAATATGTGCAGCTTTGAAAAAATTCAACCTGTTTTTCAAAGTGGGTATACCAGTTTGCATTCCCACCATCAGTAAATGAGAATTCTGGTTCTTTTGGACCTTTGCAACAATTGGTATTGTCAGATTTGGGTTTTTTTAGCCATTCTAACAGGTGTATAGTGATATATTGGTTTTTTATTTGCATTTTCTAATGACAAATAATGATGACCATATTTTCATATGCTTGTCTTTCACTTATTTATCTTCTTTAGTGATGCAGCTGTTCAGATCTCTTGTCTACTTTTAAAATTGGGTTGTTTGTTTTCTTATTGTTGAGTTTTAGGTGTTCTATGTATATTTTGGATACAAGTTCCTTTGTAAATATATTTTTCCTGTCTATGTCTAGTTGAAGAGTACAGCTCCTGTTTAAAACCTATGTGTGATTTTTTGGGCCTGACCATAGGCAAGTACAAAGGCTTCGCTGGCAGACCTAATGGGGAAAGGCTGCCCTCCCCACATGAGACTCAGTACACAGCCAGTGCAATACAGTCTCTGAATGGAGATGTACTCAAGACCTCAGACACCTCTTGTCTGTCATGTTCTTTACAAATTTACATTCCTAGTCTCTGCACCTGTATTCCTAGATCTCTTTATCTGAGACCTTGGGCTGAGCTCTCCTTAGTCACCTTTGCAGAGACCTCCCTATGTGGGAAGAAGGAGGAAACGTGGAAGACATATTTTCCAAGCTGACTCAGTACCTAGTAATTTTGCACTCCTAGACCTCCCCTCTTATGTTCCCCCTCATCCCAGAGTCCATAAAACTGTTCAAGCCATTTGTTCAGGGCTCCTCCAAGAGTAAGATGACCCCTTATCTGCACTGGTTGACCAGACCCTTTACTGGTGTGCAGTTCCACGGGCAAAATGGAACAGGGAGAGCATGCTGGTTCTTCCTCTGGTTTTAGATTATTGCTTATACCATCAGAGTAAGTGATTAAAGGCTTAACTCTTTTATTTTTGACTTGTTTTAATTGGCTACTTCAACACGTGGCAGCTCAGCTCAGCTCAGCTGAGCTCCTGACACTAGGCTTTTTGTTCTCTTCATAGTGTCTTTCAGAAGAAGTAGTTTTTAATTTTAGTAAAGTCAACTTATCAATTTTTTTCTCTCATGATTGTGTTTTGGGTGTTGTATCTAAAAACTCATCACCAAAATCAAGGTCATAAAAATTTTCTCCTAAAAGTTTTATAGTTTTATGTTTTACATCATGTTCATGATCTGTTTTGAGACAATTAATTACATAATGTGTTAGTGCTGAGTCCAGGCTAATTTTTTTGCATATGGATGTCCACTGTTCTGGTATCTTTTAGTATAAAGTCTCTCCTTTCTCCATTGAGTTGTGTTTTTGAATCATGTAAAAAAAATCAATTGACTATATTTGTATTGGTCTATTTATGGGAAATCTATTTTGTTCAATTCAGTGATGGTTCTGTTCTTTTGCCATAAATATTCTGTCTTAATTATTTTGAATGTATAGTAAAACTTGAAATTAGATAGTGTGAGTCCTTTAACTTTTATCTTCTTCAGCTGTCTTGTGTTGGCTATTCTGGCTCTTTTGTCCTTCCATATAGACTTTTAAATCAGTTTACTGATATTGATATAATAGTTTGCTGGGATTTTGCCTGAGGTTGCATCAAATGTAAAGATTAAATTGGAAAGAATTGACATTTTAGATATTCAGTCTTTCAATTCATGAATGTGGTGTATTTCTCCCTTTGTTTAGATCTTCCTTGATTTTTTTCATCAATGTTTAATAGTTTTGTGCATACAGATCTTGGACACATTCTATTTGATTGATGGAATAAGTTAAAATTGTTCCCTCTGCTTCTATTTTCTGGGAAAGATTTTGAAGATTCAGTATTATTTCTTCAATAAATGTTTGTTAGAATTCTCCAGTGAAACCAAATGTCTCTAGTGCTTTCTTTTTTAGAAAATATGTAATTATTTATTTAATTTCTTTAATAGATACTGGACTATTCAGGATACCCATTTCTCCCTGTGTCAGTTTTGGTAGTATATGTTTTACAAGGAATTGTTCCATATTACCTAAGACAGCAAATTTATGGTTTGGAGTTCTTTGTACTATCTTTGTTATAATTTTAATATCCATCAGATTGGCAGTAATGGCCCCACTTTAACTTCTAATAGTGGTAATTTCCCTTGCCCCCTAATCCTTCCCTGGCTTTAGTGTCCTTAATATATTTTCTCGAAGCACTGTTCCCTGTTGGCTATGTGTGTGTGTGTGTGTGTGTGTGTGTGTGTGTGTGTGTGTTTATGTTTGTGTTCCTCTTTTAAGGTGAGTCAGGAAGAATTGGGGGTGGGAAATGGGGAAGGGGGGGAAGTGTCTTCCTCCAGCTGAGATAAGGCTCTGGCAAAATCTTTTCCACTCTAGAGGAGAACTTTGTTAATGGGGAGTTTTTGGATGTGTTCTACAATGATTATTCTTCTCTGCTTTGCCACAGCCAATAGTGTTTTGTTTTTGTTTTTTTTCTTAACCTAGTAGGATTCCTGGATGTAAAGTTTATAAAAATGCAGGCCCCTTAAAACTGGGGTGCCCAAGAGTTCCTCACTTTCATATTTGTACATATTCAGTCTCCAGAACTTCATCAAAATTACCATTTAAGTCTTCCTCCCAGTTTATGGCTGCAGTGGCGTCTGCTCCAAGTAAGTAGATCTCAGCTGTGACTCTGGATTCATCTGTCTCTTTGGATTTTGGGCTGACAGTTTGACCTGCAAATTCATTTCTCTGTTTGATCAAAGGAAATTTATTGATTTTAAGTTTTTCCAGCTTTGTCTTGTTTTAAAAACAGAAACTATGACCACACCCCCAAGCCCTTTAAATGTCAGAGCTGAAATCAGAAGTACACAATTGAACATTATAAGAGCATAAAATATGTCCATCATTCCCATTACAAAATATATAATAAATATATGTCATTTTCACTTCTTTCAATCAAACTAATTTGTGCACAACCACTAAATCCCAAGTACTCAGCAAAGTGTCTAAGATACAATAGGGACACAACTTGACCTTCGTTTTTTAGGAAGTGCTAGTGCTTTTAATCACCTTTCAAGCCATACCTAAGTTCATCCAGCTGCAGAGAATTCATCATCCTTCCACTTATGGGTGTTATATTCAAACTGTATTTTCAATCAGCAAGCAATTTAATCATTTCATTCAGCTATTTATGACAGTTACCATGGCTACCAGCTAATAGTAGAAATGATACATAGGAGCAGCACAAATTAGAGAACACTTCAACAATCAAGGACTAGAACACAAATAACCAAACTAGAAGTGTCACAGTTTCTTTTCATATTGTTCAATGTTATAGAAGAGTTTCCCTGTCTTGTTTACCTAAGCCCATTGTCTGAACCATATGTCAGAAGACATAATGATAGATATTTGTTTCATGTGCATCTGTAACTGGTTATCCTAAACATGAAAGTCATCATCTGGTACCGTGATACTGACAGAAATTTAAGAAGGATTCTTCAAAGATCCATTATGATATGTTCTGTGTAGAATGATCCTAAGTACTACATTTTGTGTAGTTGGTGGATTTTGTTTTCATAATTAACTGTTATTTCTCATTAAATATATAAAGACGTATTAATAAGCAGAATATATAGTGAGAAGAGATAAGAATCTTTACTCAACTATGCTAACCTAAAGCATTCAGACGAAGAAAAACACTTTAGAATGATTTGGGAATGACATGGTCTGCAAGGCAGTTCATTCCACTGGCAAGTGTGCTTGGTTGTTTTTTCCCATGGTTTAATTATGAATGAAATAGCTCACCGACCTGTTATTTTTCAAAACCTCTGAAACTGCCTCACTTTCTACATTAATGCATGTAATTAAAAGTAAAAAATTTTTGGTCTGAAGCAGAAAACAAGACTCAGCTTCACGTCTAGTTTATTCTTTTATTTCTGAGATCCAGTAGGAACTTCAGTTAAACCTTATTGTCACACTCCCTTTATGCCACAGATGTAAGCTTCAAAGATAGTTTCTAATCCCTCCAATTGCTTTTTTTGAAACACTTCTAGCATCATCATTCATAATTTCATTTTTTTTTAGACTATACTTCTCCTGGACTTGTGTGACCTTTACTTGTGTATCTATGGAAAGTTTTGGAGGGAAAATTGTATATTTTTAGAATAATTGTGTTAAACTAAGATAATTAAAGAGACACTTTAACCTCAGCTTGGGCACATATCCTTGACTTTCTCAGTTCTCACAATGGAAATGGTCACTTTTCCCTCTGCTGTGAGCTGTTTTCCCTCTCTGTGTTCTGAAAACAAGCGTTCTCTCTCTTCCTCCTTCCCTCCCTCCCTCCATTTATTTATCTTACTTTCACTCTTTAACCAACTGTTATCTACTTTGAATCCCAAAATACAAATTAATGTGGGCACTCAATGATTTCCACTGACTTTTCAGTCTTTACCTTATTTGAAATCTCTGCAGTATTTGACACCATTTGCCATTTGTTTCATTGTAATACTTTTTATAATGTAAAAACAAACCTAACTTATTGACTTTAGTCTCCTAGCTTCCCCTTTAAGGGTTATTCTTTTATTGTCTTACCTTTAAATTAGTTGAGATAAACTTTATTAGTTCTTTTTTTCCTTTTCTAACAGCCCACTCTCCCTAAGTGACACAATCCACATCTTTAGCTTCAAGGATTCCCAAGTCTATAACTCCATGACTTCTCTCTCTCAAGTTGGAAAGCTGTGTATCCAACTGACCTCCATGCTTTTCTAGGCTGAATGATTAACAGTCATATCATGCTCCAGCTTTCCAAAGCTAAACTCATCATCTCCTTCCACTCATCTACTTATCCTTATATTTTATGTTAACACATTCAGTGATAGCATCCAAATCAGCAAGCGAGAAGTCACCTTTGATTCTTTCATCCCTATCCCCATCCAAATTTAATTAATACATATGATTTAAAAACCCCTTTAATATATATTGATTCTATTCATTTCTCTCTGTCACCACTGGTTATCCCTTAGCTATGAGCACAGATTGTAACACCTTATACTCCTTTCTTGTTTTTAGCCTTCATTTTTTCTAAATTATTTCACACTTGGAAATCCAGGTACATTTTTTTAAATGCAAATTGGATCACATAACTTCCCTACTTACTTCCCTTCCATTGCTCTATTGCTAAAGTCTAAATTTCTTAATGTAGAACTTAAATTCTCAAGAGACCTCTCTTTTCCTAATACTTTATTTCTTTACAGCTTTACTCCCTTAGAATGCATTATCCAGTCATACTGAACTTACAGTTCTCCAAATGAGTCATTTTCACGTGCCCCTGCTTTTTTTTTGTCCCCATACTGCAATGAAGTTCTAATCTAGACATTTGCTGTCCATTAGTTTTCTTGGCCCTTTGAACACTTAATGTCCAGACATCTTATGTCATGCAGTATGAATATTGCTTCCTTTACTAACCTATTTTTCAGTCATAGAACTATATTGTGATTTTCTTATGTGATTCCATAGCAGTCCATACTTACTTCTGTCATACAATTACAAAATTCTTTTCTATTTAGGTTCTTATAACTCCTATTAGAATATAGGGAGTTAAATGGCAAAGGTATTATATTTTCATCAATGTTCTATGCTTGATCTATAAGGGTGTTTATAGGTGTCAAAAGAATGGTTAGATTGGCAGCCTTTTGAAACCTCATTTAAAATGTACTGACAGTGCATTAATGACCTGCTTTTTTTTTGATAAACTTTCTATATTGGCTAATGAAACTGTCATCCATCCATCTACTGACTCACATGGTAGATGTGAAATAAACCTAAACCTCAAACAGTTCCTAGAATACAGTGGTTATTCCATACATATTTGTTGATATAATGAGTTACTGAAAATAAATTAATCCTAAATTACTCACTCTAACCTTTGTCTCAGTATTCAATTCAGTATTCATTTTTTTATTCCCTATCTCTTGAATCTTCCTTTTACATCACACTGCCATAATAAGGCCTCATCAAGTCTTGCCTTGACTAAAATATAACCCTGTTTTCTTTTAGCATCCCAATAGCCAGTTCATCCTTTATTTTCTGTTAGAGCAGTGACTTTCAACTGAGGATGAGTTTAAATCCCCCTACGCACTAGGTTTGGCCATGTCTAGTAAAGTCATTTTGTTGTGACCACTGATGGGGGAGGTGCTACTGGCATCTAGTAGGCAAAGGCCCAGTCATCATCCTATGGAGCACAGGACAGCTCCCAACAACAAAGACATCCAGTTCAAAATGTCAGTAGTGCTGAGGTCATAAAACTCTTTGCTAGAGTGGTTACATGCTGAAATGTACATCTATTTGTGTTGTTTATCTTTCTTAAATGGTCTACACTTGTATTTTCTAGAGCTCCTAGGGTTCTGTGGAGGTCCATCAAGCATTTAACCTATTTACTGTCTACTGTTTGATAAATTGAGATTATTAGTGAGATATTATGACAAAGATTTTTAATTGTCCTCAATATCTATTTCTTCCTTTGTGCTTCTAATAACAGAACTGTCCTCACTTAAATTTTAGGAGCACATAACAGCAAAGTTAGAGACTAACTTTCTTAGCTGTCCATGTGTATTCATTCATACATGGTTCGGTTTGGTCAGCAGATTGTGAGTATAGGTGATTTGTACAAAGCCAGGACTGTTTTTTTCACCTTCCAGTTAGATGGGAATAGCATTTGAAGTCATGCTTTCAGGGTGGCAGGACCAACTACAATTGTGACTGCTTGCCTTATGACCCTTAATTTAAGAAAGGAACTTTATTTTGGGACATCAGGAACTTAAACTCTCACAAATACAGATGAAACATATTCTTCTTGATAAGCTATCTCCTAAAATCACTTTTGCACTACAAGCTGAAGCTTGATAACATAACATGATACACACGACACTTTGTGATATAATCTTTGCTTGCAAGTCTTGCTCAGCCTCATTGCACATTGGTACTCTATAGGACTTTATATGATAGAGCCTCAGCTCTGTCCATTTCCTTCCTATTCTTAGTGTCCTATCACTTCATCCTCATAGTCTCATTGCTTAAAATTACTTTAAAATAGAATACACACTCAACACATTTTTCTAAATCATTACCTATGCAAGATTTCAAACTTATATGGTTAATGGCCCAACCATTACAATACTCAACAGTTTCAATATCTGAAAACATAGATGATTGATTTTATAATCCTATAATTATAGTCTTAATCATATAATCTTACCTTATAAAGTATCAATGAATCAATAGCTGATTACATAGGTTAACTGTGGCATTAGTTAATAACTGTTTATAAACAAAACTGAACTTCATTTATAATATGAACCTGGATTTTGACTCTCTCTTATTTCCAGATTCTACCTTTTTTGAAGTTTACTAGTTATGGTGATTGATTTACTTCTAATTTGATCTGACGATCAGATATGCAAACTTCCTTAGATCAAAAAGTTATTTTCCTTTTCAATCAGGTAGTTTGGGTAACACGAGAAAGCAGGATTAGGGTGTTATCTGAGATCTCATGAATTCAATTTACAATGAATATTTTAGTCAATAACTATTTTATCAATTATGGAAATATATTTGCTTAAGACACCATAATATATCTCATATGTTATTCAGCAAGTATGAATCTCCTTAGTGAAAAATTTTATAGCAAGAAAAGATATAAGAAATAGGTTCATAATGCCTGCACACTAGGAGAAATTTATTAGTGAGAAGAAAATAAAACTGGTAAAATTATTAGAAAATAGAACTCCTTTAATACAATCACAAAGAGAAGACAAATAAAAGACAAATGGTGAGTTATTAAGATATTGATACATATATTGAGCCTAATAATGAAACATATATACAGAGCTTCTAAATAATTATTTTAAATGGGTATCTTTTGTACCCATCATGGGAATTATCTCAAGTTTCATAATTCTTCAAGGATTATTCCTATAATTATCCCTATATCCCTTCAAGGAAACGTCATGGTAGATAAAAACAAGCAAACAAAGCAACACACACACACACACACAAAAACAAAAGCCAATGCCATAGATTTTGGTGTTACTTATACCTGATTTGAATCCTAGTTCTATTATTTATTAATTATATTGACTAGGTTATTCAATACTTCTTAACTTCATTTTTTCCATTAATAAAATAGGAAAAGTAATATTACAGGGCTAGTATAATTAAAGGACTTGGAGCATAGTAAATTTTCAGTAATTAAAAATTTCCTATGTCTCTAATAATAAAAATACAGTAATCATGTTTTCTTAACCAAAATTTAGGGCACATGTTCTGACATCTTTTACTCTGAGTTATGATTGTATTGATATGAAAATCCTAAAAGAACGTTGAGATATTAATTTGTTAGCAATTGTTACAACATGATTATTCTTAATTATACACAACTATTAATTTTTTTAAGATATTGGTAAATGTTAATTATTAGAGGTACATGGGGGTTAGTCACTCCCAGATAACCTCATTACCAGTCTAAAAGGAAAGAAACTGTAGACTCTATTCTGCCATATTACAGTCATTCATAAATAGTAGGCAGTGATTTTCTTATATTCACTTCTGTCTTTTGGAATAAAATCTCACCTGTTTTTTTCTTTGTGGTGCTCCAAAAGCACCATCCTTGAAAATTCAGCTGAGGTCTTTGATAAAAGACTCTAGACATAAGATTAGTCTAGTCAACTCTGCAGATTTAGGTGATCCGTCTGCACAAGTAGCTGAGCTCAGAATATTTTAGAGGTCAAGTCCAGGGGACTATCCTTTAGTATTGTTAAAGAAAAAAAAAAAAAAAGAAGTATTCTGAGCCTTGTTAAAATGGTAAAGAAGACTTCATTCAACATTATTGTGATAGGTGTAAAGACTACCACAATGGGGGATCAAGATCAGGTTCAACTTCTAATACAAGAGCAAGTGGGATTTTATATCCAAGGAGCAGATTGGGGGTGGGAGGTGGGGGGCGTTGGGTCAGTGGGTGGAAAATTTCTAAGAGGAGACATATAAGGAAGGGGGATTTTTGCTAAATATACTTAACAGGATTCTTGCTGTATGCAGGCCAGGGTGATCAGATATTACCTGGGGAATAGTAGAGGATGAGGAATTTGATCTCATACCAAGGGTGATCAGATATTATCTGGTGAATAGTAGAGGATGAGGAATTTGATCTCATACCAAGGGTGATCAGATATTAAGGGTGAAGATTTTTGCTCAACTGACCTAGCAGGATTCTTGGTACAACTGAACTATGCAGGCCCAGCAAGAAAAGGGGACAAGGCTGAGGCCTTGTCAAGGAAAAAGGACTTGGAGGAGCCTGAGTAAAGTTTGGTCAAGGAGAGAGTCTTCATCAGTGTAAAGAGCGAGGACTCACTTGATTTGTATGCCCCCATTATGCAAAAGTGTCAAGATTCTAGAAACTATTTTAAACAAAACACATAGATTGAAAACTACTAGTCTTACCAATGCCGGTCCATCTTTAATTAGTAAATTTCCTGATGTTGAGTCAAGGTATAGATTGTAGAAATATTTGAGAAAGTCACTTCTGGAGTGTGGACTTTCTGATGAAATCCTAGTTTACCATAACCATATTGGGGAAATAAATTCCTGATTAGATTAACTGAATGCCCTGAGGTTGCAGACTAACACAAATGCATATACATTTGTTATTTACATGGTCAATTCTGAAATGTTTTAATTTAGGCATAGATATTGTACAATTATACCTTTATTTAACATTTTTTTTTGAAAATAGTAAAATTGGATTATCAGAACTGGCTGAGGAAATCCATTGAATATCTGTGGTATGTATGTCCGTATAAGCTGCTATTTTATGGAAATTGTTTTGGAGGAGATTTTCTATAGGAGTTGACCCACCAGTTACGTTTTTCAAAACTAGATGTTTCATATAGAAGTAATAGTAGCTAATGTGGTTGAAGGCTTACTTATATCAGACGCTGTTCTTTGACCTTTTATATGCATTAATTTATTCATTTCTAAACACACACACACACGTGTGCACACACACACACAAATTAGATGCCATTATTAGTGGTTGTGCAGAAAGAAACCACTGAGGTAGAGTGCTACTAAGTAACTTGCCCAAGGTCAGACAGCTAGAAAATTAATAACATATAATTAAAACCTAGGCCTGTGGCCCCTCAGGCCATACTCTCAACTATGACATTGTATTGACTCTATCATATTGTAAGGCCTGGACCAGCTTCACAGACCTATGATCTGTGCAGTCAAAACAGGGCGCCATGCTTAGAAGGGCACTGCTCTTGGTTTAATTCTCTGCTGTTGCCATTTTGGAATTAGTAATAATTTATGAACAAGGGATCCCATATTTTCATTTAGCATTAGACCCCACAGATTATGTTGCCAACCCTGTGTGTGACGTTTTGAGCAGTGAAAGAGTACAATTGCTGCTTGATATGCAGAGATAACCTGAGGAAGCTCCTCTCACTAACAGGTATCAGAATGTGTAATTCAAACTGATGGGAAATGAATCTCTCAAGAAACAAGAGATTAATAATTCTAGGTATGTAGCAAAGAATGAACTGTTATTAAAAAACAAATAAATGTAAAGGAAACTAACTTATGCATTTCATGTGAAAATAAGCATGAGAATATGTTAGTCTTCATGATTACCATGAAAGGGAAGATTCAGAAATTCAAACACACTTCTGCAGCCTAAAATGTTACTAAAGGAGTGAGAGTCTCTCACTGAACATTTAAAAGAGAAAGATGTGGTGCTTAAAAATAAAATTGCAAATAGAATCTAATTAGTGACTATGCTAATTCTTTTCCCCACTTGTTAACATTAACAGGAAATGATATTAATGTTTTCAGTAGCTGAAAAGGGATGCAATTAACTTTACATTTTCATATCAAAAGAATTACAGTAACATTATACCAACAAAACCTAGCTTTTCATATATGCATGAAGAAATGCAGTCTTCACTGATTAGTGGCTTAAAAATTTTACAAATAAGTTTTAGAAATTTTAGAAATGAAGAACTGCTTGAAATTAGAGACAGTATTATTGCAAATTCACAAATACTTCTTTGTTGAGTAAAAAATGAGCAAAATGCAATTCTTGGTAAAACAGTGATAGATTTCAGAGAGAAATCTGGAGAGAAAGGAAAAGAATAACAAAGAGACATGAATACAACTTTCACACCCTCCATAGAGCTTTGCAAACAGCATTTTAGAACAATTCCTATATTTCATTTTACTCATTTAACTCATGTAGCTTAGAAGTGTCATTTTGAATAAATATATTTCCTTTACAACAACCTCATGCAGACTTTATGCATAATTTATTTACATAAATTTCCTTTATATCAGCTTTTACTTATTAGAGTTTCATTTAGCTTATATGATACATCTACGTGTGATCAATTGGATTTTTATCTTTTAATGTAAGTCACCTTATATTATACAGGCATATCCCATTTTATTGAGCTTTTCTTTATTGCACTTCACAGATACTGTGCTTTTTACAGATTAAAGGTTTGAAGCAACCCTGGGTTGAGCAAGTCTATCCACGCCATTTTTCCAACAGCATTTGTTCATTTTGTGTTTCTTCACATTTTGGTAATTCTCACAATATTTCAAACATTTTCATTATTATTATATTTGTCATGGCGATCTATGATCAGGGATTTTTGATGTTACTATTGTAATTGTTCTGGTGTGCCGCGAACTGCACCCGTGTAAGATGACAAACTTAATACGTAAATGTTCTGTGTTCTGACTGCTTCACCAACCGACCAATCTCCAGATTCTCTCCCTCTCCTCAGACCTCCCTGTTCCCTGAAACACAACAATATTGAAATTAGACTAACTAATCAAAAGCTAGAGATGATTAAGCTTAGTGAGGAAGGGATGTCAAAAGCCAAGATAGGCTAAGCTAGGCCTCTTGCACCAAACAGCCAAGTTGTGAATGCAAAGGAAAATTCCTTGAAGGAAATTATAAGTGCTACTCCAGTGAACACAAGAATGATAAGAGGGCTTCCCTGGTGGCGCAGTGGTTAAGAATCTGCCTGCCAACGCAGGGGACACAGGTTCGAGCCCTGGTCTGGGAAGATACCACATGCCGCGTAGCAACTGGGCCCGTGAGCCACAACTACTGAGCCTGCGCGTCTGGAGCCTGTGCTCCGCAACAAGAGAGGCCGCGATAGTGAGAGGCCCGCACACCGCAGTGAAGAGTGGCCCCTGCTCGCCGCAACTAGAGAAAGCCCTTGCACAGAAACGAAGACCCAACACAGCCAAAATAAATAAATAAATAAATAAATAAATAAATTTATTTAAAAAAAAAAAGAATGATAAGAAAGGGAAACAGCCTTATTGCTGATATAGAAAAAATTTTAGTGATCTGGATAGAACCAGCCACAACATTCCCTTAAGCCAAGGTTTCATACAGAGCAAGGCCCTAAATCTCTTCAATTCTATGAAGTCTCAGAGAGGTGAGGAGGCTTCATAAGGTCTAAAACTGAACCATCAGTATCACAGAAGTATGCTTGTATTAAGTTACAAATTATCAAAATAACGGTAACTTTCAATGATCATATCCCTGGAATACTGAAAATCTATTTGTCACATGCAATTACTCTAACTGAATAATCACAGACATTCTTTTACAGTCGAATCCAAAATTCTTTTGCAAAATTTTATGGACTAGACCAAAATCCCCATAAATATTTAATATCACTTCCGTTTATTGAAATGTTAACCAGTGTCACTAATTTTCATCTGCTGATGTGGAAAAGGACTAAAGGATCAAATTTTTTTCAGGGTACTCAGTTTAGTCAAGCTAATTTCTGTTCATCAATAGCATGAAGTATTAGTAGATATAAATCACTGAAATAAATCTTACTAATTTCTAAGAACTTCCCTTCTAATGATACATTATAATTTCCCTACCTAGCTCAAAAACATTAGAATAATTAAGTTGATTTATTATATAATGACAAATTCCTTAGATGTGTTCAAGTCACATTAATTTGGGCAGATTCCTCTAATCGTTTTAAGACTGTGTTTGATGCTTTAGTATGAATTATTCTTAATGTAAATAATACTGTAATGGAGAAAAAATGTTATTATTTAAGAAAATTTGAGATTAGTAGAAAATTAGTTCCTATTGCTAGATAATGAACAATATAACAATGTTTCTATTAAGCATCAATTACATGCATAGTACTCTGGGAAACTTTAAAAGATTGGAAAGAAAAAAAAGAAAGAAATGCCTGTATTGCTATAGAAATAATACTAAACTTCATGAATACATTAGAGGGCTTCCCTGGTGGCACAGTGATTAAGAATCCACCTGCCAATGCAGGGGACATGGGTTCGAGCCCTGGTCTGGGAAGATCCCACATGCCGCGGAGCAACTAAGCCCGTGCGCCACAACTACTGAGCCTGAGCTCTAGAGCTCGTGAGCCACAACTACTGAGCCTGTGTGCCACAACTACTGAAACCCGCGCGCCTAGAGCCCGTGCTCCACAACAAGAGAAGCCACCACAATGAGAAACCCGCGCACCACAACGAAGAGTAGCCCCCACTCGTCACAACTAGATAAAGCCCGTGTGCAACAGCAAAGACCCAACACAGCCAAAAATAAATAAACAAAATGAATACATTAGAAAACAAGGCAAAAAACTTATGATAAACGTTGAATAAAATATAGGCTTTTTACAACAAAGGAGGAAAGCAGTGAATAACATGTGTTGTCATGGCAACTCAGGAAAACCTTCAAATATTGGTATCTCAATTTTTTCCCACATTTTATCTCTTATTGTTCATTGTGTATGACTAAGTTTTCCTTTTTCTCCCCAAACTAGTTGTCCTACTTGTACTCTTGCCCTGAGTGTATCATGCAGCTACTATGTCATGACTTCATTCTTATCCAAACCCCGCTCTACTAATGGTCAGTTATCATCCTTTATTATTTTATTTTTGTCACAATTTATAATTGTCATAAAATTATTCATTTATTTTCATGTTTGTCTTTTTAATATTGCTAAAATACATTTGAGTATTTGAAAACCTAAATATATATATATTTTATTTACTATGTTACCCTTATGATATAATTACTATACTGTAATTCCCCCTTCCCATTGATTGTCAAAATTCCTAGAAAAATTGTCTATATTTCACTAGTCTTGTTTCTACCAGTTCATTAAGGGCTCACAATATGATTGTCTTTTCTTGAGATTTGTTACACTAAATCAACCACAATGCAGTTACTAGAGATTGTGATATTAGAAATTATGAGCTGTACACATCAGATAGATACAGAAAAAGTAAAAGAATTTTTAATTTTAGACATCAAGTCACTTAAATGTCTAGAGAGGGTTTTCAGACTTCCTTTATGGGAGAAGACAAATAATTATATAATATAAACCTAAGAGCTTTATGAGCAACTTAGGGTTGGAATTCCTATTATAGTGAATGTAAATAGAGGTCAGAATGTATCAGCAATAATGGCCTAAAATCTAAGTTTGTCCTGAGTGACAGTGTGGGGTGGGAAGGTGGTGGCTTTCTCTGGTTTCTATGAAAGTTCAGCTACCTGTGAATTTATTGGTCAAATATTTATTTGGGAAAGCAACTTTAAAGTGGGCAAGTTCTTCCTAAACCTAATAATATTTACAATTAAATACAGGTGAACTACTTCAAAACACAACATTAAGAAATGATCTCTGGACAATTAGTTTTTCATGTGTATTTCTAATCTTAAAGGGAATTTATCCATTGGCTAATGTACTTGTTATTCCAAGTAAAATTTTAATTAAACAATTTAAAAAGAGCTTTAAATGTAAGTTTAAATTTCACCAATAAATAGATGTTATTGCAATATTTTAGAATATCCAGGACATCTGTATGTATAAATCTAACACTTGACTAGTTGGGAAGAGTTCACTAGTCAGACAACTGAAGCATATACAAAATTTAAAATATTATATTTATAAATTCAATTTAAATTGAATAGTGGAAATTGATTAACTAGGTTGTAAGGTTTCTTTAAGAGTCTTGGATAAAATTTGCTAACAATAGATTAATCTGATTTACATGTTAATACTAATGTGTAGGGGAAAACATTCTTAATTTGTTATAAAATAATTTTTAAAGAAATTTATGAAAAATTTATACCATGCAAAGAAATCCTGCTCTTAAGAACACCTGTAAGTTCACGTTTGAATACTAGACTGCTCATCATGTGCAAAGGATGATATACAATTGATCTCTCTCTCCACTTATGTTTTTTCTCTTCCCCTTGCCAGGAATTCCTCGATCAATATAGTGAAATATTAACTAAGCTTCAAGGGCCAAGCATAATACCATTAACTCCATTAAGTATTTTCCAGATTCCTCCTTTAAAAATAAGTATTTTCTTTCTCTATGTTTTTCTGTTTTTTACTCAGTGGTACTACTGACTTCATTATAATTGAAATGTTTGCACACATCTGCCTCTTCCTCTATGACACCAGCTTCTTGTATTAAAGGGACTGTTATACATTTGTTTTGAATAGAAAACTGGATTCTGATATCGACAGCAACACAGTCATGCCCAGACAACTAATACTTACCTTCGGTCATAAAAGAATGTATGAAATTTTAGATGGATGAGTAGAAAGTCATCAATACTAGAAAAATAGAGTTTGAAGTTTATATTTATTGCTTATTAATCAGTTTAGCATATTTTTAATGAAAAAAAGTACTCACTGATTGTTAGGGTTCCCTTTTGGACAAAAGTTGATCCAGTAAACTTTATATATTGAGTTACATTGAGGTGAGTAGGAAGGTAATGAATAACTGTAGAGTCCATAGACTATACAGTCAATAAATTGAACCGTATATTTTTCACATGCTCTATTTTAAGGCATGTAGCAAATAAGAAAGAAGAGCCAAATATTTCTTCAGTTCATTGAATAATATTTGGCTGGATGAATGACAACGACTAAGGCTCATAGTATAGTTTATGACATGACATTAACTTTGTTAAAATGTACATTTAAAAGATGTCTTTATGTCCATAAAATCCTTAAAATGTAACCTACATGTTAGACTATTTTAAAGAGTAAATATTTTATAGTAAAATGTGCCTCTGTGCTTTTGAAGAGCAACACTTTTAATGAAACTACATGATCAGAAGTACCCATATCCTGTAGGATTTTCAGAATTTCAAAATCTGATATGATAAGAGCAATTGAAAACTATTGGTATATTTAATTTTCCTTATTGTAATTTTCTTGCCATTAAAATTACTATGTTGTACACCTGAAACTAATATTGCAAATCAACTATACTTCAATAAAAATACATTAATTAATTAAATTGACTTTTTTCCTTTTTTCTTTTTTTACCTCTCTGCAATTAAAGTAACTTTCTATCTTGCTTAAACTTTTAAAGATGCAGACCAGAAAAATTATATGAAATGCAAAGAAATGAGTGATCTATTTTAATAATTCTATAATGGGAAAAGCAAGAAACAATGGTTTAGGAAAGACTTTATTGCAGACTTTGAAGAAGTTTTTCCAGGCTTAGTAAATACAGTACTTTCAGATGGAGAAGAGGAAAAGTAAATTTTCAGAAATAATAATCACATGATCAATGTCAGAGAAGTACAACAGGGTATGGTACTACTTAGGGAACTATGGATAGGCCAGAATGATTATGGTGTATGATGGCTGTGCTGAGAACAGAGGTAGCATATGCCACTGTAAAGTAGCTTTTGCTATCTTTTAAAAAATAATATTAAGTAGTGTGGGTCATAGTCTGTAGACAGTGAGGAATCTTCCAAAGTAATTAAGCAAGCAAATGTAATTTGGGTGAGAATTTTTAAAAAATAGAATTAATTAGCTAATAATTTATTCTTAGAAGGCAAGTTCAAAGTGTACTTAAGGCCAAGAAATCAAAAGAAGAAATCTGTGATTTCATTAAAGTGTTGTTTGCCAACATTTTCTCGGAGTGAATAATAAGGATCCTTCAGAGAAAAGGAATATAACCATTTATGTAAATTTTGGATAAAGTTTCAAAATAAAGAGACCAGCACAGATAACATTAGACATGAAAAGTTTTCATGATCTCATCCAACAAGGTAACAGATAAGTATGAGAACTCCTCCTAAAAATTCCAAATGAGTTTCTTTTGAAGTGTCGCCACTTGGGGTGACTTTCTCATCTTTCTTTTATCTTCTTTGATTGGACATAGTATGATATGTGAAGTTATTAGCAGAAGGCTTTATTGATAGGTTAATGAATCCTCATCCAAGATAGGTGCCTTTTTTCCCCTCTATTTATCTATAGATATTCTTGATTCATCTTCTCTACCTATGTCACATATGGATTCACCTATGTGATGTCACATGATTATCATTTCTTTTTTGTGATGAAAAAATTAATATTTACTTTCATTGTAATTCAAGTATATAATACAACACTGTTGACTGTAATCACTATGCTGTGCATTAGATCTTCAGAACTTATTCATCTTCTAGTTGCAAGTTTGAACCCTTTGACCAACATCTTCTCAATTCACTTACCCTCTGTTAACCACCATTCTACTTTCTCTTTCTATGCATTTGGCTTATTTAGATTCCACAAATAAGTCATATCATACAATATTTGTCTTTCTCTGTCTGATTTATCTCATTCAGCATAAAGCCCTCAAGTTCCATTCATGTTGTCACAAATGGCAGAATGTTCCTCTTTCTAATGGGTGAATATATATATCCATATCTTCTTTATCCATTCATGCATTGATGGACACTTAGGTTGGCTATTGTGAATAATGCTGCAATGAATATTGAGATGCAGTTATCTCTTTGATATCCTGTTTTTATTTCCTTTGTATACATACCTAGATTTAGGTTTGTTGGATCCCATGGTAGTACTATTTTTAGTTTTTGACGAACCACCATACTGTTTTTCATAGTGGCTACACCAGTTTACATTCCCCCTAGCAGTGCACAAAGATTCCCTTTTCTCCACATTCTCACAAGCACTTGTTATCTCTTCGATGACAGCAGCTGTAATGGGTATGAAGTGATATCTCATTGTGGTTTTGATTCGCTTTTTTTAAAAAATATTTTTAAATTTTATTTTTATTTATTTTTTTGGCCGCGTTGGATCTTTGTTGCGGCACGCGGGATCTTCGTTGAGGCATGCGGGATCTTTTGTTGTGGTATGCAGGCTTCTCTACTTGTGGTGTGTGGGTTTTCTCTTCTCTAGTTGTGGTGCACAGGCTCCAGGGCATGTGGGCTCTGTAGTTTTCGGCATGCAGGCTCTGTAGTTGGGCATGAGGGCTTAGTTGCTCCGTGGCATGTGGGATCTTAGTTCCCAGACCAGGGATCGAACCCGCCTCCCCTGAATTGCAGGGCAGATTCTTTACCACTGGACCACCAGGGAAGTCCCTTGATTTGCTTTTCCATCACGATTAGTGATGTCTAGCATATTTTCATGTACTTGTTGGCCGTTTGGATATCTTCTCCAAAAAAAAATGTTTATTTAGTTTCCCTGCCCTTTTTTTTCAACTGGATTGTTTGTTGTTCTATTTGCTGCTGTTGTTATTGAGTTATACGAATTCTTTATTTATTTTGGAAATTAGACCCTTATCTGATATATGATTTGCAAATATTTTTATTTATTATTCAGATGTGGAGACTGAGGAACATATTTAACTGGTTTGCCAACATATTTAATTTGATTTACAAATTCTCTTGTCTTCAATGAATATTTCTCCTTTCTCCTCTATTCTCAAAACTAAACTAACTTGTCTTCCATTCACATTCTCAATGACCTTACTTTTTACCTTTTTGAAAAATAGAAATCATCCCTCACTCCTTCCACCTCTAATAATGTCTGAATCTGTGTTTATATACAGTGCTTTCACTCTTATTTTACATTTGATAAACTCTTTTTGCTCCTATTGTAAGACCAGCACTTTCACTTGTGTACTAAATCCTGTTTTCTCATTTAGTGAAACATGTGATCTAATTAATATTGTTTTTGTTCCTTATGCCTTTAATTAGTGTTTTTTTCCACTGAATAATTCCTACAAGTAAAGCTATATGCACAATATCTACCATCTTAAAAATATAACACTTACGTTTTATGTAAGTTATTCCATTATGCTCCCTGTTTCAGTAAAACTTGTAGAAAAATAACTTCTCCACCATAGTTGACACTTGAATGACATGGGTTTGAACTGTAGAGGTCCACTTATAGACAGATATTTTTCAATTATAAATAATACCGTACTACGCCGTCCTTGGTTGGTTGAACCCTCAGATGAAGAGGATCTGCCAATCCAGAGGGCAACTATAAATTACATTCGGATTAATTCCCTTGTTGTTCAAGGATCAACTATACTTTATTTGTTTATCTAATCAACTTTATCATTGCTAGTCTATTAGAATATAACTTGTTAATGTCATCAGTAAATTCACATTGCTAGAAACAATTATCATTTCAGAATCTTCCTCTATGTTGCTCTTTTTGTACCAATGATATAGTTCATCCTTTCTCTTTTTGAAGACACTTCACTTGATTGTCACGACAATCAATATTTGGTTCCCTTCTGACTTAATTAACTAATGCTTCTTAATCACCTTTACTGCATCTCATCACTTCCCAAAGCTCAATACTTGGACGTCTTCTAAATACAATCCCTTTATAATTACATAGAGTCTCATGAATTTAAATACCCTCCAAATGATGATAACCTCCAAATTTTTTATCTCCATCATAGACTTCTCCCTAGAATCCCTGCCCTGTAAAATTGAATGCTAATGTTGGAGGTTGGAGCTTCAACGTGTGAATTTTGGGAGTACACAAATATTCAGTCCACAGTAGTTTCCCTTTTTTTTAAATTGTTTTTCAAGTTTTGTTCTTTATGAAGTTTTAGGAGTAGTTCATGACTTCTCCTAAACTATGTGACGTGCAGTTATCTCTTTCCGCTTTGGCAATATTTTTATCTTGTTCTACTTACTAGTATATATCAATGCATTTTATATACATTTTTATTTTTAATGTTGGTATTGTTTTCTTTAATTGCTTCTTGAGTTTATTTCATAGTTAATATTTCCCTGACACCCAGATTATAATAAAAAATTCTTTAAGTACTTATAAATTATTCTTTACTAAAAGAACTGGTGAATCCCTCTAGCCAGTGATTGATAGTAGTGGCAACAGTAGTCATATACTTTTGCTACTGACATTAACAATAATTCCTTGATGTCTCTCCATTTAAGAGATTCTGGTTTTGGAACTATATGATATATACCATACACATATACACATTCAAATGCATGTATGTCGTGTGTGTGTGTGTGTGTGTGTGTGTATGCATGTGTGTATGTTGTAGTCACCTACAGAAACTCGATTAACCCCAACCAAAATGTGGTTTAGAAGTCCAGACTTATGCCACCACACACACATTAAGGTGGTATGAAAAGATTATTATTGGTTTATTACTAACATAATGAGATGTTCTGGAGAGAACAGAGTGACTCACAAGTAAGTCTGAACATTATTTGAGAAAGAAAAGAGAAAGGAGACTGGCTAGAGTTTTTTGTTGTGATGAGGGGGTGGGGCAGGATGAAGGTTCCCTTGCAAACTGGAAGGGGCTTGTGTGGTTTGAACCACCTGCCATGCCACAGGGAACCCCCAAACTTTCTTATCAGCATACCCAGATGTGGAACAGAAGGGGAAAGTGGGGGGTAGGAGAGGCTGTGAGACTTAAAACTGTCAGCAGTCAAACATTAAAAAATGGAATCAGACAATTATTACAATGCAAATATGTTATTTTAGCTTTTCTGTTTCTACTAGAAATTGGTATTTTCTGAGAAAATTAATCATTTTCTCTGATCTTTATATTTACTTTAGTTCAAATTACTAATATATTTATTTACATAGTCATTTTTCATTCTCTCATATGATCTTTTAATTCCTTTTGTTTCTATGAGCATTTTGCATTTAGAATCCTGTATTTTGTGCATGTGCAAATTTGTCCTCCTAAACTTCATAGCTTTTGTTGTACAAATTTTTTTTAAAGAATTAACATTTTTGTTAGTTATACTATCCTTTTGTTGTAGTATATGTTTTTCTTTCACTTGTGTTGTTCATTGTTTTATTCTTTTACTAACATATTGAATTTTGTTTTTAATATATTTTCTAGTTGTCTTTATTAGTATTAGTATTTAAAGCTATGGATTTTCCTCTGGGCACAGCTAAATTAGGTGATTTATTTTACAAGTCCATTACCCATATGATTTTTAGTATGCTAATGATATTCTCTTATGTTACTGACTCCAAAATAGTATGGCTAGATTAGGAAGAGGCAATGTTATTATTTTAAATATCACTAAATGAAGTAAAAAACCTTCACAATATAAGCAGCAACAGAGGATTGTAAAGCACATACCAATTTTATTTTAACTTCTTGGAACAGAATTGATAACATAAAATATGAAGTAATATGTAAAAACCTAATGACTAAGTGAAATAAAGTGAATACTGACAATACCAAAACATGAAAATTGTTCATGTATAAGGAAGAAATAGGCTTAATTTGAATATCTGATGAAATCAAGCAACAAAAAGTTGATTTCTAATTGTGAATAATCTACTTCCAACACTTGTTTTTGGCTGAAATTAGTACAAATTCTTTTGAGCTTAATACATACATATGAAAAATTATGTGAAATTGATTTGTGTTTATGATGAATCACTTAAAGCAATGTGGTAGAATTTTACTAAAATTATTACTTGTAACCCTTTGTCTTATATTCTCACAACTATATTACTGATAAAACATTGCTCAGGTTTTATATCCATTTTTTTTACTTTTATATAAAAAGTGTTTTCACATAAGAAGTACTTTGAAATAAGAAGTATTGTACAGTGGCTTGAGAACTGTCCTGTGTCTTAGAAACAGGTTCATTTGCCTGTCTGTCCAATAGAAGTCATGTAAATGGTACCCACATATGATCAGGCATGATATCTTTTTATCTTCAAGTGAGTTGAAGAATGGCTTAAATTTAACATTATTTTACTTAAACCATATTCTTTTATTCTATTAAATAACATTTCACTTTTACTGTTTAATGTCATTTTTACTCACCTTCCGTCTCTCTTCCTCATACTCACTCAAGTATACTTAACTCACTAACATTTCCTGGTACAATTGACAAATAAGTCCTGAGTTCAGCCTTTGTATTAATCAGTGTCATTCCTTTCAACTTACTCTCTTGTGTCACCTTATTCAGGCTGTGTGCTTTTGGTCACCTCCCTTGTTATCCATAAGATTTATAAATTTTTGCTGCTTCTTTATATTTCATTGCAGTGCCTGATAGTTTATTTTCCTCCAGACTCCCAGTGTTTCTCAGGTGCATACTCATGCATCTGCATTCTAATTAAAGTTATACATTGATGTAGTCTTGGTTTCATTGGGTAGTACATCACTAAAGCGGAGACTAGTTGGATAGTGAATGTTCCCAAAGCATTTTACAAAATGTGTTGCTCCTTGAAATAACTTCATTTACAGCAATTTTGTTTGTGCCATTATTCTGTAATACAAACTGTAGAATATCAAGGCTTATGAAACAGAAATAATAGTAACAGATGAATGAATAAAATAAATCACAGTAATATTGTCCTATATTCAAACACACATAACTTTTTCCTAGTATGTATTTATTTACAAAATTTTCCCTGGAATGAAGTTCTTCTTAAATCTTTTTTTTCCTTCATATTGATTAGTTTATGCATTAAAAGAGCCAGGGTTAGACATTTGTATGGATTAGATAAGTCTTGAATTATTTTGTTATTGTTGCTCTATGATATTTACTTCCAAATAGAAGATGCTGAAGGTCATCATTAAATCAAACAAAATACATTTAAAATAGCTTACCTTTTCCTTGAAAGATGTAAGTAATGCCAGGGCTTGCTCTGTGTGTGTGTGTGTGTGTGGTGAGGAGCGGGTGAGGGTGGTGGTATGGACCAGACTATAAGGTTATAAGCCTTAGCAAACAAAATTTGACTGGATTTTATACTTAACCTCTAATATTTGCACAATAATTCTGAAATCAACATTTGGTTATTGCTTTACTTTATATGAATTATAGTTTCACTATAAATGCATGAGATATAGCAAAATTGCATGTTAGAGACTCAAATACCAGAAGTCAAGTAGGCAGGTAAACATTAATCTAATTAACGAAAAATTTCAGTAACCACTAAATGGACTAATTTTGTGGCTGAGTGTTTCTATCTGTGTCTGTGTGAATGGGGTAAATTATTAGTTTGTTTCTAAGCTAAGCAAAAATGAGAACAAACAAATTAAGTATAAAGAAGAGGTGACTTAGGCAGCATAAATGGCAAAAAGATTTGATGATTTGGGGTTTGGAGGGAGGCCTAAATTTGAGGGTTTGGAGGCAAGAATGGAATATTAAAAGAATGAATTGATAATCAGTACAGGTAAGTTGAAGTTGAAGAGATAAGTTCCATTGTATAAATGGCTTGAAAGTAGGGTGATATTAAATGCAAGCAAAGTGACAATGTAATCAGTGACATTAAAGTATAAAATCTAGAATGTATTTCAAGGAATTCTAAATATGGCCTAAAACTACTCCCTTCACCTACTGTCCTATCCCACAAACCTCACTTTTCATTCATTCAAATCAATATGTTTCCCAAAATACATCTTATTAATTCTCAACTCTAAAAAAGTACAGATGCTTTCCACTCCTCCCATCTCTTTTCCTCATACGCAAATTCAATCCATATTTCAATTCCCAATTCTTTCACTAGCCTTCTTGAACCAGTCTTACTTATGCTGGTAAAATCCTCCTGTAAACCACTAGAATCTGTCTGCTCTAACTTTGGTCTATTACCAACAGGATAGTAAGATTTTCAAAGAAAAATTATTTGCATTCCTTACAATATCCTTTGCTAAGATAAACACAGAGTAAGTATTTAAGTAACATTACATTTACTGACTGATTGACTGGAGAGGAATGACAGTGATTAAGACTAGAGGATCAGTGTTTTTGTTTTTGTTTTTTCTTGATTCATTGCTGGATGGTTCAGGGTTCAGGAAGGAAATTATTCTGGTTGTATATTTTTTTCATATTACAAATGCAATGTAAGTAATGACCTAGGTAAATCCTTAATATCACACAATAACATCTTCTGTGAGTCATGTACAGTTTTCATCCATCTTTTTCTATTTAAAAATACCCACAACAACATTTAATTTATCACAAAATGTCTCTTTACTCATTATGTTCAATAAACAGAATTTATTTGAAAATAACACCACTGTTAGCTCTTTTGTGTGTATGATTAACAGTGTTGATCATACACTACTTTGAGCACAATGAGCTTTGAAATGAAATTGACAATTTACAGTAATTCTGTAAAATTTTTTTTCTGAGAAAATTTGAGTTTCAATCAAACATATATTGGGAGAAGTATATCTTGTAGCTTTTTAGTAAGCAAAGAATATGATCGTCTATATCTAGTTCAGGCTGAACGCATTCCTGGGTTTTCCTTTCTTAGCACTGTTGCCTTAAATAAATCCCAGGTTGCTGCTGCAGTCCTTGTGTCTTTCACCTTTTTCTTTGACTTCAACATTTTTTCCCCATTTCTGCATTAAACGCCTTCTTCTGATCTAGTCATAAGGCAAAAAGCGTTATATCCTCTTTAAAAGTTTTCATCAAAGCTCTATTTTTTGAACTTTCTCCTGTATCATCACCTCTTCTTATCAAAAAAACAAACAAAAACTGTATGCATCCCCATGTCCCCACATTTCTAAAATCTCCCTATTCCAATTCCCTTTTCCTGAAATAGATCCTTACCATAACTTAAAGTTTTCCTATCATGGTTTTACATTTATTTTTATTATACTAGTAAACTTCTTTTCAGTATAAATCAATACAGGACCTATATGAACCCTGTAAAATATCTAAAGACATGGGTAGCACACTATGCAGAAAAGAATGATTTTCCATCTGGAAATAACATTGAATACAATGTATCTTGTTTTCTATTAGTTTGGTAAATTTTCTTGCTTACACTAGTTGATATCATGCTCTATTAAATTTGTCAGCATTTTCACAAATACTAAAAAAGATACACATAAATATGACTATTGAGTTTGAAGAAATTACAGTTTTTATGTGTGAGGTGAATTTAATAAAAGTAGATGAACTGCACAGTACCATGGTACTAAATTTTGTAACAGAAAATGAGACCTTCTTTCCACCTCAATGTCGAGTTCATTCTTCTCCACTAGATCATTCTCTTTAACATAAAACATGCTATTATTTCACCAACATAAAAAAATTCACATTTTTAATTTACTCCTCAAATTATAGTCCCAAATCTCCTTTCCCTTTCACAGTGAATTTTTTGACAGTTACCTAGATTCATTATCTAATTCCTCTCCCCCATCTCTTCTTGAATTATTCCAATCACATTTACAGACCCTTTGCTCCATAGATATCACTCTTGCAAGACCATCAGTGAGGTTCATCTTCCTAAATTTATCCAGTTCTCCTTGTTAATCTTACTTTTCCCATCAGCCATATTTGACACGGGTGATCCCTCCACCATCATTAAAACATTTCTTCATTTTGTTTTCAAGGTTTTATATGCTCCTGGCTTTTCTCCTGCTTGATTGATTTCCCTTTTGAGTCTTTCTTCCTAGGTCCTCATCATAAGCCCAAAGATCTTGTCTCATTGTTGGAGTGACATATATCTTAGTCTTTGATCTTTCCCCATCTCTATCAACTTGTACTTCCTTGATGATCTCATGTGGTCTTGGGTTTTAAAATAGCATCTATATTCTGACAACTTCCAAATTTATAGGTCTCTTTGAAATTTATATTCTGTATTCAAATGGGTACTCAACAGCACCATTTGTATAGCTAAAGGGAATCTCAAATTTTCATTTCTAAGACCACATTTCTAATCTCCTTCCAACATAATAATCCTGTAGTCTTCCCTGTCACAAGGAATAGTAACGCCACCTTTCCAGAGACTATAACTGTTGACAAATGGGCATTTTGAGTCAATCACATACAATGCCATTTTTTTGAAGTTGAAGAGAGATAATGTAGTTCCTTTTACATAAGAGGCACTCAGTGAAGATTGACTGATTTATTATAACGTAACTCTGACAAGTAAATTCTCCACTGACGAAAATAGGCTTCATGAAGAAAGTTTTATGTCTGTTTTGTTCATCTCAATATCACCCCCAGTTAGAAGACAGGTACTCTCCAATGTTGTATGAATGAGTGACGATGATGATGATGACCTTCACTTTTTAATGGAAATATTTAAGAAAAATTTACTTACATGTAATTTATTTTCTATCAGCACAACTCTCTTCTCTGTGACAACCTAGTGCAAGACAACTGCCTTTTCAACATTTCTAACTTTCAGATATTTGCATATATGTATATTCTTCCCCCACAGTCCCCTCCTTTTTAATCAACACTTTCTCATTGCCTTTAAGTATTCCTCCATGGCATTCTTAATTTTTAATTTACAGTGATGCATATGTATGTGCATAAATTAAAATGTGCATAGGCTTATGTATTCATGTGCAGTCTAGAGAATAGAAAAAACCAGGGGGACAAAGTATTCTTTAGGAGTGGGAATAAATACCATTTGTAGCATCTTTTGAACAGGCCATGGGATTCCCCTTCCTTTTAATAAGGAAAACCAGTGAAAACTGAATTTGGTGCCCTAGGGGAGAAAAACTTGCCACCCCGCAATGTCTTTTTGCCATATGGATTATTTCAAACTGAAAACATTCAAGGCCCAAAAGACTCAGCAAGAAACTTTGATCTCCCTCAACTGCCTAAAAGAATGTAGAGAGAGAAACTGTTCCAGGAAGGGAGCTATTACCATAGATCACTATAGTAAGAATTTGTTGTGGGACACAGGGAGGGACCTAGCTAAGGCTATTAAAATTCCTCTCTGTGTGGCATTGTCTCTGGCCCAGCAAACATTGGTTTACCAAACATTTGCTACTTCGTCTCTTTGTAAATTGCCTTCCTCCACTTTGAGATCCCAAACCACTACCCCCAACATCCTCTTTTTCCTTTTGGCATTAAAGATGAGGTTTTCAGCCATTTTGCTGAGTTACTAAGTTTTTTGAGGTCTCCTCCATGTATACATGTTATTAAACTTTGGTTTTCATTTCTCCTGTTAATCTGTCTCATGTCTATTTAATCCTTAGCTCAGCCAGAAGAACCTAGAAGGGTAGAGAAAAATCTCTTCCTCCTTGACAATGTCTTTTGAAATCTTCTGAGAGGGAACAAAATGAATTATGTGAAATGTTTATTCATAGTCTTATTTTTTCATAAAGAAGGCAAGATAAAGTACTCTAAAATACATATTAATAATTTTTGTGTTGGATTAATGGACCTTTAAAATTCTTGATGCAATGTCTTCAAATACCTTATTTTTGTCATTCTAATTGCTGTTATTTTGGTTTTAATTTTATGTAGATTACTTATGACTTAATGTAGTCAAATTTTCAGTATACATGGTTTCTAGTTTCTGTGATATGTGTCGTAAAGGCACAACAACCTCAGGTGACCATTCACCCACACTGTCTACTAGTACATTGACGTTATCATTATATTTTAATACTTTATCTTTGCTCTCACTTGAAATAAATAGTGTGGTATACTGGGAATCAAATTTAGCTTTGTTTCATATGGCTATTCATTGCTTCCAACTACAGTTGCTAAAGAAAACCTTTCCCTTCCACTGTTTAATCATCATCTTTACCATGAATAGAATTGCCATATATAGCAGGACCGTGTGTATTAGTATTGTTTCTTTTTTTTTTTTAACATCTTTATTGGAGTTTCTTTTTGCAACTGTTTATATCTGTATTAGTTCCACACTATAGTTTTTTGATAGGCTTTGGATTGATTTTGTAAATTTAGTTAAGAAAAACTGGCTCTTTATGTCTTTTTAATTTTCTATTAAAAAAAAAAACCCATTACAGCAGAAGCAATTATGGCTCCACCCATATAATCTCAAATCCTTTTGCCAAGGGCATGTTTTTACTTATTTGAGTCTGTCCCAGTTTCTCTGTGTGGAGGGGCTGTCCCCAGTCTGCCCGTATCCGTTGTGTTTGTATGTTTTGTACAAGTGAGCAGGAATTTATGTCACAACTGGCAGATTATAACTGAAGCCTAAGAAGTGAGGGAGTATTAATACTCAGGTCTCTGACTACTGATTGGGACAATTCCAAGGTGAGACCTGCACTGTTTCCAAAGTACTCTTGTATGATTGAATCATGGGTAACCTCTCAGGGACTTTAACTGATATTATTTCCTTGCTTGACTGCTTCTCATCCTGTTCTATTTTCTTTCTCCTCTACTTGTTTTCCTGGGAACTAGTAAATTACTTCCACACAAATCTCTCTCTCTGGGTTGGCTTCCAGGAAGCCCAACCTAAGATATATTATTAAGGAATTTATTTGTGGTGATACTGATATCAGACAAAATATTAATCAAGGCAAGGAAGAGGTTTTTTATTAATATATGTTACAATCAACCAATACGTAACTTATCAACCATAGTTATTGTCTGACTACTGAGATTTTAGTCATGTTCTATAAACTTGGGATATAAGAGTGAAGACAATAGGTGAAGTTTCTGCTTTCATACATTTTCCATTCCATTTGGGAGAGGCATAAAAATAAGTAAATACATGTATACACGCATACATACATACTTGCATAAATTAATAAACAAAAGAGGCAGAAAAATACCCTAGTGATGAGTGCTATGTAGAAAATTAAAGTAGAAATGTTGTAGAAAAGACATTGGACAATGCTTCTGATTTAATAGTCAAAGAAGGACTCTCTAAGCTTATATTGAAGTTGAAATCTAAAATGACAGGATGAGTCTAAACATTTGAATGTCAAGGATAAATATATTCCAGCCAGAGGGGACAGCTGGTGCAATGGCCCTAACACAGAAAAGAATTTTGCCAGAAAAATTTTAAAGTGGCCAGAATGTTTTGAATAGGATGAGTGAAAAAGGAAATTTTAAAAAATGAGTGAGAAATCATCTGTGTCATTATCAGGACCCTAAAACTCATACCAAGTACTTTTTTGTGAGTATGGTAGAAATACATTAGATATTTGAACAGAGAAGTGATTTGATCTGATTTTAATGAAAAGATATTCTAAACATTCTGTGGATAAATGGTTCTAAAATGATGTATTAGGTTTGGTTCTTTAGGAAAAAAAAAAAAAATAAGAGAAGCAGGATTGGGCAGAGGGAGAATTTAGACTGTGATAGTGTGGCAGCAAAGGCTTCAGACAATCCCACATAGAACTTGGGAACTGGCCGTTCTCGGTTCTCCCAAAGTTAAAAAGGGGTGTTTGCACCTTTGCACTCTCAGAGCAGACAGCTGCAAAGACAAGGCAGCTACCTTTGGCTAAAGACAGTGATAAAAACGGAACACAGCTATAAGCCACCCATAGCCCATGTTCCCAGCAGCTGGGGAAAATAAGTGCCATGGTTAAAAGGGGAATCCAGGCAGCACACCAGAGCATGTGCTACACTTGAAAATAATGGATATAGGGAGACTATAGTGACCTAAGTAGGGGGTGATAGTTAACTGGCCAGTGCAGTATCAGGGTTAGTGGAGACAACTATTACATTTGAGATATATTTTGAGCCAAATTCTAACTAATTTGCTGATAGATTTGGCAGAGTGGATAGAGAAGAGAAAAGAGACAAGGGTGACTCTTAGTTTTTCCTCTTTTTTTTTATTCCTAAGCAATAGAATAAATGTTGAGGTAGTGATATGGAAAAAAATGGCAGAAAACAAAAGTTGATAGAGGAAATCAAAAGTTCACTCTAGGATATGTTGTAGTTTAGATGCCTATTGTATATCCAATATCAAGTATTCAGTGTATCATGCAAATCTTGAATTTAGGGAAGCCGTTAGAGATATAAATGTGGGAATCACCACATACAAATGGTATTTAAAATTATGGGACTGGATAAAATGACCTAAAGCAATGCCTGTCAAGCTTTTTTTTAAATCCACAGTAAAAAGCATTTTATGGCTTAACCCATATTCATGTATAAAAACTGAAATAAAATTTTCACAGAATTGCTTGCCCTGGTTATGCAGGGTTGAATATTTGAAAGGACTTACAAGGCTTCACAAGTTTAATACTTATTAAAGCTTTAGTAAAGTTAAAAAGAATGCAGTACAACTGGAGAAAGAATGCCCAGGCAATTATTGGTGACCTAAGAGATTTCCAGCCATAGCTCCCCAGAGTCCTTTCTAAGCTGCACGGGAGGTGTTTCATCTTTAGTTTATGAACCATCAAGATATGCACATAGAATCTGTTTTAGGGAAGCCCAGGAAATAGTTTCCATTCCCAGGCATCTCTTATACCTCACTGGTAACTTTCCCAAGGCAAATTGTATAAGCAGTGAAGCCAAGTGTAAGCTATCAATTAATATATTGGTAAACAATGTCAGTAAGCTTGTTCTGGGTGCTTTTGTTACCTAATCAAACTTGGGTCCCCTTGCCTGCAAGTACTGCTGACATCTCTTGTGCTGAAGGAAAGTGTAGCATTTATTGCAGGGTACCAAGCAAGGCGTCCAGGGCAACTAGTGCTCAAAATACACAAACTCTCATATGGGTTTCAGGAAAGCATTTTTAAAGGCTAGGCGAGGGAGGGGAGTCAGTATGTGATAAGCTAATACACAGTTCTCTGGTTGATGGTTAGGTAACAGGGTGGTGTCACATCATCAATCCTCAGGCTCTAGTAGTTTTGGGGAGTAAGTGCTCAAGATCATCAAGTAGTTAATTTCTTCCATTTGGACGTGGTTTTAGCATCTGTAAAACAACTCAGGAAATGTGCATCAGATACTATTATCTAGGTACTTCAGAGAGGAGCTAAAGCAGAGGATATGGGGGAGAGATCTGTCCCAGGAAGACCCCATAAGGCCCTGCTTGGTTACACTTTCAGGCAATTTTTCACCCTTAATTATAGCATGGTATATATTACTAGTTATTAAAAACTCATCCTGATCTTAACCAAGAGTTAATACAACATGTCAGGCATCCTCAGAAATAAGCATGGAGCTGTCCCAGGCCAGTTGTAAAATAACTTTTTCTCATGCACTTACTATGCGTGATGTTCACTGACATTTTCAATGCAATTCTTATTTTATTTCATTACAAGCAAAATCTGGTCATGATCCATTAAATTGATTTCATGACTTTGATTTTAGGCCTCAATTTGAAAAAAACCCACTGACCTAGGGAAAATGTAGAGGAAGAAGAGAAGAGAACGTGGGGTTGGGGGTCACTGGAAATACCAACAACACCTAAAATTTGGGAAGAAAAAGAGGAAATAGGGAAAATTTTTGAGAGAAAACTAAGGAAGAAATACAAGACTGCGGTGTCCTGAAAACAAATAGAAGAAAAAAAATTCTGGAAGGAAAAATGATCAACTGAGTTGAATGTTATTGTGAGACATAGGAATTCATAGACTGAAAAATAAGCATTAACATAAGTGAGAAAAATGTCATTGATGATCTTGCCGATAATTGGGAATGGATGCCTGTTTGGAGTGGATTGAGGAGAGAATGGTAGGTGAGAAATCAAAGACAGGGGCAAAAGACAAAATCTTTAAAAGTCACTTGCCCTAAAAAGGATCAAGAAACAGAGAAATAATTCGACTGGGTCATGGGGATCAGAGAGTGTATTTTAATGGCCTAAATAACAGTGTGCCTATGTGACGAGGGACAAAGTCCAACTGAAGAAAAAATTTGGTGATTTCAGAGATAAAAGGGAATATTGCAGGAAAGAACTGGAGAAAGCAAAAGAGGGTGTTGGCCAGAGAACAACGGGAGGGTTTTTACTCTGTGTGAGGGCAAGGATAGTTTATCCATTTCAGTAGGAAGCAGGCAGAGTATTATGGCAACAGATGTAAAACAGTACAAAGGATGGTATGAAAATGAGTAAATTCTCTGGTGACTTTTAATTTCACAGGTGTGTTTACTCCATGAGAAAGACATAGAGACAAGGAGTGTTAGATCTGAAGAGAGAGGTATGATACAAAATATTTATCTGAGAGAGTGGGAGAATAAAAATAAAATGAGTTTCTAAGAATCAGTGAGGGCCCACTTGAGATTTCTTAACGACAGACCAGATGATTGTATGTTTTTCTACAGCCGTTTTCAACTGTTTGGCCATAGGTAGAGAGTTAGTCAAGGGCTGTTTGCAACTGGGGTTGACTGTCTCCTGGAGAAATGTGGTGGAAGGAGAGAAGAGTAAGAGTTAAGGGTGTATGTACAAACATGAATAGAAGTTTCCAATCCACATTGAGTAAGGAGGCAAATGAGGATGTGAGGGTAGAGTGGAAAAGGAAAATTAATGATAGGGTACAAATGTAGTGGAACAATATATAGAGTGGGGATTTTAAAGCAAGTGAACTCTGAAGACAAGAGGTAGGCAGAGAGTAGAACCCCTGAAATAGAGATTTGGGGAGATAGTACAGTTATTGATGCTGACAGCAACAATAGTATTACTATTGGGTAAGATAGGGTGAAGGAAAATATAGTTGGAATTGAGGTAATAAAAACATGAGAGCTCAAAGTGCTAGAAAGGTTATCTACATGGATTTTGACATCTCCAAGAATGAAGACTGAGATGAGAGGGTGGAGAACCAGCAGGAATGACACTACTCTTATAGCAGTGGTGACCCCTGACTTTTATGGATGGATGTAAGTTTTTGCCAGCCTCCAGCATATGAGCCTCCAGACTGATGCCTAAAAATCCTCTGCTTTTTTGATGCTGGCGCTGAGATACTCTGTCAAAGTTTTCTTTAGTCATTTCATTTCCTGATTCCTGAAAGGTAAAAAGATTTCCATGAGCTTTGTTATTCTGTCCTCCAGTATCAACTTTGTGCCTCTTCAGTACTTAGGTAGTCCTTCTTTGCCACATCCCTATATAGATGGGCACCATTTTTCTAGTCCTCATTTCATGGAAGGAGTAGCATTTTATGATTGCTCTTTATGCAGGTTTTTTAGTCCTGTTCCCTGAATTTCCAATGCAATGAGTTTCCTGTAGGGCATGATGAGAACACTTCTTGGCTTTCACAACTCTGTTGACTACAACATAAAATCGAAACTCCTTAAATGGACATACAGGTTACATGATCATAAATTTCCATCTCACTTTTTCACCTGTCATTCTCTTATATCCTTTCTACTTCACTCTTCTGATTCCCAGTGTGAGTGAGAATCTTCATTGATCTAACTACTTTCTAACCCACTAGCCTGACTTGTGCCTCCTTCCTTTAGACATATTTTCCCCTCTTAAAATATCCCATCACTTTTGTTACCTGACCAATTTCTATCATTCTTTAAACCCCATTCAAATGTAATCTCATCAATTAAGCTTACTCCAATTTCTCTATACTAATTTCTCTATATATAGCTAAAAATGTATTATTATTCCTGCTTTTGAAATAACTGACTTTCATCATGATATATTGATTTACAAATCTGTCTTGTTCTCTAGCTTTCAATTTTATCCATGAAAGACTATTTTTTTTGTCGTTTTGTTTGTTTGTCTTTATATTGCTCAATAAAATTCCTAGAATATAAGAAGTCTTTAGAAAAAATGATTGCTGAATGCATAAATGAGTTAAAGGACCATTTATCTTTATGGCAAATGTCTTATATGATCAGCATAATATGACACTATGTATGACCTTGAAAGACTAAAGTTAACACATGTAAATTTGAAGTCTTCTTAAACACATATGCTTTGTTTTTATTTTTCAACAATTGGTATCCAGTTCAATAAACAAGTATATCAGCTCTCAAATACAGTCTTTCCAGGGACATAGGCAATTCAGCAGCCATTCTTTTTACTGGGGAGGATCATGTGAAACTGTCATTTTTGTGATCACAAATGGTGTTGAATATTAGCAATTTCATGTTTCAAACTAAATATCTTTCAGTACAGGAAAAAAAAAAATCTTCCTGTGCATTTACTCTTTACCAAGCTTAAACCTCTGTTTAAATTCTCTCGCAAATTTTAAGTGTGCATATTTGATTTATGTCAGATATTCTTTTGATACAGTGATATAAATATCCTATTGCCTTTTTGATCACATTTTGCATAGTAAGGATCTTGCATTTGAACAATGCTGAAACAGCATAATATTAGTGTAATTGCATTGACATCGTAACAGTTCCTTGGCAGCAATTGTGCTCTCAATAATGCAAATATAGTGCATAATTAATGTAGAGGATACCACCGTGATCAGCAGAACGCCTCCTCTGGAGCCTATACAATGTCCCTGTATTATTGCTGAGAGCAATGTTTGCATCCTGTGCCTTCTGAGGACAGCATGTGATGGGCAATATGTGAGTATCAGAAATGATGAAAACTGACATGTGCTGCAGCTGTGCATCTTGGTTTCTTCAGATGTTCATCTGTAAAGTACATATTGCTCTTGTCAGTCTGCCCATATACTTTGAATACACAACACAGAAGAATAGATTAGAAAAATAAAAAATCAATTTAACAATTTGCTGTGTTCGAAACCGTTTTAAAGTACAAGCCATTCTTAGTCTTATGAACTATTTGTCAATTTATAGTGCATAAAATGGCAAAATATTTTATTAATGTTCTCTATGCCTTCTTTAATACTTTAATACCACAAAGCAAATTCTACCTCATATTCATTTATTGACAATCTCCTTTCGGAGAGACATAATCTAAGTTAATTTTTTATGTTTCTATTTTCTCATCTATAAACCGAGAGAGATGTGCTATATGTAAGTAATGTTTTTATTTAGATATAAATGAGATAATGCATTGCAGTGTTTATTTAGCTCAGTGTCTATCATAATGCAGATACTCAATGAATTTTAGTTATTATTACTATTACTATTAGTCAATCCTGACCTCCTCTTATAAACATTTACAATTAAATAATACCAGTTAATTTAACATGGATATCAGTATTCCAGAATGAGATGTCTATAAAAGGCACGGCCTTTTTCTGCATTGTTCATCACTGAATCTCCAATATCTAAAAGAGTTCCTGGCTTACAAACAGAATATATTTGATATCTGTTGAGTGGATTAATAAATTATCTGTAGCATGTGTAATTTTAAACAAAATCTCAAAAGACTGATTTCAAGCTTCTAATTATACCTAGATTCTCATCTCTTGTACATATGACTCATAGGTACAAGGAGCTCTAAGAAGTAACTGATTATATCTTTGCAAGTGAGTGAGAGAGAGAGAGAAAGAACCAAAAAGATAAGTTTGTTAATTTTTCTGGTCAGCTGTTTACTAGTTACATTAATTGTCTTCAGTGACTTAAACTTCATAGATCTTAACCATATTTAAAAACAGTAGAATTAAGTAAAAAACAAAAGGCTTTCTGTAACATACAGCCTAATAGATTATAAAGAATCTGGCTATATTGTCAGATACAAGATTTCTGATAAATAGTCTTTTCCTTACAAGAATTATCATTATTATTGTGGATAATTTCTGTAAACATTGGCAAATTAAAGTGGATTAGTTAGAGCATATATTTGAATTATGATTGCCTGAGAGGCCTACTGACTCTTTTTCAAGCCTGAAATTCTCAGTTCTTTCCTGTTCTGATATTTTAATGGTTCTTTGAAATATTAATTACAAGGATTTTGTTTACCTTCTATTTAAATCTCAGTCATTTTCATTTGATATTAAAGCAGTATGATATCTTGATGATGCTTTCATTCATGTTTATGAAATTCCTTGTCCTGAGCAAGCAATTGTTTCTGTCTTGCAGAAAATAGTAGCAAACATCAGGTGAATTGAAAAACCTAGAATCACTTTTAGATATTTTCAAGTCTAGCAAATTTAATAGGTTTCTATTATGGCCAAATGCTTTATATAGTATTCCTTGTTAACCTTATAAACAATAATTCTCAAAAGATAAATAGTAGGTTGTGGCATACAGAATTGTCCATCTCTGATTTTTAATATATACATAAATAAGAACTTAATAAGACACAACTGACTATATTTTAATATTTAAAAGTGAGAAATTGGCCTCAAGGAGAGTAAACACTTTCTATTGCCACTTATATTTGTAGTGGAGTAGTTACTTAAAGTGAGTTCTATCTGTCTCATTATTCCTTATGTTATTTCATAGTTTATCAAACAACATTTTTTAATCCCATATGTTTTTCTCCACCATCAAAGATCCATTCCTTTGGATTAGGATTTTCATTTTTTAGAACACTTTTTAAAGCAACAATTACAAAAATGGTAATTTAAGAACCCAGTATCAATAGATATATAACGATCTTTGGAATTTGTTCATGAAAATAATTTCCGAGAAGTAGCTAAATAAATTTTAAAGAAGAAGAGAATAATAGAATAAAAAGATACATGCAGAAAATATTTTTAAAAACTGTTTTTCTTAAGGCAAGGAAAAATTGCTTATAACTAGTATTACCCACAGCCTTTAAGGGGAATCTTCAGGAAGGAGTGGATTACTTCATATATATATATATAAAACCCATATTCTTTCCCTGTGGCTTTTATCTTACTGGCATTTACAACAACTCTGCTGATTCTTCTGTGTCCCTACTGAAAATCATTTAGTATTAAAAACATTTTCCTGTACTGCCAACTCTCAAAAAAAATAATAAATAATAATACATTAACACTCCCAATCATTGATGTAAATAATTATGAAGTATAATAATGATGAAATAGATAATGACTTAACCAGTTACTACTGGTTTGAAGGAGAAAAACAATCACATTTCACAGTGAACAAATCAATGATAGCAAATATTCACTCAGCAGTATTCTTTCCTCCCCTTATTGGGAGGACTGAAAAGTTTTATACCCACACGTCAGAACTAATGACTCTTCTTTTTGCTCTTATATTACAGGCATCCTAAAATTCCAAATATCAGGACAGATCATACTCAAAAGACATCCTTATGCTCCCCAAAGGTTGGCAGTCATAGAAATCTTGAAAATGTTGCAGAAGCATAGAGGGCATTTTTCAGTCTGATTTTGATTTTCTTTCAAGGAAAGTAGATACTAGCTTGTTAAGTATTAGAAAGCAAGACTATGACACAGTGCCATCTTAAAAAAGATCTATTCTCTTATATTAATACATCTGATCTATATTTCTATGGAAACAGGGCCGAAAAGTCAGGCAACAACCAAGTAGGACAGATTTCAAATGTTGATTGTTCATGGAAAAATTCAAGTTTTAGTATACGGAAAAATATAAAATGTTTACAGACTTTTCTCAAAAGTCAGAGTGCTTTTATATTCAGTTTATAGATAAAAGACTGAAATGTAAGGATATATTTGAATGTACATCTTTTGTGTATTTCTAAGTTTAGGCAGCTTTTAAGAAAACATTTTGTAATTGTGTTTTTAATATATAGTTGAACCTAAAATAGGTGTATATTATATATTTTATAGTTATGTAAATGTATATAATTATATGTACTTGTATATTTATATTTATACTTAAAATAATTTGATTTGATTTTTCTCATAAATCAGGCATTTACTGAATTCTGTACATGCTGTATATGTTATATATCCTTTTGGCATAGAATGCAGGTGATTTTAAAATTTTTGTTTTCACATGGCATAAGTCCTTGTAACCTTTAAATGATCTTATATTGGCAAAATATATGACAAATACAAAAAGCAGCCCCTGACCATAGTCAGTAGAGCTGTCCTGACTTGAATAGCTAGATGATAGTGTACTCCTGCTGACCATAAACAATTTCATAGAAAACCAAAGCATACAAGGTCACTCTGTGGCCCTGATGGAGTTAAAACAGAAAAAAAGACCACTCCATAATAATGACTGAACACAAAGAAAAACTGAAACAATGTACAAATCACACAGATGATCTTATATCCACTTCACTCCGATCCCTGCTAATGTAACTGCTGCTTCTTTACCGTATAAAGTTTAGCCTAACTTCATTTCTTCTGACTTTTAGATAAAAATTATTATGCTACTGTAGGTATGTTCCTAGTGGTCTCTGACTGGAGAGAATTGACAAAGAAAATTGTTAAAAGCTGTATGCAGTTGTTGTATGCCATTAAATATGTAACAGCACTGTGCATTTTTCTCAGAAAAAGAATGTAAAACAAAGAAATATATTGAACATCTATTTTCTACCAGACTTCTTATTTGGCAGTTTCTATATTGAATTTTCTTAATCACCCTGTGAAATTCTGCAATTTAAGAAACAGGGTCAGTGTTAAATAATTAGAGTCAGTAAGGGAACTAGGGTCTTTCTGAAACTCTGTAGGAAGTTTCATACGAGACAACACGGATGTATGACGTTTCCCTATTTTCATGTTTTTTACATTCAATGGATACTGCAGAAAAGCATCCACCACAAAAAGAAACCTCTTTTATCTAACAGTATCCTTTTGGAATTTCTTTTCTACCCTACCTCCTTACTTTTCATAGACCATCCTACTTATTCTAAGTCTCAGTTTTTATTTTAAAATATTATTGAACCAAGGTGAAATTTCTGCATTTTGGGAGATACCTTTGACAGAATTTGTTATGGCTAACGATAGTTTAGAGAAGGAATTGTGAACCATTCTTTCTCTTCCTATGATCTGAAACACTTTATAAAATATGGCAAGTATATCTTTTAAAATTTGAAATGATTGTTAATAATGAATAAATAAAGGTATTTCTCTATCACCTTTTCTTTTTCTTCCAACAATGCCAATTCAATTACTTTGTTTGCCTGTCTTTTCCCAACTGAATTTATATTTGAAATTCATCATGGATCAAGTACCAATATGTACACTAGGATGCGTTCTGGATTATATGAGCTTCCATTAATTTATCAATATACTCTTTTCCTTATGTTTCTTTATACTTTTATATTTCTAAAAATTTTGAATTTCAATTTTGAGGAAACTTTGTGCACATTTATTTTATTATTTTATGCTATTTATTAATTTAAAGTGATTTTCACAACCCTATTTAAATTTTAATTAGTCTTGCTACCCTAATTGTTCTGTATTTAAATATTTGTATATATTTTAATGAACTTAATTTTTACGTTGCAAAAATGTTTAGATAATCTAATTTGAGAATTTTAAATTGTGTTTGGTTTTCAGATTTATTGTGATAGCCAATAGATTCATTCTTACAGTTGCTTTATCATCATCTTCATAAATTCATTGGTCCATTTTAAGCTTCTTAATTGATTCCTCCATAGTCTTTAATATAGCTTCTCTCTCACTCTAGAAATACTTTGTCTCCAGTACATCTTATTCTTGGCTTTCCATTATTATATCATTTATTATATCTGTCTCATTTGTGTCTTAACTTTTTCCTCATAAACTGTAAGTACCTGAACATTTTAGGAATCAGACATTTTCTCCTTCTACTTAATCTGTATTTGCTCCTTCAGTGATAGCATTCAGGATCATAGCTTTAAAAATCAATGGCACTGTTTACTTTGAGTGACACTTTTGTACCCAAATTCTCTTTCTTCAACCCTAAGTGGATCTCTAGTAGGTATCTCAAACTGAACAAGTTCAAAGCATAACTAGAACTACTTTTCTTCTTATACTCTTCATGTTAGTAAATGGCAAAAAATTTTACAGTCCTCTAAAGAGCAAGTAGTGTTATCAAACGTAGAAATTATTGTCAAGTTTGGGCACTTGGTGTAAAAACCCACCAATTCAGGTGCTAAATGAGGATAATAACTTCAAAGGTCTATGATGACACCTTCATGGATACAATTGGAGAAATGTTACAAAGAATGGCTTCACACCTCAGACTTGGGAAGAATACATTCATTTCCTATAATATGATATGATGTGTGGATTTGTTTTACATTTAGAACCCTTACATGCCAAGCAGTTGAGTAGAAAGTAGGCTCAGAGGAGGAGGGTAAATCCATCAGAGATTTCCACGTTTGCCTTGATTTGTATCTGTTACATAATAGATTTACATTTTATGTCTATGCTTTTCAGAGTTTGGTAAATATGTAGGCTATGCTTATTTTTTTTAATGCATTACAGGTTTTTAAACAATGGTACATTGTTCTTGTGTGCACTGAATTCAAAGACGTGTGTGTGTGTGTGTGTGTATAAAACTTTTGTTTTAAATGGGAATCATCTTTCCAGATTATAGCCCCTCAGGAATTACATAAATAGGCTGATAATCCTACCTCTCTTCCCAACTCAGAACTCAGAACTCAGTGTTAACATTTATTAGAGAATTTATGTTTCCTCCTCTTTCTGTTTTTCCTCTCTTCCTCCTCCTTCTCCCCCTCTTCTCCTACTCCTCCACTTCTCCTTCCCTTCCTTCTTACACTTCCCATTGCTCCAAACTCTATGATTTTATATTTGAAGATAAAAAAACTTGATTCAGAAATTTAAAAGATGTACCTTAATGTAAAACTGGTAAAAAATTAAACAGTCAAGATTTTTAACGTATCTTTTGATCTAACATTTCATGTCTTATCTATATAATGCTCCCCTTATAACTCTGTTAGCAACTAGGCTCTATCTCCACTACATTGCAAAGATCCTGCCACATGGTATAAACCTAATAAATACTTTAACTGATTAAGTGTATAAATAAACTCCATTCCAAGGCTGTAGTTTTAAAGTAGAAATTAAATAAGAACATCAAACAAATACAAATGGAGACATAGCTAAGAGATTTAACCAGAAATGTCATTATAATAATGACAGAGTAAAATGGAGGGATAGCATTTTAAGATGCATGAATACTATTTTCTTTTTAAGACTGTTATACAACACCTAAATTTTTTTACATTTCTTGTAGAATGGGGAATATTTCTGCTTTTACAGTGTGACCAGTTAAACAACTATAGTTTTCATTGTCATTGTTAAATTTACTAATATAATTTTGATGTTTTATGTATCAATATTGAACTAGGAATTGGACTCAAGCAACCTCTATTTTATCCTTTTATTGGCCTGGACAACAGTTGAATAACATGAATAACAGTTTGATTATGCATGAACTTTATGACTCTGTATACAAGGAGAAATACCTTCTTAAAAATAGCTTCCATAAATTATTATCCCTTAGTAAAAATCATTTTATGAAATGCAAACTTGTGTAAAAATAGTTATCGCCCCAAATATGAATCTTATGATATTGGCTACACTGGAACAATGATTGGTCTTGTGAATGTAAACTATATGTATGTATGCATTTAAGTATTTACATAGATGTATTTCAGTGGGAATATGGCCTTTATCATAAGACTAATTTATTTTGTCAGTCTGTCATCAAAATGCCCTGTAGGCATACTTTTTTTTTGAAGTTTAAATGTTTGGAAGTCTTCTCATGCTTCCCTAAATATTTCTTCCATCTTTCTGAAAATAAAATTAATAACTTTCAAAGGAATTGAAGAAATTGTCTAGTAGTTACCTTAAATTGATAAATCATAATAATATCATTCCATGGTAATTATAGAGAAGTTATAACACAGTGTCTTTACCATCCACTTGTCTTAATATCACTTCTGCTGCAGGAAATTGATTGGAATTAATCCTAACAGATTAAGCTAACAGCCTCAGCTTTAACTTTTCCTGTCACACAGCTTCACCTTCTGCAGTGGCAAAGCTTGTGATTTCAATAACATATCCATTAAGTATTTTAATCATCTTGTAAATTTGAACTTGGTGAAAATTGAACCATATCTGTGGCTTTTCCAACACTCACATAAAAACACACATGGAAGCAAAGGCACAAATATATATTCTTCTGTACACCATGCTCCTTTCATTAGACAATTTTGATTCTAATTGGTTGTGTATGGACCTTATTATCTAATTATAATGTGATTTAAAAAATTAAAACAGTTGCATAGGGTATCTCTAGTTTTAATCATGGACATTAATATACTGTTCTTTGAAATTCAATCTGACAGCCTCTTCAAATTCAGAAATTGGCTTGCCAGAGACCTCCAAGGTCATGATCCTTCAAAGCAGTGTTTGTCAAATTGCCCTGACACACCTCCTGCTGGCAAAACTACTCTTTGATTATTAATGTGCAGTGGAAAAGTGACATAACCTTGCATACTGATCTTATAGATCAAGAAAAAAAAATTGACAAAATGAGCAGACAAAACTACCTTGAGTTAAACCTCATATATGTGATGAATACTAAAAAGAGTATGATTTGACATGTGAATATAACTGAAAAAAGAATTCTGAGTTTCTAAAAGGCAACACAAATGTGCTGGAAGATAGTATGTAATATTCATATCCTCAATATGAAACATGTTAAATATCTGTATAGAGATTCTTGCCTTCACAATTGAAAATAGTAATCAGTAATATTGATTTACAACAGATTAAATTATATAAGCTGCTGTGCAGTTTATAAAGAAGTAATTCTACTCCCTGCTGCTACATTCTATCTCAAGTCAACAAAAATACATTCCATTAGTGTTCGTCATACATTGATAATTATTTTCAATACTGTAGAGAATATGAAGCAGAAACTCATAGAAGATGTACTGTGTAAGCATTGCATAAACACATATTATATATAATTAAGGGATATTATTTTCATAAAAGGTATTTTTATAAATTATTCCTTGATAAATTCTTCATGAAATTAAAACCTATGTAATGTAACTATCACCCACAATTTCTCATGTATGCGTTTATGTATGTACGTATGAAAATATTGGTTTGGCCAAAAAAGTTCGTTCGGGGTTTTCCATAACATCTTACGGAAAACCGGAACGAACTTTTTGGCCAACCCTACTACTAATAAAATCAATTAATTACAAAGAAGAATAAGTGACACATAGATCGTAATTATGTATCAGAACTTCTGAGGATAAAGAGATATTTCCAAAAATTCTAGAAAAGGAATGAAAATTATCTAGCATCTGATTTCTCATAAGTAAAACTGTACTCCAGGGGACACTGGTAAATGGTTTCTGAGTTGTAAAGGGAGATAATTTTGATTCATCAATTTTATACCTTTAAAAATCTATCTTTCAAAGAGCTATGTGCAATAAAATACATTTTCCTATATTTAAGAAATCAAACAAGGTTTCTTCCCCATGCATCATTTCTTAGGAAATCACCTCTAGGAAAAGACAGTGAACATCTTAAAGGAAGACACTGTGAATATAAAATATTTCATAAAGTAAATGTAAATCAGAATGTCTATTAAATTAATCAATTAATCATAATAATAATATTTCTATATCTATATTTATGATTCCATAAATCAATCAGCCTAAACTTGACAAGGAAGAGAGTAGGCTCCAGAGGAATATCCCTAAAGGAGTGTGTGCCATATTTTAAGAAATAGGTGAGATGAAAAAAGAGATGGGAGAGGGATAATTTAATGATTAAATTGAAGAGTGGATAAATATTTTCAGAATATATATACAGGTTAAAGGGGGAATAGAGCTAAATAAGGTTTACCTGGGTCTTTTTTACCGGCATCTATTCTTCTGCCAATAACATTACTCCCTGGCTTTTGGGTTTTATTTTTTCATGAATGGCTGAGTCCTTTCTAATCCATCTCTTTTCCAAATTATCATGATTTGGGTATATGAAAAACATTAAGAAATGTGATTCTTTGTCCTTTTCATGTAACATCAATTGATATTTTGTATATAAATGAATCGATAGGTACTCAATATGTATTTGTTGTATTAATGAATTAATCAGACCATGAGGACCTGGAAAAATGTTGTAACACTGGAAATTCATATCTGAATGATTAGTCAACAGAAAAAATAAGGGAGGAATGAGCAAGAATTTTTTTTTAACTGACTTCATACAGGGAGTAGTGTGAAGAGAAAGAAAGAGACAAAGGTAACTCTTTTGTATCAAGTTTTGATAAAATTTGGTATTGATGATGGAAGTGGAGAAGTCTAGAGTTGGAAGAGCTGATTTGAATGTTTGGAGATAAACGACTCTGAGTTCATTGTAAGATATATTTAGAGAGACCAACAGTGTATTCAGATAGAGATATTAATGTCATTTTTTATTAACAGGATTGTTTCATCTAACCTTTAGACATATTGGAGATTTTTGTAGATTTTCCTTTTTGATACATTGTCATAGCACTGTGGGATTGAAGTAGTACTGTCTAGGCATTTAACACAAAGTGCTGATTTTGTTATCCTGAATTCTAAGTTTCTTGATAGCAAGAGACTATTTTTATTCTTTTATTTATAAGAGCCTTGTATATTTCCTGACAGAGACTTTCTACAGATGTATGTTAAACTGAAAAAACAGGTAGAGAAAGAAATACAGGTTTTTAGCTTGGGAATTCTTTTAAAAACAGTTTAAATCAAGCGATAGGTATCCAAAAGTACTCAGTTGTAGGCAAAGCTGATACTAACAAAGTGTAAGAAGGTATTTACAATGGAGAATATTTAATAATAAATTAGGATATGTAAAGTAAATGCATTTGAAATAAAATACGTATCAAAATATTTTTACTGAATAGTTATTCTAAAAGTTTGATGCGATATTTCCCCAGAAAATGACACTAGAAAATATAGAAAATTAGTGTATTATTTTTCTCCTTAATAAAATATTATCAAAACTCTCCCTATGTTTTAGAAATTATAGACAGGACAGATATCATAACTTGATGTTTCCTTGAATAGTTTTTTTGGAAAAATATGATAGCAAAATAAAAATTTGTTTTATCTTATATTGGATTCTTTCCTAAAATGAATATGAAGATCATTATGCAATAATATTCTAGAGTTTCTTTTTCTTCCAAGGATTCCTTTATTTCTTTGATATTCAGAATAAATCCTATTGGAGTTCTTTATTTTTGCTCATTTTCTCATACTTATTTACAGTACTAACTCTGTCAGAACTTCATTCATCTGGCTTTCTGTGAGATTGGAAAAATTCAAGTCACTTTCATAAACTTAATTATAGCAAGCATTATTGTGATTTTTATTTTTAAATTTATGTATTTTTATGTGAGATATTCCAAATGCTGGACTTCCAGAAATAGAGAGACCTATGAAGAACCGGCAGGTTGAAGATGTAGATTGATTTTGGTTACAAAGCAGAGAGAGATTGGAGTGGGACAAATTATATAAGTAGATAGTTTCTTTCTTGAACATTATGCTGTTAATATGATTGTTTCTTCCACGAGAAATTTATTAATAAATATGAAGACCTAAATAAAGAAATTTCTGGATATATGCCAATGTATTACCTCTTCCTTTGTAACTGCTGTAATTACTCAGAATATATAGAAAACATAATCTATTTTGCATCATAATGCCAATGCCTGTGATATACACTTTATACAAATGTAGAAGAGCAAGTTTCTACCCTCAAAGAGCTTGCAGCCATCTTTTTACTGCACTCCGCATTACTTCTGTGCATTCTCTCCCATAGTCCCCAGAACCTAGCAGTATTGCTAACATTTACAAAAGGCTAATTCCCTACAATATTTTATAAAAATCCCATAATACTCCACCTTTTTCATGAACCTTTATTCAGCAACTTAAAAGTTAATTTGTTCTCTTTTTTTTTTGAATTTTTGAATTTTATTTTATTTATTTTTTATACAGCAGGTTCTTATAAGTTATCTATTTTATACATATTAGTGTATATATGTCAATCCCAATCTCCCAATCATCCTGCCACTTTCCCCCTTGTTGTCCATACGTTTTGCTTATTTATTTTGTATTATCTCTAGCAGTAGAAATAAACAGAGTGGCATTCAGGCAAAAATGAGAAAAGTATGGGGTAAATACATTTATTGCTAACATGAAAAAAAACTTTAATATATTCAAAATATTGCATGATTCATAGTATTTTTAGTTCAACTAATTTTAAAGATGATTTTAAGAATCAAGAGAGTAAATCTGAAGTTTTGCTGTGGTCTGCATAGCATTATGTAATGCTTATGTGGTTTTTATTACAGTATGTTTTGAACTGTTGTAGTAAGTGTAGAAGTTCAGTATAACCTTTACTGTATTATAAGCTACTGCTTAAAATAGCACCTTATTGATCAAGGGGTTTGAAATGGAGGCTTAATATCCTAGACTGTCATTAAAAGAGGGGAGAAAATATAGAAAGTCAAATCAAAGTCCTAAAGTAAATACTTTATGAAAGAGAACAGAAGCTTACAAAGTGAATCATCAACTAAAACACGTACGATTGCTTGTGGGTATATTTCATTGTTCAACTGTAATCAATATGACAATCCAAGTCAGATACTGTAATAGCAATAACTTTTAAAAGTCTTTGAACATTTATTGCTCATCTCTCTTGCATGTCATTTGATTCAGGGTGCTTCAAATTTGAAACAACCTGAGTAGAATGCAGTCATTGTGTTTGAAATTATTAGCAGAGGCAGTTGAACGAACTCTTCAGTTTTTTACTTGGTGTTACTGTGGTATTTTATGCCTTGTAATAAGACTGGAGGTAAATACACTTAGTAAAGGAAACACCATTAACAATATATATGCTTTACTCTAAAATAGGGTTATTTTCTGTTTGTAAAATATACTTTTGTTGGAAAATACACACACACACACACACACACACACACACACACACACACTTTACAGTTCCATAGATAAAAGAGAACACAGTTCCTAATCTCCCAGAATAATAAAGAGCAAGCAGATATGAGGCAAGTGCCGTTGGAATCAAAACCAAAAATTTTGTTCGTTTGTTTGTTTTTTTCTTGTCTTGTTTTTGCCAAAATTACAAAGAGTATATTATACATGTCAAATTTCTAATCTGTTTCTTGAGATTTATCATATAACTTTATTTCTAAGATCTTCTTAATGGAAACTATTATTAATTGTAATAACGTGGAAATGTTGTACCTTTCTTCAGATTTTTGTAAAAGACAGTAATGAGCTAAAGATGAGTGTCAAAATCAGACTTGAGGATGTCAAAGTTTTAAAGCACTTGTCATAAGTCCTGGAGACTTATAAGTATCCCTAATGATATTAAGAAACCAGATTAGCTAGGGACAAAATCTGTTTTTCCTTATTCAACATATTTGTTTCATCTTCTTTATTTCTTATCATCTCTGCTTTCTGCAGGGTAACCAGGGAAATTAGATGATTAAAACTAAAAACATTTAGGAGATTGGGTGGGAGTTCGAGATCTCAGGACAGTGAAGAATGAACAAAACCAAGGCCACTGAAATATCTATCTTATCAGCCCCAAATACCTGTAGTATAAATATAGGAGACATATTTTCAACATGAGTGCTATTATGGATACTTAGTCAAAATGAGAAAGTAAACATTTTGTCTTTCTCTTTCATAATCTTCTGTGTCCCCAATCCAATGCCCCCCTTCCGCACCAAAGGAAAAAAAAAAAAATTCCAGAATCCTCTACAGGCTGATCTTAGAACAATTTTATAGTGATACCCAATGTGTTAATTTAGTCATTATTTTAAAAGCATAATTTTAATGGGAGGATCAAATTTGTTTTGGATGTTATACTTATTCTCAGAAATATAAATATAGTTGGGATGATTGGACATGACAAATTTAGTAGGATTAGGAGATAAATGTGAAAGAAAGGAAATCATCTAGAAGATGATAAAAAGGAGAATAAGATGATCTTTTAAATGAGTGAAGTATAAAATGGATAAAGTTCAAAAGCCAGAGGAATTAGTAGTTTGTAATAGTCATGAACATTGAAAGATACAGTTCAAGGCATTTAGTTTTCATATATTTTTGTACAGGATAAGACTAGATTTAAAAAGTTTAAAAACACAGTTATTGCCTTCAAAGAATTACAATATAATAGCTAAGAAATTTATCCATGACATTTAGTGCATGGCCAGGTTTTAGACACTGTCACAGAATGGGTTCCTCAGAAAGAAATACTGAGACCTATGCGCATGAAGGAAGTTTGTTGGGGAACTTCTCTGGGTAATCACACCTGTAGGAAGCCAAGCAAGCAAAGGGAAAAGTTGGTGTATTAGTTAGTGTTTTCCAAAGTTGTAGACCCCAATGGTTTAGTTCAAATTCAAGTCAAGAATTTTCAGTAAAGGGAAACATTAGCTGCTTTCTATTTTTAAAGAATGATTTAAACCACTGTATATAGACTATGACTGTGGGACCAAAATGAACGGAAATAGAAGAGTTGGGAAACTATTGCCATAGTCAGAGTAAGAGATGACGTGATTTTACTGCTTTGGTCACAGAGAAGATGGAAGATACATTCCAGATGTATTTGAAGATAGAGCCACCAACAGTTATTGGTGGATTGATGGAGTGATGAGTAAGAGAGGGGTCAAGAAAAACTAGTTTTAAGTCCTAAGCAACCAGAAGAATACAGTTGATATTTACCAAATAGGAAAAGACGGGGTCAAGAGTGTTTTATGAGGGAAGAATAGAATTTGAATGTAGGAAGGATTGAAATAGAGTTTTGTTTAGCACTATTTAAGTTTGAAATAGTTATTAGACATCCATGTAGAGACACTGAGTCAATAATTGCATAAATGGGGCTTCCCTGGTGGCGCAGTGGTTGAGAATCTGCCTGCCAATGCAGGGGACACGGGTTCGAGCCCTGGTCTGGGAAGATCCCACATGCCGCGGAGCAACTCGGCCCGTGAGCCACAATTACTGAGCCTGCGCGTCTGGAGCCTGTGCTCGGCAACGAGAGGCCGCGATAGTGAGAGGCCCGCACACCGCGATGAAGAGTGGCCCTCGCACTGCGATGAAGAGTGGCCCCCGCTTGCCACAACTAGAGAAAGCCCTCGCACAGAAACGAAGACCCAACACAGCCATACATACATACATACATATATAAAAAGAATGTAAGCAGACAAGAATAGCATTAAAAAAATAAAAAATTTAAAAAAAATTTTTAAAAAATAATTGTATAAATGAGTCTGGATTTCAGAGATGTCAGTCTTGCAATTTGTTTTCATTGTTATTTCTTACATTTTGTTCTTTCTTACTGGACCATTTTTTTAAAAATATTTTCCAGATAGTAAACAATAGAAGTCTACTTGTCAATATATGAGTGAGTTGTAAGATATATCATAAAAAAATCATATGAAAAATATATGCATGCTTTAAAAACAATAATAAAACAAAAATGATACAAAATATTCACCCTTGACCCAAGATATAGAGTATTGGTGTTATGTCCAAAGCGTTCCATGAGCCTCTCCTAGTAGTACCCTTCCCTCTTTTCTCAGGGGTAACCACAACCCCTAATTTATATTAATTATATCCTTTCTTTTCTATATAGTTGTTTTTTGTTTTTTTTTTTGGCTGCATCACATGGCACGTGGGATCTTAGTTCCCCAACCAGTGATTCAACCCGTGCCCTTGGCAGTGAAAGCGCAGATGCTTAACCACTGGACCGCCAGGGAAGTCCCTCTACATAGTTTTAAAATTACATATATATGTTGTATCAGTAAGGTTTTAAACAGGGAAGGAAAACCACTTTGAATATTATGGAATATGAATTTTATTATAAGAATTTTATTATAAGAATTGGACTTTACCCAATCATGAGAGGAAGTAAGGAAGGAAGAAATCCAAAAAGGATCAGAAAAAAATCACTAACCATGCTTGCTATTACTAACATGTCAGAGTCTGTAGGAAGCTAGGCATATCCAGCTGCTAGAGTTGAAGCACAAAGAGGCCTGGTTTAATAGTCAAAGGAAGGCTATTGGCTCTTGGGGCTTGACCTCTGTGAGTTTGCAGCCAAGTGTCTGGAGTGGACCTGGGCTTGCTATTGTTCAGTAGGGCTGACAGTCCATAAAGAGTGCCCTGCCAGCACCTCTGCTTTTATCTCTCACTGCCCTCACCCAGGGTGTCCTTCAGAATTAATAACTCTGGTTGTATTTTTAAATCTCATGAAAGGTTCAACTGTAGCTCACCTGAACCAGGAACCACACAAGAAAAAGATATCTGGGAAATGTGATTTCATCTTAGTTAAACTTTGCCTGTTTTGAACTTTAAGTAAATGGAGTCATAACAATTTGAATCTGTGAATCTATTCTTTTGTTCAAACTCATATTGGAGATTCATTCACATTTTCACTGAGTATTCCACTTATTGAATATACCAAAAGAGTTCTTTTTTTTTGTCACTCTAAACAGTGATATTATAAACATATACTTTTTTCCTGATGCACATGTGCAAGAAATCATAGAGGTACGTTTTGAGCTTCATCAGTAAACCTCAGCATGTTTGCCAAAATAAGTATATGAGTCTGTATCCCTTGTAGTGGATAATAATTCTATTTGCTCCAAGTTTACCCTCCAACACTTGATTTGACCTACTTTTTTGTTTTGTAAGTTTTTTTAATACATTCTGAAACAAGTTCTTTATTTTATATATGTTGTGGATATTTCCCAGTATATGACGTTTTGTTCTCTTAATGGTATCTTTTTTTTTTTTTTTTTTTTATTTATTTATTTATTTATTTATGGCTGTGTTGGGTCTTCGTTCCTGTGCGAGGGCTTTCTCTAGTTGTGGCAAGTGGGGGCCACTTTTCATCGCGGTGCGCGGGCCTCTCACTATCGCGGCCTCTCTTGTTGCGGAGCACAGGCTCCAGATGCGCAGGCTCAGTAATTGTGGCTCACGGGCCTAGTTGCTCTGCGGCATGTGGGATCTTCCCAGACCAGGGCTCGGACCCGTGTGGCCTGCACTGGGGACAGAGATTCTCAAGCACTGTGCCACCAGGGAAGCCCATGACCTACTTTTAATTATTGCCATTTGGTAATTGTGAAGTGGCATCTTAGTGAGATATTAGTTGCCATTTTCTAATGACTCCTAAAAGTTGAAAAACTTCACATATATTTAAAGATCATCAGTGCTTCGTCTTCTCTTAAATTCCTGTTTATATATTTGCCTAATTTGTATATTAATAATATTTGCCTGCTTTTCACTTTAAATGTTCATATTTTACTTATTGATTTGTAGAATTTCTTTATATATAATATTTTGAATGAAACATTTATCTTTCATATGTATGTGTGTATTTTCACTTTTATGGTGTTCTTAAATTTAATGTAGTAGGATACAGGGTATGTAATTTTTGTGTCTAGTATGAGAAATAAATTCCTGGTCTCAGGTCATAAACTTAGTTTTCTAAATTGTCATCTGGAGTTTTTGTTTTGTTTTGTTTTAGTTTTGCTTTTATTTGTATTTCTTCTTGTATCAGTTCCTAGGAATATGGCCATTCCATCTAAAGATTAAATTTTATTGCCATAAACATTTATTATTATATTCTGTATTATCAGTAGTTATGTACCTTTTCATTACCAGCATTGATTGTACTTTCTCTCTTTTTATCCTGAAAAATTTTACCGTGAATCCATTGTTTCAATTTTTTGATGAACCAATTATTGGTATTGCCAAGTCTTTCTATGGCTTTTGTGTCTAGTTCATAAATTTCTGACTTTCCTTTTACTTTGTAGGTTATTTTTCTGTTTCTTCTAAATGCCCTGAGTTGGGTGTTTGATCATTAATACATAGGTGCTTATGTTTCCTAGCTTTTTCATGTTCCTTATTCATGTTTCCACAAAAGTTTTAGAAATTACCTCATAAAAATAAGTTTCTTTATGTTCTATCTAATTAAAAATATAAATTTTTAAAAAGGGAAATTATTTATCAGTTGTGAATGATATGGTGGTCTTTCAGTTAAAATATGCTAAAAATGTTCACTAAAGAAATCAGTAAGGTAGCCAATTACAGAAACAATATTTAAAAAACAGAAGCTTCCATGTACTCCAACAATCATAAATAACAACTTTACTGGAAAAAATACTATTCACTGATATAACCACAATATACAAATTTTAGGACTGCTATTACTTGACATGTAGGACCTAAGTAAAAATGTCTATGTAATGGTGCTGAAGGATATACATATTTTACATAAATTTTAAGACATAGAGAATTATGTTCCTGAATGTATTCAATGACTGATGTGAAATTTTCAATTATTTTCAATTAATTGTAACTTTAATTAAATTTTATTCATATTACAAAAGTGTTTCCCTTCTAATTGGACAGGTGGAAGAGAGAAGGTGATACGAGCTTTGGAAAATATAGTTTAAAATTTCATCAAGGACTGGGAGAATAAACAGATACAAATGAACAGAAAATATACAAAAATTAAAATGCAGGAACACTTGTTATACAAGATATTTGTCCATATTAATTAAACTAAATATGATTAAAGCTGTTATATCAGTTCATCAAATATTGATAAACATCACAAGTCAGAATTATGTCTATCTCTGGAATAATATAACTACAAGTGACACTACAGCACAATGAGGTAGAGAAAGATTATTAAATAAGCGATGCTGGGACACTTAGTTATATCAGAAATTAGGTTTACAACTACTTCAAACTAAATTCTAGATTGAACATTCTAGAAATAGATGTGGTGATCTGTTTATCTCTTTATGGGCCTAAGACTGTGTTTAAGCATTAAAGAAAAGATGAAATAAAATTATATCTTTATATAAACTATTAGTTGATACAGGTTGTTTTATTTTTAATTGTATGTTGTTGTTGTTTTTTAATTTCTTTATTTAATTTATTTATTTTTGGCTGCGTTGGGCCTTCATTGCTGCGCGCGGGCTTTCTCTAGTTGTGGTGAGCGGGGGCTGCTCCTTGTTGCGGCGCGCGGGCTTCTCATTGCGATGACTTCTCTTGATGCGGAGCATGGGCTCTAGGCACGTGGGCTCGGTAGTTGTGGCTTGCAGGCTCTAGAGCACAGGCTCAGTAGTTGTGACGCACGGGCTTAGTTGCACCACGGCATGTGGGATCTTCCCGGACCAGCGCTCGAACCCGTGTCACCTGCATTGGCATGCGGATTCTTAACCACTGAGCCACCAGGGAAGCCCTGTATGTTTGTTTTGATTCCTGAGCTCTGAGACTTTTGCATCAGATTGTTTCATGGTAGGGATTTTAAAAAAAAAGAAAAAAATCTGGATCTTAATTAGTTCTTTAAATTAATCCTATTCCCCATTACAGCTTTGAATCAAATTCAATAGACTAGGCTAGCACCATCCAATATAAATATAATGTGGAGCAAATATATAATTACAAATTTCTCAATTAGTCAATTTAAAAACAAGGAATAGGCAAGATTAATTTTAATATAATATTTTGGCACAATATGATTTCACATATAATCTATGTAAATATTGTTAATTAGAGATTTTAAATTCTTTCTTTATACCGTTTTTATAATCTACTCTGTAGTTCACACTTAAAGTACATCTCAGTTCAGACTCATTCCATTTTAAGTGCTTAATAGCAACATGTGGTTAGTGGCTGCTGTGTTGGACACATAGGTCTATATCTTGCTATTTAAAATATCATCTGAAATAACAGCAAGGGCACCTTGCTGGGATCTTATTTAAAACAGAGAATCTTAGGCCATGGTTTTGACCTGCTGAGTCAGTATTTACAGTGTAACAAAATCTTCAGGTGATTCATATGCTCAGTAATGTTCCAGAAAGCCTGAATTAGAATAATTACACCTTAACTGCTTGTGATCATCAAAAAAATATTATATAAACAAGAATAACTGGAAATCAACATTTCTCCAAATCTAACTGGGAAAAAATTGAGTTTATCTGTAAATTATTCATTCCCAAAGGATAAGATGAATACACAAATGTTAACAAAAATACTCTTAGGAAGACTTTATAGGAATATATTTAATTTTAATAATCATAGATTACTTTATTAATTAGGTGTTGATTTCAGTATGTGTTATAAAATATAACCAGCCCTTCATACCGGTGCTATTATGACTGCTATAGCTTAGGATGAGGTAAAAGTAGATAGAAGTATATCGTTCTCTGCTTTAAGCAGACTCATGGATTTCAGATGCAGTTCTCAAGCATGTACCAAATGCTGTTTTTATTAAAGCAACATTTCTCATCACTGTGTGAATACTGCATCTGATAAGCACCAATAGTGGATTTACTTTATATTAAGCTTCCACAGGTATTACTGTGGTCACTTCTGGAAATTGATAATCTTTTAGATTGCAAGATTTGTATAAATATACCCAACTGTAAATTTAAGTTTGACTTTTCTATCATTTTTATTCAATAAACGTTTTACTCTAAATATAAGCATTTTAATGGAAGCCATGAGAATTAGTATTAACTATGATAAAATCAACCTTAGAAATTTTGGTATGAGGACCACATTAACAATTTACCTTTTTATTTTGTAAATAGCATCAACTGAAAAAGAAAACAAAATATTTGGGAAAAAGAAAAAAAGTTAAAATTGGGTTCATGTGGAATGGTAATCAGAATAATCCACTACACTTCTGTGTCACTTCTTTGGAGTTGCACGCAAACTTTGAAATAAAACCATTTAATCCCAAGTGTCAGATATCATATAAACAACAATATGAGGAACCTATAATAAGACATTTTTTGTTTTGGTTTGTTTTTGGGGAAACAGGTATTCTCATGTGTTATTGGTAAGAGTCTAAATTGGTGAAACAGATTTGGAGGACAGTCTTCCAATATATATCAAAACACTACATGTACACAACATTTGATCAGCCCCAAAACTATCAAAACATTGAACCAAAGCAGCCACCTCTATACAGATTTCTCACTTGAGAAAAAGACCTGTTTGTTTAATCTCTTGTAGTCTAAAACACATGTAAAATTATAGTCAGATATTCTATTATTTGCAACCTAATGCATTACTAATTTACAACTCCTTTAAAAAAGAGGTAAAAGAAGACATCCTTACCTTTCCCTAACTTTAACGTGAATATTTCTAGTATTTCCTCATTAAACATCAAATTGACTTTCAGGCTAAACTTTGAACTTCATTTTTTCTTTTATTTTAATTGAACTATAGTTAACATACAATATTATATTAGTTACAGGTGTAAAACATAGTAATTCAACACTGATATACATTACAAATTGATCATCACTATAGGAAACTGTCATCATATGAAGTTATTAAAACATTATTGACTATATTCAATATGATATACATTATATCCCCATGACTTATTTATTTTATAACTGAAAGTTTATACCCTTAATCACCTTCACCCATTTCACCCATCCCCCACCCTCTACTTCTGTGGCAAACACTTCTTTGTTCTCTGTATCTGGGTTTTTGTTTTGTTTTGTTTGCCCATTTGTTTTGTTTTTAGATCCCACATATAAGTGAAATAATACAGTATTCGACTTTGTCTAGCTTATTTTACTTAGCATAACGCCCTCTAAGTCCATCCATGTTGTTGAAATGACAAGATTTCATTCTTTCTTATGGCCAACTAATATTCCATTGTATACATACAAGCTATGATATCTTTATCCATTCATCAATCAATGGGTACTTAGGTTGCTTCCATATTTGGCTATTGTAAACAACACTGCAATGAATGTAAGAATATATATATATATTTTTTGAATTAGTGTTTTCATTTTCTTCAAATAATACCCAGAAATGGAATGGCTGGATCTTGTGGTAGCTCTATTTTTAATCTTTTGAGGAACCTCCTTACTGTTTTCATAGTGGCTGCACCAGTTTACTTTCTTACCAGCAGCACATAATGGTTAACTTTTCCCCACATCCTTGCCAATACTTATTATCTGTTGGCTTTGTGATGATATCCATTCTGAGATATGACTAAAGTGATATCTCATTGTTTTGGTATGCATTTCCCCAATGAATAGTGATATTGAGCATCTTTTTATGTATCTACTGGCCATTTATATGTCTGTGGGGTTTTTTTTGATATTGAGTTATGTGGGTTCTTTATATATTTTAGATTTTAACCCCTTAACAGATATATGCAGATATATTTTCCCATTTAGTGGTTGTCTTTTTGTCTTATTGATGGTTTGCTTTTCTGTGCAAAAGCTTTTTTAGTTTGATGTAGTGCCATTTGTTTATGTTTCCTTTGGTTGCCCTTGCCTGAGGAGACAGATCCAAAAAAATATTGCTAAGACTGATGTCAGTCTGACTGATGTATCTGACTGATGTCAGATGTATGTATCTGACTGATGTCAGATACTGCCTATGTGTTCTTCTAGGAGTTTTATAGCTCCAGGGTTTCACATTTAAGTCTTTAATCCATTTTCAGTTTATTTTTGTATATGGGGTGAGAAATTCATTCCCAACACTATTTAATGAAGAGACTGTCTTTTCACTTATGTATATCCTTGGCTCCTTTGTTGTAAATTAAATTACCATATAAATGTGTTTATTTCTGGACTTTCTAATCTTTTCCATTGCTCTGTCTGTTTTTGTATCATTACCATATAATTTTGATTACTATTGCTTTGTAGTATGGTATAAAATCAGGGAATAAGATATCTCCAGCTTTGTTCTTCTGTCTTAAGATTGTTTTGGATATTTGGGGTCTTTTGTGTTTTCGCACAAATTTTGGAATTATTTCTCCCAGTTATGTGAAAAATGCCATTGGTGTTGTTAAAAGGATTGCATTGAATCTGTATATTGCTGTGAGTAGTATGGATATTTTAACAATATCATCCAAACATTGGGCATGGGATATCTTTTCATTTGTGTCATATTCAATTTATTTTATCAGTATCTTATAATTTTCAGAGTACAAGTCTTTCACCTCTTTGGTTAAGTTTATCCATAGGTATTTTATTATTTTAGATGCAATTGTAATTATGATTGTTTCTTAATTTCTCTTTCTGATAGTTTGAATTTAGTGTAGAGAAATGCAAAAGATTTCTGTATATTGATTTTTTATCCTGCAAATTCACTAAATTCATTTATTAGTTCTAATAGTTTTTTGGTGGCGTCTCTAGGGATTTCAATGTACAGTATCATGTAATCTGCAAATAGTGACAGTTTTACTTCTTCCTTTCCAATTTGGATGCCATTATCTCCTTTTCCTGTTTGATTACTGTGGCTGGGGATCCCAATACTATTTTAAATAAAAGTGACAAGAGTGGGTACCCTTGTCTTGTTCCTGATCTTAGAGAAAAAGCTTCAACTTTTCTCCATTGAGTATGATGTAGGTGTGGATTTGTTATATAGACCATTACTATGTTGAGGTACATTTCCCCAATAACATTTTATTGAGAGTTTTATCACAAATAGGTGATGAATTTTGTCAAAGCTTTTTCTGTGTCTATTGAGATGATCATAGAATTTTTATCCTCATTTTGTTAAAGTGGTATAACACTGATTGACTTGAAAGTATTCAACCATCTTTGTATCTCTGGAGTAAATACCATTTGATCATGATGTATCATCCTATTAATGCATTGTTGAATTTGGTTTGCTAATTTTTTTTTTAGGATTTTTGCATCTTTGTTTATCAGGGATATTGGCCTGTAATGTTCTTTCTCTTTTCCTTTCATTTATTTATTTATTTATTTTTGTGTGTGTCTTTGACTTTAGTATCAGGGTAATACTTGTAGAATAAATTTGGGAGTGTTCCTTCCTCTTCAATATTTGGAGTAGGTTAAGAGGATAAATATTAACTCTTCTTTAAATATTAGTGGTAATATTCACCTATGAAGTTGGTGCTGAACTTTGTTGGGAGTTTTTTAATTACTGATTCAATTTCACTGCAAGTAACTGGTCTGGTCACATTTTCTATTTCTTCCTGATTCAGTCTTAGGGAAATTGTATGTCAGTAGGAATTTATCCATTTCTTCTAGGTTGTCCAATTTGTTGACATATAATTGCTCATAGTAATCTCATAATCCTTTATGTTTCTGTGGTGTCAGTTGTAACTTCTCTTTCATTTCTTTATTTATTTGGGCCCTCTCTTTCTAGATGAGTCTGGATAAATGTTTATCAATTTTATTTATCTTTTCAAAAAGCCAGCTCTTAGTCTCATTTATATTTCTTTTTTTTTTTTTATTCATTAACTTGAGATGTCTGGTTTTCTTTAATAGTAATCTTTTATTTATTTATTTATTTATTTATTTATTTTTGTGTTGGGTCTTCGTTTCTGTGCGAGGGCTTTCTCTAGTTGCGGCAAGCGGGGGCCACTCTTCATCGCGGTGCGCAGGCCTCTTCACTATCGTGGCCTCTCTTGTTGCGGAGCACAGGCTCCAGACGCGCAGGCTCAGTAGCTGTGGCTCACGGGCCTAGTTGCTCCGCAGCATGTGGAATCTTCCCAGACCAGGGCTCAAACCCGTGTCCCCTGCATTAGCTGGCAGATTCTCAACCACTGCGCCACCAGGGAAGCCCTATATTTCTATTTTTTAATCTGCATTTTATTTATTTCCAACATGATTTTTACTATTTCTTTCCTTCTACTAACTTTGGGCTTTGTTTGTTCTTCTTTTTCTACTTTCTTTAGGTGTAATGTTAGATTGTTTATTTGAGATTTCTGTTGTTTCTTGAGGTAGACCCATATTGCTATAAACTTCCCTCTTAGAACTGCTATTGTTGCATCACACAGATTTTGGATCACTCTGGTTCTATTTTCATTTATCTCAAGGTACTTTTTGATTTCCTCTTTGATTTCTTCAGTAATCTATTGTTTGTTTAGTAGCATATTAGATAGCTTTCATATGTCTGTGTTTTTTCCATTTTTCATCTTGTAATTAATTTCCAGTTTTATACCATTGTGGTCAAAAAAGGATGCTTGATATGATTTCAGTCCTCTTAAATTTATTGAGACTTATTTTGTGGCCTAGTATGTGATTTATCTTGGAGAACGTTCCATGTGCATTTGATAGGAATGTGTCTTCTGTTGTTTTGGGATGTAATTCTCTCCATATATCTATAAGTTCATATGGTCTACTGTTCAGTTTAAGGCCAATGTTTCCTCATTGATTTCTATCTGGATGATTTGTCCATTGATATTAGCACAATACTGAAATCCCCTAATATTATTGTATTACTGTTGAATTCTCCCTTAATGTTTGATATAATTTGCTTTATATATTTAGCTGCTCCTATGTTAGTTACATATATGTTTACAAATGATACATTCTCTTCTTTGAATGAGCCCTTTCTCATTATGTAATACCCTTCTTTGTCTTTGTTTTAAAGTTTATTTAATTGGATATGAGTATTGCTACCCCTGCTTTCTTGTCATTTCCATTTTTCTGGAATATCTTTTTTCATTATTTCACTTTCAGTCTGTTTGTGTCATTAGGCTTGAAGGGAGTTTCTTGTAGGCAGTGAATAGATGCGTCTTGTTTTTTATCCATTTAACCACTCTATGTCTATTGATTGGAACATTTAATCCATTTACATTTAAAATGATTATTGATAGATATACATTTATTGCCATTTTGTTGTTTTCTTGTTGTTTTTGTAGTTCTTGATCATTACTTTCTTCTTTTGCTCTCTTCCCTTGTGATGTTATGACTATTTTTAGTGTTATATTTGGTTTCCCTTTCCCTTTTGTGTGTGTGTATCTATAATAGGTTTTTAGTTTGTGGTTACAATGAGGTTCATATATTCATATATAACAACATATAGGTGTGTGTATATACATATGTATATATATATATGTATATATATTTGTGTGTGTATAATTATTTTAAGGTTCATGTATAACAATGTGTGTGTGTGTGTGTGTGTGTAATTACTTAAGTTGATGATCTTTTAAGTGTGAATACATTCTAACAATCCTGCATTTTTACTCCCCCCACAATATCTTTTGATGCCATATTTTATATTTTTACTTTGTGTATTCCTTAAGTACTTATTGTAGTTATAGTTAATTTTAGGACTTTTTTTAAACGTTAAGACTAGCTTTTTTTGACTGATCCACTGCCTTCATTATATATTTACCTTTACCAGAGAGAGTTTTTTCTTTCATATATTTTCTTGTTTCTAGTTATGATCTTTTCTTCTCCACTTAAAAAAGGCCCTTTAACATATCTTGTAAGCCCAGTTTAGTGGTGATAAGCCCTTAGAATTTGCTTGTGTGGGACACTATCTCTCCTTTAATCCTAAGTGGTAACTTTGTTGGGTAAATTTTTCTTGGATGTAAGTTTTTTTTTTCTTTTAGCACTTTCAGTATATCATGCCAGTCCCTCTGACCTACTAAGTTACTGCTGAAATATCAGCTGAAAGCCTTTTGGGGGTTCCCTTGTATGTGACTAGTTATTTTTCTTTTGCTATGTTAAGAATTTTCTTTTTAACTTTCACCATTTTAATTGAGAAATGTCTTGGTGTGTAATTCTTTGGGTTCATCTTGTTTGGGACTCTCTGTGCATACTGGCCCTGGATATCTGTTTCCCTCCTCAGGTTGTGAGAAGTTTTCAGCCATTATTTCTTCTAATAAGTGTTCTGCCTCTTTCTCTATTTCTCTTCTCCTTTTGGGATTCCTATAATGTAAATGTAAGTACTTTTTTTTAAATTGATGTTAGTTGATTTATAATATTATATGTTCCAGGTGTACACCATAGTGATTCAGTATTTTATAGATTATACTCCATTAAAAGTTATTACAAAATAATGGCTATAATTCCCTGGGCTGATATCCTTGTTGCTTATCTATTTTATACATAGTAGTTTGTATGTCTTAATCTCATATCCCTGTCTTGCCCCTCCCCACTCCCTCTTCTGATTAATGACCACTAGTTTTTTCCTATATCTGTGAGTCTGTTTCCATTTTGCTACATAAATTTTTCGTTTTATTTTTTAGATTCCACATAAGTGATATCATACAGTATTTGTCTCTCACTCTGATTTGTTTCACTAAGCATAATATTCTCTAGGTCCATCCACATTGCTGCAAATGGCAGAAATTCATTTTTTTTCTGACTGTATAGTATTCCATTGTGATGTATGTATATGTGTGTGTGTGTATATATATATTTACACATATGTGTGTGTGTGTGTGTGTGTGTGCATATATATATATATATATATATGTATATATATCATGCTGTTTTGATTACTGTAGCTTTGTAGTATAGCGTGAAGTCAGGAAAGGTGATATCCCCAGCTTTATTTTTCTTTCTCAAGTTTGCTTCGGTAATTCAGGATTTATTGTCATTCCATATAAATGTTAGGATTACTTGTTCTAGTTCTATGAAAAATATCACAGGTATTTTGATATGGATTGCATTAAATCTGTAGATTACTTTGAGTATCATCGCCATTTTAACAATATCAATTCTTCCAATGAAGAACATAGAATATCTTTCCATTTATTTGTATTATCTTCAGTTTTCTTCATCAGTGTTTCATAGTTTTCAGAGTATAGGTCTTTCACCTCCTTGGTTAACTTTACTTCTAGGTTTTTTCTTCTCTTTGATATAATTGTAAGTGAGATTGTTTTTTTGCTTTCTCTTTCAGATAGTTCATTATTAGTGTATAGAAAAGCAGCAGATTTCTATATATTAATCTTGAATCCTGCAACTTTACTTAATTAGTTCTGGTTGTTTTTTGGTGGAGTTATCTATATATATATTGTGTCATGTCATCTGCAAAGAGTGACAGTTTTACTTTTTCCCTTCTAATTTGGATGTCTTTTATTTCTTTTCTTATCTGATTGTTATGGCTAAGACTCCCAATACTAAGCTAAGCAGAAGTAGTGGGAGTGGGCATACTTATCTTGTTCCTGAATTTAAAGAAAAGGCTTTCAGCTTCTCAGTGTTATGTATGAAGTTAGCTGTGGTTTTGTCATAAATTGCCTTTATTATGTTATGTTCCCTCTGTACCAACTTTGATGAGAGTTTTTATCATGAATAGATGTTGAATTTTGTCAAAAGCTTTTCCTACATCTGTTGAGATGATCATATGATTTTTCTCTTGCCTTTTGTTAATGTGATATATCATATTGATTGATTTGCACATATTGAACCATCCTTGAGTCACTGGAATAAATCCCACTTGATCATGTAGAATGATCCTTCTAATATATTGTATTCCATTTGCTAATATTTTATTGAGGATTAAAATGTAAATAAGTTCTGTGCCCAGAGGTCCATGGAACTATCCTCATCTTTTAACATTTTTTTCTTTCTTCTATTCTGCTTTGGTGATTTCACTACTCTGTCTTCCTGATTATTGATCTGTTCTGTATCATCTAATCTGCCATTGATTCCCTCTAGTGTATATTTCATTTTAGTTATTGTATTCTTCAGCTCTGATTTTTTTCTTGTTTATATTTTCTTTTTGTTGAAGTTCTCACTGTTTTCATCCAGTCTTCTCCTGAGTTCATTGAGCATCTTAATGAACTTTACCTGAGCACTTCATTGGTTAGATTTCTTCTCTCCATTTTGCTTAGCACTTTTTCTAAGGTTTTGTCTTGTTCTTTTGTCTGAAACGTATGTCTTCATCTCCTCATTTTGTGTTATTTTCTGTGTTCATGTCTATGTATTAGGTAGGTACATTATGTCCTCTGATTTTGGAATAGTGACCTTATGTAAGAGAGTCCTATGGAGCCCAGCAGCATGTTCCCCTCTGTCCAAGAGCCAGATGCTCCAGAGCTGTGCTCTATTTAGGCTGCTTGCATGCTTTTGTTGTGGCAAGGCCAACTGCTGTAGGCCTGCTGGTTGGTGGAGTGGGTCCCTAGCACTAATAAAGAGAGGATTCCAAAATGGCACCCACCAGTGCTGGTGTCAGCATGGTAGAACAAGATCACAAAAATGACTACCAACAGCCTCTCATTCCTTGGGGGATGTCACAGCTGCCTCCTACCTCTCTGGGAGGTTCTCCAGGATCAGCAGCCCCAGATGCCTTTCAAATTGCTTCCTTTGTTCTGGAACGTGGAGTGAGTGAATTTTTGCATATATCTTCTAAATACAGAATCTTGGTATTCTACTGTTCTCTGGCTCTTTTCAACATAAGACCTGACGGTTTTCAAATTCACACGTTTTGGGTGCTTATCTTCCTGATGCAGGACCCATGGGCTGGAGGGCCCAATGTGGGGCCCAGACCCCTTAATCCTTAGGGAGGACCTCTGCAGTTGTGATATCCATATCACTTATGGGTCACTGCACCAGGAGTGTAGGTCCTGACTAGACTGAATCTTCACCCTTTCTACCTATCTGATTGTGGTTTCTTCTTTATATCTTTAGTTGTGGACATTTTCTGCCAGTTTTCAGGTTGTTCTCAGCGATAGTTGTTCTGTAAGAGGTTGTAATTTTGGTGTTCCCATGGGAAAAGTTGAGCTCAGACTCTTCCTTCTCCACCATCTTGATCCTTCCACTTCTCGCCTGTCATCTAGAACAGGCTTTAATAAGGGACGTAGGCATATAACATCACAGAAATGAAATGTGCAAAGAAATAAAAATTAAAAAGTCATGCAAGGTCTTCCATTTAAAGAATACAATTTAATTTTTCAAAAGATGATTTTTAGAGGAGTTTTAGGTTTACAATAAAGTACAGATGAAGATACAGAATTTTCCCTTATACTCCCTGCTTCTACACATATATAACCTCCTGCATTATCAACATAACACACTACAATGTTAATTTTTTTTTACAAAGAATGAATGTACATTGACACCTCATAATCACCCAAAGCCCATAGTTTACCTAAGGATACACTCTTGGTATTATACATTCTATGGGTTTGAATAAATGTATAATGACATGCATGCATAATTATAGTATTATACAGAAATATTTTCACGGCCCTAAAAATCCTGTGTTCTGCCTATTCATTGCTCACACACCCTTACCCTGGCAATCTGATATTTTTACCATCTCCATAGTTTCGCCTTTTCCAGAATGTCATATAGTTGGAATCATACAGAGTGTAAGCTTTTCAAATTTGTTTCTTTCACTTAATAGCAGGCATATAAGTTTCCTCCATGTCATTTCATGGCCTGATAACTCACTTCTTTTTAGTACTGAATAATATTCCATTGGCTATATAGACCATGGTTTATTTATTCATTCACCTACTGGAAGATGTCTTGGTTACTTACAATTTTGGGCAATTATAAATAAAGCTGCTAAAAACATCTATTTGAAGGTTTTTATGTAGACCTAAGTTTTCAACTCCTTTAGGTAAATACCAAGGTGTGTGATTGCTGGGTTATGTGGTAATGATATGCTGTGTTTTGTAAGAAACTGTCAAACTGTCTTCCAAAGTGGCTGTACCATTTTGCATTTCCACCTGCAATGTATGCGAGTCCTGTAGATCCACATCCTCACCAGCATTTAGTATTGTCAGTATTTAAGATTTTGGTCATTTTAATGTACATAGTCGTATCTCAGTCTTATATTTGCATTTCCCTGATGACATATGTGGAGCATCTTTTCATAAGTGTATTTGCCATCTGTATATCTTTTTTGCTGAAATGTCTGTTAAAGTCTTTGGCCCATTTTTTGATCAGGTTATTTGTTTTCTAATTGTTGAGTTTTAATAGTTCTTTGTATATTTTGTATAACAGTCCTTTATCAGGACTTTTGCAAATATTTTCTCCCAGTCTATGGCCTGTCTTTTCATTCCCTTATATTAACTATCACAGAGCAGTTTTGTTTTTCTTTTTAATTTTACTGAGGTCCTTTGACCAATATTTTCTTAATAGATTGTGTCATAAGGGTTGTATCTGAAAAGACATCATCATACCCAATGTCATATAGGTTTCCTCCTATGATATTATAGGAGGTTTATAGTTTTACATTTTACATGTAGGTCTGTGATCTAATAAGATTTCCTTTTTGTGAAGACAGTAGGTTTGTATCTAGATTCATTTTTTTGCATAGATATCCAATTGGTCTAGTACCATTTGTTGAAAAGATTATATTTCCTCCTTTGTATTTACTGCATTGATTTTGCTACTTTGTCAAAGATGAGTTGATTATATTTACGATTGTCATTTTGGGGCTCTCTATTCTATTCACTTGACCTGTGTGTCTATTCTTTCACTAATACCACACTATCTTGATTATAGTAACTTTACAATAACTCTTGAAGTGGGCTAGCATCAGTTTTCCAACTTTGTTCTTTCTCTTTGATATTGTTTTGGCTCTTCTGGGTCTTTTGCCCCTCCATGTAAACTTTAGAATCAGTTTGTCCATATCCTTAACATAACTTGCTGAGATTTTGTTTAGGTTTGTATTGAATTTATAGATCAAGCTGGGAAAACTAACATCTTGACAATTTTGACTCCTCTATCCATAAATATGAAATATCTCTAGATTTATTAAATTATTCTTTTATTTTGTCCATCAGAGTTTTGTAGTTTTTCTCATATAAATCTGGCGTATTTTGTTATATTTATATATAATTATTTTATTTTTGGTTGTGCTAATGTAAATTCTATTGTGTGTTTAAATTCAGATTCCACTTGTTCATTGTTGGTATATAGGAAAGCAATTGACTTTTGTGTATTTACCTTATATCCTGAAACCTTGCTATAATTGCTTATTAATTCCAAGGATTTTTTTTTATTCTTTTTGATTTCCTCAGAGACAATCATGTCACCTTCAAACATAAAAAAAAAAAGTCTTCCTTCATAATCAGTATACATTTTATTTTTTTCTTGCCTTATTTATTAGTAAAGACATCCCATATGATGTTGAAAAGGAGTGATGAGGGAGAACATACTTTTCTTGTACCCTGCTCATATTGGGAAAGCTTTGAATCTTTTACCATTAAGTATTATGTTAGCTGTAGGTATTTTTGTTGATAGTCTTTATCAAGTTGAGTAAGTCCCCCTCTGTTTCGGGTTTACTGAGAGTTTTTTTATCATAAACAGTTGTTAGATTTTGTCAAATGCTTTTTCTGCATTTATTGATATGATTCTGTGATTTTTTTTCTTTTTCAGTCTGTTGATCTGATAAATTATATTTATTGATTTTGAATGTCAAATCAGCCTTGCATACCTGGGATAAATCCTAGTTAGTCATGGTGTATAATTCTTTTTATACTTTTTTTTGGACTTGATTTACTAATATTTTGTTGAGAGTTTTTATACCAAGTCATGAGAGATATTGGTGTGTAGTTTTCTTATTTTGATATTAGGGTAATACTGGCCTCATAGACTGAATTTTGAAGTACGCCCTCTGCATCTATCCTCTGAGAGATTGTAAAGAATTAGTATAACTGGATCCCTCTGGAGTTCTTAACCCTGCAGAATTGTCCACACTGAGCCTCCAGCAATTTTTCAATTACAGTTCAGGTTTTACCTACATAGTACCAGTTCCTGTGATCGTCTCACCTTCTGAGTCTGTTCCAGTAAGCCACAACTCCCTGTATTTACCTGTCTGCTTCTCCAGTTTTAGAGGTAGCAGCTTGCCTTGTATCCTTTCCTCTTGTGGAACAAAGAAAAGTTGATTTTTCAGTCTGTTCAGCTTTTTACTTGTTTTCTGGATGGAGGGGTATTTTTAAGCCCTTTACATACAGAATAAGAAACCAAAAGTCCAATACAATTTAATTTTAAACATCAAAAATATTGAAATGAGGGGGAAAATATTTACCGAGATTGAGGCCAAAGAAGGAGTGAAATAATAACCAGAGTGAAGGAACAAAATGAATAATAAGGAATTTCTCTTACATAACAGATTATCAGAGCAGCATAAATATTTGCTGAAAGCATAGGCAAAACTTATTAACCGGAGTATGGCAAAATCAATAATTTTAAGCCAAATTGATGTATTTACAAATACTGCCAACTTTGCCAAACTTTTGCTATTGTCCAAGGAAACATTTCATTCAGTTCATTTTCCTACATCATTCGAGGTCACATATTTTTGAGATTCCAAATATAATATCATCTGGAATCAATAATTACAGAAATACTGGTTCAGTGAGAGTCCTCTCAATAAATTCAAGCTGTTGCACCAGGAGCAAACTCTACAAACTGCTGTAATCACAATACACTTTGCTATCATAAATATGCAAAAATATTTGAGACGTCAGAGCGACCACTGGATTTTGAACAATTTTCTATCTTATGAAGGCATGACCTACGATTAACTTTTTTTTAAATCCAGAAAGTCTTTAGTTTTTATTAATTTAACTCATTCTTTTAATTGGACATGAGATGGACATTAGAGATTTCTGGAAAGATACTTCAGTTTCTTAGATCATAAGCATGATTGGGACCAGCTTTGTAGATCAGTATATATTGCACTTCCTGCACAAATATAATTGTTTTTACAAGACCAGCATGCATTTTAGAAGTGTTTTAAATAAATTATAGAAGGGGTTTATAAATATTTTCCAAGCCCAATGACAATGAGTAATAAATAAGAATTATTTTTACGTGTTTATCATATTGGCTATATTACCAAATAAGCTAATACTTGCAGAAGAGTCTATTCTAGAGATTTATTGCATAAAATCACTGAAATAACTTGGATTAGGGAATTAGGTTCACAGTCCAAAGTAATCAAAGAAAGTTTTAAAATATGTTCTGGATTTTATAAACATGTTCCCTAATATGCTGGAATAATTGAGGTTTTATAACATCAAATCCAAAAAATGAAATCATATTCTTAGCACTGACTTTGTCTTCATTTAACATGATCACTATCAAGCCAAATATCTTCATATTACTGACCATAATAAAAATACTCCATTATTTCCATTGAGTTATCTGTCCTCAATTGCAAATTCTGAAAATTAATTAGATTTAATATTACTTCACAATATTTGGTATTATTAATTTTTAAAAATCAAACTATCATTTTTCTTTTTTATCTTTATTATGATATATGATGCTGGTTTGTCTTTAAAACTGATAATATAAAAATTTTCATATCATTACATTTAAATAAAATATGTATTAAGTAGGAAAATAATTTCCTAGGTAAGTTAAGGTGAAGATATGGCCAAAGGACAAAAAAAGTTATGTAGGAAGTTACATTTCCAGTGCAAGATGGTTTAAAGTTTGGGAAATGTGATTCAGAATGTTCAGGAGACAGCTGCATTTTAAAAAATCAGTTTGTATATTCCCAATACTTATTTTTCTTCTGTATATTAAACTTTTGTAATAACTCTTCTTCATCTCTAAAGCTCAACATTCCCCTTTTTTAGCTTATTGCCATGTGATTCATAGTGATTTAAATTAATTATTAATTATGTATTTTACATTGCTTTTCTTCTCCATTTCTTAAAGCATTCTAAGATTTTTCATTAAGTGACAATTAGTACAATAGGCTATTTTAAACTTTTCATTTATATGAAGAAGGCTTTGGAATATTACTCTTATCATCATGTATTTTGGTAAGATCCCAAATTTGAAAATGTAATTGCTACCTGCCAGTTTAAATGTAAAGAATCCATTGATTGCACACTTATGTTCTGTCAGAATGTTTTTACAAAATAACTACCTTTTATAAAAATCGAACCTCTTCTTGATACTCTTTTTCTTCAATTCCTAAGACATACAATTGAAAGGCTCTTTTTGGAAATGTAGAATGTTATTAAAATGGAGTAGGGATAGTAACTGGGTATGTTAATTACAAATGAATATTCTGGATCTCTAATATTTAAAAATTCCAGAATAATTATTTTTGACAACCCATTCTCCATAAGTCTTAAGCAAACGTTCAGAGATAAGGAAATGTGGTCCAATTTCAGTGCACATTAACACTGTCAAGAAATGGGCTTTAAAATGAATGAGCTCTCCTGTGGCCAATAAAAACCAAACTACATTCTACAAAATGTGGATTCTGGCACTTTAGTAAATCGATAAATTTAGTTGATGTTTACTAATGGATAGATCCAGGCTTTCATCTGGCGATGTCCACCTACACCTGGTAGAAAATCCCTAATAATAGTGAACATTAATGGATTCTCCTTTAAAATATGATAAAAATTTTATTTAGTTGACATTGTCCTCTGAACCTATATCCCACATTTCACATTTTCATGTCATATCTTGTCAAATAGATAAAGTGATATATAGAAATCACATACAGATACATATTTCAGAAATATAATATGGCAATGGGAAGAGGTCAAGCTCATGAAAATCCTTTAAAAAATTTCAGTCATCAGACAGCAACCTGAGTATCAGTGTTCAGAAATGCATGTGGAGGCTGGACAACCTGAGATAGAAATTTTAAGAAGAATTTCTGCATTTGGATATCAGTACTGGGAATGGAGGTTGATTTAGAGACAGTCATTTCCTTAAACAGAGCCTACAAAATGGGGACCAAGAACCACAGAATGAATAAGGAAAAAATAAAATAAAAAGGTGTGTAGAGGTTGCCATTCACCCAAGACAAAATCCAGTGGCTGCAGTATTAAATCAATAGATTAAGAGTTGCTTTCAATGGGTATAAAGGCTTTGCAGATAATTAACTTCTAGAGATGAGTTATAAAGAGACCAGTTAAATGAAGATGAGTTATGCAGATGAATAACTTCTAGAGACCTGTTATACAACATTGTGCCATAGTTAATAATGTTATATTGTACATTTCAACAATTTTTTTTTAAACATCTTTATTGAAGTATAATTGCCTTACAATGGTGTGTTAGCTTCTGCTTTATAACAAAGTGAATCAGTTATACATATACAATATGTTCCCATTTCTCTTCCCTCTTGCATCTGCCTCCCTCCCACCCTCCCCATCCCACCCTTCTAGGTGGTCACAAAGCACCGAGCTGATCTCCCTGTGCTATGCGGCTGCTTCCCACTAGTTATCTATTTTACATTTGGTAGTGTATATATGTCCATGACACTCTCTTACCCTGTCACATCTCACCCCACCCCCTCCCCATATCCTCAAGTCCATTCTCTAGTAGGTCTGTGTCTTTATTCCTGTCTTGCCACTAGGTTCTTCATGGCCTTTTTTCTTTTTTTTTTTTTCCCCTTAGATTCCGTATATATGTGTTAGCATACTGTATTTGTTTTTCTCTTTCTGACTTACTTCACTCTGTATGACAGACTCTAACTCCATCCACCTCATTACAAATACCTCCATTTCATTTCTTTTTATGGCTGAGTAATATTCCATTGTATATATGTGCCACATCTTCTTTATCCATTCATCTGTCGATGGACATTTAGGTTGCTTCCATGTCCTGGCTATTGTAAATAGAGCTGCAATGAACATTTTGGTACATGACTCTTTTTGACCTATGGTTTTCTCAGGGTATATGCCCAGTAGTGGGATTGCTGGGTCGTATGGTAGTTCTATTTGTAGTTTTTTAAGGAACCTCCATACTGTTCTCCATAGTGGCTGTATCAATTTACATTCCCACCAACAGTGCAAGAGTGTTCCCTTTCCTCCACACCCTCTCCAGCATTTATTGTTTCTAGATTTTTTGATGATGGCCATTCTGACTGGTGTGAGATGATATCTCATTGTAGTTTTGATTTGCATTTCTCTAATGATTAATGATGTTGAGCATTCTTTCATGTGTCTGTAGGCCATCTGTATATCTTCTTTGGAGAAATGTCTATTTAGGTCTTCTGCCCATTTTTGGATTGAGTTGTTCATTTTTTTGTTATTGAGCTGCATGAGCTGCTTGTAAATCTTGGAGATTAATCCTTTGTCAGTTGCTTCATTTGCAAATATTTTCTCCCATTCTGATGGTTGTCTTTTGGTCTTGTTTATGGTTTCCTTTGCTGTGCAAAAGCTTTTAAGTTTCATTAGGTCCCATTTGTTTATTTGTGTTCTTATTTCCATTTCTCTGGGAACTGGGTCAAAAAGAATCTTGCTGTGATGTATGTCATAGAGTGTTCTGCCTATGTTTTCCTCTAAGAGTTTGATAGTGTCTGCCCTTACACTTAGGTCTTTAATCCATTTTGAGTTTATTTTTGTGCATGGTGTCAGGGAGTGTTCTAATTTCATACTTTTACATGTACCTGTCCAATTTTCCCAGCACCACTTATTGAAGAGGCTGTCTTTTCTCCACTGTATATGCTTGCCCCCTTTATCAAAGATAAGGTGACCATATGTGTGTGGGTTTATCTCTGGGCTTTCTATCCTGTTCCATTGATCTATATTTCTGTTTTTGTGCCAGTACCAAACTGTCTTGATTACTGAAGCTTTGTAATATAGTCTGAAGTCAGGGAGCCTGATTCCCCCAGCTCCATTTTTCGTTCTCAAGATTGCTTTGGCTATTCGGGGTCTTTTGTGTTTCCATACAAATTGTGAAATTTTTTGTTCTAGTTCTGTGAAAAATGCCAGTGGTAGTTTGATAGGGATTGCATTGAATCTGTAGATTGCTTTGGGTAGTAGAGTCATTTTCACAATGTTGATTCTTCCAATCCAGGAACATGGTATATCTCTCCATCTATTGGTATCCTCTTTAATTTCTTTCATCAGTGTCTTATAATTTTCTGCATACAGGTCTTTTGTCTCCTTAGGTAGGTTTATTCCTAGATATTTTATTCTTTTTGTTGCAATGGTAAATGGGAGTGTTTTCTTAATTTCACTTTCAGATTTTTCGTCATTAGTGTATAGAAATGCAAGAGATTTCTGTGCATTAATTTTGTATCCTGCTACTTTACCAAATTCATTGATTAGCTCTAGGAGTTTTCTGGTAGCATCTTTAGGATTCTCTATGTATAGTATCATGTCATCTGCAAATAGTGACAGCTTTACTTCTTCTTTTCCGATTTGGATTCCTTTTATTTCTTTGTCTTCTCTGATTGCTGTGGCTAACACTTCCAAAACTATGTTGAATAACAGTGGTGAGATTGGGCAACCTTGTCTTGTTCCTGATCTTAGTGGAAATGGTTTGTTTTTCACCATTGAGGACAATGTTGGCTGTGGGTTTGTCATATATGGCCTTTATTATGTTGAGGAAATTTCCCTCTTCAACAATTTTTTAAAGGGTAGATTTCATGTTAAGTATTCTCACTACAATAAAGAAAAAAAAGAGCTTACTGAGAGTTCATCTGCTGAAGACATTGCCTGGCACCCACTGAATGCCTTTTACTCAACATTACATACAGAGCAATTTAGCAGAGGGCTGCTCCAATAAAGATGATGATGATATTTATTGAATGCTTACCACATGAACAACTTTGAGAAATATAAATGCATTATACTTTCATGTATTTGCATTTTATTCATTTATATGCATATATGTTTATATTTGCATTTAGTCTTCACAAAAAGCTAATATAATATGAACTGTAACTTCCTCATTTTACAAATCAGCATAGTGACTCATCAGTATGTAAGTTAAACAGCTATAAGTGGTTGAGCCCATATTTGAACTTGGTCAGTCTGAAAAATTGTTTTCACTTATAAATACTAGTTTAAAATTATGCAAACTAAGGATGCCTGGAGAGTGCTCATATGAGTGTTGACAGAAATTCCTTTTCTATCAATCATTCTGTCATCCCAATCTCCACCATTTAATTGCTGAATTATCATCCTGCTTATGTCAAAAACAAAAACAAAACAAAACATGCCAAAAACAAACAAAAATAAATTACCTTAAAATAAAAATAATAAAACTTGCCAAAAGACAAAAATCTCACAATCAGCTTTACCACTCTGGGCAAGGGCCTATTTCACATCAGCCACCTAGAACATTTAAACAAATACTTGTTTCACCAATAAAGAAAATGGGCAACCAAACATCACCAAAAATGCTGTGGAGACTGGTAGCATTAAAGGGAAAACCAACATTTAAATCAAAATAAGGCCATGTAAAAAAAGAACACAAAATGCAAACACGTTAACTGTGGAAAGGAAAGAGGGCTAAGTATAGCAGTAAAACCTGTTAAACAGAAATCAAAACTCTAATTAGAATGCTTAGAGAAATTCAAAGATAATATTTCATCAATTAAGACGAGCAGGGTGATGAAACATTATCAAAGAGAAAATATATGTGTTACTGGATGTAATTACAGATAGATGATCGATAGATAGACAGATAGCTCGCTATCAATCATCTATCTATCTATCTATCACCATATAGGCTGAAAAATACTGTGAAGATTTTTCCAGTCTTTGCAAAGGAAAAGACAAAGATATGAGGAGAAAACCACGAGATAAGAATAATAGTCATGAATGTCAAATGTCTGATAAGTAGGAATTATAGACAGTGAATTGAGAAAATGGAGGAGAGAAATATTTCCTAGGAGATATATAAAGAAATATTGTAGAACAGAAGATATTCTATACCAATAGTTTTATATTAATACTATATACTTTTTAAAAATGTTTAAGATACTTTTAAGGAGAAAAAATTAGTAAAGAATGTAGGAAATAGAAAAAGATGAAACAAAGATGAGCAGAAGGTGATGTCATGAGCTCAAAGTAAAATAAGTATTTCTCAGAGCAGGGAGTGTGCAACTATATCAAATGACAAGAAGAGTTAAAGTTAGATGAGTACTGAAAAGTACCCACTGCATTTAGAATTCATAAGTCATTTGCATTTCTGATAACGTAAGTGTGTAAGCATGATGAAGGGTATAAAAATTACACTCTAATTAAAATAAGAAATGAGAGGGAAGTCAAAAATCATAAGTTCAATATAACAACTTTTTCAAAATATATGGCTTTGGACAGGAGTTGAGGTACAGACTGGTAGCTGTAGGTGAAATGAAAGTTTTTATATTTTTTTGGACATTTGTGAGTTTGTATTTTGATGTGACAGACTAAAAGAGATGTTGAAGAAAAGAAACAATGGGGAATATAAGCTAATAATAATTCAAATTAATCAAACTAAGTAAAAAACTTCTGTATGAAATAGTGTAATAAATACATAATTCCCAAACAACTCTTCATGGCCAGGTTTTATACTATAGTGATTCTCTTTATCAGAAACAGGAAAATTAAACCTTCTCAGTTTCATAAATATTGACAAAAATATCTCATTTATTTCATGAGTTCCTCCAAATAACCATATTCGATGTGGCTAGTGTTTTACCCAAAATGACTCATCAAAATATTTTTATAAATTTTTCACAAGGTCAGATGATTCCCTCCATTTAAGAAATTCTGGTCACAACTATTAAAATCATAAAATAGTATATATATATATATATATATATATATATATATATATATATATATATACACACACACACACACATATAAATATATATAAATCATTTATAGTAGAAACTTTGTTTTAAATATATAAATTCCTGAAATATATAAATTGATGGAAGAAAAGACTATTTGTTATATTTGCTATTTTATCTCCAGTGCCTAGAAGAGTTCTGCAGACAATTAATAAATAAATAAATTATATTAGTAAAAGAACATATAATGTTCAATGAAAGGAAAATGAGCGGCCCTGACATGAACATTTTTCTAAATTTATTTATATGTTTATTATAATACCAATAAAAATTCAAGAGATAAATTTAGAAACAATAGTTCTCAATTTTATATGAAATATATACATATAATTATTGAATACATACATAGAAAACATTAAAACATATTTTAAATTCTAGGAATTTAAACTGGATAGGGATATAGTGGCAGCTCAGTGGAAAAGGATAAACCTAGAACCATATCCCTGTATTTGTGTGTGTGCATGTGCATTACATATATGCAGCCTCATATTTATGATAAGCAAGTATGTATACAGATTGTAAACAAGATACATGTAATATTTAAAATCATTGGGGGAATAAAAGGATTTGTGATATATTGCATAGGAAAAAATAAATTGTACTTCTACTTCATATTGTCACATAAGTTAAAATATAAGTAAATTGTTTAAATGTAAATAAAAAAACACAAGAAAAGAATTTGAAGAAAATATTGGTATATGTTTATCTATTTACAAAGTATACAATAACCTTCTATGCAAATGAGAATGTGAAAATATAAATTAAATAGTTGCTAGATTTTATTTTATCTTGGCCCAAAATGTATCCATTCCTAGAATACAAGAAACAGAAAAATAAAATATTAAAAATTTGAAAATCAAACAACAAACATTATATAAGAAAATGTAGCTAAATATGATTTGTTACCTACATTTAATATCATTTTAATGCCAATTGAGCAGTTTTATGTATACACAACACACTCATACACACATACACACATTTAAGGGGAAAAGAAAACTTAAAATTGGAAAGAAAGTGGGCAAATAATACAAACAGAAAAATACAGTAAATGAATCCAAATGACCAAAAAACAAACAAAAAAATCTGCCTCACTCATAAAAAATTACAACTGCAAACAAAATAGTATTTTTTACATTACAAGAGTAAAATTATGTATTTAATTGAAGTAGAGTTGATTTATGATATATTAGTTTCAGGTGTGCAACATAGTGATTCAATATTTTTATTGATTTTACTCCGTTTAAAGTTATTACAAAACAATGGCTATGTTTCCCTGTGCTGTACAATATATCCTTGATGCTTATCTATTTTATACATAGCAGTTTGTATCCTTTAATCCTATATCCCTATTTTGCCCCTGCCTGCTTCCCTCACCCCACTGGTAAGCACTGGTTTGTTCTCTATATCTGTGAGTCTGTTTTTGTTTTGTTATATACATTTGTTTGTTTTATTTTTGTTTTTAGATTCCACATATAAGTGACAATATGGAGTATTTCAAAAGAGTATTTTAATAGATATAATTTCCTTGCAAATGTGTTTTGTAGACCTGAGGACATTTCATACCTTGTTCTAAATGTAATTGGGGCACTGAAAATATAATACTTTAATTATCTTTTGGACCTTTCTGTGTTACTAAGAAATCTATTCAGTAATTGTTGTTCTGGATCCAATATGTTCTTTATATTCCCAAATCATAAAAAAGGAAGTAGAAGGGAATCCAAAGTATATACCTTACCTTTCAACCATGAAACATCACCTCTCTCTTTTCTGGTTCTTACAAGCCCTATGATGTTTGGGATGAATGAGACAGGAGGAGTTGACTGTCATTACATCGTTTTACAGTCAGTCATAATAACCAAACTTCATAATACTAGTCAACATATTATAATTTAAGGTCTCTTTCAAACCAGTGGAATTACTTTTACTCAGATATAAATGATTTTGTATTGCAAAATCTAATAAATGTTTTTACTACTCATCTTACCAGCTCTTTTTGTAATTCTTTCTTCTCTTCATGACTCTTTTTTTTTTTAAATTAGATTTTTTTAAACATCTTTATTGGAGTGTAACTGCTTTACAATGGTGTGTTAGTTTCTGCTTTATAACAAAGTGAATCAGTTATACATATACATATATCCCCTTATCTCTTCCCTCTTGCGTCTCCCTCCCTCCCACCCTCTCTTTCTAAAATTTCTTTGGCTCTTGAAACAATCATGTTTCCTTAATTATGAGCTTCCTGTACCTTCATAAGCCCCTACTCCTTTATGATCTTTTTCTTTATGAAGAGCATTATTTATAATCTATTATTCATAATCAAGTATCATAATTTTAAATCCATTAAAATTCAAAAGATGTCACATCAGAGAAAAAAGACAACACAACATTGAATGGTTCTGTTGCTCTAGCATGTTCAGAATTTTGTATCAGAAGAAACACATCAGATGACAGCTGACCAAATAAGTTTCATTAATTAGAAAAATGAATTATTATTACTCAGCATAAAAACAGTTATTGGAAATAAAACTTAGATGTCTCTCTGCTAAAACTCAATTTTGTTTGTAATTTATAAAAGTTGACAATTTAATTCAACATGTTCCTGTTGAATTGAGTTAATCATCGCTATCAGTTTCCAACTATACGATGCTGCCATCAAAATATGTTTTTTTAAAGAAAAAAAATTCCAAAATTGCGAGGAAGGCATGTCAAAAGCCAAGATAGGCTGAAAGGTAGGCATCTTGTGCCAAACAGTTAGCCAAGTTGTGAATGCAAAGGAAAAGCTCTTGAAGAAAATTTAAAATGCAACTCCAGTGAACACACGGATGATAGGAAAGCAAAACAGCCTTATAGCTGATATGGAAAAAGTTTTAGTGGTCTGGATGAAGATCAAACCAGCCACAACATTCCCTTAAACCAAAGCCTACTTCAGAGCAAGACCCTAATTTTCTTCAATTCTGTGAAAGCTGAGAGAGGTGAAGAAGCTGCAAAGAAAGGTGTGAAGCTAGCAGAGGTTGGTTCATGAGGTTTAAGGAAAGAAGCCATCTCCATACCGTAAAGTGCAAGGTGAAGCAGCAAGTGCTGATGTATTGATAGAAGCTGCAGCACATTATCCGGAAGATCTAGTGAAGATAATTAATGAAGGTGGCTACACTAAATAACAGATTTTCAATGCGGACAAAACAGCCTTATATTGGAAGAAGATGCCATCTAGGACTTTCATAGCTAGAGGGAGGAAGTCAATGACTGGCTTTAAAGTTCCAAAGGACAGGCTGACTCTCTCGTTATGGGCTAATGCAGCTGATGACTTTAAATTGAAGTCAATGCTTATTTACCATCCCTCAAATCCTAGGGCCCTTAAGAATTATGCTTGGTCTGCTCCGCCTATGCTCTGTAAATGCTTTCTTGAGATATTCATTTTGTTGTGGTGGTCTGGAACCGAACCCACAATATCTTCAAGGTATGCCTGTGTGTGGTAAGATGAAAATCATATGTACACAGGTAACAGCAGTTTCTATGGTATCTTGGGGATAGAAACAACCATTCAGTAGAAATCATCTTGACTCTTCACATATCATTTAGTCTTACATCCTGGCACTCACCAATTCCTGCTGGATTAATCTCCTAGATATATGTTTTATCTATCCTTTCCTTTCTATCTCTGCTACCAGTGCCTTTGTTCAGACTGTCATCAAACAGCATCAAGATTATTCTAGCACTTTCTCCACTGATAATCCATGTTCCCTTCTTGTCTTCTTCTAACACACTCTCCAGATAATTATCAATGATCTTTCTAATACTAATACACAGATATAATCCAATAGAATAAAAGTCATGCTCCCTAATGTCAAATTGATACCATCCATCACCATAACTATACATGCCTTTTCTGCCTTAAATCTTATTTTCAAGTCAACCATTGTATTTTTTTCACAACGTATTTTTTATCCTTGATACGTCTTTGCTCTGAGGGTCCTTTACATACACTATCTGCCCTCCTTCCTTTACTCACCATTTACCTTTTAAACTTGAACTAATGTTTAAAGAATTAGCTATTTGTTACTCATAAAAGTCAATCTTTCCTGAAATCTCCACCTAAAAGATTGTTCTTTGATAACATTTTGTGTCAATCTTACTGAAATTAACAAATGATATTAATTGCTTAGTTTTTAGTTCGTGTGTTGCTTTTTCTTGATGGCTAATTTTATGTGTCAACTGAGTCAAAGGATATCCAGATAGCTGATTAAACATTATTTCCAGGTGTGTTTGTGAGGATGTTCCAGGGAGAGATTAGCATTTGAATTGGTGGACTAGGTAAAGCAGATGGCTCTCCCCTAAATTGATGGGCATTATCCAATCTTCTGAGGTCTTGAAAACAAGCAAACAAGAAAAAGGCAGAGGAAGGTTGAATTTGCCCTCTTCCTGACTGTTGACTAGAACACTTACCTTCTGCTGCCCTCAGTGTTCATGGTTCTCATGCCTTTAGACTCAGATTGGAATCAGCACCAGTGGCTCTAGCTCTCAGGCCTTTGAACTGTACTACTGGCTTTCCTAGGTCTCCATCTTGCACCCAGCAGGTCATGGAAATTCTCAGCTTCCATAATCATGAGTCAATCATTTATAATAAATCTCTTTATATATGTATATATTCTATTGGTTCTCTCTCTGCTTAACCCTAATGTAGTCTGTCTTTCTTCCTGAGTACATGGGCTAGTTATTTGTAGAGCTTTCATCACTGGTATAGCACCAAACATATTAGAAGTGCAACAATTATTGAATAACAAATGGATGAGTAATATTTGCCCCATTGTGGGTGGTGTATAATAAAGTCCTAAAGACATTATTTCGGACAGAATGCCAAATATTAGGGATTGAGGAAGAAAGAAAAGAAAACAAAACCAAAATAAACTTAACATGTCCCTAATAACGTTTCTGACATTTTTAATGTTAATATAATTTCATTTTGATACTTACTTATTCTTTATAAAATTTTCCAAATTCTCTGTCCTTTTAAGTGTTTTACAAACATCTGATTTTGAGCAAATATCCATAGTCTTAAATATTTTAAAAAAAGAGAATAAAACTTTTGACTGTCTATTATTTCAGACAAATATGAAACCAAAGTATACATTTTATGCCTTTTGTGTATAAAATAATATGACCTAACTTATCTGTATTCCAGTCAGTAAATTCAATTCTAGATAATAAACAAAGAGAGTATGAATAGGTTTTCAATTGCTTTAATTTTAGATCTGAGTTATAATGAAATAAATAAAAATTGTATTTTTCTTTGCCTACTTTGTGGTTTTCTATCATGAAATAGTTACTTGTACCCAGACATTCAGTTAAAGTTAATTACTTCTTTGATTATAGCAACCATTTGATGCAGTTTCTATTTCACTAAGACAATTTCAATAGAAGTAAAACAACAGTCTTGCCAAGCATGAATCTACCATATCATATAGATAATTTCTATAAAGTCATTATTCAAAAGGAAATAAAAATTGCTCAGCTTATTCATGATATGTGTTTTCATTACAGTGTAAGCTAATCTTATCTCAAGTATTTGGAGGTTCATACTCCTGGGAGTACACATGGGAAGCAGTATTCTGATAGTTTCAGATGGAATGGAGCTGTTACTCCTTTAACAAGATAAACAATAAGAATACTGAAAATCAATGTTGTAGTTTAATATTCATAACTTTCAATATGAAATCAGTTTTATTTTATCAAAATCACAATGTGTCTAAATGGTTATTGCCGAAGTTTAGGTAACTTCTTAAATTAAAAATGTTTCTTATCAAGGCAAGAGTTATTTTCCAGCCATATTCTAATCTGTAAATATGTAAAGTTTATAATATCTTATTTTTCTAAGTAAATTAAGATGATTTAGCTTAATATAAGTTATGTTTCACCTACATTCAAAACTGTTATTTAGATACATCAGAATTTCTCTTAAATGAAAGATAGTTTTAGAATCAATAGTCTGTATATTTCTAGCTAAGAAATATATATATATTTTAAGCTAAGTTTCAAGATCATACAGAAAGGATGGGAAGTTCAATTGTATCATTTTGTTCCTGCATGCTTTAGTTTCCTCAAATGGGAATATTCACATAAAATATTTTATGAAGATATATATCTTCATTTGGGGGGGGGGGAACAAAGAGGGAAATTATTGGGAGAAATAATAAGTAGATGTTTCATTTTATAAAAAACTAAAAAGTTGTTTTTAAAGTGGCTGCACTGTTACATTCGTGTCATCAACACATGAACATCTCAGTTGCTTCCTGTCTTTAACAACACATCATATTTTCCCATTTTTTAAAAATTGAGATATTTTAGTGGGTTTGTAATGGTATTTCCTTGTAACTTTAATTTTCATTTATCTAATAATAATGCAAATGATGTGGGTCATTTTTCATGTGCATAATGTCCTTTCAACCATCTCCTTCAGAAAATGTGCACATATATCATTTGTCTGTTATTATTTTCTCTGCTGATTATTGAGTTATAAAACTTATTTATAACTCTGGAAACAAGAATTTAAGCAGATATTATATTTAAAATATGTTCCAGTCTACAGATTTTTTTTTCATTTTCTTAAGAAGGTAATTCTAGGATCTGTCATATCTAAAGCAAGACAGATCCTAGACGGAGAGATGAATTATGAGCAAAGGCTTACTTGGGAAAGATGCAGGCAAGAATGAAAAAGAATTCAGCAAACTTGTGGAGGCCGAAGCCCTGAAGCTTACAAATATAGGGGAAGTTCTCTCCCTCACTTTGCTTTCTTTGGTAAGGTTTTTTTTTTAATTTTAATTTTAATTTGATTGGCATATAGTTGATTTACAATATTCTGTCAGTTTCAGGTATACATCAAAGTAATTCAGTTATACATATACATATATTCATACTTTTTTAGATTCTTTTCTCTTATAGGTTATCACAGAATATTGAGTGGTGTTCCCTGTACTATACAGTATATTCTTGTTGGTTAACTATCTTATATATAGTACTGTGTGTATGTTCTTCCCATGTTCCTGATTTACCCCTTCCCCGCCACATTTCCCCTTTGGTGACCATAAATTTGTTTTGGATATCTGTAAGACTGTTTCTGTTTTGTAAATAAGTTCATTTGTATCATCTTTTTAGATTCACATATAAATGATATCATATGATATTGTCTTTCTCTATCTGAATTACCTCACTTAATATGATAATCTCTAGGTCCATCCATGTTGCTGTAAACGGCATTATATCATTCTTTTTTATGGCTGAGTAATATTACATTGTATATATATATGTACCACATCTTCTTTATCTATTCATCTGTGGATGGACATTTAGGTTGCCTCCATGTCTTAATTATTAAATAGTGCTGCAGTGAGCATTGGGGTGCATGTATTTTTTTCGAATTATGGTTTTCTCTGGGTATATGACCAGGAGTGGGATTGCTGGATCATATGGTGGCTCTATTTTTAAGTTTTTAAGGAACCTCCATACAGTTCTCCATAGTGGCTGTACCAATTTACATTCCCACCAAGAGTGTAGAAGGGTCCCCTTTTCTTCACACCCTCTCCAGCATTTACGGTTTGTAGACTTTTTGATGATGGCCATTCTGACCAGTGTGACATGATATCTCATTGTAGTTTGGATTTGCATTTCTCTGATAATTAGTGATGTTGAGCAGCTTTTCATGTGCATTTTGGCCATTTGTATGTTTTCTTTGGAGAAATATCTATTTAGATCTTCTGCCCATTTTTTGATTGGGTTGTTTATTTTTTTAGATATTGAGCTCCATGAGCTGTTTGTATATTTTGGAGATTAATCCCTTGTCAGTTGCTTTGTTTGCAACTGTTTTCTCCCATTCTGTGGGTTGTCTTTTCATTTTGTTTATGGTTTCCTTTGCTGTGCAAAAGCTTTTAAGTTTAATTAGGTCCCATTTCTGTTTTTTTTGTTGTTTTTATTTTCATTACTCTAGGAGGTGGATCCAAAAAGATATTGCTGCAATTTATGTCAGAGAGTGTTCTGCCTAGGTTTTCCTCTAAGAGGTTTATAGTATCAGTCTTATATTTAGGTCTTTAATCCATTTTGAGTTTATTTTTGTGTGTGGTGTTAAGGAGTATTCTAATTTCATTCTTTTACATGTAGCTGTCCAAGTTTTCCAGCACCACATATTGAAGAGACAGTCTTTTTTCCATTGCATATTCTTACCTCCTTTGTCATAGATTAATTGACTATAGGTGTGTGGGTTTATTTCTAGGCTCTCTATCCTGTTCCATTGATCTATATTTCTGGGTTTTTTAAAATTTATTTATTTATTTATTTATTTATTTATTTATTTATTTATGGCTGTGTTGGGTCTTCATTTCTGTACAAGGGCTTTCTCTAGTTGTGGCAAGCGGGGGGCACTCTTCATCGCGGTGCGTGGGCCTCTCACTATCGCGGCCAGCGGAGCACAGACTCCAGACATGCAGGCTCAGTAATTGTGGCTCACGGGCCCAGCTGCTCTGCGGCATGTGGGATCTTCCCAGACCAGGGCTCGAACACGTGTCCCCTGCAGTGGCAGGCAGATTCTCAACCACTGTGCCACCAGGGAAGCCCTATATTTCTGTTTTTGTGCCAGTACCATACTGTTTTGATGACTGTAGCTTTGTAGTAGAGTCTGAAGTCAGGGAGCCTGATTCCTCCAGGTCTGTTTTTCTTTCTCAGGATTGCTTTGGGTATTAGGGATCTTTTGTATTTCCATACAAATTTAAATTTTTTTAGTTCTAGTTCTCTGAGAAATGCCATTGGTAATTTGATAGGGATTGCATTGAATCTGCAGACTGCCTTGGGTAGTATAGTCAATTTGACAGTATTGATTCTTCCAATCCAAGAACATGGTATATCTTTCCATCTGTTTGTGCCATTTTTGATTTCTTTCATCAGCATCTTATAGTTCTTGAAGTAGAGGTCTTTTGCCTCCTTAGGTAGATTTATTCCTAGGTATTTTATTCTTTTTGATGTAATGTTAAATGAGATTGTTTTCTTAATTTCTCTTTCTGATATTTTGTAGTTAGTGTGTAGAAATGCAACAGATTTCTGTGTATTAATTTTTTATCCTGCAACTTTACCATCTGTTCTTTCACTTTTTATTTCTTATCTTTCTACCTATGGTTTAATTTTTAAATTCCATTTTATATATTTTTTTGGCTTATTAGCTTTAAGTATTTTTCTGCTATAATATTTCAGGGTGATGTCCTCTTACTAGTTTATTAGCCTTAAATCTTCTTTTATATTTAGTGATGTCCTCTTATCTTGATATTGGTATTACATTTATTCTCTTTTATATTCTTGATCAGCCAGCAGAGATATTTATCAATTTTATTACATTTTTAACAGAATCAGTATTTTCTTTTTATTGATTTTCTGGGTTTGTTTTTTTTTTTTTTTTTGGTTTTCATTTAACTGATTTCTACCCTTTAGCATTGCCATTATTTTCTTTAGGTTTACTTTACATATCTTTTTCTAGGTTCTTAAGATAGAATTTTAAACATTGCTTTGCAATATCTTGTATTCTAATATAAGTAGCTGTTGCTAGAAGTTTTCCTTGTTTAGTATTTTGTTGCATCCCATAATCCATAATAGGTGTTTGATAATTTTTGTTCAATTCAACATAATGTTTTTTTCTCTAGTGAATTCTTCTTTGGTGTGCATATTCCTCAGATTTACATTTATTTTTTAAAATTCTAAATATTTATAGATTTTCTAAACATCAATCTGAAAAAACATTCTAATTTTATTCCAGCCGGGCAGATAATATAGTTTGGAAGATATCAATCCTTTTGAATTTATTGAGAGTGATTTTATCGAAAACCATATAGTATAATTTGGTGAATGTCCTATTTGCATCTTGCAGTTTTGTGTGGCATGTTTTGTCAACTTGTCCAAGTCATATATTTTTACTGATTTTTTTTTTTTTTTGTCAAATTGCCCTATCACTTATCCTGACTATTTAAATCCTCAACTATAATGATAGATTTTTCTATTACTTTAATTCTTATGAATTTTCCTTGAAGTATTTAGAAACTGCATTAGGTGTAATATACACATATTTATAAACTCTGGATCATTTGGATCTGAATGATCATTTTCATGAAATATCTCTTTTATCTCTGATAATATTCATTGTTTTCAGTCTACTTTGTCTGAAAGTATTAGAGTCAACTCAGAATAAGATTTCTTTTTCCAAATTTATTTTCAACCTCTGTCTTTAAAATGGCTTTCTTGTAGAATTACATAGTTGGAAGTTGCTTTTTTAATCCACTGTATCTCTGGTTTTTTTAAACTTTATTTATACCATTTACATTTAATGTGAATAGGACATGATTAGGTTTAAGTCTACCACTTTATGATGTTTTATGTTTGTTCCATTTGTTCTTTATTTCTTTTTATTCTTCCCTTATCTTCTTTTGGATTAATTATTTGTAATAATTTCCTTTTTATCTTCACAGTGGGCTTAGTAGCTATCTCTCTCTGTTTTGGTCTTTACTGCTTAGCCCAGGATTTACAATATATATTTTAACTGTCTACTATCTACTTTCAAATAATGGACAAATTACATGCAATGTAGAAAACCTGGAGTACATTTCTCTTCCTGTCGCTTGTGCTGTTTTTGTCATACATTTTACTTAGACATATATTACAAACTTCACCTTGTAATTATGTTTGAATTAAACCATTATAAAGAAATTTGTCAAAATAACAAAAAGTCTTTTATTTGTACTCATATATTTGCCATTACCAATAATCTCAATTCTTATGTGTAGGTAAAATTTCCACTTGCTCTCATGTTCTTCTATATCATTTGATTCCTGCCTGAAGAACTATTACTACCATTATTTTGTGATGAGTTTTGCTGAGAATTAAAACTCTTAGCTTTTTTTTTCTAAAAATATTTCCATTTCATCTTCATTTTTGAATGACATTTGACAAGTTATTGAATGCTAGTCAGTTAGGATTCTTCCTCCCAGTACTTCAAAGATATCTTTCAATTGACCTTTGGCTTGCACAGCTTTTGACTAGAAATCTATCATTTTTATATTTATTTATCTGTAAGTAATGTGCCATTTTCCTCTGGCTACTATTAACATTCTTCCTTTATTACTGATTATCTGTCTTATTTTAATGGAAAAATTATTTTTATAATTCTGTAGCTCTTATTAAACATTGTATTGGCTAATATTGAACTTTTGCATGCCATATATATATATATATATATACATATATATATATATTTGTTTCAACTTGTGAACATTTACAAAAAAAACAAAATCTGAAATTTTTAATTGTTTTGCACTGAGGTATGAGAAAAAAATATGGGGATATTTGACATTAAAATGATGAGTCCTTTTTCCATAAACATAGCAAACATTTTTTTCTACATTATTTCTTTATTTTCTTATGGAAATGTTTTGTAAGTTTTTATGTTACTCCTGCACCTCTTTCATTAGGTTACTTCTAAGGACTAGATTTTTGATAGCATTAAAAAATCTATATTAAAAATCATTTTTATCTCCTGATATATAAATACAATCAATTTTTTACTAGGCACTCAGTGTAAGAATTATCTTGTTGGACAGATACCATTTTGAATGGGTTGTATTTCTATGCACATGCTCCAAAATTTTAAATGACTTATTTGATAACCATATTCTATGTATATATGATATAGTATATGTATGTATATTTTATATATATGCCTGATGTATTAATTACTGTTTGTATATGTATAGACATACTTCAATTTTATTAATAAATACAAGCAGTAATTGTTATGCTATTATTTAAAATGTCAAATCTTTGACACTCACCACATAAGAGGAATTTCAGAGTATTCTCTATTTAAGTCAAGTATGTGCATACACTATTCAGAAATTCACTTTTAACTGGATATTCAACAGAAGTATACCTAAATATATAATAAAATTATGGGACTTGAATGAAAATATTCATGAGCTTTATGAATAGTAAACCCCAAACTGAAGTAATCCAAATGTCTGTCAACAGTAGAATGTTTCAATAAATTGAGGTTAATTCACATGAAAGGACAATATACAGCAACAAAAATAAACTATAATTCACCTGAAAAATATTTGTCCATAGTAGCCAATACATAAGCATACCTACTATATTGGTTTCAACATATTATATCCTAAGTAGGCACATCTAAGATGTAACCCCATTGACCTTTGATTGGCAAACCTTTGACAAGGAATCTGTCACTTTTATCCTTATTTATCTGTGAGTACTCTGTCATTTTCCACTTTTTTTTTAAAAGTTAACCTTGTGATTTTCTTTCTGGAAAGAAAGGTGAGGGTACTTATAAAGATGGGCATGGGGAGCTGCTTGGTTGTGATAATATCTACTTTGTGACATAAGTAAATAAGTGTAAAGGTGTTCATTTTGCAGCAATGTGTCAAGTTCTTCATGGTTTTAGTGCAATGCTCTGTATACATGTTATATGCAATTTAACACATTTCAAAATAATGAAAAGGTGTTTTACACAAATACAGAAGTATTTTACACATATACAGCTATGTATACATACTCTTCTTTGTTTCTTGCATGAAAATGTATTCTGTATCATGTATAGTATCTTTTTTCATTTTACATACAATATCTTTAAAAATCCTTCTATATTAGTTTATAACTATGTACCAAGGTTATTCCATTAAAAACAACTTTTATATTTCTTTAAGGGTAATCAAGTGTCTTGAATTAGAATGCATAATTTGTTAGATAAGATATGTACTTGTTCTGCATGAAAATACATCACACATTGTGTTCACAGGTTGTATCTAATTAGACAGTCATTCCTTTACGAAGGTACCATAATTTATTTCGCCAGTTCCCTTATGATGAGTCTTAGAATTTTTCAGATTTTGCCAATATAAATAGTCTTGTGTATATTGATCTGAAAGATAAATGACCAGAAATGAAACCTCTCATAAAAATGAGCATTACAGTAGACCCCTGCTTTGGCTGCAGGGGATAAATTCCACGACCTCCAATGGATACCTACCTGAAACCGTGGAAGTACCAAACTCAGTACATATTATGTTCTTTCCGATGCATACATACCTACAATAAGGTTTAATTTATAAATTAGGCACAGTAAGAGATCAACAACTAATAGTAAAATAGAATAATTATAAAAATATACTGTAATAAAACTTATGTGAAGGCGGTCTCTCTCTCTCTCTCTCTCTCTAAATATCTTATTGTACAAATTTAATACCTTTCCATCTTAACTAAGCAATTATGACATACTGTGGCCTTTGCAGTTTGAGGTGTGACAGCAAAACTAACACAAATTTCTTTTTCCTTCTTCACAATTTCACAGTTAGAAGATTCATTCTTACTGTATATCTTAGCAACCTGAGCATAGGATTTTTTCTTTCCTTATTAAGTTGAGAACGTTCACCTTTTCATTTAAAGGAAGCAACTTTATGGCTTCTCTTTGGCATATCCATATTGCCACATCATTACTCTTGCCCATTGGGGCCATTATTAAGTAAAATAAGGGTTACTTGAAAACAAGAACTGCAATACTGTGACAGTCGATCTGATGACCCAGACAGCTACTTAGTTACTAACCAGGGGGATACACTGGATAAAGGGATGATTCACATCCCAGGCGAGACTGAGCATGAGGGTGCAAGATTACATCATGCTACACAGAACAGCGGCATACCATATGAAACTCATAGATTGTTTATTTCTGAGATTTCTCATTTAATATATTTGGACCATGATTGAGCACGAGTGACTGAAACCCCAGTAAGAAAAACAGTGGTTAAGGGAGGACTACAGTACAAATTTTGATAGATAATGCAAAATTCATCTCCTTATTTAATTAAACAAGCATTCATTCACATCAATAATACAATTGGGGGCTTCTCTGGTGGCGCAGTGGTTGAGAGTCTGCCTGCCAATGCAGAGGAAACAGGTTCGAGCCCTGGTCTGGGAAGATCCCACATGCCGCGGAGCAACTGGGCCCGTGAGCCACAATTACTGAGCCTGCGCGTCTGGAGCCTGTGCTCCGCAACAAGAGAGGCCGCGATAGTGAGAGGCCCGCGCACTGCGATGAAGAGTGGCCCCTGCTTGCCACAACTAGAGAAAGCCCTCGCACAGAAACGAAGACCCAACACAGCCATAAATAAAAATAAATAAATAATACAATTGGGTGACTTTTTTCAAATAGTTTCTCTAAACTAGATAATTAGCAAAGTATATTTTTAAATACGATAGGTAAAAATTGGTATTGTAGGACTTACAGTCATTTTATTAAGGTAGAAATTAGACATACATTAACACATATAAGTAATGTATTTTGTGAGTAAACAGCCTGAACTCTTTTCTCATTTGATTGCTGATCTACATAGTTATTTATCTTTTTCTTATTCATTTTGTATGCAGTGTTGGAAACATAAGATCAAAAGTCATTATGAGAGATATTGTGCTATTGTGTTTTTAATATTAATATTTTTTTAGTGACATAAGCATAGTACTGATGCCAGATGTTGTATCAGGACTTTAATACTATATTTTACAGTGGCTCTCTATTCACTCTTCAATGTGTGAAGAAACTATGCTGCACATTCATGCAGAACATAGTACCAAACTGTGACCAACACAAAAAGAATTCTTAATTCAAGACACATGATTATTTGAGGTGTTTTGTTATTGAATATCTTTGGATAAATAACCTAACTGAAATGCTTGATATTTACTATGCCTAAATGTACAATTATTCTTAATATTCCTAATATATAATAGCATTGCTATTGTAAATACTAGTACCAATAACAATAAAAATAATAACAAATACAACATCAGTTATCTTACAAGGATTTTGAGTCAGGTCTAATTAATGTTATTCAGAAATAGAGATAATGGAAGATGCTGCTGTTTAATTTCACAGCACACAACACATAAGTGTTGATAGAGTTATATGTTAAGAATAAAGATTAATAATAAGAATAAATATTTATGGACAAATATTAAGACATAATTTTAATATAGTTTAAATAGAAGGTCAAATAATATCCTTTTTGCTTTCACATACCAAAACATTTTTGACCCTACTTGTTATTAGTGTTATACTTTATAATATTAAATACTAACTAGAATGCAATGAAGTTTTATCAAGAAAAAATCATATTGCTTATTATCACATAATTAAATACTTTGTTGTAATCTTTATGCACAAATAAAGCTATAAAATTCATAAAACAGCAGGGATCAGAGCAGCATGTACTTTAGTCTTCATGTAGCAGTGCTGGTTGATAAAAATTTTTGTTACTAATGTCTAGACTCTTGTGTAAACCAGGGTATTTACTACACTGTATTTCAGAATCAAATATAACTACAGCTAAATATGTAAAATGGAACTTAATTATAATAGTAAAATGTTACGACATAGAACTGTGTTGAAAACCTAGTATATGTCACTAGTGTGCTTCTTATTCCATAGATGCAATTGTACATTGACTAACAAAGAAGGTATTTCATGTGGCAGCATCTAAGTAAAACTTCCATTAAACAAACAACACATATTTTGTTTCAGTGTTTGTTTTCATATGGTACCTTACTTGTTTAGAATCACTACCAAATAACCCATCAAAGGGAGTTCTAATCCTAATCTTTCAAGTTCCAACATCAATTACACTTTTTCCAGTAAACATCATCAAACATTATTGAGAGGCTAATGGTACTCTCCTCTGTGTTTGCAAAGAACTTGATCATGACTGTTACTTGATCACACCTCTGTCATGGCAACTACTGCACTGTGTAATAATTTATCTTTGTGACTGTTCTCTTTCCCATTAATATGGACCTCCTTGAGCAAATCTTTCCATTTTTACTTCACCTATTTTGATGCTCAGTTGCTAGGTACATCTTGTTAATGATTGTTAGGAATTCTTGGAGACTTGACCATTTATCATTATTGACCACTTTATACTTGATAACTTCCCTTGTTCTGAATATTCCTTTCTCTGTGATTAATACACTTATTCCAGATTTTTATTAATGTTAGCATGGTATTCATTTCTTTATACATTTATTTTTTTTAAGATTTATTATTTATTTTATTATTATTTTTTAAATTTATTTTTGGCTGCGTTGGGTCTTAGTTGCAGCATGTGGGATCTTTCGTTAAGGCACATGGGCTTCTTTCTAGTTGTGGCATGCAGGTTTTCTCTTCTCTAGTTGTGGTGTGCAGGCTCCAGGGCGTGTGGGCTCTGTGGTTTGCGGCATGCGGTCTCTAGTTGAGGCGCATGAGCTCAGTAGTTGAGGCACGTGGGCTTAGTTGCCCTGCAGCATTTGGGATCCTAGTTCCCTGACCAGGGATCAAACCCGTGTCCCCTGTATTGCAAGGTAGATTCTTTACCACTGGACCACCAGGGAAGTCCCTATACATTTATTTTTAACCTATCAGAATTTTTACATTTAAAGTGAGTTTCTTATAGATAACATATTGTTGGGTCTTGTTTGTTTACCAAGTTTGACAATTTCTGTCTTAATTGGCATATTTAGACACCCCTCACATATAAAGTAATTACAAATTTGTTGGATTAATATCTACCATGTTTGTGACTGTTTTATTTTTTTATTAGACTTGTTATTTGTTTCTTTTCTTCTTTCCCTCTTTTTGACCTTCTTTGGTTTTGACTGAGCATTTTATATGATTCTGTTTTATCTCCTCTGTTAGTATAAGAAGTATGCTTCATTTTTAGTTTTTTTTTCAGTGGTTACCCTACAGTTTTCCATGTACATCTACAACTAATCTAACTTCACCAAAATAATATTAGACCACTTCAGGGGTAGTGCAGGTCCATTACAATGAAGTATTCCTAGTTTCTCCCTTCCATCCCTTAGAGCACTGCTGTCATTCATTTCACTTATCCATAGAGTCTAATCACCCAATACACTGTTACCATTATTATGTTAAACAGTTATCTTTCAGAGCCATAAGAATAATAAGAGATTTTATTTTACCTCATTTTATTCCTTTTTCTGTGCTCTTCATTTTTAGGTAGTTTCTGGCCTTGTAGTATTTTACTTCTGAAGAATTACATGTCCACTAATCCCTTAATGGACAGTTGAACATTTCCCAGCTTTTGGTTATTTGATATTATGTATAATAAAAGTTTTTAAAGAAAACAAAATTAAGTAACACACTAGAAAAATCTAAGCATGTCACTTTTCTCTCTAAAATATTTTTAATACTCTTTTGTTCTTAGAATAAACCCCACTTTGTTGATCGTGCCTTACAACATTTAGCTCAGGTTCATTGTTCCAACCTTAAGCCTCTTCCCTTCTTCACCATCACGAGACATTTTTGCCATTTTTTTCATAATGCACACTCACGACCCTCATGTATGACCCTTATATATATTGTCTTATCTGCCTGGAACTCACTCCCTCATTGACTTTTTCACTGATTATTCTTTCTCTTTCTTCAACTTTTATTTTATATGTTTCTTACAAAGATAACCTGCCTTTACCATTCTAAACTACGTCTCTTGTTCTAAACTTATATAACAACCGACTTCTCTTTTTAAGGATATATAAGTATTATCATTACTTAATTTGTTCTCTAATTATGGTCCTTTGTTGCTGTGTATTCTGGTTCTATGGTTCTCTTCCATTATTGTATTTCTAGTGTTTATCTTAATATCTTAATATTCATTGGTTAGAGTGTACCCGTGAATATTCTTTGAGTAAATTCATTAATATGCAGTGAGAGAGTCATAGTTATTTTGACCTAGTGGTTTGTTTCATTGATAAGGCAAAACTAATAACCCATTTTTATTTCTATTCTCTTTATAGAGACACTGTCCTACAGTTCCCAAAATACAGACAATATTTTTATTTTCTTCAGTGAAGGTGGCTAGCTCTTTCCTTCCTATCATTTTAAGTTTATTCTCACAATTACTACAGTACTTTTTGTTACTTTTGACAAATACTTTTAGATATAAATACATGTGACCATAAAGGTGACTAAATTTAGATAGTTTTAGATATTTCTGTGATTGTATTAAATGTCACATTACATTTATATCTATTTCTTGACCAAGTGTATACCTGCTGTTAACCGTGGAAATTTTACACACATGCAATTAAACTTAAAGTATTTGAGTTTGCTAATGTTATATTATTTGCACCAAAGTCTCAGCTTTTAGAGAGATTGCTGAATATTATTCTCGGAAGTAAACGTCTAATCAAGAAAGTGTTTTACAAACATACTATTGTTATAAGAAGAGGAGAAGGCACACAAAGAGAGATGTGTGACAGCAAAGCTTGACACCAGAGAGCATGCTATTGGGGGAGGAGAGAGGAAACAGTCCAGGTGAGACAAGGATATGCCTGGTTAACAGCTGATATGTTTACAACATCTGCTCTCAGGCTTCCATTGGCTCTGAAGCACAAGGAAGTAATGCAAAGTCACACAAGGTCACTTAGGTCTCTGGCAAAGTCATTTAAGGAAAAATTTTAAGTATGCAGTTATTTTCATTTAATAATACAGAAGTGTTTAATGTTAAGAAACTTTCAGATATAATGTTTTAATATTATTTAAGTGACGTATTCCTCTAAAGAACTCCAGGCATTTAAAATAGTGTACTATCCACATACACAGGGGAATTTTAGTCACTCAGTTTGTGCAAATTCACTTACTTGCCATTTCATTATTTATGAGAATTGATGATCATTTCTTGGCCAAATTATTGCTATTATTACCACCGTGTATCATTTTTCTTGAAAGGTAATTAGTCACATCCTACAATGGATGCTTCAAAGTACATAAACCTTTCTTATTCATCTTTATATTTCCATTCTGTTATGAATTATATGCTTGTGTTCCCCCCAAGTTTATATTGAAACCCTAACCACCACTTCTCATCCCATAATCTTAAGTTTTAATTTTTCTGCTAATAGCAACACTTTTGTTCTACTCCTGCAACACATGGGAAATTTTTTCCTACTGGTTAGAGTTGAACACTCAGATCCAGTTAATGCTTGTTTCCATCAGTTTCCAAACTTCTAATTGTTGATAAGAGAAATTTGGAAAAATTTGTCTCCTAATTAATATTTCTAATACATGTCTTCTCATATTCATTAAGAAGATAAAGAGTAAAGAGACAATCACTGCTTCTTCCAATCATTGTGTGTTTCATGATCATTTGCTAAATGTCCCAAACAAATGCATTTAGTAATATCTAACATGAATATAATATTTATTATGTTCAAACACTTCACAACCCATAAATTTGGTACTATTATTTTCTCCATTTATACATGAGGGATTAAGTCATGGAAGGGGAAAAATTGGGAAATTTCACATGTTAATTGAAAGATTTTGGGCTTCGTAGTTCTGCTTTTAACTGTTACTTTCTGTTGACTTTCTATATCCAACGTACTTCATGACAATTCACGAGGAGAAAAGAAGGCACAAAAAACTCCTGAAGACGTTAGTTGCCTTACATCCTTCATAAGTGGAGGTTTACTTCCTTACAACCTACATGACAGGTGAGAGATTAGGTCAATGCCTTTTTTGTCTGATCCTTGTGCTACATGCACATTACTTGTTCACCTTCTTGTAAAACCCTTGCTAAGTTGAGGTTGATGTCACCTGGCAGCACTACTCTCTTACCCTCTTGATTTCTGACATCTTCTTTGCTTACTATATGGCAGATATCACATCTGCTCTCTCCTAGGTCATTTTAACAGCAAAATATTCAGTTTAACCAAAATTCTGTCTCCTTTGTTCCTCAGAATCCCACCTATTCTCTTTTACCCAAACAGTTAAAAACAGTATTTTTGCACATTCTATCTCCACACTGATTTACCATTTATTCCAGAGTACACTGAGTACCGTTAAAATGGGGCTTGCCACACATGGAAGATTCCTTATAACTAATTTCAAAAACACATTTCAACGCTCAAGTTGTTTGATCCCAGTAGCATTTAAAACACACAACTGGAACTTCCACTTCTGGCGGGAGTTTTTCTATGGATACCTAGGAAATGTAGATAAATTTAAAATATATTTGAAAGCATAAGAAAAGACAGCGGCATTCTTCAGAAATGTTTTACTTCAGAGGTCTTGCCATTTCTTAATGGAAACAGGCATAAGTCCCAGGTATAGAACCCTTTTAAGGTCATGCACTATGGATAAAAACTAAAATAAAATTTAAAAATTACAGCTGGAGTTTAGAACTGCAAAAGCAGCCAGAAATTTGGGAATACAAGTTCATTATGAATAGATTCAAGCAGTTAAACTCATACCTATGCTGGTTTTCTCCTAGAAAATAAATTTATTTATATGAACTAGGCAAACAAGTCAAGAAGATGTAGAAAGACAGAGTGGTGTTTTTCAAATTCTCTTGTTGATGAAAAGATAAAAATTACATTTTAGGACATGCCAAGGTGTGAGGGTGTGCTAATGATCTGGAAGTAAGGCAAGAGAAATATTTGAGCTAAAGCAAAGCAAAACAAAAACACATGTAATGTAAAAGAAAATGAAATAAATGAATAAATAGAAGTGATCTCGGGTGGCCTTGGCCTGCAGTGGCTTGATGGAGGACTTCGGTTCCTGGCCAGAGATTGAGGTTGGGCAGCGGCAGTGAGAGCGCGGAATCCTACCATTAGACCACCAGGGACCAGTGGCCAGTGACAAGGCCCTGGCCCATCAGCTGTGTAGAAATGAATTTCCACATAGATACAGAAAGCAGTGAAACAAGTTAAGTGTTTATTAGGAGGAAAAAAGTATGGTACATGCAGGTACACAGGTGGACTCAGAGAGAGAGTCGTGCCTTCGTGGTAGTTTGAATCACTTTTATATGGGGCATTTCTTCCAGGCATCCTTTGACCAGTCATCCTGGCTTTGCCTGGTTCTGAGTCTGTAATTGGTTTATCTCAGGGTCCTCCCATGTGTGCATGTGCATCTCTTAGCCAAGATGGATTCTAGAGAAGAGGCCTATGGGTAGATGATATCACTTACTATGGGGTGGCGCCCCCTCCATTTTTGACCTCCAAGGAGCCTTTCTATGCAAGTGTAGTCGAAAGGTCTCCTTGACTTTGAGAATGAGGAATATGTGGTTTTTAATCTCTTATCTGGGCAGGGCCCAGCCTCCTCTCTCGCTCCTGCTGTTATGGAGTTTCTGTCCACAGGGAAGAAACTTCAGCTGTTCAGCCTGGGGCCCATCTATCTCCTGCCTCAGAAGGAATTTAAGAAACATTTTAATCTGCATGAGTAGTACTAACAAACACACATTCACAGATTAAAATTATTAAAGCACACTCCATGATATGTACAAGAAACACATGATAATTACGTAGACTATGACAGATTATAAATAAAAGAATGGACAAATGTGTACCATACAAACCCTAAATTAAGGGAGATGGCATAGTTTTAGAAATATGAGAGAAAGGAGACAAATGGAGAAGTATTAGAATAAAGAAAAACATTAAAAAATGATTATATAATTATTCCACTAAATAATATAACAATTCTAAATTTGTATGTACCCAGTAAAACAGCTTCAAAGTATATAATACAAGTTGATAGAACTAAAAATTAAAACAGATAAACCCTAAATCATATCAGGAGACTCACATACTTCTCTCAATAGCTGATAAAATAAGCAGAGAAAAATATCAGTAAATTCATAGACTATTTGACTAAAAGTTAGTAACAACTTAACTATATATATATATATATATATATATATATATATATATATATATATATATGTAAACATATGGGTATAATGTGTAAAATGCAAATTTTAAAGTGTACCTGTTTACCAAAGTGTTCATATTCTGAGCCATATTATAAGCTTTAGCAATTTTCAAAATTAAAAACTCGTTCAGTTGAATTAAGTCAAAACTAAATAACAATAATAATAAAATACTAGGAAATGTTGAGATCTTTGGAAATTAAGCTATACACTTTAAAATTACCACTGGGTCAAAGCAGAAATCACAATTGAAATTTGAAAACATTTGGAGCTTAGTACCAAATTATGACATATTAAAACTTCTGGAATGTAGCTGAAGACTTACTTGGAGAGATTTTTAAAAATTAAATGCATCTTATTATAAAAAGAAAAGCTGAAATCAATTATTTAAGTATACATCTCAAAGACAGGTACAAAAAATCATCCTATGTAAGGGATAGCAAGACAATGAAAAGATAGAGATTAATAAATTAGAAAATTAACATACAATAAAGAAACAAAATGAAAAATTACTACTTTGAAAGCTGAATAAAATGCATGGTCTTCCAGCATGATTGAGAAAAGCAAAAGAAAGAAAGCACACATTAATAGTACTGGGAATAAAAATAAGTGCCATCACCATGAATCCCAGAGACATTATAAAAAGGTAATCATGGATATAATCATGGATATTTGAACATTACATTTAGATAAAATTGATAAATCCCTAGAATAATTTAACTTCCCATACATTATACCAAATAATGAAAAGAGAACAATTCCCCACTCATTTTATGGCAAGATCATATCCTTTATAGGATATTACAAAAAAAGTATATTGAAGCCTAATTGTCTTCATGAAAACTCTTAAAATACTATTGACTCAAATGCAACGTACAGACAAGTGTAATACATCAGGATCAAATTAAGTTTATTGCAAGAAAGCAAGTCTGGTTTGACATTTAAATACCAATAAATGAAACTCACATCATTAACAGAATAAGAAGATAAAAATGCACATGATCTTCTCAAAGATGTTGAAAACATGTTTGTTAGAACTCAGTACCTATTGATGATGATGATGATGATGATGATGTTAGCAAACTAGGAAAAAAGAGAGAAGTCTTAGATAGAGTGGAATTTGAACTGGGTTGTTAGCTGACTGGTATTAACTAAATTGTGATACCTGAACTCCATATATACCACAACCATGCTAAGTAAGGACTGTTTGTAGTATATTATGTGTGAAGTGAATGGTCTTTTTGCATGTAAGTTATGTTAAAATAGGAGACATTATGTCAAAGAAAAGAATTAGTGAAAAATATAATTTATTTTGTTTTAATCAGGAGTATATTATATGTCGTAATAACCCTTCTATATATTTCATATCAACTCAGACATTTCTATTTTACCCTCTAATGTGTGAGGACAATAAGGAAGGGAAACGGTTATAGAATGAGAATAAGGATTATCCTTGTGTTTTAAGAATATACTATTTTAAAAAAGCGTAGGGACTTCCCTGGTGGTCCAGAGGTTAAGACTCTGCCCTTCCACTGTAGCAGGCAAGGGTTCAGTCCCTGGTCAGGAGAACTAAGATCCCGCATGTCGGGGCAGCTCTGCCAAAAAACAAATAAGAAAAGAAAAAAATTTTCTTACAATAAAAAAAATTTGTAAAGTTTAAAACAATTCAGCAAAACTGTGAAAAGGGGATGTTCAAGATGCACATAGGCATATGCTTTGTGAGTGCCATCACGGAAGAAAAGCATTCATTTTGATGATTCAATATATTCAGCATATTCAGAAAAGAGAGTGTTTATCAATTCATAGTGTGTTTAAATGGAAAACTTATTGAGGTTGAAATCAGCAGACAACAGCAAGAAATGTGAAGGTTTTCTCATTAGACCATGAAATGAAGTAAATTTGACATAAATATCTAAAGAATTCAAACCATAAGAAATGATTATTTGATAGATTGTTCTTAATTTTGTTCATGAGCATATTGTGTTATTTCACTTTACTGGGCATTTCTTTTTTTATCTCAGTATATATGAATATTCACTTTATATACTGTAGATGTAAATTTGCTTGCCTAAATTGAAAAAAAAAGAGCTGTGACTCCATTGTTACTAATCATTCAGTAATGAGGAGAATACATTTAGTAAAAACAGATAAAAATTTCAGTATATAATTTAATACTTATTTGTGGTTTAACTAAATATGATTTATGATACTTTATAAGTGCATTAATTTGATGATAATGTTTCCAAATAATGTAATTAAAAAATATCTTGCAATTACAGCTAACTTGATTTCTGCCATCCTAATCAGTGTCTTCAAAACTGGTTATGCTGACAGATGGTGATGCTCTAATAAATGCCTTGGAATCACCCTTCCCCACTGTAAACCTCTTCTACATATAAATCACATCTATTTGCTCCAGATACATGCCAGCCATGGTAGAGAATTTTTATAAGGTATTAAGAGATACTATTCACTATTATGGAGCTCACAGTCAATAGCAGGCTACAGTGTCCTCAATTAACTGTAATAGGGTTGAGACATAGCACATATAACAATGTACAAGGATTTTAATGACAAGGACTTCAGAGATTCTACTAACAATTGATTCAACCAATATTTATTCAGAATCTACTTCATATGATGTAATTACACTAGGCGCTAAAGGTATGAAAGCACAAAACAAAATGTCAACACCAAAATAATGAAAATCTTTGCTGTCCTTAAGTCTTTTATAGTATAGCAGGAGATCACACAAGGATACAGAGAGTTAAAACATAAGACAGAATGTTGTATGCAATGTAGGAAGTATCCATACTTTCTCATTTACTTAAGCAAACAGTCTTGAAAATTCAGAGTTGATTAATCAATTTGATTTCTTAAGAATTGAGAAAAGAAGCATAGGTAGAGGCACAAGAAAAATTACAGGTTTTGGTCTTTTGCAGCTTTCACATTGAATTCTAGCTCTTAAAATAGCTACCTTATATATTATTAGTTATAAATTATCATAATTCATGGTATTATGAAAAGTTTGTAAAATAATATATATTATATAACGGCACATGTGTGTTTAGGGTTCCTTTAGGGCAGTACAATGTATAATTGCTTAGAGAGATTATAAACTTCATGATATTTAAAATGATACACCACAGGAACTCAATTAGAAGTTTTAGTGATAGGACCCCAGTATTAGTTCTTTTTTTTTTTTTCTTTTAAAGCTCCCCAGATTATACCAATGCTCATCCTAGTTTGATAACTACTGCTTAGTATTTTAATTATGGATACAAGACTTTATGCAAGTCAGGGAAGATGATAAATTTGGCAAATGGTGAATGGTCAACTTAAACTTTCAGATTATTTTTATATTTGTCCTTTTTTTTTTTTGAAGTTGTTAGTATGCTCTGAATCTACTCTAAGTTTTAAGTTCATCTTACTTTAACCTTACTTTCTATACAGTTACTAGCATGCCTTGCCAAAGGGATATTTGTTATTACTGATTAGCAAAGGATGTAATGACATTAAAAATTAACTCACATTTGGATTTCTCATTTCTGAAGACAACTTACCAAAAAGTCAAGTGACTTCTAGTAATTTTGCTCAGGTTGTACTACCAGACTTGGTTTAGACACATATGATATTTCAATTGGGGTGAGATCCTTAGGTTTAGAAATATAATGATTTAATAATCTATGCATATACTGCATAATTTTTAGTACATAGCATGCATCTGCGCCAAAGTATCCTTGAATATCCATGCCTCAGCAATAGTCTGAAATTATTGGCCATTTTCTATGTGACTTTTTTTTTAATTTAGGAGAAAAAAGATGTAATTAAATTGTCACTCATAGAACAAGATAACATGAAGTTGATTATTTCCTACCTGAGGTCACTTGTATCAGTTGTTATAAGTTAGATGATGAGATGAATGCATGATATGTTTTTTAAAACTTTACTTATAGCTAAGGCAATAGTCAAGGATTATCATACTTTTATTCTAAAATACATTCTTTATTTTTGTTATATTTGTTACACCTGTCATTTTCCCTAAGGTGGTTAAATTCCTAAAACAAAATGCCATTGGAAATCAAAGAAAGACTAGCTGAAGATGCTGGGCTTCATCTGTTTTCCATGGACAATTGAATTTTCTCATTTACTTATACAAGCTTTTTTAGGACATTAGAAGCTAGGATGTATATATTTTTAATTTTTATACAATTTTTTAAAGGTTACTTTCCATTTGTAGTTATTACAGAACATTGTCTATATTCCTCGTGTTGAACAATACATCCTTGAGCCTATCTTACGCCCAATGGAGTTCGTACCTCCACTTCCCCCCACCCCTTTTTGCCCCCACCACTGCTAACTGCTAGTTTATTCTCCATACTTGTGTCTGCTTCTTTTATGTTATATTCACTAGTTTGTTGTATTTTTTAGATTCTACATATAAGCAATATCATACAGTATTTATCTTTTTCTGTCTGACCTATTTCACTTAGCATAATGCCCTCCAACTCCATCCATGTTGTTGCAAATGGTAAAATTTCATTCTTTTTTATGGCTGAGTAGCATTCCATAGTGTATATGTGGGTGTGTGTGTATATATATATATGTGTGTGTGTGTGTGTATATATATATATATATATATCTCAGATCTTTATCCATTCATCTACTGATGGATACTTAGATGTTTACATGTCTTGGCAATTGTAAATAACACTATGAACATTAGGGTTCATGTATCTTTTTGAATTAATGTTTTTGTTTTTTTCTGATATATGCTCAGGAGTAGAACTGCTGGGTCATATGGTAGTTCTATATTTTGTTTTTTGAGAAACCTCCATACTGTTTTCCACAGTGGCTGTACCAATTTACATTCCCACAACAGTGTACAAGGGTTCCCTTTTCTCCACTTCCTTGCCAACATTTGTTATTTGTAGACATTTTGATGATAGCCATTCTGTCAGGTGTGAGGTGATATTTCATTGTGGTTTTGATCGGCATTCCCTTGATGATTAACAAGGTTGATCATCTTTTCATGTGCCTGTTGGCCATCTGCATCTGCTCTTTGGAAAAGTGTCTATTCAGTTCTTCTGCCCATTTTTTAATCAGGTCATTTGCTTTTTTGATGTTGAATTGTATGAGCTGTTTATATATGTTGGATATTAATCCCTTATCAGTCATATCATTTGCAAATATTTTCTCCCATTCAGTAGGTTGTTTTTTTTTGTTTTGTTAATGGTTGCCTTTGCTGTGAGCTAGGATGTATTTTTACTTGCTTGAAATGAATTTCATTGTTAAGTAGATGAATTTTTTTTCTCAATACTTCTTTGACTCATAAGGACACAGAGTATTTGTTGATTGCATTGTACATGAAGGCATATTGAGTATGAGGGGTTCTTGAGACAGCTTGTACATCCTCAATTAAGTTCTCATTTCTAAATTAAATTAAATACTTCACTTGTGATTAGAACAGGATACAATAGAGAATAGACATGCAACTTCAATAATTTTTGCTCCTGGCAGAAAAATCTATGCATTTTAAGCCAGATTTACCCTTGCCTGGATTTTGAACTATACTGAGAAAGTGATGTATCAATAATATAGTTCAGCTTACGTTAGAAATTACTTGTTGCATTTTTGTACTGTAAAACTGTGTAGTTGTTATCCTCTATATCTGCAAATATAAATACATTTTTCTGCATTTTATAGCTACATGATAATCATCAAATTGTATATAAACTTGAATAAGAAGCTTTGCCCTACAAGTCTTCACTGTGTAGTAAACAGCCAGGTAAATACAGTAATTGTAATAATTATAATTATAAATAATTATAATAAATGAACTCAGTGTTACAGTGGATATATGGATATAAAACCAAAACTTACATCTTTATCCAGTGCATACATTAAATAATACTAGAGCCATGTATATTATCATATTAAACAATACTGGAGCAGAGCATACTATTCTGAATCTATGTTAAACAATACTGGGAAGAGACATTAAAAAAAAAATAAAATAAATTAGCTGCATGCTCCAGGAAATGCTTGCTTTTGGAAGATAAGAGTATAAACCAAATAAAACAGTTTCCCTATCAAGACTCATTTCAAGACCCTCTTTCTAGCTATGCCAAGAAATAAAAGTGATTGATTGTCATAAAACTGGTCCATTCCCAACTAATTCTCCACTTTGCAAGATAAGTTAAAAATAACACAACCAAAGACATAAAATCGTATAAGCATTCTCATCTAATGTTTTTACCTTGAGAAATGACGAGAGAAAAAAATAGTTTGATTCAAAGATTAAAAACTTTATTCAGCTGGGTTTGATTCAAAGATTAAAAACTTTATTCAGCTGAGGTGCATCAGGAAGCAACTAAAGACCCAATCACTCCCTGAGCCAAGCAGTACTGTAGTTTTATAGGGTGAAGGGAAGGGAGAAATATGTGTTTTTGTGGTTTGGTTGAGGTAGAACTTTTCCTCATCTCTAACTGCTGTAAAACCTATGGTTGGAAAAGAAGGAAATTTTTGTGATTCCATCCCTATTGCTAGGGATATGGGGTACAGTACCATTCAGGCAACTGTCATTACAATTCGAGAACTGTTTTTGCAAGCCTTGCAATTTTTCAAGTTTCAGAGGAAGGGTTGTTATCCAGAGAAAAAGGCAGGGAGGGGAAAAGAGAATACAAAAAAATATATATATATATATGTATATGTATATAAAAAGGCACAGCTTGAAGCCAGAGAACTGGAAACTGTTTTTTTTGTTTTTTTTTTAATTTATTTATTTATTTATTTATGGCTGTGTTGGGTCTTCGTTTCTGTGCGAGGGCTTTCTCTAGTTGCGGCAAATGGGGGCCACTTTTCATAGCAGTGCGCGGGCCTCTTACCATCGTGGCCTCTCCTGTTGCAGAGCACAGGCTCCAGACGCGCAGGCTCAGTAATTGTGGCTCACGGGCCTAGTTGCTCCGCGGCATGTGGGATCTTCCCAGACCAGGGTTCGAACCCGTGTCCCCTGCATCGGCAGGCAGATTCTCAACCACTGCGCCACCAGGGAAGCCCTGGAAACTGTTTTTAATGTTTTTACAGACACCAGTAACACTGTCAAGGTGGTATTCTCCCTTACCACAATAAGTCTAATAAACTTAAACTTTGCCTGAATAATGGATTTTTCTGATATTTCTCGGTGAGTTGAAATTTGACAATAAGAAATATTGGAAGACTACAGAATGGAGGAAGAAATCTGGAAAAGAAAAAGGAGGTCATATGAAAAATGATATTTTATCTACATCTTTAAGGTGTTTGGGGGGTTAAGAAAATTGAGGAAATTGAAGACAGCATATCACTGTTATGGCATGTGTGGTTTCCCACTGGGGAAAACATGACACAGACTCACTTAATAAAAAATAAACAAAAAGGGATATTGTTATACACACTTCATCCATTGAAAGGATAATAAAATGATATTATGAACAACTTTATGTTCATACATTCAAAAACTTAGAAAATATGGATGAATTCCTTAAAAGCTGCAAAGGACCACACCCAGTCAAGATGAAACAGACAAACTGAATAGTCCTATAAGCAAAAAAGGAATTAAATTTGTAAATAAAAAGCTCCTGACAAAGAAATCCCCAGGCCTACATTACTTCATTGGAGAATTCCACCAAAAATTTAAATAAGAATTAACATGGATATTAAACAGTCTCTTACAGAAAATAGAAGAGGGAATATTTTGCAACCCAGTTTATGAGACCAGTATTGTTCTGTTGCCAACAACAGACAAAGAAAGCACATACACACCCAAGGGTTAAATAGACCTACATCTCTTGTAAACTTACATGCAAACATTCTCAACAAAATATTGACAAATTGGATCCAATAATGTATAAGAAGAATTATAGAACATGATCAAGTGAGATTTTTCCAGGTATGCAGAGAGTAGGAGAAAATATTTGCAAATCACATATGAAACCAATGACCATATTGAAAATATATAAAGAAACTCTCAAAACTCAAAAGTAAAAAAACAAACACTTCAAGTAGAAAATGGACAAAAGATATGAATAGACATTTTACCGAAAATATATATATAGATGGCAAATAAGCACAGAAAAATTAAAAGTACGAGATATTGTAACACAACCATCCAAATGGCTAAAATTTTTTTTTTAAAGTAACAATGGCAAATGTCAAATGCTTTCAAGAATGTGAGCAAACTGGATGATTCTGGAAAAGTCAAAACTGTGGAAGTGGTAAAAATATCAGTGATTGCCAAGAGGAGCAGGGGCAAGGGAAGGAGGGATGAATAGGCAGCGCTCAGAGCATTTCTAGGGCAGTGAAACTACTCTGTATGATGCTATAATGATAGATACATGTCATTATACATTTGTCGAAACCCATAAAATATAAACCAAGAGTGATTCAAGGGTAAACTATGGTCTTTGGATGTTTACGATGGATGTGTCAATGTATGTTCACCTTTGGTAAAACATGTACAATTATGTTGAGTGATGTTGATAATGAAAAAGGCTATGCATGTGTGAGAGCAGAGGGTAACCAGGAAATCTCTGTACCTTCCTCTCAATTTTGCTATGAGCATAAGACTACTCTAAAAAAATTCTTTAAAAATATATGGAGTGGATGGACCTAGAGTCTGTCATACAGAGTGAAGTAAGTCAGAAAGAGAAAAACAAATACCGTATGCTAACACATATATATGGAATCTAAAGAAAATAAAATGGTTCTGAAGAACCTAGGGGCAGGACAAGAATAAAGATGCAGACGTAGAGAATGGACTTGAGGACACCGGGAGGGGGAAGGGTAAACTGGGACGAAGTGAGAGAGTGGCATGGGCATATATACACTACCAAATGTAAAATAGATAGATAGCTGGTGGGAAGCAGCCACACAGCACAAGGAGATCAGCTCAGTGCTTTGTGATCACCTAGAGGGGTGGAATAGGGAGGGTTGGAGAGAGACGCAAGAGGGAGGAGATATGGGGATATATGTATATGTATAGCTGATTCACTTTGTTATAAAGCAGAAACTAACACACCATTGTAAAGCAATTATACTCTAATAAAGGTGTTAAAAAAAATTTTTTTTTTAAAAAGGGCCATATAAAGGCAAATGGTCTAATGAGTAGTGAGTACAATGCTTAGATAATTAAAAATGATGGTTGCAAATTAGTTTAGAATGCTAGAGTAGGTCTGTTGATTCAGGGACTGTGAAAAGTCTGAGCTCTTACCTTTCTTGCAAGACATAAGACTTCTAGACTAGAGACATAGCCAATTTATTGCTTATGACAAAAGAACAGCGGAATTCCTAGCCCCAGATCTCTCTGCTCCAATCTTCTTGGCTGTTATGGGAAGGGCCAAGTGTTACCTGTATATGCAGATGCAGGTACAGGTACAAAAGAGGAATTGCCAAATTAGGATCTGATTTTGATCTTATATTAAGACTGTTGGCAACCTAGTCATTCTTCCCTCTGGAGAAAGAGAGAAACCTTACCCTTACTCTTCAGTGCAAGCAAATCATCTTTGAGCAAATCATTTTCAGGGTAACTTTATTACCCCAAAATGACTTCGGAGAGGGTTAAATTATGTCTTTATTATACTAGTCAGGAAATGTCTTCCCACTGACCTAAAGGGAGATACTATTTCTAGCTTCTAAGAATGTTTATTATGCAAACTTCCTTGAAAACATGGTCAGTGCCCTTTGCTCAGAAAGTCCATAAAACTACATGAAAAATTCATGGAGAATTGTCCCCCATATAAATAAGATTATTAAGAAACATAAATTCTCTGTAAGATATTTTATATTTCAGTTTATTATCCATCCATCCCTACCCTCATCCATCCCATGCAATAATCATTATTGAGTACTTCTTACACTGCAGACGTTTTAGACATTTTAGATGCAACAAAAATGTCCATGGCTTTAAGAAACTAAGATTATAGCTGGTGATAGAGATAGCTAACAAATAATAACAGTATATACATAAGGGTTATTATAGATATATGGGATACTAAAATCAGTAACCAAAAGAATATTTAATTTTTAAGAAGAATGAGAAGGAAGAGATTGATGGCAAGAACATCAACTATGAGACAATTACAACAGTCTAGTCCTGGATTGAAGGGTACATGAAAAATGATGTTCGTGGAGAGAAGAGGATGTATTTAAGGATTTTTAGAAAAAAAAGATTATTTGGAAAAGTTTCTGTGCAGCCTCCACTGATTGATCGACAGACAGCTGTGGTTGCCTGGAAACTGAGAACATTTAATGAATATCCATTGTTTGGTAATCAGACCTGATTGTATCCGAGATAGACTAGAGATGGTGTTGAGCTCTCAGGAATAGAAACCCATAATAAGCAGAGGTACCAGGTACCCACAATTCATATTTCCTTCCTAAGATTTGGAAAGAAAAGTCTCTGAAAGAGAATTAGAACCATACTGGAGTGATAAGTGACGAGGAAATTTAGCCACTGAGTAGTATTAGCTTTACTGTTCTTACCAAAATCATTTCTGATAAATTACTACATCATAAAAGATGATTTGAAGAAGCTTAGGGTATTAATATTTGCATATGTTTCCTCCAGGTGAACATATAACAAAATGAGAATGCATGCAATGCAATTAAACTATTAACACTGATTCTTTGCAAGAATAATAGGTAAAAACATGAAGATTTGATGTATATGTAATCTAAACATACCTTAGTGTTCAGTTACTAAGTTAAATAATATTGTTTTGTATATTATATATGCTCTGCTAGGCTGGGAATCTCTCTTATTCCTTTATTTTCACTTTATCATTTCAGTATGTAAGAAATATAATTACTTATAATCATATAGTATATTATATATTATAATTATATACAGTAATTCTTATTAGTAAGAATTAATAACAACAGAAATCGTTTTTTTAGGAAAAACATATAGGAAATGTAATTAAGAACTAATTTTTTTCCCTGAGCTTCAAAAACTCTGAGGCAAAAATATAAAGGTAAGCTGAGTCCAGACTGTTAAGATCATAAATATATTGTAAAAGAGTTAACATTTTATTCTATATGCCATATGTCCACTTCCCATCTAAGCCACTATATTCATGAGAATAGTTTCAGAATCTGAATATCCTATAAATATCATTCACCATGTATATTTTCATATGAGACATTGAGTAACAGAGTAAAAACTTTCTTCTCTCTCCAAACTGCCCCTGATCCCCATCCCCTGAGTCGTGTTTATCAAAGCACTCTGCGCTAACAAATTTTTCAAGACATATTTGATTAGTACTGATTTTAGGCAGTTCATGGCAAACGTCTTCTAGAATAATGAAGGATGATCTATATTTCTTAAAGTTCAGATATATACCCTCAGAGAGAAGATATAATGTTATAAAATCTAAGAGTGGTTACCTGTTTGTCAAGTTAGACATTGTAACAACTTTTATGCTGAATAATAAATCATAGGATTGCTTCCAGTAAAATCCAGGATTTTTCTCAAAATATAGCTTTCAATCCACTCTAGGAATTTCATTAGTGCATAGTAGAAAATTCAGACATCTGTATCATGAGGCATGGGAAGTTCTGTCCTGGAAACAGAAACATAGGCAGATGTGTTTAAATTGTATGAAATCTATATAAGAGTTCTAAAGTATGTTTTATTTTCAAAATTATGGATTTTTCTTATTCAGGAAGATTTTCATGATCATGGAAGATGAAATAAAAATAAAATAGAGAAAGAAAAAAATAGACCACTACTTGCACTTCAGCTCTTATTCTGTTTATTCTTATTCTGTTATTCTTAACTGTTTCTCTTATCATTGGGTACTCTTTAACCTGGTTATATTCATAATTAATTATCAATTTAATAGCTCTATAATACAGATTATCCTGAAGTATCTTGAAGAATTTCTATATTTTTGAGTACTTAAACTATTTCTAAATTTTCACTTTCTAAATAATGTTGAAACATGTATCTTTGTGCATAAAGATGTTGGAAATTGGGGCTTATTTCATGAAAGGAGAGCTACAATATGTAAAACTGTGTACATATGCTTGGAGGTATTATTTTGAAAATTATTTTCTTTTTCTGCTTTATTCTTTGCTTGTTTATCATATTGGTAATTTAGTGATTCTCTTATCAATCAACCATATTACAAAAATGAAGCCTCATATTGTCTAGTTTAGAGAAAAACTGTTAAAAAGTTATTTTCTTAATTTCATAATCCATATACTCTCACATCACCTTTGTGAGATGAGGCTTGGTCTATGCTTTCTGCACTATTACTGGCAGTAGTATCAGGAAAAAATCAATTTCTATATTCTCACTATTTCTGGTGTGATTTTTCTTTAATGGCTCCAGTGTATATAAGCTCTGTGATATTAGGTGAGTTACTAAACATTTTCGTGTCTCAGTCTCCTCACTTGTAAAATGAAGTGAGATATCTATCTGACCAAATTATCGAGATTAACAAATGAAATAATGCATGTCAAAACATGTAACACTGACACATTACACATTGAATAAATATTTCCTTCATACTTCTTCAAGAGAATACACTTTAAGTGCACAATCACTGATCTTTCTGGCTTTGATCTTGGCTTTTTAACACACCTGAGTCTATGAAATGTATGGAGGAATGTGAATGCCCATTATCTATATCTCTGCTTCCCTAATCATTAATCTGGGAATATCTTGCTGTTGCCTCTCTCTACCTTGATAATGATGAACGTTGAAACTGAATCCCTAGAGAGTCTGCTAAGCTAAAAAAAACTGCCCAAGTGAAACACAGCCCAAGCCTTCAAAAATTTTACATATAATGGTGGTTGATGACAAGCATGGTAACAAATACAAATAATATAAATAAATATATATAGCTGAATTGAGAGCTATAATAGGAATATAAGTACAGAATAATAAAATGCAAATTGTTCCCTTACAACCTTTGAGATACAAACAAACTTTAGCTCTGGGAAAAATTTCTGTGACACTATATAACTTAAAAATAATGAGTTAAGTCAAAACAATTTTTTGGCTCTGGTGTCTGAGTTTCCCATATTAAGGAAACCTGTCCCAGCATCAAGGACAACTAGTCCCTGAGTATGTTTTTCTTCTCAGATGTTGCCTGACTCTCTTTTTCCCTCTAGTGGTAATCTGTAGCATTACTTCAACCTTATTTCAAGACTGAACCATCCTATGTTCAAAACAATTGTCCCAACTCCTGCACACCAGGATTAAGAATGTAGAAAACATTCTGTAGACAAAAGAATTAAAAAGAAAATAATTTCATGTTCTATGAGAAGATCATAAAAAGTGACTTTTACTACAGATAGGTTCTTCTAAATTTATCCTAGGTTGTATGTTGGTTTGACCAGTTACTTGCCATGTTAAACTGGAGGGAAGTAATAATAATATAATTTGGATAAAAAATAATAAAAGAGAGAAGCAAACTTTATTGAGCATTTACCGTTTATCAAGGTCTGTGCTAAATGTTCCACATACATTCTTACAAGAAACTGTGAGGTAGACATGATATATAAATGACAGATAAGGAGCCTGAGTTTTAGGATGGTTAAGTGTCTTTTTCAAGATCTGGTCCAGCTGTCTAATTTCAAAGCCCTTACCCTAACACTATACATTCTTCTCTATCTGAAAAACGTATAGTGAATAAAATTTCTCAGGTAGCAATGGATTACAGCAAGAGCCCAAATGTTATCATTCCTTTGCCCCATATTTTCCTCTAATTGCCGTTGCATTTTTTTTTTAATTGGGGTATAGTTGCTTTATAATGTTGTGTTAGTTTCTGCTGTACAGCAAAGTGAATCAACTAAATGTATACATATATCCCCTTTTTTTTTGGATTTCCTTCCCATTTAGGTAACCACAAAGCATTGAGCAGAGTTCTCTGTGCTATACAGCAGGTTCTCATTTGTTATCTATTTTATACATAGTAGTGTATATATTTCAATCCCAATCCCCCAATTCATCCCACCCTCCTTTTCCCCCCTTGGTGTCCATACATTTGTTCTCTATATCTGTCTCTATTTCTGCTTTGTAAATAGGTTCATCTGTACCATTTTTCTAGATTTCACATATATGCATTAATATACGATATTTGTTTCTCTCTGACTTACTTCACTCTGTATGACAGTCTCTAGGTCCATCCATGTCTCTACAAATGACTCGATTTCGTTCCTTTTTATGGCTGAGTAATATTCCATTGTATATATGTACCACATCTTCTTTATCCATTCATCTGTCGATGGACATTTAGGTTGCTTTCATGTCCTGGCTATTGTAAATAGTGCTGCAATGAATATTGAGGTACATGTGTCTTTTTGAATTACGGTTTTCTCAGGGTATATGCCCAGTAGTGGGATTGCTGGATCAAATGGAAGTTCTATTTTTAGTTTTTTAAGGAACTACCATACTGTTCTCCATAGTGGCTGTATCAGTTTATATTCCCACTAACAGTGCAAGAGGGTTCCCTTTTCTCCACACCCTCTCCAGCATGTATTGTTTGTAGATTTTTTTGACGATGGCCATTCTGACTGGTGTGAGGCGATACTTCACTGTAATTTTGATTTGCATTTCTCCAATAATTAGTGATGTTGAACATCTTTTCATGTGCCTCTTGGCGAAGTATCTAAAGAGACAGTGCCACTTCTTCACTTCCCATTCATAATTTAGTCTACCTCAGTCTACCTACAAACCAGTACCCTGAAAATGCTTTTGTTAAGGTTACCAATGACTTACGTCAGGTACCATGAAGCAGTGATCCATGTAGATTTCCAGTGATCCTTACTGAAACAGTTAAGCGCATTAAACCGAAAAGACCACTTCCTCCTTTACAAAAATGTTCTTTTAACTTCCATTACATTATTACTTCAAATTCTTTTTCCTCCTCCTTCTTCCTCTTTCCCCCCTTTCTCCTCTTCCTTCTTTTGCTCTTGGTCTTCATCTTTATCTCAGTAAAGCTTTTTGGCTTCTTTTGTAGATTCAAATCCTCTACTTGAATTGAGGATGAAGGAATTTTTCAGGCTCATTTTTGGTTCTCTGTTCATTCCCATAGATTAAAAAGTAAAAATACATTTATACATGTTACAACCAAATTTGTATCTCAGTGGGATTTCTAATCTTGTATCCATCCAAGTAACTGGCATTTCCATTTTAAAGTCCCAAATTCATCTACAACTAAATACATCTTAAATATATCTTGGTTTTCCATACCAAATCATATTTTTATCCCTATTATCCCACATTCTGTCTTATCTCAAAAATTGCCAGATTTATTTGCCCAGATTTTCAAACAGGAAACCTTGGAGCTATGCTTTTTTTCCACTTCCTTTTCCTTCATCTGCAACATCCCATCTATCAGGAGTCTTTTTTTGTCTCTTTTTTTTCCTTCCTATTGTGAAACAAAGAATGTTGTTCACTATCCAGTTCTACAAGGATTAAGTCATTAGCCACTGCAATTGCTGACTGACAGTGTACCCCAAGAGGAATTCAGAATGAGACACACTGTGCTTTGGACAAGCAGACTCCTTAGATAGTTAGATGCAGATCTCTTAAAGAATTTTAATAAATCCAGATCCTTTCATCTTCCCTTACATAGAAAACCACTAAAATCTTTAACTTGAGATATCTGTGCTTTGTGACTAGCAATAATCCTTTACCAAGATGTGTGCTTGACTGCAGGTATTTCCTAGCCGAAAATCATACATAAACTTGGTCCTCCCCTCTTTAGAGCAGTTTCCTCAGAGCCACTGAGAGGCTGTTTCCCAGGCTATAGTCCTCATTAAGGTCCCTGAATAAAACTGAAACTCACAACTCTTACGCTGTGTGTTTTTCTTTCAGTCAACCCTATATTTTTCGTAAGCACTCTTAAGTCTAGCCCACACTCAAGCGAGGAGAATTAAACTACACCTCCTGGAGGGAGTAGTATCTAAATATATAGCATTTGAATATATTAATTGAAATTCTTTTAAAAGATTTTTCTCTTCTCCCTATTTTTTATTTAATAATTTATTTATATCACTGTGTAATCACTGATATCTATTTGGTTCTTTGGGTTCTCACCAAATACTATCATTATTCATGTTATCTCAAATTGCTCCAGTTTTGGAGCTGGCTCTTTTAGTTTGGCTCCTCTGTCCTTCTGATATGCCGCCATTATTAACATTTTAGAATTTCCTTTCTTTGTGGTACTGCATTATACTCCAGGCTCATATTTGATTTTCCCTGCCCTGGCCCTAGAATCAACTATTTTCCAAAGGATCTCTGAATTTTTTTTTTTTTTTAATTGGAGAAAGGGATTAAGAACCAAGATCTGGGTTGTGCTCATAGTGACTGGTGTGTCACTGCTCATAGGCACTCTCAGTAGACAGAGCCAGAAAATTCATGTATATACACTCACCTATGTATATTTATTTATAATTACAAATATTATTTGTATACACATTTGTATATACAGGTATATCACAATGCATGTGTGAGTATTAGCATGTATATATAGTAAACTTGAGTTTATACTGATATTTCTAACTTGATTCTAGCCCTACAGGGTCCATTTACCTCCCTTACACCCCCTGCCCCCACCACACCTGCTTACTCATTACTCTATGTGAAACCTGACTTACTGTCTATCATGAGTTTACTTATTTGTTCAACTCTAGTTCAGCAAGTAATTTCAGAATTTCTAAGCTGAGGCCCTTTCTGGAGTTTATTTTAGTCACCTTTCTTAGAGTTCCCAGTCCTCTGACAGGATGAAGTGTGCTTTATGGCTTTGTAGATTAACTGGCTCATTTTGGCTTTTAGAGTAAGAGTAGAATGATGATCTCCTGCAACATTTCTGCATCTAAATTGAAAATCCTATTTTCTATTTTTTATATGGATGATTAACATATTTTTCAGCCACTTTCCTCCTATTACCTATATTTAAGGCTACTCTCAATTATCACTGTCACTCTCGTGGTCTTAATAGGCAGTAGTTTTGTAATTACTAAGATAAAATGCTATTTATATTATGATATCTCCTTTGACTATAGGCTATTTATAAATCTACATGTTTAAAAGCAACCTTAGGTACATTTGCTGTTATCTTTTTGTTACTTTAGCATATTTGCAGTGTGATCAGTGACTATATTCTGCATGATTTCACTCTTTATTTTCTTTTACTTTTTGATCCAGTTTATGCTTGCCATACTGTGATTTATAATAAGAAATATATATTTGGTCTTCGTCCTGGATTTTGGCATAAAGCACCTAAAACCCTTGAAATTTCTTGTGATACTGGCAATAAAGGTTTCTTTTGTTATGTTAATGAATTTAGGATCCCATCTAAGGATGGGGACTGGTTGCCTAGAGAACCAACCATGTGATTAGAGGTTTGGACCTTCAAGTCCTACCTCCAACCCTACCTCTGGGGAGGGGAGAGGGGCTGAGAGTCAAATTGATGTCCAATGATTTCATCAACCGTGACTGCATAATTAAGCCTCCCTAAAAACCAAAAAAGGATGAGTTTCAGAAAGCTGTGTTGGTGAAAACATGCAGGTGCTGGGAGAATGTAATGCCTGTAGAGGGCATGGAAGCTCCAGGCCACTTCCCCATGCCTTGTCTTATGCTTCTCTTTTGTCTGGCTGTTCCTGAGTTACATCTTTTTATAATAAACTGGTGGTCTAGTAAGTAAAATATTTTCTCTGAGTTCTGTGAGCTACTCAAGGAAATTCATTAAACCTGAGGATGGGGTCTTGGGAATCTTTGATTTATAGCCTGTCAGTCAGAAACACAGGTAACAACCTAGCCTTGTGACTGGTGTCTGAAGTGTGTGTATGTGTGTGCTGGGGGGTGGGAAAGGGGGGCAGGCTTGTAGGACTAAACCCTTAACCTGTGAAATCTGATACTGGCTCAAGTAGATGGATAGTGTCAGAATTAAGTTGAATTGTAAGACACCCAGCTACTGTCCAGAGAATTGCATTTTTGGTGTATGGAATCACACACACACATACATATTGGAACTGGTACCACAATGTCAAGAATGCTGAATTTTTTTAAGTGTTGTTTTACTTGCTTGAAAAAAGTTTTTACTGCATATTTGGGCAACAAAGTTGTGTATAAGGTGAATTTTATTTATAATGTCAAATCTTTTATATTTTTACTGATATTTTGTCTGCATGTTCTGTGTACTTCTGATAGAAGTGTGTTGAAATCAATCTATTTGGTGGTTTCCTTTCTTACCTTTTTTTCCTCTTTCTTCCTATTTTTGTTGTTTCTTTCTTTATATATTTTGAAACCATGCTATCAAGTGCCAAATGTTTAGACTAGATGGATTGAATCTTTCAACATTATAAACTCTCCTCTTGCTATAGTTTAAATCTTGATATATCCTGTGTATTATCATAACATAGACACGTTAGCTTTCCTTTGGATACTGTATTTATAAACATCAATTTCAGTTATTTTATATTCAAACTTTCTGCTTAACAAATCTTTAGATCTATTTATTATTCACAGCATACATGTATTTAGCAATATAATTATATTTAGAGCATTTAGTGCATTTACACTTAATATAATTTCTCATTTACAATGTGATTTTAATTCATTCCACCTGCTCTAGGTACCCACTTTCTCATGACTTGAACTTGTATTTCATTTTCTCAGGTATGACAGGTGTATTTTATTTGATACATGGTGCTACAAGGTCATATAAATGAACACCAAAATGAATGTAAAAGGCCTAAGGACACAAATTATTCTTTTTTTAGTTTTTTTATTTGAGATATAGTTGATGTGCAATATTATATATAAGTTTCAGGTGTACAACATAGAGATTCATAATTTTTGAAAGTTATTCTCAATTTATAATGATTATAAAATATTGGCTATACTCCTTGTGTTGTACAATATATCCTTGTAGCTTATATATTTTATACGTAGCAGTTTGTACCTCTTAATTCCCTACCCCTATCTTGCCCCTCGTCCCTTCCCTCTCCCCACTGGTAACCACTAGTTTGTTCTCTGTATCTGTGAGACTGTTTCTTTTTTTGTTATATTCATTAGTTCATTTTATTTTTTAGATTCCACATATAAGTGACATCATGCAGTATTTGTCTTTCTCTGTCTTAACTTATTTCACTTAGCATAATACCCTCTAAATCCATCCATGTTGTTGCAAATGGCAAAATTTAATTATTTTTATGGCTGATTAGTATTGCATTGTATATATACCACATCTTCTTTATTCATCTGTTGACAGACACTTAGGTTACTTCTATATATTGGCAATTGTAAATAATGCTGTTATGAACATTTGAGTGCATGTATCTTTTCAAATTAGTCCTTTTGTTTTTCTTCAGATATATACGCAGGAGTGGAATTGTTGGGTCATGTGATAGTTCTATTTTTAGTTTTTTGATAAATCTGTTTTCCACTATGGCTGCACCAATTTACATTCCCACATACAGTGTACAAGGTTTCCCTTTTCTCCACATTTTTGCCAACATTTGTTATTTGTATTCTTTTTTGATGATAGCTTCTAGGAGTTTTATGGTTTCTGGTCTTGCATTTATGTCATTAATCCATTTCAAGTTAAATTTGTATATGGCGTTAAAAAATGTTCAAGTTTTCAGTAGTTTTCTTAGCACCATTTATTGGAGAGATTTTCTTTTCTCTATTGTATATTCTTGCTTCCTTTCTCATAGAGTAATTGACCATAAGTGAGTGGGTTATTTCTGGGCTCTCTATTTTGGTCCATTGTTCTATGAGTCTGTTTTGGTGCCAGTACTATACTGTTTTGATTACTGTAGCTTTATAGTATAGTCTGAAGTCAAGGAGCATGATTCCTCAAGCTATGCTCTTCTTTCCAAGATTGCTTTGGCAATTCAGGGGTCTTTTGTGTTTCCATACAAATTTTTAAATCATTTGTTCTAGTTCTGTGAAAAATGTCCTTGATATTTTGATAGGGATTGCACTGAATCTGTAGATTGCCTTGGGTAGTATGATGATTTTAACAAATTTAATTCTTCCAATCCATGAATTTTCCATCAGTTTGTGTCTTCTTTAATTTCTTTCATCAGTGTCATAGTTTTCTGAGTATAGGTCTTTTATCTCCTTAGGTAGGTCTATTTCTAGGTATTTTATTCTTTTTGATATGATTGTAAATGGGATTGTTTACTTAATTTCTGTTTCTGATAGTGCATTTTTAGTGTATAAAAATGCAACAGATTTCTGTGCATTAATTTTGTATTCTGCAATTTTACTGAATTCATTGATGAGCTCTAAGTTTTCTGGTGGCATCTTTAGGATTTTCTATGTATAGTATCATGTCATCTGCAAACCATTACACATCTCGAAATTTTTGATTACTTTTAGCATTTTACTTTTCCCATTCTATGCTTAGTAATTTTCTAGAAATTAAAGATTTCATCCTTGATTTAGTAAAGACTAATATTAATTCACAATTTTACACTTTTGTTATTCCAGAAAATACCAGAGACTTAAGACACTTTAACCACATTTACCTCTCATTTGATTCTAACCCTTTCCAATGTTTCAGATTCCCCAATCCTTAGCCCACACCACCTGATTCCTTGAGAATGGTACACTCTTCAAGATGAATATTACTGTGTTTACTGTATAAACATATATGTGCAAGCTTCTTTAAACCGGTTAATGCTTCATACTCTGGTAATATAAGACTTTATAAGTTATATCTTATTTTTATGAAAATAGCAAGAAAAGAAAAAATATATCTTTCATGTGTGAATCTAATTTTCAGAATTTCATACTCTATATTAGTATATTGAGTGACATACAAAATGAGAGATCATTTCTTTTTTTTTTTTTAAATATAACCGCTTTTTATTTATTTATTTATTTATGGCTGTGCTGGGTCTTCGTTTCTGTGCGAGGGCTTTCTCCAGTTGTGGCAAGTGGGGGCCACTCTTCATCGCGGTGCGCGGGCCTCTCACCACCGCAGCCTCTCCTATTGTGGAGCACAGGCTCTAGACGCACAGGCTCAGTAATTGTGGCTCACGGGCCCAGTTGCTCTGCGGCATGTGGGATCTTCCCAGACCAGGACTCGAACCCGTGTGCCCCGCATTGGCAGGCAGACTCTCCACCACTGCGCCACCAGGGAAGCCCCGAGAGATCATTTCTTAACACCACATTCTACCATAATTTTATTCTTTCCAGGAACACTCAGTTCCTATCTTTTCTATTTAAAAATATGTCAGTACTATTCCTTCCAGTTCTCCCAGCATTCATATTTGATACCTCTAATTCTTAACACACCACATCCACGTCAGTGCTGAACTTCCACTGTATTAGCTCCCACTTACTTTTCAAACTTATTTCCTTCTTTTACTCTGTTCTATATCTTCTATTATTTAAAAATGGAATTAGTTTTGTGTGGTATACTGAAAAATATTCCTAACTTATTTCCTTGTTTTTGTTCTTCCTTTTTAATAGATGAGTATATCTACTGAAAAATGCTGACATAAGGTACTCTCACCTGGGTTCAACTGTACCAATAAAGTGGTTCTCATTGCCATAAAATAATTCACAACCATGATATAACATTTAGAATCTTCCACAACCTGTCCCTTGCCCACTTTTCTAGCCTGATATTTTGCCACTCTCTCTTTTGCATTTTATTTTACAGCAATGCTCTACCTGATCTGAGCCTTTGTTCAATCATTGATGGGTAAGGAAATAAAAGAAGAAGGAAGGAAAGGGAAACAAATTGCTTCTTAAACTATGTTTAGTATGGTACATTAAAGCAGGTGTTTTGAGAAAATATATATAAGAGTTTTGAAATTGAACACCTAGGAAAATACTCAATGCCAATGTTCATGTGGAAAATGAAATAGGACTATTTGAGACAAAAATATATTCAAATCCTAAAAACTGTCTTTGTGAATTTTAGTAATAAATTATTAATATCATTAAATAATCAGTGTTATTACAGTTATTTTTACTGAACATTCATACAATTTATTTTCTGTATAATTCCTTCCTAAAGAGGCAGATTTATGTAAAAGTTCATGTAAATATCTAAAGTCCTCTTATGAGAATCTGATATCTGACCATTATTTGGGACATTTGTTGACTTATTATAAATTAACAAACTTTTTTTTTGCCTGTGAGAGAAGAAACTTCCCCCCAAACATATTACTTTTGTTGTGGTATAAGAAGTAGATTCAGTGGCACTCTACTGTAGCATAATGAGATGGCATGGATTTAGTTCTAGGGTGATTACTTAAGACGCAGTTTTTAGAGAGATCAGAATGATTTTGTTTAGCAATTGTTCCATTGTATTATAACCCTGAGACACAAATCTTACAAGTTCGTTTCATAGATATGCTTAAAAAAAAAAAAAAAAAAACAATCTTTTTGTCCAAAATTTAAACGACTTCATATTTTATAGTGTATTATTTGTTCATTGTAAACAATTCAAATAGCACAGAAAGTTTTAAGAAAAAAAAGAGAAATTGCCTATGTTTCCATTTCTGGAAATTAATACTCACTATTTTGTTACACATGCATACAACCATGTGTTCATGTAGTTTTACAATTATGGGACACATTTCCACAGTGTTGGCAGGCTGGTTTAAGGCTTTTCTCTGTTCCCTCAGGTAAGGTATTTGCTTCTTCTTCATGAACATAAGCAGAGGTACCAGTGTTTGGTAACTGGCTTTGAGTGTGTTGGAAAAAACACACTCAAAGTTGGAAAAAGGATGACCATTTTGTTGGTACAGATTATAGCTGGACTGGTTTACCCCTGGTGCCAGAAAGAGTAGTTATGAATCTTTGATTATGATGGCTTCCTCAGTTTTTAATCATAGATAAATCTAAGAATCCTGGTCCACAGAGAGAAGCAGAGAAAGATAAAATCAAGAGCCTAAAGAGAGTAACCACAGTAGAGATACCTGTCAAGATAATCTAATCAAAGAGAGAACGTGAGACATACCCAGAAAGGGAAATTCAGGGACCTTTTAAAGAAGGATAAAACAACAAATATACAAGAATCTAGAAACAGTGTCTAAAATATTTAAGGATGTTAAAAATAGAAAATCAAAATTGCTTTGAGAAAAGGATGTGTAGCAATTAATTAAAAGTCTACTGCATTCTTTCTTTAAATAGAAGGTCACATGCTCTGCTCCAATATTAAGAATGTCACTTGTGACCTCAAAGCTTCAAGGACTGTCAATGAGAATCAGAGGGAAGGGAAAAATGGATGCCAGGGAGGCAAATAAAACAAAAGCAAACTACTCAAGAATTCCCCATTTTTTGTAAGAAGACTCAAATATTAAATCTAATGAAGCCCTTTACAATTATCGAAAGATCTTTCTAAATTATGTTCAATTGGTTTTGCAGCAGAAAGTGTCTGGCTGTACTTTTCCTGATGCTGAATGTGAATCTCACTCAACTGTAAGTTCAAATGGCTGACTGAAATTTATTTTAGACATAACATAAAAAATAAAATAGAAGTATTCTATTCATTTATTTACTCACTTAATTCTTCATTCACTCAGAATTGTTTAAGTAAGTACCAGATAATGTAGGGCTGTACAGATCATCTTAAGGATTTTACCTTTACCACTAAATGTGAATTTTGCTTGCTAAAGAGTTTGGGTTTATCTCGGTCCTTGTTGGGAAATTATGGAAATATTTTAGTCCAGTTAGTAATATGATTACAGGAATATAGTTAATCTGGTAGATGGTGATAAAGATTCTCTCCTTGACCAAATTCTACACGGACTCCTCTGAGCTCTTTTTCAACTAGGCTTTGACTTTCGGACTTATGTATTTATCTCTGCATTGTCCAGTTTTAGCAAGAATCCTGTTAAATCATTACAGCCAGGATCCCCAGTCCTTAATATTTAATTATCTGCAATATCTAATCTCCTTCCTCATTCCCTACCTTTCCCCAGGTGATGTCTGGCCTACCCTCAGTAAAAGTTCTATTGGGTCACTTTAGCCAGAATCCCCCCTAACCTCTGATATTTTCTCTCAGTAGTTTTCTATCCACAATCTACTCCTTGGCTATAAATTCCCACTTGCTCCTGCTATATTTGGAATTGAGCCCTGTTCTATGTGGAGGTCTTTTCCTCTATTGGAATAATTTTTCCATATAAAATCTGTTTTTACCACTTTACTGTCCAGCTCTGTTTTTTCTTTGTTAAAGCACAGTGACAATGAATACAGAACTAGCACAGAGGTTTTTGATAGCAATTCCATAAATGATAATATATCCATGATTGACAGAAAAAAAAGTTTTTTCAGTAAGGCATCGTGGTTAAAACCCAATTCTAGAAACAGATCATTTGGTTTAAATGTCAGTTCTCTCACTTAGTAGCTCTGAGATCTTGAGCAATTATTTAACTTCTCTGAGCCCGAATTTCCTGACCTCCAAAATTGGGTAGGAACAATAATTTACTGAGCTGTTATGAAGTTTAAATGGGTTATTACTTGTAAAAGATCTTGAAACTATTTAACATAATACTAAGCACTGTTGGTCTTAAATAAACTTTAAATTCTAAAGAAAAAATAATTTGTAAGTGTTATGGTCTGAATGTTGTTGTCCCTGTCAAAATATATATGTTGAAATAATAATGGTATTAGTATGTGGGACTTTGGGAGGTGCTTAAGCCATGAAGGTAGAGCCTTTTCTGGTGGCATCTTTAGGGTTCTCTGTGTATAGTATCATGTCATCTGCAAACAGTGACAGTTTTACATCTTCTTTTCCAATTTGTATTCCTTTTCTTTCTTTTTCTTCTCTGATTGCTGTGACTAGGACTTCCAAAACTATGTTGAATAATAGTGTTGAGAGTGGGCATCCTTGTCTTGTTCCTGATCTTAGAGGAAATGCTTTCAGTTTTTCACCATTGAGAATGATGTTTGCTGTGGGTTTGTCATATATGGCCTTTATTATGTTGAGGTAGGTTCCCTCTACGCCCACTTTCTGGAGAGTTGTTATCATAAATGGGTGCTGAATTTTGTCAAAAGCTTTTTCTGCATCTATTGAGATGATCATATGGTTTTTCTTCTTCAATTTGTTAATATGGTGTATCACATTGATTTGCGTATATTGAAGAATCTTCTTTTATAGCTGTTAGCAGTTGCCTTAGGTATTGAGGCGCTCCTATGTTGGGTGCATATATATTTATAATTGTTATATCTTCTTCTTGGATTGATCCCTTGATCATTATGTAGTGTCCTTCATTGTCTCTTGTAAAATTCTTTATTTTAAAGTCTATTTTATCTGATATGAGTATTGCTATTCCAGCTTTCTTTTGATTTCCATTTGCATGGAATATCTTTTTCCATCCCCTCACTTTCAGTCTGTATTTGTCTCTAGGTCTGAAGTGGGTCTCTTGTAGACAGCATATATATGGGTCTTGTTTTTGTATCCATTCAGCAAGCCTGTGTCTTTTCGTTGGAGCATTTAATCCATTCACATTTAAGGTAATTATCGATATGTATATTCCTATGACCATTTTCTCAATTGTTTTGGGTTCGTTTTTGTAGGTCCTTTTCTTGTATTTCCCACTTAGAGAAGTTCCTTTTGCATTTGTTGTAGAGCTGGTTTGTGGTGCTGAATTCTCTTAGCTTTTGCTTGTGTGTAAAGCTTTTGATTTCTCCATCGAATCTGAATGAGATCCTTGCTGGTAGAGTAATCTTGGTTGTAGGTTGTTCCCTTTCATCACTTTAAGTATATCATGCCACTCCCTTCTGGTTTGTAGAGTTTGTGCTGAGAAATCAGCTGTTAACCTTATGGGAGTTCCCTTGTATGTTATTTGTCATTTTTTGCTTGCTGCTTTCAATAATTTTTCTTTGTCTTTAATTTTTGTCAATTTGATTACTATGTGTCTTGGCGTGTTTCTCCTTGGGTTTACCCTGTATGGGACTCTCTGTGCTTCCTGGACGTGGGTGCCTATTTCCTTTCCCATGTTAGGGAAGTTTTCGACTATAATCTCTTCAAATGTTTTCTCGGGTCCTTTCTCTCTCTCTTCTTCTGAGACCCCTATAATGCAAATGTTGTTGTGTTTAATGTTGTCCCAGAGGTCTCTTAGGCTGTCTTCATTTCTTTTCATTCTTTTTTCTTTAGTCTGTACCGCAGCAGTGAATTCCACCATTCTGTCTTCCAGGTCACTTATCCGTTCTCTGCCTCAGTTATTCTGCTATTGATTCCTTCTAGTGTAGTTTTCATTTCAGTTATTGTATTGTTCATCTCTGTTTGTTTATTCTTTAATTCTTCTAGATCTTTGTTAAACATTTCTTGCATCTTCTCGATTTGCCTCCATTCTCTTTCCAAGTTCCTGGATCATCTTCACTATCATTATTCTGAATTCCTTTTCTGGAAGGTTGCCTATCTCCACTTCATATAGTTGTTTTTCTGGGGTTTTATCTTTTTCCTTCATCTGGTACATAGACCTCTGCCTTTTCATCTTGTCTATCTTTCTGTGAATGTGGTTTTTGTTTCACAGCCTGCAGGATTGTAGTTCTTCTTGCTTCTGCTGTCTGCCCTCTGGTGGATGAGGCTATCTAAGAGGCTTGTGCAAGTTTCCTGATGGGAGGGACTGGTGGTGGGTAGAGCTGACTCTCATTGTAGTTTTGATTTGCATTTCTCTAATAATTAGTGATGTTGAGCATCCTTTCATGTGTCTGTTGGCCATCTGTATGTCTTCTATGGAGAAATGTCTATTTAGGTGTTCTGCCCATTTTTCAACTGGGTTTTCTTGTTGTTGTTGAGTTGAATGAGCCATTTGTATATTTTGGAAATTAAGCCCTTGTCATTTGCATCATTTGCAAATATTTTCTCCCAGCCTGTAGACTGTCTTTTTGTTTTGTTTATGTTTTCCATTGTGGTACAAAAGCTTGTAAGTTTGATTAGGTCCCATTTGTTTATTTTTGCTTTTATTTCTTTTGCTTTGGGAGACTGACCAGAGAAAACATTGGTATGATTTATGTCAGAGAATGTTTTGCCTATGTTCTCTTCTAGGAGTTTTATGGTGTCATGTCTATATTTAAGTCTTTAAGCCATTTTGAGTTCATTTTTGTGTATGGTGTGAGGATGTGTTCTAACTTCATTCATTTACATGTGGCTGTCCAATTTTCCCAACACCACTTGCTAAAGAGACTGTCTTTTCCCCATTATATAGTCTTGCCTCCTTTGTCAAAGATTAATTGACTGACTGGAGGTGTGTGGGTTTATTTCTGGACTCTCTATTCTGTTCCATCGATCATATGTCTGTTTTTGTGCCAATACCACACTGTTTTGATTACTGTAGCTTTGTAGTATTGTCTGAAGTCTGAGAGAGTTATGCCTCCTGCTTTGTTCTTTTTCCTCAGTATTGCTTTGGCAGTTCTGGGTCTTTTATGGTTCCATATAAATTTTAGGATTATTTGTTCTTTTTCTGTGAAAAAAGTCATGGGTAATTTAATAGGGATCACATTACATCTGTAGATTGCTTTGTGTAGTATGGCCATTTTAACAATATTAATTCTTCCAATCCAAGAACATGAGATCTCTTTTCATTTCTTTGAATCATTCAAGATGATTCCTTTATATTCTGAACACTTTACTTGGTTCATAATTGTTTTATTAGAAAAATGAAGAATAACTGGGATTTGTCAGCTGCCTCCCTATGATAGAAATAGCTTCCATAAACATAATCAATCAGACAAAAAAACTTTGATCATATTTTCCATTTATGTAACATGATTTCCTTATTTAAATATTTAAAATATGTTATATAGAATGATACCAATGCATATGTTTGAGTGTAGAAAAACAGTAAAATATTTTTGTTTAAGAAATCTGGATATAAAAATGATCAGTCTGATTTATTCATATATATAAAAATGATAAAATATGATAATATGTAAAATATAAAATCATTACACAAACATTATATAAACTCAAAATACTACATAATCAAACACTTTTTTTTCTTGTCAAAAATCATAAGATGTTAACGAGATGAGATGATTGAGTTACTTCCTTCTTCTCAGGGAGCTAAACCATAGGCAGCAATATTATATTTTAAGCTACTTTTTGGTAGAGACTCTTTATTAAGGGCTTTATATTTCCTTATATAGCTCAGAATAGTCTCACCTTTTTTTTTTTTTTAATGTCTGAAACATTTATATTAACATATTTCCATACATATTTCCATACAAATACAAATATAAGATTTTTAGAATTTCATGTAATGTCTGAAACATTTATATTAACATATTTCCATACAAATAACCCAATGAAAGTATAGTATTAGTTGTTTTGTTTGTTTGTTTTTTTATACTGCAGGTTCTTATTAGGCATCAATTTTATACACATCAGTGTATACATGTCAATCCCAATCGCCCAATTCAGCACACCACCATCCCCACCCCACCGCAGTTTTCCCCCCTTGGTGTCCATATGTCCATTCTCTACATCTGTGTCTCAACTTCTGCCCTGCAAACCGGCTCATCTGTACCATTTTTCTAGGTTCCACATACATGCATTAATATACGATATTTGTTTTTCTCTTTCTGACTTACTTCACTCTGTATGACAGTCTCTAGATCCATCCACTTCTCAACAAATGACTCAATTTCGTTCCTTTTTATGACTGAGTAATATTCCATTGTATATATGTACCACACCATCTTGATCCATTCGTCTGTCGATGGGCATTTAGGTTGCTTCCATGACCTGGCTATTGTAAATAGTGCTGCAATGAACATTCGGGTGCATGTGTCTTTTTGAATTACGGTTTTCTCTGGGTATATGCCCAGCAGTGGGATTGCTGGGTCATATGGTATTCTATTTTTAGTTTTTTAAGGAACCTCCATATTGTTCTCCATAGTGGCTGTATCAATTTACATTCCCACCAACAGTGCAAGAGGGTTCCCTTTTCTCCACACCCTCTCCAGCATTTGTTGTTTGTAGATTTTCTGATGATGCCCATTCTAACAGGAGTGAGGTGATACCTCATTGTAGTTTTGATTTGCATTTCTCTAATAATTAGTGATGTTGAGCATCTTTTCCTGTGCTTCGTGGCCGTCTGTATGTCTTCTTTGGAGAAATGTCTATTTAGGTCTTCTGCCCATTTTTGGATTGGGGGGTTTGTTTCTTTAATATTGAGCTGAATGAGCTGTTTATATATTTTGGAGATTAATCCTTTGTCCGTTGATTTGTTTGCAAATATTTTCTCCCATTCTGAGGGTTGTCTTTTCGTCTTGTTTATGGTTTCCTTTGCTGTGCAAAAGCTTTGAAGTTTCATTAGGTCCCATTTGTTTATTTTTGTTTTTATTTCCATTACACTAGGAGGTGGATCAAAAAAGATCTTGCTGTGATTTATGTCAAAGAGTGTTCTTCCTATGTTTTCCTCTAAGAGTTTTATAGTGTCCAGTCTTATATTTAGGTCTCTAATACATTTTGAGTTTATTTTTGTGTATGGTGTTAGGCAGTATTCTAATTTCATTCTTTTACATGTAGCTGTCCAGTTTTCCCAGCACCACTTATTGAAGAGACTGTCTTTTCTCCATTGTATATCTTTGCATCCTTTGTCATAGATCAGTTGACCATAGGTGTGTGGGTTAATCTCTGGGCTTTCTATCTTGTTCCATTGATCTATGTTTCTGTTTTTATGCCAGTACCATATTGTCTTGATTACTGTAGCTTTGTAGTATAGTCTGAAGTCAGGGAGTCTGATTCCTCCAGCTCCATTTTTTTGCCTCAAGACTGCTTTGGCTATTCGGGGTCTTTTGTGTCTCTATACAAATTTTAAGATGATTTGTTCTAGTTCTGTAAAAAATGCCATTGGTAATTTGATAGGGATTGCATTGAATCTGTAGATTGCTTTGGGTAGTATACTCATTTTCACAATGTTGATTCTTCCAATCCAAGAACATGGTATATCTCTCCATCTGTTGGTATCATCTTTAATTTCTTTCATCAGTGTCTTATAGTTTTCTGCATACACGTCTTTTGTCTCCCTAGGTAGGTTTATTCCTAGGTATTTTATTCTTTTTGTTGCAATGGTAAATGGGAGTGTTTCCATAATTTCTCTTTCAGATTTTCCATCATTAGTGTATAGGAATGCAAGAGATTTCTGTGCATTAATTTTGTATCCTGCAACTTTACCATATTCATTAATTAGCTCTAGCAGTTTTCTGGTGGCAGTTTTAGGATTCTCTATGTATAATATCATGTCATCTGCAAACAGTGACAGTTTTACTTCTTCTTTTCCAATTTGTATTCCTTTTATTTCTTTTTCTTCTCTGATTGCTGTGGCTAGGACTTCCAGAACTATGTTGAATAATAGTGGTGAGAGTGGACATCCTTGTCTCGTTCCTGATCTTAGAGGAAATGCTTTCAGTTTTTCACCATTGAGAATGATGTTTGCTGTGGGTTTGTTATATATGGTCTTTATTATGTTGAGGTAGGTTCCCTCTACGCCCACTTTCTGGACAGTTTTTATCATAAATGGGTGTTGAATTTTGTCAAAAGCTTTTTCTGCATCTATTGAGATGATCATATGGTTTTCATTCTTCAATTTGTTAATATGGTGTATCACATTGATTGATTTGCGTATATTGAAGAATCCTTGCATCCCTGGGATAAATCCCACTTGATCGTGGTGTATGATCCTTTTAATGTGTTGTTGGATTCTGTTTGCTAGTATTTCGTTGAGGATTTTTGCATCTATATTCATCAGTGATATTGCTCTGTAATTTTCTTTTTTTGTAGTGTCTTTGTCTGGTTTCGGTATCAGGGTGATGGTGGCCTCATAGAATGAGTTTGGGAGTGTTCCTTCCTCTGCAATTTTTTGGAAGAGTTTGAGAAGGATAGGTGTTAGCTCTTCTCTAAATGTTTGATAGAATTCACCTGTGAAGCCATCTGGTCCTGGACTTCTGTTTGTTGGAAGATTTTTAATCACAGTTTCAATTTCATTACTTGTGATTGGTCTATTCATATTTTCTGTTTCTTCCTGGTTCAGTCTTGGAAGGTTATACCTTTCTAAGAATTTGTCCATTTCTTCCAGGTTGTCCATTTTATTGGCATAAAGTTGCTTGTAGTAGTCTCTTAGGATGCTTTGTATTTCTGCGGTGTCTGTTGTAACTTCTCCTTTTTCATTTCTGATTTTACTGATTTGAGTACTCTCCCTCTTTTTCTTGATGAGTCTGGCTAATGGCTTATCAATTTTGTTTATCTTCTCAAAGAACCAACTTTTAGTTTTATTGATCTTTGCTATTGTTTTCTTTGTTTCTATTTCATTTATTTCTGCTCTGATCTTTATGATTTCTTTCCTTCTGCTAACTTTGGGTTTTGTTTGTTCTTCTTTCTCTAGTTTCTTTAGGTGTAAGGTTAGATTGTTTACTTGAGATTTTTCTTGTTTCTTTAGGTAGGCTTGTATAGCTATAAACTTCCCTCTTAGAACTGCTTTCGCTGCATGCCATAGGTTTTAGGTCGTCGTGTTTTCATTGTCATTTGTCTCTAGGTATTTTTTTATTTCCTCTTTGATTTCTTCAGTGATCTCTTGGTTATTTAGTAACGTATTGTTTAGCCTCCATGTGTTTGTCTTTTTTACGTTTTTTTCCCTGTAATTCATTTCTAATCTCATAGCATTGTGGTCAGAAAAGATGCTTGATATGATTTCAATTTTCTTAAATTTACTGAGGCTTGATTTGTGACCCAAGATGTGATCTATCCTGGAGAATGTTCCGTGAGCACTTGAGAAGAACGTGTAATCTGCTGTTTTTGGATGGAATGTCCTATATATATCAATTAAATCTGTCTGGTCTATTGTGTCATTTAAAGCTTCTGTTTCCTTATTTATTTTCATTTTGGATGATCTGTCCATTGGTGTAAGTGTGGTGTTAAAGTCCCCCACTATGATTGTGTTACTGTCAATTTCCTCTTTTATAGCTGTTAGCAGTTGCCTTATGTATTGAGGTGCTCCTATGTTGGGTGCATATATATTTATAATTGTTATATCTTCTTCTTGGATTGATCCCTTGATCATTATGTAGTGTCCTTCCTTGTCTCTTGTAACATTCTTTATTTTAAAGTCTATTTTATCTGATATGAGTATAGCTACTCCAGCTTTCTTTTGATTTCCATTTGCATGGAATATCTTTTTCCATCCCCTCACTTTCAGTCTGTATGTGTTCCTAGGTCTAAAGTGGGTCTCTTGTAGACAGCATATATATGGGTCTTGTTTTTGTATCCATTCAGCCAGTCTATGTCTTTTGGTTGGGGCATTTAATCCATTCACGTTTAAGGTAATTATCGATATGTATGTCCTATGACCATTTTCTTAATTGTTTTGGGTTTGTTTTTGTAGGTCCTTTTCTTCTCTTGTGTTTCCCACTTAGAGAAGTTCCTTTAGCATTTGTTGTAGAGCTGGTTTGGTGGTGCTGAATTCTCTTAGCTTTTGCTTGTCTGTAAAGCTTTTGATTTCTCCATCAAATCTAAATGAGATCCTTGCCGGGTAGAGTAATCTTGGTTGTAGGTTGTTCCCTTTCATCACTTTAAGTATATCATGCCACTCCCTTCTGGTTTGTAGAGTTTCTGCTGAGAAATCAGCTGTTAACCTTATGGGAGTTCCCTTGTATGTTATTTGTCGTTTTTTGCTTGCTGCTTTCAATAATTTTTCTTTGTCTTTAATTTTTGTCAATTTGATTACTATGTGTCTTGGCGTGTTTCTCCTTGGGTTCATCCTGTATGGGACTCTCTGCGCTTCCTGGACTTGGGTGGCTATTTCCTTTCCCATGTTAGGGAAGTTTTCGACTATAATCTCTTCAAATATTTTCTCTGGTCCTTTCTTTCTCTCTTCACCTTCTGGGACCCCTATAATGCTAATGTTGTTGCATTTAATGTTGTCCCAGAGGTCTCTTAGGCTGTCTTCATTTCTTTTCATTCTTTTTTCTTTAGTCTGTACCGCAGCAGTGAATTCCACCATTCTGTCTTCCAGGTCACTTATCCGTTCTTCTGCCTCAGTTATTCTGCTATTGATTCCTTCTAGTGTAGTTTTCATTTCAGTTATTGTATTGGTCATCTCTGTTTGTTTGTTCTTTAATTCTTCTAGGTCTTTGTTAATCATTTCTTGCATCTTCTCAATCTTTGCCTCCATTCTTATTCCGAGGTCCTGGATCATCTTCACTATCATTATTCTGAATTCTTTTTCTGGAAGGTTGCCTGTCTCCACTTCATTTAGTTGTTTTTCTGGGGTTTTTTCTTGTTCCTTCATCTGGTACATAGACCTCTGCCTTTTCATCTTGTCTATCTTTCTGTAACTGTGGTTTTTGGTCCACAGGCTGCAGGATTGTAGTTTTTATTGCTTCTGCTGTCTGCCCTATGGTGGTTGAGGCTATCTAGGAGGCTTGATGGGAGGCTCTGGTGGTGGGTAGAGCTGACTGTTGCTGTGGCGGTCAGAGCTCAGTAAAACTTTAATCCACTTTACTGTTGATGGGTGGGGCTGGGTTCCCTCCCTGTTGCTTGTTTTGCCTGAGGCAACCCAACACTGGACCCTACCTGGGCTCTTTGGTGGGGTTAATGGCAGACTCTGGGAGGGCTCACGCCAAGGAACACTTCCCAGAACCTCCGCTGCCAGAGTCCTTGTCCCCACAGTGAAACAAACAGAGCCACCCCTGCCTCTGCAGGAGACCCCCCCAACACCAGCAGGTAGGTCTGGTTCAGTCTCCCCCAGGGTCACTGCTCCTTCCCCTGGGTCCCGATGCGCACACTACTTTGTGTGTGCCCTCCAAGAGTGGGGTCTCTGTTTCCCCCAGTCCTGTCAAAGTCCTGCAATCAATTCCCACTAGGCTTCAAAGTCTGATTCTCTAGGAATTCCTCCTCCCGTTGCCGGACCCCCAGGTTGGGAAGCCTGACGTGGGGCTCAGAACCTTCACTCCAGTGGGTGGACTTCTGTGGTATAAGTGTTCGCCAGTCTGTGAGTCACCCACCCAGCAGTTATGGGATTAGATTTTACTCTGATTGATTGCGCCCCTCCTACCGTCTCACTGTGGCTTCTCCTCTGTCCTTGGATGTGGGGTATCCTCCTTGGTGAAGTCCAGGGTCTTCCTGTCAATGATTGTCCAGCAGCCAGTTGTGATTCTGGTGCTCTCGCAAGAGGGAGTGAGAGCACGTCCTTCTACTCCGCCACCTTGGTTAATCCCCTGTCTAGTCTCACCTTTTTTGAACTAATATTTATTGATTTCTTTATAACAATTTCTTGATTATCTTTATAACCCAATGCAAGTTTGGTTAAAAATGTGTTCCAATATATTCTTTCTTTTTTTCATTGTTTTTGAAATTACCCATAGATAATCTGAGAGTTATTGTGACACTTTAAAAAAATAAGTCATAGACATAGGAACAGTTATCCCAATAAAGTTAAGGATTTGATAGAGTATATCTTGGAATCTGTATTTCCATGTGTTGGAATTTTCTTTAAAATAAATCTGATGATGATAATGTAAAGTCATTTATTTCTTAACAAAACTTTATGTGTATAGCTGGATTTTCTCTATGCACATTTATTTTCATTATATGAGTGCAGGTATATTGATATTCCTTATCCCCAGTGACACTCTCATTTACAGTTCTTTACTTATCTAGAAATTTAGCCAAAACTTATCTCAGAGAGCAGTGACATTCATAAAGTCTCTGGACTACCTTGAAATACTACCAGATTATCAACTAATTAATTCTGCTAATGAGGTCCCTAAGATCTAAAATGATATGGTTAATGTGCTCAATAATGAGATTTATATGAAAATCAGTCTATAGTGAGTAGACTAGTTTAAGCTTTCAAGATCATTCTAGGATATCCAGTCCTAGAAATAAATTTCATTAGATAAAATATTATTAACAAATAGCTTCTAAAGTATTTCAAATAAATATAGTGCTGTTTTTGTTATGGCTGAGTAACTTGTAAGAGACCTAGCCCACCAGCAAATGATAACTGGGTAATTTTGAAATTATGGATACTTTTTAAATAAAATAATAATCTGAAAGTTCTATGTTGTGAACAAGAGGAGGCAAATTTTGGAGGTGATGTCAATACTGTAAAAAGAGAATTTCATATGAGAAACACTAGCTCTGAAATAATTTAAACTTGGTGGAGAAAAAGACAAAATAAAAATGTGAAAGAGAAAAAGAGGTTGAGAGTGAAGGTAAGTAGAACTTCTGTTTCAGGATACATTGCAGATACATGGTGCTTCCACTACGAAAAAATTCTGGATAGATTAAAATTTAAGAGAAGGAAAAAAAAAAGAAACCTTTCCTTGCTAGAGCGCTTTCTAGAACCTAAAATCTCTTGGAAGATACCATTAGGAGTCTCTGCGGTTCTTTTATATACCAAATGCTGGTTATAGAGGGGGAAAAGCCTAGCTAAATAAAAAATAGATAAATGGAAAAAGTAAGTATAAACACAACAGAGAGTTGTTGAAGAAGCATATATTTCAGAAAATAGAGAGGCAGAGAGAACTTATGTAATGAGGCCAGTGTAACTAGAGGGAAAACATAACAAAATATAATAATAAATATAATAAAAAATACAATATCCTTCATAAGCACAGACAGGAAACCCCTCAAATACTAATGTACTGAATCAATATATTAAAAGATACATTTGCAAACATTTTGAAGACATCTGAAAAATCCTATAACTATCATTACACTTAATTGTAAAAGATTGAATTATGTTAATATATACAAAACATTATGTAAATAAATAACTAAATATTAAAATTATATATATATGACATGAGTTCATACTAATTTCTGCAACTCTCATACAGTATCATATGCCTTATTTGAACCTCCCCTCTTATTTGTCTATAACCTCCTACTCCAATAGTGAGAAACCGGCTCCCACCATCTGCCATTCTTTTGCTTATCTGTTCAGTGCTAATATAAACTTGTACTAGTTTCAGAATGCTACCCATAACCCATTGAAAATAACTTTAACAACTAAAGTATAGTACTTATATACAGATACTTTGTCTTTAGTCTTTATTCCCCACTTGTCAAGCTGATTTTAAAATGCATATTGAAATAAAAAACCCAGAAGAGCCAATGTGGTGGTAAAAAACAATAATAACATTAGAGGATTCACCACCTGATTTTAAATCTTAATATAAAATGACAATAATAAAGCCAATGTGGGACCTTAGAAGGATAGATAGATGGATTACTAGAATACAGTATCTGCAATAGACCTACAGAGATTTCTCACAAAGGTGCCAAGGCAGTTAAAGGAGAAAAAGAAAATCATTGCCACAAATGGCTGGAATAACTGAATATCTATACGTTAAAAGAAAAAGCAAAGCAGAAACTCTTACCTCAGACCTTACAAAAAATTAACTAAAAAACCAGATAATTGCTCAAATATAAAGTGTAAAATGTAGAAGAAAATCTTTGTAACCTTGAGATAGCCTTTTTTGATAGAATGCCAAACACTCAAAAATAAAAAAGAAACCTTGATGTATTAGAATTCAAAGAAAATTATAATCTTTGTTTTAAAAGACGTTATTAAGAAAAGTTTGAGAAATGAAAAGTCTAACAAAAGGGCAAAACAATTGAATAGACATTTTTAAAAAGATGACAAATGACCAATAAGCACATGTAATATTTAATATTGTTAGTTTTCAGGAAAATGTAAACATTTAACTTAGAACCATATCAAGAAATAAACTAGATAATTTCCTACCTTGTTTATGGTGACATAAAGTTTAAACCTATTTCAGAAAAAATTGACAGCACATACTAATAATAAGTATAATTATATATTTTCCCCGTAAGCCAAGTATTTCAACTCTTATGTATGCAAGGAAAAGAAATGAATACAGTTGCTCACCAAAAAATAACTTATAACAGCTTTTATAGGGTATCCAAATACTGGAAACAACTCATATGTATGTCAACAGCTGAATAAACATATTGTGGTTTATTTATATAATGGGTTGTTACAAAATAATGACAATAAATCAACTCCTGCACCATGGGAAACAATTGTTGAATAACATGGAAATAATGATGAGAAAGAAATCAAGCACAAAGAAACATGGACTTATTACTGAATTTATATTAAGTTCAAGGACAGGTAAAATTGATTCATGTTTTTAAGCTCTTAAAGCAATTTTCTCTTGGAGTGAAGCATTGCTATGGTTTGAATGTTTGTGTCCTCTCAAAATTCATATATTGAAATCTTAACCCCCAAAGGTGATGATATTTAGTAGGTTTTTTGGGAATTGATTTGGTCATGAAGGTGGAGCCCTCATGAATGGGATTAGTGCTCCTATAAAAGAGGTATGTATATGTATAACAACTGATTCACTTTGTTATAAAGCAGAAACTAACACACCATTGTAAAGCAATTATACTCCAATAAAGATGTTAAAAAAAAAAAAACAAGAGAGATCTCACAGAGCTCCCTAGCTCCCTTCCACCATGTGAGGACAAAAGACAAGGAGAAGCCTTTGACCCAGAAGAGAGTCCTCATCCAATCATGCTGGCACCCTACTCTCAGACTTTCAGACAAGCAGTGTCTGGATAACAATAGAAGGAATTCTTCTGAGATCTTGGAAATTACATAAGTGTTTGCATATAGAAAAATTCATTGAGATGCACACTTGAGAATGATGTATATTAATCTTTGTGCACTACACTTCAAAAAAAAGGCAAAAAGAAAGAATAAAGTAAGAATTAGAGTTTTACTTACAACTATTCAGAATTCCAAAATGAGAGATTGGAAGAATGAAGATGATCAATAGTATTTATTAATGCTAATAAGTTAATATTAGCATTAAGAAAGATATTAGCTGAGAATATTTCTTAATGAGAAATTTTAAATGCATTTATTCAGGAAACAGAAAAAAATCCCAAGCAAAATGAATAAAAACAAATTTAGAAGTATTGGGTTGGCCAAAAAATTCGTTCAGGTTTTTCCGTACAATGTTACAGGAAAACCCAAGCGAACTTTTTGGCCAAACCAATACCATAGGCAATCTTTAAAACAACACAAAGTTCTTAAAAGAAATCATATGTTTAAAATAAGATTATTTACAATGTACAGTTATATATTCTACTGATTTTTCAGTAATAACAATGGAATAAAAATGGCATATGAATCAATCTTTAACATACTGAGAGAAAATAACTGTAAATTTGGAATTTTATATCCAGCAAAACTATTAATTAAAATCAAAGGTAAAACCCATAAATAGATGAATAAGGTACAGGTAATCACTGAGAACATGTTCCAAAAGAAGGAGTTCACTTAAAGCATATATAAATGGTGGATTGCAGAGACAGGAAAAATCCCTTGAAGGGAAACCTGAAAAGTAAGAAAGAATGGTGAACAAGGAAATGGTAAATTGGCTGCTGTGACCAGCCTGCAGGAGGAACACCACAGTAGGTAGGATGGAACACCACCCAAAATTTGGTTTAGATGTTAAGATTGGTAAGATTGATGGACACACACACACACACACACACACACACACACACACACACACACACACTCCCCAAGAGGCTATGAAAATATTTACAGCAGTCTTCCCAAGCTGGTCCAAAAATTCCTTTAGAGAGCAAGGAATGGAGACTGACTTGGCTTCTTGTTATGTTCAGGATGAGGGATGCCAGTGAGAGTTCCTGCATACAAGCAGGCACTTGCTTGGTTTCAATCTTGTTTGGCACCAAAGGGGGAAATACCTGAGCATTCTTATAATTTTAGCCAGATGTGTGGTATAGAGGAAAAGGAAAGGATGGGTGATGCTTAAAAGCTGTCAGCTCAGACTCTTATTGAAGAAGTGAAGACATAAAATTACACAACTGAAGTATAAAATATCAATATCAAAATATGTAAGTTTAAGAATGAAATAGGCTCAAATATGAACATTAATCACAAGTAATTTTGGATTCTAGTCAGCAGGATAAAAGCATGCCAAAGTCTATGTACCTTTAAAATGAGTCTTCGTTAAATATGTATAAAAGATGTCTAGTGTAACTTTTTAAGAAATAGAATGCATAACTTTAAAACTAGTTAAAGTGGAAGAAGAGAGGGAGGAAATAAGCAAGCAAACAAATCTCTATCAATTCAAAAGAATCTATGAATGTATTAAATGGTAAAATATATCAGAACAGGAAAGTAAAAAGTTCAAAATAGTTTGTTTGCCATAAAAATAAATACATGAAAACTCAACAAATGTAAATAGACTAAAATATATAGAAGGAGGTATTCAAATGAGATAAGCAGAAAATTGAATATATGTTAAAAGAGACAAATAAATGAGCATGAATGAATGATAATGCATCTTCATATGAATAAATAAATGACTACTTTGAAAAAATTAGATTGAGAAAAGATGTAGTAGTCAAGTAGAAACACCAAAATATAGACTTAAGGTAAAAAAAAAAAAAAAAAAAAGATTCAAGTGCATGAGGGTCAACATAATGAGAAAAGTTTTAATGAAGTAGGAAATAATAATAATTTAATAATTATATATAGGTAATAACATAGCTTCAAAATACATAAAGTAAACCTTGATAATACTGCAAGAAAAAAATTTACAATGGGAGTTTAAAAAAAAACCTGTATCTGAATAGCTCAAAGTGACAAAAGTTCAGTAACCAAATATAAAAATTTAGACAATAAATACCTAATTCCTGTACATAGAGTGCGACCAACATCTGGAGAATTTATGTTGATTTCTAGCATACATAGGATGTTTAAAAAATTGACCATGTATAAGACATCAAGCTAGATTCAGCAAATTTTCAATCATCATTATCATAACAGCATATTTTTAATCATAGTTAAATTAAGTAAGAAGTAACAAAAAGTTAACAAAAATGTCATAAAATTGTTAATATTTTGTTTCTAAATAACTCTGGATCAAAGAAGAAATTGCAATAGAAATTACAAATATTTAGAACTGCATAAAAACTATAACTCAAAATGGTGAAAGAGTAAAACAATGCTTATAGCAAAACTTATTACCCTAAAGACAATGCTAGAGAAGAAAAAAAGGGCTGGAAAATACTGAGCTAAACATCCAATGTAAGGAGTCACTCAAGGAATAACAGGATGCATGCATAAAAAGAAGTATCACTTTAACAGTATTAAAGATAAGAACACACATTAATGAAATGGGAAAGAAAAAAAATAGAATCAACAGAGTCAAATATTCTGTTAGTTTCAAAAAGAAAAAAATAGCTTTTTCAAACTAATTCTGGAAAAAATAGAGAATCAATTATATTAAAATAGAAATGAAAATGGAAGGTGCTATAAATGCTGCTGTTAAAAAACAAAAAGTACAAAAATTAAATGGTTAATTCTTAAAAAATTCTTTATCATTAATTATAATAAAGGGACTTGAAAGTAAAAATAATTGCTAATAACAAAACTTTTGAATCTGCCACTATTCTGCATTCACTTTAAAGCCTCCTGGAGAAGGATGTGTCTTAATGACCAGGAATTTTCAGTGGCCATCTTTTACCTTTTCTATTTCTCAGTTAAGTACTCTAAAACTGCCATCCACTGATTAGAACTAGCTTTTAATGATGATAATGCTCTTCCTCAAATAGCAATGTTGAATTTTTTGATGGACTAATAAATCTTAGAACCTTGGAATTATAAATTGAAAAGCTGTCTTCCTATAATTTTGTGGGATGACAAAGTGACAGGAGGGGAATTCTATATGGGGAGACCAAACAAATATTATATGATTTTATAACCCTTACTATCCATTTATAAAAATATGTTTCTTCTGACTGAAGCTTGATGGGGTACATAGTCTCATTGTTTGGGTAGGAAGAGTTTATGTGGCCAATAAAAGCTATTTGGAGTCTGTCTTGGTCAGTTTGTGCTGGTAGAACAAAATGTCACAGACTGGTGCCTCAAGCAACAGACATTTATTTCTCATAGTTCTGGAGGTTGAGAAGTTGAAGATCAAGGTGAGTGCAGATCCTGTGTCTGGTAAGAGCCCACACTTCCTGCTTTATAGTTGGCCATCTTCTCACTATATCCTTATGGCAGGACAGAGCAAGCAAGCAAGCTCTTGTGTCTTATCTTAGAAGGTGGCTAACCCCATTTATGAGGGCTCCACCCTCATGAGCCTATTCACCTATCCACCTCCCAAAGGCCCAGCCTCACAATACCATCATATTAGGGGTTGAGATTTCAAGGTATGAAAATTGTAGCAGCACAAACATTCAGTCCAAAACAGAGTCTGAGAGCAAAATTGACTCTACTACCCCCTAACCTTTTAGGTGGGGTTGGTGAGGAGAAGAATTCCCTGAGACTGATAAACCAAAAGTTCTAAAAAGTGAGGATGGCTTAATATATAGAAATACAGTCATTATCTAATCATGTATATAGATTATAATTATCTGTCATACATTTAACATTCCATACAGAAAAATATAACATTTTTGACAACCCAGTTTAGGTTTTATTATGACTACTAACTTTTTTCTTATTGAAAGATTTTTTTTTCCTGATCATAAGAGCAACTTATGTTAATTATGAAAAAATAGGAGATAAAAAGCACAAAGGAAAAAGTCATGTATGTATAATCCAAATCAGAAATAATTTCTATTACCACTTTGATGTGTTATCATTCTCTTTTTTCTTGCGAGTACACGTGTGTGTATGTGTGTATGTGCAAGCAAACAACAAATACATTTATGGCCACTTATTGATTGTAGGAAGTGATTAGCAAAGAATAAAACCAGTTTCTTTTTAAGATTTGTATAGGCTAAATCAGGTTTAAATGTATTGAGATCATAGTATGATAATATAGGAAACAATTAACTTTTATAATAGAAATGCCTAAAAGGCACAGATAATCCAGCCATTCTACTATTCAAACTGATAACTATTCATGCAATTTTTACCTCTACCTTTGTCTTCAAATCATTTTTCTACCTTGAAAAAGCAATGACATTCATAAATTATGTGTATACCTACAGACCTGTAGGCAATGTTTTTTTAATAATATGTAACTTCATTTAAGTCTCATAAGATTTTGCTAAATTGTTCAAGTCTCTAGGCTGTAATTATCTTAAAACATGAGTCATGCTTCTGTCTTCATTGATTAATCCCTCCCTAAGTTGCAAAAAGGCCTTATGAACACTATTAAGCTAAATTTATGATTTTCTTTCCTTCAAAAAGCAAGCAGAGTGTGGTTGTCCCTCCTCTGTGCTTCCATAGCACCTTACACAATCCTTCATTTTAGCACATATCTCACTGTGCTGTAATTATTTCTTTGCATTTGCCTCTCCCATTAAATAATGATCCCATTAAAGCAGTGCTTATTTCTTATTCAACCCTAAATTCCTGTCATCTAGCAAAATTCTTGATATACAGTAGATTTCAGGAAATAATTGTTAACTGAATGAAACCTTCAAACCTCCTACATCACTGTCACCAGCTTTAATGGCACAATTTGTACAGCAATGTTGACAGAATGGCTTGCTTTCATTAAGTTATCTTTAGAGATTTCACAGCTGCTACACACACATTCAGTCATCCTAAGGTTTAGCAATCTCCATATAAATTTACAAATTGTTAAATAATTTAACATGGCATATGTGAGTTGCCCGGGTAGATAATAAATTTACAATTACTAATTGATTTCTGGTTTGGTCTTTGTCAACATCAAATGAAATAGGACCAGTGATCATTTCACAATATACATGTATCAAATCATCAGGTTGTACATCTTAAATTTACACAATGTTGCATGTCAATTATATTCCAATAAAATTGAAAAAAAACATTAACAAAAGAAAAGAAATAGGACCAGAACATTTCTGTAGTGTACTTATAAAGTCACATTGGACCTTCTGTACTGAGATTCAGAAAATCTCTACATTTAAAGAACTGTAATGGAATAGAATGGCCACTACTATCGGGAGAATCTCTATTCTGTAGAAAAGACATAACTTTATTTTAAAACATAGTAATTAATTGTTTTAAATAGCATAGTCTGCACAAGTCATCCTAATTAAGAACTAGAATTGTGGTATGCACAGACTTCTATTAGAATATTTAAGTATATTAGTTAATTGTTGGCCACGTTTGATTCTGCATTTCTAAGCTTTCTACTGGAGCTACTGTATAAGACTGAGTCATATTCTATTGGTTACCTATACTGGTGGGAACTTAATTCTTATTGGTGATTCAGAATTATAATACTGTATATTTTTCATCTTAAGGAACCTAGCTAAAATTAACAATAGTCTAAAAATAGGTTGCAGTATTTTAGGACTATTTATGGCAAAAGTGTGTGTGATTTTCAAAATCTGGAAAGGCTTTGCCCTGCGGTATTTTATGATGACATTGTGTGAGAGGCTGGCCAGAGGTAACTGGGGTGCTTTAAGTTAGTGAAAGTGATTTAGCTCTAGAGTTAATGCTGGAAAGTGTAGCTGAGTTAAATGTATAGAATGAAATTCTGTGAATCAAATTCAGGTTTAATTTAGAGTTACTAACATAAAATAAGATCTTGTTGATTTGAAGTAATAAAAACTAGGAGGCAAAAATAATACATAATGTTTCAAGTTAGATGGGTTTAGAGGTTTGACAATTTAAAGCCTAGGAAATAATTTAGTTTACTACTACTCACTACCTTTGTAACTTGGGGTATATGAAAGAAAAAACCCAGCCTGACAGAATGTATTGGAAAGATCACAGAGCCTGCCAAAGTGAATTCTTCTAACAGCAGATAGGAGTGTAAAGCATTTCAACCAAGGTAGAGGCCCTCCACAACTCCTGGGTGAGTCAAACTCATAAATTTAATTGCCAAATTGATATTCAGGATCTATATAAGCATTCTGAACTTTAGGTTTGCCTTCAAGACCGTCAGTTTTCCCTATCCTAGCTCAAAGTACCAAAATCCACTATACCTCTCAAGCCAGTGTTTAGAAATCATCCTTGATTCCTCTATCTTCCTCACTTCCACATACAATTACTGTCACTGCTACCTCCAAAACATGCCACAAACACATCATCTTCTCTTTGTTTCATACGCTTCCAGTCTAGACCCCTGTATCACCTCACCTATATCACTCACAGACCAAGTGGTCTCTCTGCTTCCATGTTGCGTCCCTCGCACCTTTTCTCCAAAGGGAAGCCAGAATAATTTGCACAAACATAAATCCACTAATCTCTCTCTTCTGCTTAAATCAGTTAGATATCTTCCAAATGAAATATGAATAATGCCCAAACTCCTTCATATAGTTTATAACACCCTGTGTGACCCGGCTCTTTGTTATATATATAAAAAATTTATTTTGTGACATTTCTTCCTCATCACCAAATCTCCATTTACATTGGTCTATTTTGAAAATTCTTGAACATGATGATCTTTATCTTACACAATCTTTTTTTAGATGTGTTATGTATAAAATTCACTATTTTAAAATGTATACTTCAGTAATTTTTAACATATTCACAAAGTTGTGCAACCACTATCACTAGCTCATTGCAGAATATTTTTATCACCTGGTAACAAATCCTATACCCATCAGCAGTCACTTTTTTCACTAGTTCCAGTCCCTGGCACCCACTGATCTATAGAGTTCCTATCTTTATAGATTTGCCTATCCTGGACTTTATTATAAATGAAATCATACAACATGTGGCTTATAGTGTTTGGTTTCTTTTACTTAGCTACTGTTTCCAATGTTCAGCCATGTTAAATGTATCTCTATTTCTTTTTGGCTGAAAAATATTCTATTGTATGGATATACCACATTTTGTTTATCCATTCATTAGTTGATGGAAATTTGGGTTTCCACTCAGGGGCTATTATGAATAATGCTACTATAAACATTCATGTACATGTTTTTATGGGCATATGTTTTTAGTTCTCTTGGGTACAGGGTTGTTTCCATTTTTGGGCTATTGTAAATAATGCTACTGTGAACATTCATGTACATGTTTTGTGTAGACATATGTTTTCAATTCTCTTGGGTACATACCAAGGCTTGAAACTGCTATGGGAAACAAATGATTAACCTTTTGAATTCCACATTAAACATTTCCACAACAACGTCACCATTTTATATTTCACTAGTTATGAATGAAGGTTCCAATTTAATTGCAGGTAGTTAGCGTCAGAATTGAATTGTAGGATGCCCAGTTGATGTCCTCAAGAGAGTTGGAGCATTGGTTGGTGTGAAAAAGATCCCTACACATTTGATGTCAGAAATGTTCTGCAGGTAGAGTAACAGTTTTATCTCTCTCACAAACACTCCTACCTCCCCAATCTGGTTATAAAGCAGACCAAAAAGAAATGATAAAATAGGAGTTAAAGATAGTTTTGGGCAGTGGAAAAATCCTTGGTCTTTCTATATTATGGCCAATTTGATAATCTAAATGGTCAATTGGATGGAGTAGTAAAATCATTCATGTTTCTTTATTATAACAACACATAGACTCCCACTGTTGTGCATCAGGATACAGGAAAAAGACATTTCCCTTTGATTTATAAATAATTTGTAAAATTAAAGCACTGTCAAAGAATTAAATTAATTCAAAGAAACTAGCAATATAGATTTGTTATTAAGTTTCCATTTATCAAAGAACCTAATAGGGGGCATTTTTATTGCTTTATTTACTATATTGTGTACTGCATTGAAATCTCAGTGAATACATAGTATAGATTTGGCATAGCAGCCAAAAAAAAAAAAAAACAGGTTTCAAATAAATAATCCAAATCACAGATTTAAATATAAGCTGATGGGTAGAGTAAATGTCAAGAAACCATATAGAATATCTCTACCACTTTATTCCAAGCAATCATCAGTCTCCATATGATACCTTTTAGTGATTTTATAAGGCACTTCTTTGTTTAAGCTTTCCCTCAGTGAACAGTGGATTTAGTAGGAATTCTTCTATATTCAATTTTACAGAGCAAGAAGTGTAGCTACTTCCAGAAGGAGGCAATCCTATGGTCAAATGTGAGAATTTGGGACAGGAGAGAAAGTATGTATCCAGTGTCTATAAGCAATAACAATTACTACAACACAATTGAGAATATATCAGTGTGTATTGAAAATACTTCCTAAGAAAATTGTCTCATTAGGAGGTGAATGAATGGTTTGGCTATCAAAACTCTGGCTTTAAAAAAAAAAATCATTATCTTTCCCCAAAGTGTCTGCTTCCTCCAAAGAGCAATCACCACATGGTCATATTATTGCCAAGTTGATGAATTATAAGAGTTTTCTTTCCTGATACAGCTGACACAATGTGAAGAGTGATATTCTAATACTAGGGAACAAGCTGCAAGTGAACCCATCCAGGGTTTAACATTTTAGTAGGATACACAGATAGGAAAGCAAATAATTTTAATTACAGTAATATAGCAAATATCTCTTAGCAAAGCATTTATCATGTGAACAAAGTGGAAATTTGCCTAATTGTGCCACAAAATCTAACTGATTAATGATTGTCTATTCTGCAGTTGATTCAATCAAGTCATGCTCACAATCTGAGTTTGTAAAAGAAAATATCTTTTCTTTTTCTGAAACTTAGTATATACAATCACCCTCCGTTTTTCACTTTTACTTTCATGTATACAATAGACATCACTAACTAAATTGCCAAGAGATATGTAACACTGATTTTTAGCACTGAGGAAAACTATATCAGTTGATAAGTCCTTAATTATATTAAAGAATAAAATAAACAAGTTTTAAAACTAATTAATTTAGTTTTTATGTTATAGAAAGTAATTCTAAATTTGTTACAATTACTCTCATGCTCAGGGCACTTGGCATAGCTAAAAGTAAAGAATGCTTCATTGCTGATCAGACTGATAAACATGCTCTTACTTTTCACTGATTTTTAGAGAATGTTAATTAGATAACTTGTTGCAAAAGTAATGAGTTCTCATGTGAAAGGGTAATCCTAAGTATCTTCTTTTTGTGCCTTGATACAGACTTACTAGTAGGTCCAGGGTAATTATAAAATGTTAAACCAAGAATATTGGAAAGAAGTACATTTTAGATTGTAACTAGTAGGAGATTATATGTAATAAATTATATATATATATTAGGAATATTGCAATTTTCGCAAACTATACAAGTAGACTTGAAATATATTAAATCTAAATACATTTTTTTCTGATTCTGGAAATTATGAGATTAATATAAGTATTTAAGTGTACTAATCTTGTATGTAAAATGTCAATTTATTTGATGGGGTGTGGCCAAGATGTAGGAAGACCCTGAGCTTACCTCCTTCCACAAGCACGCCAAAATAACAACTATTTACAGAGCAACTATCAGTGAGAACAACCTGAAAACTAGCAGAAAAGATCTTCTACAACTAAAGATATAAAGAAAGAAGTACAATGAGATGGGTAGGAGGGGTGGAGCCATGGTATAGACAAGATACACATCCCCAAATAGGTGACCCACAGAGAGGATAATCACAATTGAAGAGATAGATTGTCTTCAGGGAGCTAGGGGTCTAGCACCATAACAAGCTCCCCAGCCTGGGGATCCTGCACTGGGAAGATAAGCCCCCAGAACATCTGGTTATGAAGGCCAGCAGGGCTTGCATTTGGGAAATCCAGATGGCTGTAGGAAAGAAAGACTCTACTCTTAAAAGGCACACAAAATCTTACATGCTCTGAGACCCAGGGAAGAAGCAGTAATCTGAAAGGATCCTGTGTCAGACCCACTTGCTGATCTGGAGGGCCTCCCAGAGAGGCAGAAATCAACTGGGATTCACCTTGGGGACATAAGCACAGGTGGCAGCAGTTTGGATGCACTCATTCTACTACAAGGACACTGGCACTGGCAAGTGCCATTACAGAGTAGTCTCTCTAGCTTATTAGCACCAGAACCAGGCCCCAACCACCAGTCTGTCAGAATCAGTCCTGGGAAACACAAGACCAAGCAGTCAACCATGCAAAGACACAGCCCCTCTTAACAGCAGGCCACAGCAGCTGTGGGCCTCCCTGAGCCCTCCAGCCACCCTTGGACACAGTCCCACACACAGAGGGCATAGGACTCAGCTCTACACACCAGTAGGCTGGCACAAGCTCCAGTAAACCCTGAGCCCAGCGGCTATCCACACCAGGACCTGGCTCTACCCACTAATGGGCTGACAGTAACTGTAGGACCTAGCCCTGCCCACCAGCAGGCCAATACCAGCTCTGGGTCCCACCAGCCCCTGAAACTAGCCACCCCAGGATCTGTCCCCACCTAGCAGTGAGCTGGCACCAGCTCCAGGACCCACTGGCCCCTGAAGCCAACCACACCAATACCTGGCCCCCTACACCTGCAGGCCTGCACCAGGACTGGGACTCCCCTAGCATGCAGCCAACAATACTGTGACCCGGCTCCACCCATCAGGAGTCTACAGCCTCCACACTAGACAGGGCCTGGCAACCAACCAGGCAAGGCCCAGACATGTCTACCAGCACAGCCAAGTAGTTGACTCCACTACAACAGAGGGGTCCACATAGCCCAACAGAGGGTCCCCCTAGATCATACAGCTCTCATGAAGAGAGGGGAGTGTGCTGCTGGGCCCATAGAATGTCTCATACATAAGGCCGCTACTACAAGATTGGGAAATGAAACTGACCTATTTAATACAAAGAAATTAAAACAGAGAATCAGGCAAAATAAGGCAACAGAGCAGTATTTTCTAATCGAAGACAATATAAAATCCCAGAAGAGCTACACAAGGTAGAGATAAGCCATTTAACCAATAAAGAGTTCAAGGTAATGGTAATAAAGATGCTCAATGAACTTGGGAGAAGAATGGATGAGCACAGGGAGAATTTAACAGAGAGTCAGAAGCTATAAAGAACCAAAAATCTGAAGAATACAATAATTGAAATAAATACACTAGAAGGAATCAATAGTAGATTAGATGATACAGAGGAACAGATCAGCAAACTGGAAGACAGAGTAGCGGAAATCACTCAAGCTGAACAGAAAAAAAAAAAGAATTAAACAAAATGAGATCATTTTAAGAGACTCTCTGGGACAACATCAAGCATACTAACTTTCACATTATAGTGGTCACAGAAGGAGAAGAGAGATGGAGGCAGAGAACATATTTGAAGACATAGCTGAAAACTTACCTAACTTGGGAAAGGAAATAGACACCCAGGTTCAGGAAGCACAGAAAGTCACAAACAGGGTCAAACCAAAGAAGTCCACACCAAGACACATTGTAACTAAAATGGCAAAAATTAAAGATGAAGAGAGAATATTAAAAGCAGCAAGGGAAAAGAAACTAGTTATGTACAAGGGAACTCCCATAAGAAAATCAATCAATGGACTTTGCATCAGAAACTCTGCAGGCCAGAGGGAGTGGCACAACATATTTAAAGTAATTAAAAGAAAAAACCTGCAACCAAGAATACTCTACCCAGCAAGATTATCATTCAGATTTGAAGGAGAGAGAGAGTTTTACAGAAAAGCAAAAGCTAAAAGAATTCAGCACACAAAACCAGATTGAAATCATATCAAGCATCTTTTCAGACTGCAACAGCATGAGACTACAAATAAACTTCAAAAATAAAGGTAAGAAACAGAAACACATGGAGGCTAAACAATATGCTACTAAACTACCAATGGCTCACTGAAGAAAACAAAGAAGAAATAAAAAGAAAATACTGGAGACAAATGAAAATGGAAAAACAATGATCAAAAATCTATGGGACACAGCAAAAGCAGTTCTAAGAGGGAAGTTTATAGCGATACAGGCCTACCTCAGGAAAAAAGAAAACTCTCAAATAACCTAACATAACCTTACACCTAAAGCAACTAGAAAAAGAAGAGCAAACAAAACCCAGTTAGTAGAAGTAAAGAAATAATATCAGAGCAGAAATAAATGAAATAGAAACTAAAAAACAATAGGAAAGCTCAACAAAACTCAGGGCTGGCTCTTTGAAAAGATAAACAAAATTGATAAACCTTTAGCCAGACTCATCAAGAAAAAGAGAGGGCCCAAATAAATAAAATCAGAAATTAAATAGGAGAAGTTACAACCAACACCACAGAAATACAAAGGATCATAAGATATTACTACAAGCAATTATACGCCAATAAAATGGACAACCTGAAAGAAGTAGACAAATTCCTGGAAATGAACAGTTTCCTAAGACTGAATCAGGAAGAAATAGAAAATATGAATAGACCAATTACCAGTAATGAAATTGAATCAGTCATAAAAATTCTCCCAACAAACAAAAGTCCAGGACCAGACAGCTTCACAGATGAATTATACCAAACATTTAAAGAAGAGTTAACACCTATCCTTCTCAAACTAAATATTTCCAAAAACTGCAGAAAAGGAGCACTTTTGAACTCATTTTGAGGCAGGAGATAGATGGGTCCCAGGCTGAGCAGCTGGAGTTTGTCCCCTGTGGGGGGACAGGAGCGAGAGAGAAGCTGAGCCCTGCCCAGATAAGAGATAAAAGAGACCACACATTCCTCATTCTTAAGGTCAAAGGGACCTTCCCAACTACACTTGCACAGAAAGGCTCCTTGGAGGTCAAAAGGGGGGGGGGGTGCCACCCCATAGTAGGTGATGTCAACCTACCCATAGGTCTCTTCTCTAGAATCCATCTTGGCTAAGAGATACACACACACACATGGGAGGACCCTGAGATAAACCAGATATGGACTCAGAGCCAGGCAAAGCAAGATGATTAGCCAGAGGAAACCTGGAAGAAATGCCCCATATAAGTGATTCGAACCACCACAAGGGCACGAGTCTCTCTCTGAGTCCACCCATGTGTCTATACACATGTACCCTTTTTCCTCCTAATAAACTCTTCACTTGTTTTGCTACTTTCCATCTCTTTGTGGGAGTTCATTTCTACAAAGCTGATGGGCCAGGGCCTTGTCACTGGCTACTGGTCTAGTGGCTAGGATTCAGCGCTCTCACAGCCGAAGCATGACTTCAGTCTCTGGCTGGAGAACAGAAATCCTGCTTCAGGGCGCTGCAGGCAGAGTGAATTCCACCAGGCCAGCACCACCCTGATACCAAAACCATACAAGAACACAGCAAAAAAAGATTATAGGCCAATATTACAGATGAACATAGATGTAAAAATTTTTCAACTAAATATTAGCAAACTGAAATAATACAATGAAAGGATCATACACTATGACCAAGTGGTATGATCCCAGGGATGCAAGAATGGTTCAGTATCTGCAAATCAATTCAATGCAATACACTACATTAATAAATTAAGAGATTAAAATAATATGAACATCTCAATAGATGTAGAAAAAGCTTTTGACATGGGAACATACCTCACATAATAGTGGCCACATATGACGAGACCACAGCTAACATCATACTCAACAGTGAAGAGCTGAAAGCATCTCCTCTAAATTCAAGAACAAAGCCAAGGATTCCCACTCTCACCACTTTTATTCAACATAGTATTGGATGTCCTAACCACAGCAATCAAACAAGAAAAAGAAATAAAGAATACAAATTGTAAAGGAAGAAGTAAAACTGTTACTGTTTGCATATGACATGATACTCTATACAGAAATTCAAAGATGCCACCAAAAAATTACTGAAACTCATCAATGAATTCAGTAGTGTTGCAGGATACAAAATTAATGTACAGAAATCTGTTGCATTTCTATACACTAACAATGAACTATCAGAAAGAGAAATTAAAGAAACAATTCAATTTATAATTGCATCAAAAAGAAAAAAATACATAGGATTAAATCTAACTAAGGCAAAGACTTATACTTGACAAACAATAAGACACCGATGAAAGAAACTGAAGACAATACAAATAAATGGTAAGACATACCATGCTCAGGGACTGGAAGAATTAATATTTTTAAAATATCATACTACCCATGGCAGTCTACAGATTCAGTGCAATCCCTATCAAAACACCAATAGCATTTTTCACAAAACTGGAAGAAATATTTCTAAAATTCGTACGGAAACGCGAAATACCCTGAGTAGCCAAAACAATCTTGAGAAAGTACAGTGAAGCTGGAGGTATCATACTGATTTCAAACTATGCTACAAATATATATTACTGCAGTAATTAAAGCAGTACAGTACTGGCACAAAAACAGGCATACAGATCAACAGAACAAAATAGAGATAACAGAAATTAACCCTCATTTATATGGTCAATTAATCTATAACAAAAGATGCAAGAATATACAAGGGGGAAAACACAGCCTTTTCAATAAATGGTGTTGAGAAACTGGACAGCTACATGCATAAGAATCAAACTGGACTAATTTCTCACACCATATACAAAAACAAACACAAAATGGATTAAAGACTTAAATGTCAGACCTGAAACCATTAAACTCCTAGAAGAAAACATAGACAGCACACTCTTTAACAGAGGTCTTAATTTTTTTTTTTGGCTATGTCTCTTCAGGGAAGGGAAACAAAAGCAAAAATAAATAAATAGGACTACTCAAACTAAGAAGCTTTTGCACAGAGAATGAAACTATCAACAAAATGAAAAGGCCATGTAATGACTGGGAGAAGATATTTGCAAACAATATATCTGATAAGGGGTTACTATCCAAAATGTACAAAAAACTCATACAACTCAACATCAGAAAAACAAACAACCAGATTAGAACCTGGTCAGAGGACTTGAATAAATTATTTTCCAAAGAAGACATATAAACAGCCAACAGTCACATGAAAAGGTGCTCATCATTAGTCATCAGGGAAATACAAATAAAAACCACAGTGATGTATCACCTCACACCTGTCAGAATGCATATTAGGAGAAAGTCAACAAATAACAAAAGGTGGCAAGGATGAGGAGAAAAGGGAACCCTCTTGCACTGTTGATGGGAATGTAAATTGGTGCAGCCACTATGGAAAACAGTATGGAGTTTCCTCAAAAGATTAAAAATAGAACTACCTACCATGTGATCCAGCCATTCCACTTCTGGGTATTTATTTGAAGAAAATGAAAACACTAATTTGAAAAGATACATGCACCCCTATGTTCAGTGCAGCATTATTCACAATGACCAACATATGGAAGCCACCTAAGTGCCCAGGGATAGATAAATTGATGAAGAAGATGTGGTGTATGTACCACAGCCATAAAAAGAATGAACTCTTGTCTTTCAAGACAGTTTGGATGGAAATAGATGGTATTATGCTACGTGAAATAAATCAGAGAAAGACAAATACCATATGACTTCACATATATGTTGACTCTAAAAAACAAAACGAATGAACAAACATAACAAAACAGAAACACAGTCATAGATACAGAGAAGAAACAGGTGGTTTTCAGAGATAATGGGGGTTAGGGGGATAAGAGAAATAGGTGAGGGAGATTAAGTGTTAAACTTCCAGGTATTAAGAAATGAGTCACAGGTATGAAATGTACAGTGTGGGTAATACAGTCAATAATAATGTAGTATCTATGAATGGTGACAGATGATGTCTAGACTTATTGTGGTAATCATTCTGTAATGTATAGAAATACCAAATCACTATGCTGTGTAACAGGAACTAACATAGTGTTGAAGGTAAATTATACTTACTAAAACAAATAATCAAATGAACAGAGATCGGATTTGTGATTACCAGAGACAAGGTATGGGGGGAAGGTAAATTGGATGATGGTGGTCAAAAGGTACAAACTTCCAATTATAACATAAATAAGTACTAGGGACGTAAAAAACAACATAATTAATATAATCACAGCTGTATGTTATATATGAAAGATGTTAAGAGTGTAAATCCTAAGAGTTCTCATCACAAGGAAAAAAGTTTTTTTTCCTTTTTCTTTTATTTTTTATTCATGAGATGACGGATGTTCCCTTAACTTATTGTGGTAATCATTGCACGATGTATATAAGTCAAATCATTAGGCTGTACACCAATTTATACAGGGATATTTGTTAAGTATACCTGAATAAAACTTGAAGAGAAAAATGTATTTGATGCAATTCATAAATAGATATAAACTTACAATACAACCTACTAACTGAAAGGCACTTTCCCCCTTTATACATGGCAAGCATTATTTACTCTTCAAGATTTAATTCATCAAGAGCCTGCCATGACAATGAATTCCCATCTCCAATTTTCAGACTTCTCCAACACCCCTAGTTAAAACCAACAGTTCCATTTTATATATACTGCTGCATTATCTCATGAGTCTAGAACACATAACCCCCTAAATTATATTCAAAATGTTGGGTATAAGAAGTATGCATTTTTTTTCCTGCCAGGATGATATATATTCTCAAAATTATGGTGAAAAAAATTATAAAGTTTAAGAACCTGTATCCAAATTGTGTTACTTACTAGAGGGAAAGGATCTTAAATTTTAATTATTAGTTTTAACTATTGTATAGCTATATACATGCATAAGTGAAATACACATTTTAAAAATTAACAAAGATGAATACCATGTGCCTAACATCCAGCTGAATAAGTAAGCCATAATAGTATTTTTCTCTTTATTTTCTTTTGGAACTTCATTTAGGTAAATATTAGATCCTCTGTATTTCTGATATCTCATGCCTTTCAGATTTTCCTTCTCTTTTTTCCCTTATGCTGTGTTCCACTTTTTTTTTTTCACATCATTCACTATTCCTAGCTTCACCTCTAATATGCTATAAAAACAGCAGCAGCACGATCTAGTTTGAGGTTTGTACTGCCATCCGACACAATTTTGTTTTGATCTAATACTACATTTGCATAGCTTTATGGATGGACACAAGGCAAGATTTATAGCAGGTACAGAATCTTCATTTCACCAGGAAACCCAAAACCTAAACAGTACACTTCTTTTATCTCCTTATCCACAGAGGCAGTGTATGCAACAAATGAAGCAGGCATAATATCCACATGATGTTCTGTTTTTCCAGAAAGAATTCACTTTTGTATATGTCTATCACCTAGGCTATGTGCAGTAGTGATCTTAGAGAACTTTAATCCAGTCAGAGGTTGAACAGATTTGAACCAGGTATTCAGCTCCCTGAGAGGACTGATATATTTAGGGTTTACTGTTATTCTGAGGATTTATTCCCCCAGGGTTCTGCTATCCTTAGTGGACCCTGCACCCCATGATAATTATATTTATGGATCTCAATGGGATGTATGTTGTTCCTGATGTTCTTAAGAGGTACATTTTTATTTATTAGAATGTTATTTATGGAAATTCTTGAGTCCTGAATTTAAGCTGTTTTATTCACAAAACATTTATATTAACTTTTTGCATGTTGTCTGTGAGCACTAAAAACTTATGATCACTCAAGAAAAGATTTTTAAGAGCATATCCAAACTGGATAGTATTTTTCCATGAAATGGGCTTTTGACACTGAATTCTCAGGGGTAAATTTTGGTTTTTTATTTTGTTTTGTTTTGTTTTACTCTATCTTCAGCATCAAGCATCTATAGACTGACTAGTAGTTTATGAATTCTAATGAATTTTCCTAAGATATACAATACGTAAACAAATCAGATGCTTGAACATAGGCATTTGAACTGAAGAGACTCAATTTTGTATATGAACAGAATCATAAAGTCATATGGACGGAAGTGGACCCAGAGAGAATTACCTGGGTGCCCTAACTAATGGAGTGGTAAAGTAGGAATTAATTAGTTTCTGTTCCTTAGAGGAGAATAAAACAGGACGGTACCCATTTCTCATTGGTCTTCTTGCCTTGTGCTAGCATTCATTTTACAGAAGTTCAATTTGGCTTGGCTGCTATTGTTTCTCCTGCATTCAGTATAGAGCAAATTGTCTTATTAAACTTTAATATGTGAAAAAAAAAAAAGGTAAAATGTCAGCCATTTGAAAATGTATAAAATTATATTGAAAAATATAAAATTTAAGGGGTATTTGTTGTGAGTCAACTTGGGTAATTATCATTAGGATTATAATACTAATTCTTTCTGATTAAGGTGTTTATTTTTACATATAAATGATTAAGATAATCAAAATTCTTGGAACTATAAGCAACAGCTATAAGTAGTACATACTACCACTCAGTGATTGGTTCTTTTTGTCACACCAAAAATGTAACTTTCTGACAGAGTCTTTTCTTGTCTATCATTGCAGAAGGTAAATCTTAATATATACTACTATCTTTTAAACAATATATATCTTTGTGTGTTTATGTACTAGGAGCATAAAACATGGAAATAGTCTTAGAAGTCTGTCAATTATAGGTACCATATCTATAAGGTTAATACAATGTTTTTCCTTTCATTGTTTTCATGCTCTTTCTTTGTTCTCTTCTACTAATTTACCTCATTTTCCATAGTAGGTGCTGCATATATGAGACAAAACCATTTGTTCCTCAGTTATTTGTAGCCTCAAGCAAATTTTTGTCCCTTGTTAAACTATTAAGTAACCAGAAAGATCATATGGAAAATTATTTGGTTTTCTTTTTTATTGTTTTTTTCCTTTTATTATTTTGTTTTTCTTTTTACATTATAGTAGTTTTGTCAACAAAATTATTAATAAGATAATTTGCCCAGCCTCAAGTTACCAGCTGTCCATTCCCCAAAACGGCTCCAGAAAAACCTGTTGAACAAACAAAACTGAATCTACTAAACCTATGAATGTAACAAAGAGTACCACCTTGGGAATGCCTAAGACTGCATGATTTTTATGGTGAAATTTGCAAAACAGAGAGCTTGTTAAGACTGGGCATAGTCTAAGGCATAATAATTTTGCATTGGTGTACACAGTGAGGTATAGGTCTTGAAGAAATCTTGGTGAGCAATCTGTTAATTTTGATAAATAACTAGTTTAGTTTAGCTGGTTCATTGTCTTATGTTACAGGAGCAACTATCTCCTAATGCAAGAATCTAAGACGTATTTGCCTGTTCTCAGTACTTTTTTAGTATTGGATAAGAAAATCACACCGGTTTCTAGCATTGTTTAACATGAGGAAAAGAAATTATATTTGGTAGTATATAGCTTAAAATTGTTATGATGGTTTCAGCACTAAGGACCTTCCGCTTCTTTGCCCTTGCTTCAAGGAACTGACAGAAATAACCCACTTTAGTTTTTAATCCTCTGAATTTTTTTTTCCATTCTACTATAAAATTGTTCTAGAAACCCATCCACCCTCAGAATTCTCACCTAATTAACCCAGCTAAAATCATATTTCTCCTGAGTTTCCCCTTAGCATTTACTAATGTAATTCATACGGCATTATTTTGTTCATGTTTCGCTCTGCTCAAGTAATTTATGTGAGCTCTCTGAAACACAGGCCAGACTTCTCACTGGGGCATAATTTCATTCAGCTCCATTGTCCCAGTAGTCTCTTATTATGCCCTCATTCAGTTTCCCTTCAGCAACTATTCACATCATTTTTTATCACATTTCTGTTAAAATTTTGCATATATTTAGCTCCCCTCAGAGAGAAGAATAATGAATTTACCTACAAATGCCAGAATTATCCATGTTTTACCCTTTCAGACTGAAACAGAGATTAGACTCATGCCCACAGTTGTCAATATAGAAACTGCTTCTAGTTATAATACTAAAAAGGAATATAAGAATTATTCCATTATACTACTTTTTTTCCTAAAAATAAGGTGGATACTTTCTGAAATCACATGTTTTTCTTATTTTCTATTTTGCTTAAAATAAAATATTTAAATTGATTAGATTTTCAAAACTTAGGAGAAACATTTTTAATTGTAAAAATAAAGTATTTCTAAAGAGAAGTAATACAAATTTAATCCTGTTTTTTGTATCTAGAATTTTAGAAAAGAAGTGTATCTGTCCTGCATTTTTTTCATCCCCCTCCACACTTGTATAATTACTGTAGAAATTTGACAAAGTTTTTGCATTTTTTATTGAGATCTTCATGCACTTGGATGTTAATTTTAAAAGTAGATGCATGATATGTTTATTTTCTCTTTATTAAAAATCTAAATTGAATTCAACTTGACTCCTTGGACTTCAGCTGGTTTTTCTTCTTCCTGTGAAATAGTGACCACCAATGAAAAAAGAAAATCTGCCATTATGTGTTATGACTTATTATGAATTAATCCAAATTAATTGATTTTTTTAGTAGGTTTAAGTGTTATTTTGTAAAAATTTAATTTGTAATAAAAGTAATAGTAGTATAAACTTGGTCAAGACAGCATAAATATAAGTACTTATAAATATTTACTAAACAAAAATATAAAATTGTATTGAAATGTATTTGTTCTAGAGATTGAAGTGATTTTAAAACATGCTGAGCCCGCGTGCCACGACTACTGAAGCCTGCGCGCCTATAGCCCAAGCTCCGCAACAAGAGAAGCCCCTGCTCGCTGCAACAAGAGAAAGCCCACGTGCAGCAACGACGACCCAACACAGCCAAAATAAATAAATAAATAATTTAAAAGAAGAACTCTAGAAGAGCAAAGAAGTTTAACACTGAAATTCCTTAAATTTAAATCATAAATAAATACAGCTCTGGATTTGTAGCAAATGTATTTTACTGTTTAAAACTTGTAAAATAAATTAATGTGATTCTGAAAAAACCCAAAAAAAACCAAAAAAAACCCCATGAATTTAAATGTCTATTGGTGAATATAATTTAAAGGTAGAAGTACACAATTTTTATCATCAATTTACATAACTTAATATTTTATTTTTATAAAGGTAATATTTGAGAAAAACTGTTTAAGTAAATAATAGAATTTTGTTAAGGATTATTGCATCTATGTTCATCAGTGATATTGGCCTGTAATTTTCTTTTTTGTGGTATCCTTGTCTGTTTGTGGTATCAGGGTGATGGTGGCCTCAGAGAATGAGTTCAGAAATTATTCCTTCCTTTGCAACTTTTTGAAATAGTTTCAGAAGGATAGATGTTAACTATTCTCTAAATGTTTGGTAGAATTCGCCTGTGAAGCCATCTGGTCCTGGAATTTGTTTGTTGGGAGTTTATTAACCACAGATTCAATTTTAGTACTTGTAGCTGGTCTGTTCATAGTTTCTATTTCTTCCTCGTTCAGTCTTGGAAAATTGTACCTTTCCAAGAACTTGTCCATTTCTTCGTGGTTGTCCATTTTATTGGCATATTGTTGCTTATAGTAGTCTCTTATGGTCCTGTGTATTTCTGTGGTGTCAGTTGTAACTTCCCATTTTCCATTTCTAATTTTATTAATTTGGGCCCTCTCCCTTTTTATTCCTTGATGATGAACATATATGCAAAAATCCTCAACAAAATGCTTAGCAAGCCGAATCCAACAATACATTAAAAGGGTCATACACCATGATCAAGTGGGATTTATCCCAGGGATGCAAGTATTTTTCAATATCTGCAAATCAATCAGTATGATACATCACATTAACAAATTGAAGAATAAAAACCATATGATCATCTCAATAGGTGCAGGAAAAGCTTTTGATAAATTCAACACCATTTATGATAAAAACTCTCTAGAAAGTGGGTAAAGAGGGAACATACATCAACATAATAAAAGCCATATATGACAAACCCACAATTAACGTCTACTCAATAGTGAAAAGCTGAAAGCATTTCCTCTAAGGATGTCTATTCTTGCCACTTTTAGTCAACATAGTTTTGGAAGTCCTAGCCACAGCAATCAGAAAAGAAAAATAAATAAAAGGAATCCAAATTGGAAAGGAAGAAGTAAAACTGTCACTGTTTGCAGTTGACATAATACTATACATAGAAATCCTAAAAATGCTACCAGAAAATTTCTAGAACTCATCAATGTATTCAGTAGAGTCTCAGGATACAAAATTAATACACAGAAATCTGTTGCATTTCTATACACTAACAGTGAAAGATCAGAAAGAGAAATTAAGGAAATGATCCCACTTAGCATTGCATCAAAAAGAATAAAATATCTAGGAATAAACCCACCTAAGGAGGCAAAAGACCTGTACTATGAAAACTATAAGACACTGATGAAAGAAACTGAAGATGACACAGACAGATGGAAAGATATATCGTGTTCTTGGATTGGAAGAATCACTATTGTCAAAATGACTATACTACCCAAGGCAATCTGCAGAATCAATGCAATTCCTATCAAATTAACAAAGGCATTTTTCACAGAACTAGAACAAATTTTTTTTTTTTTAATTTGTATGGAAACACAGAAGACCCCAAATACACAAAACCATCTTGAGAAAGAAAAACAAAGCTGGAGGAATCACACTTCCTGACTTTATACTACAAAGTTACAGTAATCAAAACAGTATGGTAGTGGCACAAAAACAGAAATATAGATCAATGGAACAGGATAGAAAGCCCAGAGATAAACCCATACACTTATGGTCAATTAATCTATAACAAAGGAGGCAAGAATATACAATGGAGAAAAGACAGTCTCTTCAATAAATGGTGCTGGGAAAACTGGAGAGCTACATGTAAAAGAATGAAATTAGAACACTCCCTAACAGAAAAATACAGATGGCCAAAAGGCACATGAAAAGATGCTCGACATCACTAATTATTAGAGAACTGCAAATCAAAACTACAATAAGGAATCACCTCACACCAGTCAGAATGGCCATCATCAAGATGTCTATAAGTAAAAAGTGCTGGAGAGGGTGTGGAGGAAGAGTAACCCTCCTACACTGTTGGTGGGAACATAAACTGGTACAGCCAGGGACTTCCCTGGTGGTGCAGTGGTTAAGAATCCGCCTGCCAATGCAGGGGGCACGGGTTCAAGCCCTGGTCCGGGAAGATCCCTCATGCCATGGAGCAACTAAGCCTGTGTGCCACAATTACTGAGCCTGCGCTCTAGACCCCACGAGCCACAACTACTGAGCCCACGTGCCACAACTACTGAAGCCCGCGTGCCACAATTACTGAAGCCCGCATGCCTAGAGCCTGTGCTCTGCAATGAGAAGCCACTGCAATGAGAAGCCTGCTCATCACAATGAAGAGTAGCCCCCACTCACTGCAAATAGAGAAAGCCCGCACGCAGCAACGAAGACCCAAGACAGCCAAAAATAAAAATAAATAAATAAATTTATTTAAAAAAAGAAGGTACAGCCACTATGGAGAACAGTATGGAGGTTCCTTAAAAAACTAAAAATAGAGCTACCATATGATCCAGCAATCCCACTCCTGGGCATATATCCAGAGAAAACCATAATTCGAAAACATACATACACCCCAATGTTCATTGAAGCACTATTACAATAGCCAAGACATGGAAGCAACCTAAATGTGCATCAACAGAGGAATGGATAAAGAAGATATGGTATATTTATACAATGGAACATTTGTCAGCCATAAAAAAGAATGAAATAATGCCATTTGCAGGAACATGGATGGACCTAGAGATTATCATACTAAGTCAAGTAAGCCAGACAAAGATAAATATATGACATCACTTACGTGTGGAATGTTAAAAAAAAAGATGATGCAAATTAACTTATATACAAAGCTATGACCCACCCACATAGAAAACAAACTTATGGTTGCCAAAGGGAAAAGCGGGGGGAAGGGAGATAAATTAGGAATTTGGGATTAAGAGATACACACTACTATATATAAAATAGATAACCAACAAGGACCTACTGTATAGCACAGGGAACTATACTCAATATTTTGTAATAACCTGTAAAGGGAAAGAATCTGAAAAAAATAGATATATGTATGTATAACTGATTCACTTTGTTGTACACCTGAAATTAACACAACATTGTAAATCAACTATACTTCAATTTAAAAAAATAATAGATATCAGTGAAATTTTGTTATGCAACATGCTTAAAATATATATATTTAAAAAATTTTTATAGTACAGATATAGCTCCTACAATTTATGGGAACATTTTTCTCATCATCAAATCAATCACCAAAATCAAACTTACTTTCTTTTAGAAGAATCCTGACTCTATTTTTTATTTCAAATAAACATGTTAATGTTGATTCCTGTGACAAACATCACAATTCTGAATTAAAATTTTAACAGAGATATTTAGATAGAAATTAGATCCTCCCAAAACACTTATGAGACAGAGGTTGTAGAGGTAGAAATTTATCTAGAGATTAATACCTCCAAAAGGAAGGGGGATCAAGACAGAACAGAGGGAGAAGTCAAAGTGCAATGAAAGTCTAACAAAGCCTCACACAACCTAGTGAGCCGCCCTGGATTAAAAAAAATATGCCTTTTCACAGTGGTCTAACCTGGTCTAAAATGCCAGACATTTGTAACCTCCTTGCTCAAAGAATGCGAACTACTCCACCTCTGCCTTGAAGCAGTCCTGAAGGAGGCTTCCTATAGCTAGACAGCAAATGACTCTTTGAACTGGGAATTTAGCAAACCTCTGTGTCTACCAAATGTCACTTTTGCTTGCATATCTACCTCTCCAAATTTGGGGCTACCTCCTCCAAGATTCTGGTATCTCTTTTATTCTGAGAAGAAAATGAAAAGAGGAATGTTAGTGAGAAAAACTGTACTCTTCACCCTGTAATAGTTCCAGGGCCACAATTAGTCTTCGTCATTCAACTCCTCCAGTATTCATTCTAAATTCTATTACCCCCAGCTACCACTGGCCCAAGTGGCTTTTCTAATGGCCTACCTCTGACCCTCATACCTGAGGAGTTGAGTTCTATGTTATTTTGCACTTCTATGATTGTGTTTGCTAAATGTCTTCATTTACAGTCACAATTAGTCAAGGGAGTACTCAGATGCATCCAAGTAAAACATCAGGAATCCACACACATTCCTGTCTGTTTCTATTGTGTAACAGCAGCCTCCTGATGGCTGGTCGGTCCCTGAATATAAAGAGCCCAAAGTGCCCAGGTAGCAGCCATACCTTATAAATTAATGGAATTCTTGCTACTTACCCTGGCAAAAGTATGACTCCTTTAGGGACCGGAAGCTCTAATTCTGCAGAGTCCAGGGTTGTGGGAAGGGTAGCAAAATGATGATTCATTAACAGTGATGGTAAATAGTGCCACTCCTACTTCTACCCCTTAATACTTGGATCTATGTTTTATTCATACTTAGGACAGAACATAATATAAATGTATTTGATTCAATTATACTCTGCTTCCTGGAGGACAGTTTTCTGCCCTTCAAGAATACTGCCTCTATGGTAATAGTTCAGCTGTGCTTTTGGCAGGCAGTTCCAACTCTCTGTTAATAGAGCAGCTACTGAAGGGTAAGGGATATGATCAGCCCATCTCATGGTCATGGGTCCACTCCCACACCTCATTTGAGTTAAGTGCATCTCTTGGTCTGATGCAAGGTTATGTAGGAGTTCACACTGGTGGATCAAACTCATATTCCTATGAGAACAACTCACTAGATTTGTGAAAACTTTATTACTCTATCCATATGAATTTGTATAACTATTATTTTTAACAGCTGGATGACATTGATGGTATATAAACTTATGCTGAGTAGCTATAGCTTACAAGAGACCCAAATTATGTGCTCTGCAATTAATTCTGCCATCTCATTGACAGAAATTAAAGGTAATGGCCTTCCAGTATGAAAAGAGTCTATAAAAGTCATCACCAATTGGCAAGTTGGTATCCTAGAAATGGTGCCATAATGGGGACACAGAGTTAGTCTCTGTTGCTGGCAAGATGGACATTAAATGTCACCAGTAACTAGATCACCCTAAGGTCAGCCAGCCTTACTAATCTGCAACTCTAGTGCTGGCATAGTGGGCATAGGAATCAAGTGGCCTTGTGACAGAAGTGGAGGCCATGCATGAGCCCAACAACATGGAATGTCACTAACCAAGGGTTTTATAGGTATTTCATCCTTGCAAAATATTGCCTCTATGGTAGGCCTTCAGCTGTGCCCTCATATTTGTTGAATAAATCAATGAAGATTAAGATATATAATTGATATTACCAGTTCTGAAAAAGAATGAAGATACCTATAGAGAAAAAAGTTATTGAAATATGAATAGTGTATTCAAGCATTAAACTGGCTCAAGAAGGCTTTAACCATGTGATGATTGCGTGATCTTGGTTTTGTAATTACCACTTTTCTAATGTTTATGAATTTGTTGTATTTTAAGACTTGAGGATGGACTGTAGCATACATGATATATTTCTCAGTTCTTTAGTTCCAAACTATAGAGTACATTTCTCAAAAATTTCACATGCATAAAACTACATGAATGAGGGTGAGTCAATGTTTTTGTCTTTTCAGGAAAAAGGGATAGATCTAATTGGTCTAAAGCAGATTCCAAAATATCTCAATTTTCAGTGTCACTTTGAATTAAAGAATATCAAGTGTCATAAAATAGACTAGTTCCTAAATTTGTTGTTGTTTCTTCTTACAAAAACAATATATTCTTCTTCTAGAGACATTAGAATATGTTGAAAAACAATATAAATAACACAGGCATTAGTAACAGCTAATATTTAAAGCGTATTTACTATATGCCAGGTATTGTACATGTATCACTACAATCAATCCTTGGAAGAAATTTATGATACATGAACTATTATTTTTCTCACACATGATAAATAAGGCAGGAAGATGTTAAGAACCCTGCCTAAGGTCAAACACCTCCATCCAGTCTAAACTTCTATGTTTTTACTAAATATTTAAAGAGCTAATTATTTACAGAATGTTCTTTAAAGTTTTCCCCTTTTATTTTTGATACTAAAAAATAGTTTGCAGACATAATGATTTAATATTGCTAATAAAACATCTCTTAAAACTGTTAAGTTCATGGACCTAGAAATTTATTTTTTTAATATATAGAATATGGTTTTTTCTGTGTCTTTGAAATACATACACATTTGAGTCCACAGATAATTTATTTAGATGATACATGGAAATTAAACTAGAAAATTATTTGAGCAGCAAGGAAACCTCAAAGCACCAAATTATGAAAGGTTATTTGAGAGTTATGAAAAACTAAATTTCATCCTGATACTAATACTGATATGAAATAAATAGCTAGTGGATAAATATAATAATAAAATAAATTGGCCATTCAAATAATACTCCAGTGAGTGACACTGATTAACCCCCTAGGTATTTCTTGTTTATCTTGAATAATTTGTAGATTCAGTATGGCTAATCATTTGACAAGTTTTGCTCCTAGTCTTGCTTCTGCCTTACTATTTTGGGAATTAATTAATGATGAGAATAGAGCTTTCATTATTTTTATTTTTTTATAAACTAGTATTGGAACACAATTTTTCTCTGGTTTATATCTATGTGTTCCTGAGTTGGTTGACACCTTCTGTACCTCTTGAGTTAGAAAGTACTCATCACAAGAATCAAAGAGAATTCTGAGCAGGAAGTGTCTTCAGACTACCTAAACTAAGTTTTGTACCTACTAGGTGAGAAAACTGAGATTCAGTAACATACTTAAGATCTTTCAGGGAATAAATGATGCACACAAATTGGATAACTTGAAGGGAGTTCAGTAAAGGGTTTATTTTCAAAGGTAAAGGTAAAAATTACAAGGGATAGCATAGATGCTTAGGGTTCACTACAGAAGGTGTTTCTATCCTAGACCCAAGAAATCAAAGGAGAACCAGAGATCACCAGAATCTGGAAAAGGTGGCTCTGTGCAATAAGCCACCTGAAAGAAATAGTGGTCATTGACTGAGGGATGAAGCCAAACCCCAACAATACGACCAAAAGGGAGATCACAGAATTAAAACACTGACTCCACTCTTTATACAACTTCAAATTGCTTGTGAAGCCTCCCACTGGCTGAACCCGCTCAGAAGCCAGATAACCAAAGAATCTGTTGATGTATCCATATTGGTAAAGTCCTGGTGGATAGAGCATTCTGGAGAAGGGTAGCCAGTAGACATAAAATGGCAAAAGGAAAACAATGAGAACAAGCACTTGGATGAAATATCCATAGAAGATATACATTCCTCTGACTTTTAAGATCACATCTATGAGGAAAAAAGTACTATTCTTGCATTGCAAAACTACTTTTGATCACTTTCTTAGGCATTTTCTTAGACACGGGGGTCACAGTAATGAAGAAGACAAATTAACTTCCTACCCTCATGAAACTTAGACTGGAGTGGGAAGAATACAAAAAGTGGTAGACAAATATGTAAAATGATTAGAGTTTTAATAAATACTCTGTAGGGAAGAAGTGCCTTAGAAAAAAGAGAATAATAAATATGTAAGATGGACAGAGCAAAGAAACGACTATGTTTATTTCAGAGATGAAGAAATTTAAGGATTATCATTTTGCAAGTTTGCATATTTTAATGGTATAGAAGATCTACACTTTCTGTGTTCACACCCAGTGTTTTCTGTTTTTGTTTTTCCCTATTCCCTGTCAGGGAAGATAGTATTTTAAAATAGTAAACATATGTCTCTTTCAAACTCATATTTCTTTGTACAATTGATACTTCCAGTATTCAGTGAACAAAGCTTCCTATGCTTGTTGCCTTAGGAAAGCGGTGATAAAGTAGAAGCAAAGAACATTTATGAGTCTAAAATGGTTTGGCATTATGAAGACTCAGTATACAAAACAATCCCTGTGAGTAATGACAAGTTCCTTACTGAGACTAGAAAATTTGCCAGTTGTAAAGAGATGGAGGGGTGGGAAAGCTGAGACTTGAGCATGAAAAGGGAAAGCAAAAACTAATAAACTAACAAAAAGAAATTTCAGATCAAATCAGATAAATTTGGAGGATCAAAGAACATAAGAAACATGTGCCCCCATTCCATGAAGACTCGAATATTGGTTAAAAGAAAAACAGGGCAGAAATTACTGCATAGTATGTCTGGAAAGAAGTTTTGGGAATGATCTTACAAAATTCTATTGAACCACAAGAGATAAAAGAGAAGTAATTTCCACTTACCCAAGTAGAGAAAGGCCTTACACAGCAACATGGGGTTGTATCATAGAATTTCTGTTGGTTCTAGAGTAGCTAAGGCTGGTTGAGGTGGAGACCAAAAGGAATAGATAAACCCAAAAGATGAAATTCAGACATGACAATGTACATCTCAATCAATACCAGTGCATTTGAATGATGTCAGCAGCATATGAAACCTTCTCTCACTTGACTCAACATTAATCTTCCCGTAATTTTGATGCAATCAAGGGAAAGTTTCTGATACATGGGCAGGATGGGGTTTTTAAGAGAAATTAGGATTTTTTATGGAAAAAAAATAACAAAATACTCATTTTGCATACCTGATTTCACAGTATGCAATTTGAAACTATGGCAACTGCAACTTCGGGATATTTAGATGTTTGGATTATAGAATTTTTTCCTGTATGCATTCATCCATATTAAAGTGATTCATTAGGTTTTAAACATTGTAGTCGCTGTTTTATTTTAGAAAAGTGTAAACCATTAATCTAATCTGAGCTTGTCATGAGGAAAATATTTGCATTTTTGTGTTATACAGACCTGGATTTGTATATAGTCTCTGTTTTGCAGTCAGACTAACTAAACCTCATTTTTCTTATCTGTATGAGGAAGAGACTATCATCTATCCTTTAGGTATGTTTTCTGGTATTGAAATTATATAGAAAATATATTAAATAACAAATATTTAATAAAAAGCTACTTACTTTTCTTTTTAAAATTGGTAGATGAGTCTATAATAGTTTAGGAACATGATAGATCTGATGGCCAGAAGTGACCTGATTATGTTTTTTGAAATAACTTGTTTCTTTGCCACTTTCTGTAGGTAGTAAGCAGCCACTTGGTAATAAAACATCAATATCTTGTAAATCATAGTGTTTTTAGACTCAGGGAACATGTAGTTGCTTTTTCTAACTCAAGTCACATATATTGTGAGTGTGGGAGGTATTCTGTAATCACAGAGTAAGCATCCATTACATGAAAGACAGAGCTTATAGTTTTCAAATGAAAAAAAAAAAAAACCACATTAGAATCAAAGAAAATAACCTTCATAATTAGAATGAGGATGAGGGCTGATGTTATTTCTCAGTTTATTCCATTTTTTTATGTTTCCCTTAATCATTGATAATGATATTCAAGAGGTTTAATTCTATCCAGTAGTAGAAATGATAAGTAGACCAATGACCTACTCTATGCATTCACACAAATGGAAATTGTATAAAATAAAGAGAAAATCATTAAAGAATCTCTTTCTTCCTACTTGAACTGTTTTGTTATCATTTGGCTACTATGAGCACATTTCATCTGTACACAGATCACAATTTTTAAAGTAACAATAGCTAAATATTCTAGTCAAGAACAGGTGGGAAGTCAAATTGAAAACACAACTGAATAATTAGAGTGAATAGAAATGATTTAATGTTAAATGACAATGTTAATACAGCATCCACAAAATAAAAGAACCTATATTCCTAGTAAAATCTAATAATTTTAAATAAAAAGTATATAATATTTGATATTAAAATTATGCTAAATATATAATATGGTTCATATTATAAAAATAAATGACATAAATGATTGTGTGCTGTGGGGGATAAGAAGTAGGAAAATATAGGGAGAGATAAATAACAAAAAGAAAAAACCTTTAAAAATGTAAGAAATTGTTAACATGGAGAAGGGAGGCATAGAGAAATCACCTTTAACCATATTTTAATTTGGAGATTTGAAGAATGTGGGAGTATTTTAGTCAAAGTAGTTAAAGTATAACAGGTATGTCAAAATAGATGGAAGTTAGGGGATACATTAGTACAGAAAATATGCCAGGAACTATCATATAAAAAAGGACTTGGTCTCATGAAAGCAGAATGAATCAAGCAACTGTTTATATGACTTACTGGATATTATCAGTCCTGCTGCTAAGATCAGTTATATCACCATGAAAGAGACCTAACATATTTTCAAATGTCTCTGGATAAACCAGTCTTCTTAATAAACAGCAAGAAAACAAACCTATGATGTACAAACTATTTCTGCCTTGTCAAAAAATACAGAATTTGTATCTTCCTCCATCTAAGTCTAAGTCCATCCTTTCAAACAGAACCAAACCACATGCAGATACAGGGCACTCATGTTTGGTAAATGATTGAAAAGGGGGGAGGGGTGGAGTCAAGATGGCAGTGTGGGAAGATGCCGAGTTAGCGTCTCCCCACAACTAGGGAAGACCTAAATAGACATTTCACCAAGGAAGACATACAGATGGCCAAGAGGCACATGAAAACATGCTCAACATCACTAATTATTAGAGAAATGCAAATCAAAACTACAATGATGTATCACCTCACACTGCTCAGAATAGCTATTTCTCAAAAAATCTAGAAACAATAAATGCTGGAAAGGGTGTGGTGAAAAGGGAACCCTCCTGCACTGTGGGTGGGAATGTAAATTGATACAGCCACTATGGAGAACAGTATGGAGGTTCCTTAAAAAACTATAAATAGAATTACCATATGACCCAGCAATCCCATTACTGGGCATATACCCTGAGAAGACCATAATTCAAAAAGAGACATGTACCACAATGTTCACTGCAGCTCTACTTACAATAGCCAGGACATGAAAGCAACCTAAGTGTCCATCCACAGATGAATAGATAAAGAAGAGGTGGCACACATATACAATGGAATATTAGCCATAAAAAGAAACAAAATTGAGTTATTTGTAGTGAGGTGGATGGACCTAGAGTCTGTCATACAGTGTGAAGTAAGTCAGAAAGAGAAAAACAAATACTGTATGCTAACACATATATAGGGAATCTAAAAAAAAAGAAAAAGAAAATGGTCATGAAGAACCTAGGGGCAGGACAGGAATAAAGACGCAACCCTACTGGAGAATGGACTTGAGGATGTGAGGAGGGGGAAGGGTAAGCTGGGATAAAGTGAGAGAGTGGCATGGACATATATACACTACCAAATGTAAAATAGATAGCTGGTGGGAAGCAGCTGCGTTGCACAGGGAGATGAGCTCAGTGCTTTGTGACCACCTAGAGGGGTGGGATAGGGAGCATGGGAGGGAGATGCAAGAGGGAGGAGATATGGGGATATATGTATATGTATAGCTGATTCACTTTGTTATAAAGCAGAAACTAACACACCATTGTAAAGCAATTATACTCCAATAAAGATGTTTAAAAAAAAAAAAAAAAGAAAAAGGAGGGGGCAGAGTCAAGATAGCAGTGTGGGAAGATGCCGAGTTAGCATCTTCCCACAACTAGGGTGCCTGCTGGCTGCTGGTGGAGGACCCTGACACCTAAAGAGATGGGAGGAGCCCCCAAGTGAACCTGCAGGACATGGGGGGACTGAGGGGGGAGGAGAAGTGGAGGCCAGACAGGATCGGTGCCCCTGAGGCTGGGGAGATCAGGAAAGGCAGGTGGGAGGGGCCTTCTGGGAGGAGCGAGAGAGGACCGGAGGGCGATCACCCTGCCCACTTGGGCCCGGGAGTCTGCTGAGGTCCCAGCCCAGTACCTCCCATCCAAAGCCCCACCAGGCCACATGGATCCTTGGGGCATAGGAGGGAGGCCAGGGAGATCAGGAGAGGCAGGGTGGATGGGCCCTCTGGGAGGAGCGGAGAGAAGCAGAGGGCGATTGCCCCACCCACTGGAGCCCAGGAAGCCTGCTGGGCTCCCAAGTGAGGTCGCTTGCCTTCTGAGACAAGGGGTGGGGGGCACGCCTGGGCCCCTTCTGTTCCATTGAGCCTAAGCCTCACCCTCCACAGCCCCCAGGGCCTTTTCCAGCCCTGTGAGTCCTAAGCATAGGCCCCGTCCACCACCCTAAACTCGCCCTTGCTTAGGCTCCGCCCTCCACAGCCAAGGCCTTCCCCCCCTTTTTTTTTTCTTTTCCCTCCTCCTCATTTTTACTATTGTGGTACTGTTGTGTATTCTGCTTGTTGATTCATCTATATTTTTATTTTTAAAGTCTTTCTAACATATCTGTTAGTTTCCTAGTCTAATTTTATTTTTTACTTTGTTATTGTTCTTTTTTTGTCTGTTTTATTTACCATCCCACGCGGCTTGTGAGATCTTAGTTCATGAGCTAGAGATTGGGCTGAAGCACCTGCTGTGGGAGCTCTGAGCCCAAACCACTGGACTAACAGAGAACCTCAGACCCAAGGGAATATTCATTGGAGTAAGGTCTCATGGAGGTACTCATATCAGCACCAAGACCCAGCTCTACCCAACAGCCTACAAACTCCAGTGTTGGAAGCCTCAGGCCAAACAACCAGTAAGACAGGAACATAATCCCACTCATAAAAAAAAAAAAAAAAAAAATTGAGACAGCAAAAAAATATGTCACAGATGAAGGAGCAAGGTAAAAACCTACAAGACCAAATAAATGAAGAGGAAACAGGCAATCTACTTGAAAAAGAATTCAGAGTATTGATAGTAAAGATGATCCAGAATCTTGGAAATAGAATGGAGGCATGGATTGAAAAAATACAAGAAATGTTTAACAAAGATCTAGAAGAACTAAAGAACAAATGGAGATGAACAACACAATAACTGAAATGAAAAATACACTAGAAGGAATCAATAACAGAATAACTAAGGCAGAAGAACAAATAAGTGAGCTGGAAGACAAATAGATGGAAATAACTACTGAGGAGCAGAATAAAGAAAAAAGAATGAAAAGAATTGAAGACAATCTTAGAGACCTCTGGGACAACACCAAATGCACCAACATTCGAATTATAGGGGTCCCAGAAGAAGAAGAGAAAAAGAAAGGGTCTGAGAAAATATTTGAAGAGATTATAGTTGAAAACTTCCCTAACATGGGAAAGGAAATAGTCACCCAAGTCCAGGAAGCACAGAGAGTCCCATAGAGGATAATCCCTAGGCAAAACACACAAAGACACATATTAATCAAACTAACAAAAATTAAATTCAAAGAAAATATATTAAAAGCAACAGGGGAAAAACAAAAAATAACATACAAAGGAATCCCCATAAGGTTATCAGCTGATTTTTCAGCAGAAACTCTGCAGGCCAGAAAGGTATAGCAGGATATACTTAAAGTGATGAAAGAGAAAAACCTACAACCAAGATTACCCAGCAAAGATCTCATTCAGATTCAGTGGAGAAATCAAAAGCTCTTCAGACAAGCAGGAGCTAAGCTAAAGAAATTTATCTAGATGGGAAACCCAAGAGAAGAAAAAGACCTACAAAAACAAACCCAAAACAATTAAGAAAATGGTAATAGGAACATACATATCGATAATAACCTTGAATGTAAATGGATTAAATGCCCCAACCAAAAGACACAGACTGGCTGAATGGATACAAAAACAAGAGTCATATATATGCTGTCTACAAGAGACCCACTTCAGACCTAGGTACACATATAGACTGAAGGTGAAGGGATGGAAAAAGATATTCCATGAATATGGAAATCAAAATAAAGCTGGAGTAGCAATACTTGTACCCGATAGAATAGATTTTAAAATAAAGAATGTTACAAGAGATAAGGAGGGGCACTACATAATGATCAAAGGATCAATCCAAGAAGAAGATATAACAGTTATAAATGTTTATGCACCCAACATAGGAGCACCTCAATACATAAGGCAAATACTAACAAACATGAAAGGAGAAATTGACAGTAACATAATAGGGGACTTTAACATGCCACTTACACCAATGGACAGATCATCCAAACAGAAAATAAATAAGGAAACAAAGCTTTAAATAACACAATAGACCAAATAGATCTAATTGATATTTATAGAACATTCCACCCAAAAGTTGCAGAATACACTTTCTTCTCAAGTGCACATGGAACATTTTCCAGGATAGGTCACATCATGGGTCACAAATCAAGCCTTGGAAAATTTAAGAAAATTGAAATCATATCAAGCATCTTTTCTGACCAAAACACTATGAGACTGGAAATCAATTACAAGAAAAAACTGTAAAAAACACAAATACATGGAGGCTAAACAGTGTGCTACTAAATAACCAAGAGATCACTCAAGAAATCAAGAAGAAATTTTAAAAAGTACATAGAAGCAAATGACAATGAAACACAACAACCCAAAACATATGGGACACAGCAAAAGCAGTTCTAAGAGGGCAGTTTATAGCAATTCAGTCTCACCTTAAGAAACAAGAAAAATCTCAAATAAACAATCTAACCCTATACTTAAAACAACTAGAGAAAGAAGAACAAAGAAAACCTAAAGTCAGTAGAAGAAATCATAAAGATCAGAGCAGAAATAAATGATATAGAAACGAAGAAAACAATAACAAAGACCAATAAAACTAAAAGCTGGTTGTTTGAGAAGATAAACAAAATTGATAAGCCCTTAGCCAGATTCATCAAAAAAAAAAAAAAAAGGGAGAGGACGCAAATCAATAAAATTAGAAATGAAAAAGAAGGAATCACAACTGACACAGCAGAAATACAAAGGATTATAAGAGACTACTACAAACAACTATATGCCAATAAAATGGACAGCTATGAAGAAATGGACAAATTCTTGGAAAGGTACAATTTTCCAAGACTGAACCAGGAAGAATTAGAAAATACAAACACACCTATCACAAGTAATGAAATTGAAACTGTAATTAAAAATCTTCCAACAAACAAAAGTCCAGGACCAGATGGCTTCACAGGCGAATTCTATCGAACATTTACAGAAGAGCTAACACCCATCCTTCTCAAACTCTTCCAAAAAATTGCAGACGGAGAAACACTCCCAAATTCATTCTACGAAGACACCATCACCCTGATACTGAAACCAGAAAACGATATCACCAAAAAAGAAAATTATAGACCAATATCACTGATGAACATAGATGCAAAAATCCTGAACAAAATACTAGCAAACAGAATCCAATGACACATTAAAAGGATCATACACCATGATCAAGTGGGATTTATCCCAGGGATGCAAGGATTCTTCGGTATATGCAAATCAATCAATGTGATACACCACATTAACAAATTAAGGAATAAAAACCAAATGATCATCTCGATAGATGCAGAAAAAGCTTTTGACAGAATTCAACACCCACTTATGATAAAAACTCTCCAGAAAATGTACATAGAGGGAACCTACCTCAACATAATAAAGGCCATATATGACAAACCCACAGCAAGCATCATACTCAATGGTGAAAAACTGAAAACATTTCCACTAAGATCAGGAACAAGACAGGGTGTCCACTCTCACTACTCTTATTCAACATAGTTTTGGAAGTCCTAGCCATGGCAATCAGAGAAGAAAAAGAAATAAAAGGAATCCAAATCAGAAAAGAAGAAGTAAAACTGTCACTGTTTGCAGCTGACATGATACTATACACAGAAAATCCTAAAGATGCCACCAGAAAATTACTAGAACTAATCAATGAATTTGGTAAGGTTGCAGGATACATAAGTAATGCACAGAAATCTCTGACATTCCTATATACCAACAATGAAAAATCAGAAAGAGAAATTAAGGAAACAATCCCATTTAGCATCACAACAAAAAGAATAAAATATCTAGGAATAAACCTACCTAAGGCAGCGAAATACTTGTACCCAGAAAACTATAAAACACTGATGAAAGGAATCAAAGATGACATAAACAGATGGAGAAATATACCATGTTCTTGGATTGGAAAAATCAATATTGTGAAAATGACTATACTACCCAAAGCAATCTACAGATTCAATGCAATCCCTACCAGACTACCAATGGCACTCTTCACAGAATTAGAGCAAAAAATTTTACAATTCGTATGGAAACACAAAAGACCCCGAATAGCCAAGGCAATCTTGAGAAAGAAAAACGGAGTTGGAGGAATCAGGCTCCCTGACTTCAAACTATACCACAAAGCTACAGTAATCAAGACAGTATTGTACTGGCACAAAAACAGAAATATAGTTCAATGGTACAGGATAGAATGCCCAGAGGTAAACCCATGCACATATGGTCACCTAATTTATGATAAAGGAGGCAAGAACATACAATGGAGAAAAGACAGCCTCTTCAATAAGTGGTGCTGGGAAAACTGGACAGCTACATGTAAAAGAATGAAATTAGAACACTATCTAACATCATACACAAAAATAAACTCAAAATGGATTAAAGACCTAAATGTAAGACCAGACACTATAAAACTCTTAGAGGAAAATATAGGAAAAACACTCTTTGACATAAAGCACAGCAAGATCTTTTTTGACCCACCTCCTAGAGTAACAGAAATAAAAAAATAAATAAACAAATGGGACTTAATTAAACTTAAAAGCTTTTGCACAGCAAAGGAAACCATAAACAAGACCAAAAGACAACCCTCAGAATGGGAGAACATATTTGCAAATGAAACAACAAAGGATTAATCTCCAAAATATGCAAACAGCCCATGGAGCTCAATATCAAAATATCAAGCAATTCAATTAAAAAATGGGCAGTAGACCTAAACAGACATTTCACCAAGGAAGACACACAGATGGCCAAGAGGCACATGAAAAGATGTGCAATATCATTAATTATTAGAGAAATGCAAATCAAAACTACAATGAGGTGAGGTATCACCTCACGCCGGTCAGAATGGCTATTATCAAAAAAATCTAGAAACAATAAATGCTGGAAAGGGTGTGGTGAAAAGGGAACCCTCCTGCACTGTGGGTGGGAATGTAAATTGATAAAACCACTATGGAAAACAGTATGGACGTTCCTTAAAAAACTAAAAATAGAACTACCATATGACCCAGCAATCCCACTACGGGGCATATACCCTGAGAAAACCATAATTCAAAAAGAGTCATGTACCACAATGTTCATTGCAGCACTATTTACAATAGCCAGGACATGGAAGCAACCTAAGTGTCCATCGACAGATGAATGGATAAAGAAGATGTGGCACATATATACAATGGAGTATTACTCATCCATAAAAAGAAATGAAACTGAGTTGTTTGTAGTGAGGTGGATGGATCTAGAGTCTGTCATACAGAGTGAAGTAAGTCAGAAAGAGAAAAACAAATACTGTATGCTAACACATATATATGGAATCTAAAATAATAATAATAATAATACTGATGAACCTAGTTGCAGGGCAGGAAGAAAGCTATAGACATAGAGAATGGACTTGAGGACAAGGGGTGGGAGGGGGAAGCTGGGGCCAAGTGAGAGTAGCATCAACATATATACACTACCGAATGTAAAATAGATAGCTAGTGGGAAGCAGTAGCATACTCCAGGGAGATCAGCCAGGTGTTTTGCGATGACCTAGAGGGGTGAGATAAGGAGGATACGAGGGAGTCTCAAGAGGGAGGGTATACGGGGACATATGTATGCATATGACTGATTCATTTTGTTGTACAACAGAAACTAACACAGTATTGTGAAGCAATTATACTCTAATAAAGATCTATTTAAAAAAAAGAAAATATTTTGAGTAAGAAATTCATTACTAAATATTTTAATTTATTTCTTTTTCTCAAAAAGTAGTGCTGGGAATGCCTTTGAAATCCTGTAAAATGTGCTCAAAATTATTACCATGCCCCTAATCAGAGCATAGCTACAATCCCAGGTCCTGTTTGTGTTGAAAAGAGAGAAAGGAGAACTCAGGAAATACATGACAGAAGGCAAGAGAATACGGTGACAAGGCCAAGAGTAAACCTGAGTTTTATCCTCATAGATATTAAGTTATAAATGGTATTTTGGTATTTTTCACTGATTTCAACAACAGAAGGCCTACAGTATCCCTGGGCTGTGGGGAGGGTGCCAGGAATGGAACTGCTCAGAGAATAGGGAAACTAAATGTATATTTATTATTTCACAAATTAAAAATATAAGTTGTGCTGCTAAAAATCATTTTGAAATACACTGGCATTGTTGAGTTAAATTAACAGTACAAATTTTCTTTTACATTACAGACTGTATATACCTTTATGGACCAGCCTTAATACCAAAACCACTAGTTACTATCTGCATCTTAAGCAATGCCTGAAGAACAACACTTGGAATATCATCTGACTCTAAGCAGAGGACCTATATCTTTTCCTTTACTGGAAATCTAAGCTTTAGTTTCTGAAATTCAATCCCCAGTTCGTGATCTAATACAGTTAACAATATTCTTGGAATTTTTCTGTCTCTCACTTCGCAGGGACATAATGAAATACAGTGAAACACCAGTTTAGCTGATTACAAAGCTGTGTAGTCGGACAAGATATTTAACCTCTGGGAGCCTCAGTTCCTTTATCTGTTAGTCATGCCTATCTCACAAAAGCCGTTTGAGGATTAAATGTAAATGTCATGTAGAGTCCCTTGATCCTCTCTTAATAGTAGTCATAATTACTATCATCACATTTCTTGTTGCTATTTCTGATAATTAATAGGGTGGGTTCTGGACTTGCTGTAGCCTGTTTCCCTAAAACTCCCTAATTTATGTCTTGAAGAGCCTGCAGGTCAGGGCCCTGTTCTCTACGTTGGGCTTTCCTGATACTTCCCGCCTAACTGGTTTCTGATGCTTTGCCTTTCTTCCTCTGGCATTTTGTCTCCTTTCCCTTCATTGTGTAGAGTTACAGGCACCAAATGAGCCCTGCACCCTCACCTATCACCTTCTCCTCACATTGAGCTTCTCTAGCGCTCCGTTGTACAAGTAGTGAAGTTGGGGTTCTGGATCCAACCAGTCATTTAGGTGAACAAGGCCCCGACTCAGGCATTAACTGTGATATGCTCCCATGTAAAATGAAGATTTTAATTCTGGCTGTATATATATATATGTATGTATGTGTGTGTGTGTGTGTGTGTGTGTGTGTGTGTGTGTAGATATATACACACATGTAAGTTATTTTAAAATCGTACTTTTATTAGTTTAAAATCATACTTTTAAACACAGTATTCAACTAAATGAGATGAGAATAATCTAGTCTCACTTCTGGGCATAAAAAGTTTTAAATTCCATAATAACTATTCAATTGTATATTTCTATTTTCTTGTAACTTGAAAGATTAACCACCACCACCACTGCCCTACTGTGTGCATGTGGTAGTAGCAACATCACTTTGAAAAACAGAGAGAGAGAAAAAAAAAGTGAAGTTCTTTAAAAAATATATTATTTTTCTAGCATGTTCCAGTGAATTTGTTTTTATCGGGCTAAAATCCTAAGGAAACTGACTCTGAACACCTGATTACAATTTTGAACCATTACAGCCCTTTGAAATATTTGATTCCAGAAAGGTAATATGTCATAATGCAGCATGTAAAACCACATTAAAATACTGCTCAGGCTGCCAATATTTTTCTTGCTTTTTAGTGCTTGGGGAAAAAATAAAATAAAAGTAGCGTTATGAAGATTTTTCTTCCTGTTTTTAAGTTGTTCTATATTTATTTGGTAAGAAACCTCACCAAAGCAAACAATTTCTTTCATCCATATGCAAACCATCCTCCAACTTTTTCATCAAATGGAGGTCTTGACCAGCATCTCACACAGCCTCTCTTTTTTGCTAAAGTGGTTCCACGTGGCAGCACAAAATACAGAGTTTAATTTAAAAGGAGGCAATAGAATAGTGGCATCAGCCAATTGTTGATGTCAAGAGAGAAAATACAATAAAGTCTTGCCTATTACTGAAGGAACCTAAAGGTGATTTGTGAACCCCATCTGCTGTCCAAAAAAACATATAAATTCCTATGCCATTATCAATAACAGTAAACAAGTTTCGAAGATTAGGTAAAGTCAGCACTTGAGCCCTCAAGGCTTGAAAAGACTTTCTAGGATGGACTGAAAATAAGGGCAGAAAACCTGCTTAAAAAAAGCAGCACACGATCATTTATATTAACCTTAAAATGAGGTTAAAAATACTAAATGCATCACCAAATATAATTTTGTTTACTAAGTAAGAAAATTCAGAATCCATTTGGAAAGATTTCACAAGAAAATGATTGCTATTATATAAAAGAATGAAGAAATTTTATACATATTATGTTGATAATTCAATAATATAAACAAAATATGCATGGTAATAGCCTGGTACATAGCTTCTGTGATGCTTTAGCAAAAAGTCCTGTACAAAAGTTGCTTCTGAGGTGTTCTTACACATAGGTGGATAGAACTGTAAAAGCATTATGACCACAGAAGACTGGACCTGCTATTAGCTTTTGTCCCAATGCAGCCATCTTTAACCTAGTCAACAGCATATGATACAGCCTGTTGAAATAGTTCTATACAACATGACTGCTTTAAATGGTGATAGTTGTAAAGGAGGGATATCTCCACTTTAAAAAAAATTCCCAGATGATTTCAATGAACATTCAAATTAAGAATCACTGAAATATTGCTAATTTATCAAAAGTCATACAAGAACTAAAATACTGTGCCTTCATTTTAAACTCCTACGTTGACTCTTTACTTCTGGAGTATTTTTAGCAGATTGGAGTAAATAAAATAAAACCAGTATAAAGGCACTGTCCTCAAGAAATGTCCTTTCCAGTAGAGAAGAAAAGTTGCAAACAAACTTTGTATTAAACATTTTAAAGTGCTCACTAGAAATGAGTGTAATTTTTGTGGGAAAGTCAATGAAGGAGGGAAAAAATTACTTTTGCCATATCAAATGAAGGAAGTTTTATAAAGATGTAATATTTGAAATAAATTTTGAGGAATAAATAGGTTTTTACCAGATGGAGAAGAGAGAAAATGAGTATACCACCAAGCTCATCTAAATGCAAATTCTTAAATAGGTATAAAACATTTCTCTGTTTGATTCAGAAGTTCTGAATGACTGAAGGGAAGGGAAGAGAAGGGAGGGGAAAAACAAAGTTAGCAAATACTATATATCCTGACAGCTGAACTGGAATTAACTTTTCCAATTCTCAATTTTTTCATCTATGAAATAGATTATAATCCTTGCAGAAAAAGAAAAAAAAAAAAACTTTTGTAGAATTCAGCTCCAAGCATAGTACCTCTCATATAGTATCAATAATTACCCAAGAGTCTCATTTCCCTTCCCCCATCAAAGAAAGATATGAGAATACAGGGAAAAAAATACAATACACTTTATTAGAGTTTAGAGGACTTGTGAAAGACATGATTGAATAGAATGTTTGACTAAATCTAGTGCTACAAATGTATTGTTATTACTTTACTACAAGGATGGTTCATGGTATTAATGTGTGAATCAGAAAAAAATTCTAAGATGTCAGAATTAGCTACCTTTTAACATATAGGTGGTTTCTTTAATGTTTTCTAAAAGATACAATTTTCTATTAAGTAAATTCAATTTTCTACTGACTTTGATTATGAAATCAGAATATGCTCTGATAAGACAAAACTCTTTATATGTAACATAAATACATTTTAGAAGGCAGCAATCTTCCAAAATCATGAATTTTGAAGGAGATGGTAACTTTCTTCTATATTTACATTAATTTGCACATTGTCACTGGTCTTTTAGAAGAGATTTATTCAACTATATTCAGTGTATGTCTATTGATTCCCTATTATGTGCTAGGCACTTTAATAGCTGCTATACTTTAACATCCAGATGTAGTTATGATTAAGAAATAGATATAATCTCAAGAAACTCATGAATATTAAGGGAAAAGATGAAGATCCCATGAATTACATTAATGTCAGAAATACATAAATGCTATAAACTTTCTATATACCATATATATACATACTATGGGATATTGCATGATTGAATCCAAGAAGAAATTGAACATTATACAAATCATGAGATTAAACAAGATTAATTTCAATCAACTTATAATTGTTTGAAACTAAAGAGCTTGAAACACATTTTCTCTTTTGCTATGCTACTTAACACATGGGGAAGCTTGCGTAATATTTTTAAGGTGAATTTAAATTTTTACAAAATTTAATAATATTTTACTATGCATTAAAGTCTAGATTTTTAGTTCAATGTGTAAAAACAAGAAAATAAAAGAGACAGAGATATATAAAAATTCTGTGGAACCATAGAAGCTAAGCATGTTTTCCTTTGCTGTCTTGGATAGTAACAGAATGCATTGAAGAGGAAATGCCATTTGAACTGACTTTTAAATGATGAAGGAGAAAAGAAGGGATAATATATCTTAGAGAAAATAAGTGCATTGAAATAGAGGCATGGACTTTTGTAACATCATAAAAGAATGGTGAAAAATTCATCACTATTAGGACAGGGTGGAGAAGTGACAAAATATAAAGGTTAACGTATAGTTAGGCCAAATATTAGGAAGGCTTAAATACCAGATCAAGAAGCTTAGGCATTATTCTCTATGTAACAGAGATTATACACGAACATCAAACTTAGATTTCTGTTTGAGAAATACAATGATGACAACAGTGAGAAGGATGGATTCAGCTTGGGCAAGAACAGTCAAAATGCTTATAGCAACATTCCTAGTGAGAAATTAGGAGGGATTAATCTAAAGGGTGGCAGTAGCAAATGGAAAAAGTTACCTGCTAGGGATTGAGTGAGAGGGACCTCCTGAAAAACAATTCTCTAATGATGCTTACAAACAATCTAATTAATAGCAATTGATATCTTTCATGGTTTCTTAGATTATTTTAGGAAGGAATGTAGAATAAATTTTGCTCAACTATCTACCCAATACAGAATCTTCTCTAAAATGGCAAGACAACCACACTTAAAAAAGAAAAAAATTCTTATCCACCTGTACCTCTCTATTGCTTGAGACATTCAGCAATAGTTTCTTCTTCTGGTTTATCTTCCGTGATAAGCAACATATTATTTTCCACATGTTTATTGTTTCCTTAATTTTCATGCACTATGTTCCACACATGTACAATGTCTCTGTGTCTCCTGGCTCTATTCAAATTCCATTTCAGTATACTAATTACAGTGGGACTGATATAAATATCACTTGGTGTTATTTTTCAGTAAAATTCAAGTATCAAAGAAAAACAAAGGAATGACAGATTTAACATTTTAGTACAGTTAGCCAATAGAGTAATTATACACACAAAAAATAACTGAAATGTAAAGTTGTTTTTAGGGAAGAATAATATAATGAGTTTAACTCTATGCATTCTTTTAGATTGGATCAACATATGAAAGTCCTTTCACAGTAATAAGAAATTAGTTCAGAAAGGGAAATTTTCTGAGCTGAATTAGTTTAATGAAGATAGACAGGGTAGATCTAAGCTCTGAACTTACAGTCAGATAGATTGTCTCTGACAGTAAATTATCACTTTATTAATTACATTATAGATAAGATGTTAAAATCATCCACAGCTGCATAGATTCTTTAGCCATGATTCATTAAAATGGTTTTATAATTAACTGGATTTTTAATGTGGCAAGCCTGTAATAAACCCTGTAAACAGCAGAAATGAGGATATTCTTTAATTTATTCTATAAGCATATTCATATATGCAAACCAAAATGTAAATTCTTAATCTTTAATGTCTTGTGCTTTTCCCCACACTTTGCAGTGATTCTCAATCACTGTACCCTATTACCATAACCTGAAGATAGTCACTTGTATTTGGAATGGGGGAGGAGATTCAGGTGAAATCACATTTCGTTCATTATATTAACTTTTTGACAGCAGTTATTACAGAGATGATTTGGGCAGCTGAAGCCAAAAAATGTAAAAAGAAAGATATATTATTTTGTTGTTGTTTGTCCTCTAAATAATGAGAAGATATGGGATGGTTTTAAGTCTTGGTAAAATCATATTTGTAATTTTGAAAGATCACAGTGGTGACAAATCTGAATTAGAAGGAGTAGGGTAAAAATATAGGGATAATTTAAGAGGCTATTTGAATTAAAGAAGCATGAAAAGATAAAGGACCGAACAATGCAGCATGAATGGGAATTACGAAAATAGGAAAATAATTAAAATTATTTGAAAGATATTATCAACATAATTTGATTATATGGGCTACTTGAGTGAAAGACTAACTTACATGACAATACCATTAATAAGGTTTACAGGAGATGGTGCAGGTTTGGTGAAAACATAGTCCCTTGCCTTAAAAAATTCCACAATGAATTGTAAAAGTAAGACAGGAGATAATATTGAGCTTTACTCCTCAAAGTATGATCTGTGGAACAGCAGCACTGGCATCCCTTGGGAATTGGAAAATGGGAAAGACAATGAGGATAGGATAAAAAAATATAAAATTTATCTAGTAGGAAGCTCACAGAAGAGAAAGAGAATGAATGCCATACACTATTCAAAGATCAAATGAGAACAAAGATTCCAGAATTTATCCAGGAACATTATGAATAGGTAGCAGAAAAATACGAATAAATTCACATGGAACATATTTTGGTGATACTTCTAAACAACAAACACAAAGAAAATAATTTAAAAAGACTGCCAATCAGATAAAAATATTTAAAGTGATAAGAAGCTTCTCAGGGGAGATACATATACTCCAACAGAATTGTGTCAAAAGAACTACTACAAAATGTTCCAAAAAAGAAGGAAAATCAGATACAGGGTCTTATTAAAAAAACAAGGAAATAAATACAATCTTTAATACATACATATGTGAATACCAACATTCTTCATTGTAAAGAAAAAATTACTGAGAAAAAATAAACAGTAAAAAATTTCCAATAGCTTTACATTTTTTCCATTATCACATTTGTTATTAAACAGTCTCCAATGAACATGTATTAATTATGTAATAAAAATAATGATTATTCAAAAACAAATATCAATTATTCACATTTACTTGAACACCTTTTAAAACTAAACCAGAGTTTCAATTAATTTTCATGATGGTTGTGTAAGGAAAATAAATTTATCAATCTTTTCCATTCTTCTCTTCCACTTTCATGAGGATGATCAATATTTTCCACAAACAAACAAGTACCAGTTGGAGCCTGAAGTGTTAGACATGCTATAGCTGTCAAATGATTGGTCAGAAATTTATTTTTTTATATATTTCCAAACATGTATAGTATTTATAATAATTTCTATATTTTATTAATATAAAATATCTTCATTGTTATAACTGTTCATATGAAATATAATCTACATGCATCCTTATAATTGAGATCATCTATATGAGCAACAATCTCTGTATGCTTAATGAGAAATGAGTGTGTAGCTATGCCTGATGATAGGTGGTCAATTATTTTTTACTAAAGTACTATTTTTATAATTAATTTTGCCCAGGAAAGCATAATGATGCTTTTTACTGAAAAGTAGTTCATTTCACTTATATGACCACTTCAGATTTTCTTTTCTTTTTTCCTTTGCAATTCGCAATAAGAAGAATACAAGATACATCAGAAATGTCAAGTCTGCTGGTTGACTCGATTTTTAATGCTTCAATTTAACAATAATATTCAAAACATATTCGAAACTCCTCTTGTGTATTCTGTGTGTGGGGTGGGGAAAAGTTAATTAAGAATTACTGAGTGTTTCACAGGCCAGTTCCCTCCACATGTGGCTTATTTACTAACCACTTTAATCTTTCACAAAACTATAGATAACCCAAATACTGATAATTATCATTTAAAGAAAAACTTTTCCTTTTGAAATAATTTTAAGAGATGTGAAGTTGACATAAAGTTCCTGTATACCCTTCCCCTAGCTTCACCGAGTGTTGCTGTTTTGCATAACCATGGTGCATTTTTCAAAGCAAAATAACACTGATATAATAGTATTAACAAAAGTACACACTTTATTCAAATTTCACCTTTTCCACTAATATCCCTTTTATGTTTCAGGATCCAATCCAGAATACTACACTGACATTTACTCATTTTGTCTTCTTACCCTCCCCCAATCTGTGATTTTTCCTATTCCCCCTCTTACCAAAAATCCACTGTCTTTTTCTTTATTGAGGTGTAATTGACATAAAACATTATATTAATTTAAGGTGTACAAAATAATGATTCCATATTTGTATCTACTGAACAATAATCACCAAAATAATTCTCATTAACATTTGTCACTATACGTAATTAATTTTTTTTTTCTTGTGATGAGAACTTTTAAGATATACTCTCTTTAGCAAGTATCAAATATGCAATATAGTGTTAATAACTATAGTCACCATGCTGTGCATTACATCACAATGACTTATTTTATAACTGAAAGTTTGTACCTTTGGGCTCCCTTTACACATCTTGCATACCGTATTTGTATTTCTCTGACTTATTTCACTTAGCATAACGTCCTCAAGGTCCATCTGTGTTGTTGAAAATGGGAAGCTTTCATTCTCTTTTACGGTTGAGATATATTCCATTGTATGTAGATACCATACATTCTTTATCTATTCATCTGTCGATGGGCACTTTTGTTATTTCCATTATCTTGGCTATTGTGAATAATGCTGCAATGAAAATGGGAGTACTTATATCTTTTCTAGTGTTTTCACTTTCTTCAGCTGAATACCCAGAGTGGAATTGTTGGATCCTTTGGTAGTTCGATTTTAATTTTTTGAGGAACCTCCAAACTGTTTTCCATAGTAACTACACCAATTTATAGTCCCCCCAACAGTGCACAAGGGTTGCCTTTTCTCTATATCCTCACCAATACTTATTATTACTTTTTTTTTATAATAGCCATTGTAATAGGTGTGAGGTGATATTTCAATGTGGTTTTGATCCATATTTCTCTTATGATTAGTGATGTTGAGCATCTTTCCATGTGCCTGTTGACCATCTGTATGTTTTCTTTGGAAAAATATATATTCAGAATCCTCTGCCATTTTTTAATTGGATTGTTTGTTTTTTTGCTATTGAGTTATATGAATTTTCTTCTAGGAATTTTATAGTTTAAGGTTTTATATTTCAGTCTTTAATTCATTTTGAGTTAATTTTTGTGTATAGTATAAGACAGTGCTCCAGTTTCACTTTTTTTGCATGTGGATGCCCAGTTTTTTAAACACCACTTATTAAAAAGAGTGTCCTTTCCGCATTGTATATCCTTGACCTTTTGTCATAAATTGACTATATATGTGTGGTTTTATTGATGGGCTCTCTATTCAGGTCCGTTTATCTGTCTATTTTTATACCAATATCACACTTTTTTGATTACTGTAGCTTTGTAATATAGTTTGAAATCAGGATGTGTGATGCCTCCAGCTTTTTCCATCTTTCTCAGGATTGCTTTGGCTACTTGAGGTTCTTTATGGTTCCATGCAAATTTCAGGATTGTTTTTTTCTATTTCTGTGAAAAAATTCCATTGTAATGTTGTTAGGGATTGATTCCATTGGCTCTACACATTGGTATATTATGGACATTTTAACAATATTGATTCTTCTAATCCATAAACATGGAATATCAGTCCATTTACTTGTGTCTTCTTCAGTTTCTTCCATTGGTGTCTTATAGTTTTCAGCATAAAGGTGTCTTACCTCTTTGGTTAAATTTATTCCCAGGTATTTTATTCTTTTTGATGCAGTTGTACATGGTATTGTTTTAATTTCCTTTCAGATAGTTCATTGTTAGTGTGTAGAAAGGCAACAGATTTTTGTATGTTGATTTTGTATCTGGCAACTTAACTGAATTTGTTACTAGTTCTAACAGTTTTTTGGAGGTGTCTTTAGGGTTTTTTATATATAATACCATGTCATCTGCAAATGGTGACAGTTTTACTTCTTCCTTTCTGATTTGGATGGCTTTAATTTATTTTTCTTGCCTGAGTGCTTTGGCTCTGTCTTCCAATAATATTTTGAATAAAAGTGGCAAGAGTTGCCATCCCTGTCTTGTCCCTCATTTTAGAGAAAAGCTTTCAACTTTACACTATTGAGTATGATACTAGCTGTGTGCTTGTCATATATGGCCTTTACTATGTTGAGGCACATTCCCTCTATAGCTACTGTGTTGAGTGAGAGTTTTCATTGTAAGGGGATGTTAAATTTTGTCAGGAGCTTTTACTGCATCTATGATTATTATCTTTCATTTTGTTAATGTGGTTTATCACTTTGATTGATGTATAGATATTGAACCATCCTTGCATCCCTGAAATAAATCCCATTTGATCATGGTGTATGATCCTTTAATTTCTTTTTTTAAAATGCCTATGAATATTTGTCCTATGCTATTCACATGGGGTTTCAGTAATCAATTTAAAATAAATAATTGTTATTAAAGTATATTGATAATTTATTTCTTATACACACAAATTAATGACTACATTGAATCAGACATGGTAGTCTTTGTAAAAGCCAATAACTGTTTTTACTATACATGTACATTCTCACATTTCCCCCCATACTGCTCTCACCAGTATGATATAACTAAAGGAACAAGATGAAACATGTTAGACAAAAGGGATGAATATAATCTTAATATGCTTCCAAGTATTAGAAAATAAAATAATGATAGCTAACTGTTGTTGAATATTTTCTATGTGGCACTGAGTTACATCATCAATATGCATTACATAATAAAGTCCTTAAAGCAATCCTACAAGGAAGATACCATAATCTTTATTTTTTATATGAGGAAACAATCTCATTGAGGGTTAGAAATTTTCTCAAAGGGACACATAAGTAGTAGAGCCAGAACTGAATGCACCACTGAGTAAACGTAATTAGTGTCATGTCTATACATCTAGTCTGTTCACTATTATACTCAATGTGCCTAGCCCTGTACCTAGCCCAGAAAGCCATAAATCCATTCACACTTTATCAATGAACACTGTATAGTTTTCTGAATACTGTATAGTGTAATTCCCTTAATCATTATCTAATGCATTTACTGACAGATCATTCTTATTAATTTATAGCTTTCCATGGAGGTCATTATATTCCCCATAGTAAAAAGAATAAGCATGTAAGCTGCTACGTGTTCATAGATGGTATTCCAATAGCCTTTCTTTCTTATGAAACTGCAAGTCTCATATTTACTAATAAAGTTTGCTAAGTTGAACATTTCACCTCTATATAATCTATTGTTAAAAACACACACACACACACACACACACACACACACAAAACCCAAATGGAGGTTGAGACAGGGGATAGAAAGAATCCTCAACACTAGTTATCATTTTGGAAAACAGAAAGCAGACTCCCAAGAGTTTTAATTCTGTTAACAATCCAGAAAGTGTGGAGGAATCTAGGGATAGCAAAAGTAGAGCATGAGATGCACTCCTGTGTGGGAAATCCCAAATAAGGAACTAGAAATGTGGAAATATATGCCCGAGATAATGGGGACATAAATGAGAGGGGTGGAATAATTGCTAGATCAGAGGGAATAATGATAATAATAATAATGTTTTCTACCTCATAAATTTGACCAAGGCTGGCCTTATTACAGAATTAATGCCAGGAAGTCTTCTGAGAATTTATGTTCATTGATTTAATGTCATAATTCATACTAAGAATCACTAGGAAAAATTAAGGTAGATTATCATCATCAATTATGTCTGAACACTATGGTTATTCACTGTATGTTGATTTCCTAATCTTCCTTTTAACCTTAGTTGTTTCAGGAGTTGTCTTTCTCACTTACTCTCATAATGAGATAATCATGTAACAATGGAAGATGAAAGCAATTCAGAGGTGAAGGAACAGGGTTCCATCTTTCCATCTCCACTTATCCACACTGTGTCCTTAAAAAATCATTTAATATATCTGAATGTTTGACAGAATATTGTAAATAGAAGACCCTACTGTATGTGCTTATAAAAGAAAAAAAAACATAATTTTGATTGAGAAAGTGCTCATTGTAAGACATCACACACACACACATATACACACACACACACATATACACACACACAAACTGGTAGTTTACCACTGATCATTGTATTTGAATTATTTTGAATCTTACACTTGATATGCTTAATTCAGACTATTTATGTCAATTTGACAAGCTGCATAACAGATTTCACTCCTTTCAATACCTGTATTTCTGTCATTCCTAAATTCAACAAGGAAAATTTGCCCCATCTTGGTTGGAAACTATTAGTTCAAGCCCACTTATGGGATGTATAATCAGTAGATTAGATCAAAATCAGACACACTGACTTCCTTGAAACTTATCATACATACAATGCTGTATTTAAAACAAATACAAAAAACAAACTTAAACCATCACACTACTAAATGCACATACTCTTCAAAATAGTAAAAGCAGACACTATTATTATTTCTTAAAAATGCTTAGTTGATACAAGTTTACCTAGGTACAGAGAAAGTCTAAGAAAGACTAACCTGGTTAATATCAATATAAATAAAAAGTCCTCCAGCGGGTAACAGAAGAATCAGGGAGCAAAAAACCCAGACATAAAAAATGTGCTGTATTCCAGCATTTGTTGATGTGTCGACATTTCTGATATAGCTCTATTAAATGCAATGCCTTGGGTGCCTCTACTAGTTAAGACAAACAGCAAACAAACAAATCAGATTTCTCCAGAGCCTCTGTCACTCTTTCCAGCCCCTACTGTGCTCCAGCTAATGTAGAATATGCTTTGGAATACATTTGTTATGAAATAGTTTCTCAGTGAAATAGTATAGAGGCATCTTAATGAGATCTTCAAAACAGATGGGGATATTTTAGCTGCCCTCACCCCTTTTGCTTGAACAATATACTTTGTAATTAGTGGTGTGGTAAACATTCTTTTTAAATGGATAGGAACTGAATACATTTTCAGGCTATCATGGGAAAATCCCATGAAACACAAGAGATCCATGAAACAAGGTTTTTTGGTTTTGGTTTTGTGCTTTTTTTTAAAAACACATTTGCTTTGTAAGGGACATTTTTTAAAGCCACAAGTAGTTTCCTACATTTCATCCTGTTATTTACCTCTGTGTAGTTTTAAGAGGCTATTTTAGTTAACAATTTAATAATTGCAAATTAAATGGAGAGGATGTTCTTTTTTGTTAATTTCCTTTTATGTCTGACTCTGATTTTCTTTCATCATCAAACAGTTATTTTCATTCTTTTTTTGTTTGTTTGCCCTTATGTGTTTTTTTCCTTGTTAATGTTCACTGTTTTTTCTCTTACATTTATCTTCTTCAACTTTTATTTTCTATTCAAAATGTACAGAGTAATATAACTCTTACAGCAGAAATCTCTTTCTCTGCTTAGATGAACAAATGATATGCTCTGCAAAAAAGTAGTAGCAAAAGGTAAGAAGGGAAATTTTAAAATATTCTATTTTCCATAAAACTGTCAGGAATATAGTCTTCCTGACACAGGTCTAAATATTTTAATATATTCTAAATAAAGTGGCATATCACAATTTTAGCCCATAAGAAAATGTTTCCCTCTGATGCTTAGGAAATATATATTTACAGGAATTTACTATTTTTAGACTTTATAATATGAATCAAAAATTGACTGAAAACAAAAGTAACTGCTTTATGTTTTCGTTTGTTTGTCTTGTATATTGCATGTGATTATTGACAATCTCCCTATGTTTCACTGGATTTGCTCTACAATTTGTTTCTGTATTTTTTTTTTCAGACGTATTGACTTAAGTAGTTCCCCTGGTTTATTTAGCCAGTCCTAAAACAAATTAAGACATTATTATGCTGTTCATTTTCCTATGACCTCTGACTCTGGCAGTGCAACCTTCAGTCATGGTCTGAGCTCTCCAAATGCAGTCTTTGCTCAGTTCTCATTGCTCTTCTACAAGCTCCTTTTTTAGTTGGAGAACCTTTTCTCATGCTCTAAGATTCCACTTCAGCGTATATTTTCACAGGATTTCTCCAACCCTCCCAGCACCAGCTCTGCCAAATCCATATGTTTGGACATTGGAGTCCTAAAGACTTTATTTTCTTTTAGGAATTTTCTCCACATCTTTGTTGTTTGTTCGTCTTTCTTTATCAAAGTGAGACTAGAGAATGCCTGAACATCAGTCAATAAAATATGTCAAAGACCCAACAGGCTAGAGTGGATGGAAAAGCTCTTCCTTACCAAGGGTAGGGTAGGATAAAAAATCTGAAACTGGATCAACAGTACAAAGCAGAACCAAAGTTTTAAGAAACTGTGTATGGTTTCTACAGCCACTATTTCAAAAGCAAAGAGGCACTATGTTAAGAGCAATGAGGACTAGATAATCAATGTGTTTAATTATTTAGTCTTCTTCACCACTGGCTGTGATTTTCTTGAAATAATTGTTCCATAATCTATCTAGATGTCCCCAGAAAACAGTGCTTGTGATATAGAAGATGCTCAATAACTCTTTGTTGAATAATTTAATTTTAAAAATAGAGACATAGCCAGTCACTGAATCACAGTTAAGTAACCTACTAAAGAGAAGATTCTTCAGAAAATCCCAATTTTTAAATATCTGCATGTATTTGAATTAGATCTACTTCATTGAACTTTTCTTCCCAATTGATGGGAAATTTCCAACAGAGTCCTCTATAGTGCATTACAGTGTTGAGGCTTATGTGATGCTTTCATTATGAAAAAAAGAGGGTTCAATGATTCTAATAATATCCCAAATAATTTGTTTTTCAACCACATATATGTTTCCACTTCATAATAGGTTTAATTAATATTTAATCACTTTAACATTTTATTTAGTCAGTTTAACTACTCTTGACAGCTTCCACTAAGGAAATGTTTTGTTTCTCTTCCAGGAAAGATTTTAAGAATTTTCACCTGAAATGTCTTATGGATCCTATAAATGCATAACCCTGGAAGCAATATTTTCTGCAATTTTCTTCAAAGCTAGTAACATATAAATTCACTAAAATATTGTGTTACAAGGATGCTTGGAACCTCTCCTAATGATAGCTGTCATGTTAATGGGATGAGGATTTTTGGGTAGATAGACCAGATGCAGTGAGCTATTTTAGAAAAATAGCCCCAAGTTTTTGGATACTAAAACATTGACATCTGCTTGAAGTAAAAACAGGAATTATTCTAAAAATTAAAGTGATTGGATCAGTTTTTTTAAAAAGCATGTTTTATTGCCATTGGTAAGAATGAAATTCATAGAAAGAAAGCTGTTATCAAATATAGGTAAAAGCTATGCAGTAGCAAGATTTTTTAATGCCAATTAATTCTTCCTTTATGTATTAAAAATTCTTCCTTTATATGTATTATTTTTAAAAGTTTGTATAAAGGAAGAAAAAAAAAGAAAACAGCCATGTGCTTAAGGAAAGAATATGTGAAGTTAGATGAGAAAAAAAATCCAACCTAATATCTTTCTATATATGAGATGTTCTTGCAGTTTGTTTTTTTGTTTGTTTGTTTGTTTTTAGGTTTTCACCTAAAAAGTACATGTTTGTTTACTTCTACATCTTTGCTTGGGAATCAGTCTCTTTCTTCTACTATTACTGCAGAATGTTATTTCAGAATTTATAAAATTTATGTAAGCCAAAATTTAGGGAAAGGAAATATGATTGTGTTTCCAAAAGCCTTGTAGTTGAATATTTTATAAGAAATAGGACATTTGTCTGTTAATCTGGAATAATGTTAATATTTGTAGAGGACAAACTCAGTGTCAAAACTTTAAACTTTATAGGTTACATATTACAAATAGACTGTAAGTTGTGTATGATTAGTGTTCTTATTTTACACATGAAGAAATTGCTATAGCAAAGATTTAAGTATTGCTCACGGTTACGTGAGTCATGGAAAGACGGAGCTCTGATTTGAACACAATATTTAGAATTTGCCTACTCTCTCTCACTCTTTTTCTTTATTTGGAATCTATTTTAAAGGATCCAGCAGGAAAAAGTGAAACCACATTATCAGATTTTCAAGTACTCAGAAAAATATTGCACATTCACTTTGGCTATCTAATCAGAATTTGTCTGTATGTAATCAGTTACTCTGAATGGAGTCATTTTTCATTTTTAGAAATGCTTTTCTAAATTAGGACCACAATATTTTACACTGGCCAGCATACAGACGATTTGAAGCCTTACTAAGCACTTATGATCTATGAGACTTGGTAAGTCATTTGAAACAGTTAAGTTACTACTTTATCACCTGTACAGTTGACTAACAGTTCTGATCATGCATACCTATATATAGTGCTAATGTGATGATCTGAGAATTATAACCTACAGAAGGTCCCTAGTGTGGTGCTTTTTAGTTCCTTTATATTCCTGAATCCCTACCTAATTTTCTTTCTGTTTGACATCACTACTATCAATTTCATGTTTTGAGTCTCCTGAACACCAGCTATTTCTCGCACACAGTGTGTGAGATATTATTCCTATTAATATTGCCCACTAAAAACCTCATCCATTTTCCCTCTTCTATTTTTCTACTGCCATTTGTGGTCTAGGACCACATAATATCTCACCCACCACTTCCCTAGGGTTCTGTTTCTAGACTTTATCCTCATCAATCATATATGCTGCTGTCAGAGGTATTCCACGGTGATACTATATAATCCCAGTGCTTTAATCCCCATGGTGATTCCCCATTGACTTCAAAATAAAGTGAAATTTACTTAATATGGTCTATAAGAACATTCATAAAATAGGTCCCCCTTATCTCACTGCAGCCCTCCAAATTTTTTCAGAAATTTTCTTTTCGCCCTCCAAATTTTCTCAGAAATTTTCTTTTCTCCCATTCTTTATGTTTTCCTATTTCTTTTGCCAAGAGAAAACTTTTCCCTCCTTTACAGAGTTCAAATTAAGTAACTCCTCTTTTTGGTCTTCTCTGTATTCTACTACTTGACTTTTATGCATCACTGTACCCATTATAAATTTCCACCAGAGTATTTGGTTATTAAGATCTCTCAATTCATTTAGATTTGCACACAAATGGTTTATTTTTCCAAACAACTGCACCCCCAGTTAAGCCATATCAAAATTTACTCCTAAATAATGCCTCTCTTAAAAATATTTTAGCCTTTTACCGTAATTGGCAGTTACTGTGGTTAAAGAAGAAATCTCATTATTTTTTTCAATCTCAGCAGGTTTATGTTAAAACTCTAATTTATGGGTTTTTAAAAAAAATTTTAATTGAAGTATAGTTGATGTACAATATTATATGTTACAGGTGTAAAACATAGTGATTCATAATTTTTAAAGGTTACACTCCATTTATAATTATTATAAAATACTGGCTATATTCCCTGTGTTGTAAAATATATCCTTGTAACTTATTTTATATCTAATAGTTTGTACCTCTTAGTCCCCTATGTCTATACTGCCCCTCCCCACTTCCCTCTCCCCATTGGTAACCACTAGTTTGTTCTCTGTATCTGTGAGTCTGCTTTTTTTGTGTTATATTCACTAGCTTGTTGTGCTTTTTAGATTCCACATATAAGTGATATCATACAGTATTTGTGTTTCTCTATCTTATCCATGTTGCTGCAAATGGTAAAATTTCATTCTTTTTTATGGTTGAGTAGTATTCCATTTTATATATGTGTGTGTGTGTGTATCCACATCATCTTTATCCATTCATCTGTTTACCCATTCATGGGTACTTAGGTTGCTTCCGTATCTTGGAAATTGTACATAATGCTGCTATGAACATTGGGGTGCATGTATCTTTTCAAATTACGGTTTGTTTGTTTCTTTCTTTCTTTTCAGACATGTACAAAAGAGTGGAATTGCTGGGTCATATGGTAGTTCTATTTTTAGTTTTTTGAGACACCTCCATACTGTTTTCCACAGTGGCTGCACCAATTTATATGCCCACCAACCATGTATGAGGCTTCCCTTTTCTCCATATCCTCACTAACATTTGTCATTCATCTCATTGTGGTTTTGATTTGCATTTCCCTGATGGTTAGTGATGTTGAGCACCTTTTCATGTGCCTAACTAGAAAAAAACATAGTCAAAATACTCCTTAACATAAATCACAGAAATATTTGTTTGGAGCCGTCTCCTAAAGCTAAGGAAATAAAAGCAAAAATAAACAAATGGGACCTCATTAGATTTGAAAGCTTTTGCACAGCAAAGGAAACCATTGACAAAACGAAAAGACAATCTACTGAATGGGAGGAAATATTTGCAAATGATATGACTGATACGGGGTTATGGCTAATTAGTTCATTGTTAGTGTATAAAAATATAACAGATTTCTGTATATTGATTTTGTATCTTGCAACTTTACTGAATTCACTGATGAACTCAGTTTTCTGGTGACATCTTTGGGATTTTCTATGTACAGTATCATTTCATCTGCAAACAGTGACAGTTTTATTTCTTCCTTTCCAATTTGGATTCCTTTTATTTCTTTTTCTTATCTGATTGCTGTGGCTAGGACTTCCAATACCATGTTGAATAAAAGTGGTGAGAGTGAACATCCTTGTCTTGTTCCTGATCTTAGAGGAAATGCTTTCAGCTTTTCACTGTTGAGTATGATGTTATCTGTGGGTTTGTCATATATAGGCTTTATTGTGTTGAGGTATGTTCACTCTATGCCCACTTTCTGGAGAGTTTTTTATCATAAATGGATGTTGAATTTTGTCAAAATCTTAATTTGCATCTATAACTTATGGTTTAAATGTATTATTTAAATTTTTTTAAATACTTTTGATATATAACATTGTCTAAATTTAAGAGGTACACATACTGATTTGATATTCATATATTACAATATATTTCAATATTGTAATATTATTGCCATTGTAGTGGTAATTAGCACCTCTATTATAGCACATAATTATTTCTTTTTAGGTTTTGGAATAATTAAGATTGAGTGTCTTAGCAAGTTTGAATATTATAATAAAATAACATTGTCTATATTCATTCTACTGTGCTTTAGATCTCTAGGACTTATTTACTACTCATTTCAAATCTGTAACCTTAAATAATTTCTGTCCTATCCCCTCCCTGTCATCCCCTGCTAACCACCATTTTACTCTGTTTTTGCAAGTTTGACTTTTTTAGATTCCACTTATAAGGAATATCATACAGTAATTGTCTATGTTTGGCTTATTTCACTTGACATAATGTCCTCAAGGTACATCCCTGTTGTCTCAAATGGCAGGGTGTCCTTCTTTCTCATGGCTGAATTATATATATAATTATTTATCCATTCATCTTTTGATGGACACTTAGGTTGTTTCCATATCTTGGCTATTGTGAATAATGCTACAGTAAACATGAGAGTGCAGATATCTATTTGATATCCTGTTTTCATTTCCTTTGGGTATACACCCAGAAGTGGAATTGCTGGATCATATAATTGTTCGATTTTTTTTTAATTTTTTGATAAAAATACTGTTTCTATGGTGGCTGCACCAATTTACATTCTCAACAACAATGTACAAGTGTTCCTTTTTCTCCTCATCCTCTCCAACATTTCTTATCTTTTGAACTTTGGATAATAGGCATTCTAAGAGGTGTGCAGTAATATCTCATTGTGGTTTTGATTTGCATTTCCCTGATGATTAGTCATGTTGAGCATCTTTTTATGTACCTTTTGGTCATTTGAATATCTTCTTTGGAAAAATGTCTATTTAGTTCCTCTGCCCACTTTTTAATTGGATTATTTATTTTGTTACTGAGTTGTATGAGTGCTTTATAAATTTGGAAGAATATTAACCGCTTATCAGATATATGTTTTATAAAAAATTTCCCCATTTCTAGGTTGTTTTTGCATTGTTCATTGTTTCTTTTGGTGTGAAAAAGCTTTTATGCTTGATGTAGTCCCACTTGATTTTTGCTTTTGTTTGTGTTTTTGGTGTCATATCCAAAAAATCTTTGCCAAGACCAATGTCGAGGAGGTTCTTCCCTACGTTTTCTTCTAGGAGTTTTATGGTATCAAGTTTTATGTTTAAGTCTCTAATTCATTTCAAGTTAGTATTTGCAAGCAGTATAAAGTAGGGGTCCTATTTAATTTTTCTACGTGTGTTTATCCAGTTTTCCCAGCACAATTTGTTGAAAATACTTTCCCTTCCCCATTGGGTGTTCCTGTCTCCTTTGTCAAATATTAGTTGACCATATTTGTGGGGGATTAATTCTGGGCTCCCATTTCTGTTCCATTGGTCTATATGTCTATTTTTATGCCAGTACCACACTGTTTTAATTACTATAGATTTGTAGTTCAGCGTAAAATCAGGAAGCATGATGTTTTTAGCTTTGTTTTCCTTTCTCAGGATTGCTTTGGCTATTTGAAGTCTTTTGTAGTTCCATACAAACTTTAGGATTTTTTTTCTTTCTATTTCTGTGAGAATGCCATTGTAATTTTGATAGGAATTTAGATGGCTAAATTCTATAAGCTTTGGGTAATATGGAGTTGTTGTTTTTTAAATTTCCCCCAATGCTTTACTTCTGCATCATGGATAGCTTAAACAGAGCAGATGGTTTGTGGCTGGCTTTCACATAAGTTTTCTCTCCCCCTCTCTTGGTCTGTATATGTTTCTTCAAGATTTGTTAAAATGTGGATAGGAAAAAAATAGGAAAATGGCTTCATGCATTGGAAACTAGAGGTGTTTCTCTCCCACTTCCTTGGGAATACTTTACTATATCATCTCTCCAAAATGCCCCCCTTCCTTTCTCCAGTAATACAGGGACAGCTCCACAGGCCAATGAACAAGCAGATGACCAAGTTTGGAAGAAAAAATAAAAAGAAGAGGCTTTATTTTTTTCAGAGATATTCCCAAAATGTATTAGTATTTCTCTTTGGGCTCAATTTTCACTCAGTAAAAAAGGTGAAGCAACCCTCTTCTCTCTTACAGGTAGGAAAGAAAAGAAAATAGATGCCCTTTGGTCAGTCAATGCTAGTCATCGAGGAGGGCCCATGACCAACATGCTTTAATACAATTGAGGGAATCTCCTAGCAAAATGTTAGTTTTGTCATTATTTAATTACCACAAATAGAGGATTCAGACAGCGTCAATTGAGACATGGCTGCCTTCTGGCAAATTTTACAAATTGGAAGTGTTAGTATCCCTCAAATACCAGATCTTATTTGACGTGTCCTTCTTTTTCATATGGCTTATTGAAATCAGTTAATTTGAATATAAATTTCTCCTCTACTCTCCATATTTCTGAAATTCCAGAGCTGAACTGATTATAAGTCAGTCTATTAACAAAGCATCCACTCTCTTTTGAATAGATCTTTTCATACATTCTTTCTTCTGGTATGGAATTGCTTAGGCCTGTGAAACCTGCCTTTTAGATTAGATTTGTTCCTTTTACACTGGAGAATGCATCAAATGGAGAATATTGTTCAGTAGATTTCTGAGATGAAGTTGCCATTAATACTTTTGCAATGGGTCCCTTAGTGTACAGTGAAGACCAATTTTCCCACATGCTTTCAAAGACTGTCTAATTTAGGTCTCAAATTCAGTAGCTATGGTCAGGTGTCCAAACGTATGCAACTAAACAATCCAAGGCCAACTTGACCATATGACGAGAGGATGGATGTCTCTTGTGCCTATGGATAAGCTACTTGAATACAAGGATAGCCCCTTAAATTGCCCCTCTATGATCACAAATAATGAATGGCATTTCACTCAGCTGCTCTAGCACTGTCTACAACTAAAATTCAGAACCTCACAAACTAGTGCTCTGGGACACACAAATCATTTACTCTACCTGCCTTCATTTGGGGTTAAAAGCACAATAAAAATAACAAATAGTTGTTGCATTTCTTGATGTCTAAAGATTGTAAATATGGAAAGTCTTTTTTTCATAGTATTCTAAATATTTCCTCAGAATTGCCTGCTTGCTAAAAAACATCTCAGCACACACACACACACACACACACATATATATATTAATAACTGTACTTAAACAGTTCAAAGTCAAGTTGCAGCAAGTCACAAACGCTTTTGATGAAGCTCATGTGTTTCCATTAAACCTGATGCCTTATAAAATAGCCATTGACAAGTAAAAAAATAACCTCTCACTTGTAGACAAGGTCTCATTTGTTAGAGTTACCTGTTAAGTCTGTAACAGTTAAGACAACAGCTCAACTCTAAAAAAGGGGCAGTGCAGCTTTGCATACCACCAAAATGAGAAATCTACATTGTCTTTTTTACTAAACCAACACTAAAACTTAAACTCACTGGATTAAGACTCCACCAGAAGTTTCCATTCTTATTCTACTATCAAATCCCTTTCCTTAGAGGTTTTTCAAAGTCTTAAATTCAATGCACCAGATGCTAAAATTTCCCCTGAATTAAACTTATTCCCTTCTACCACAGAACTACAGACCTTGCACAGAGCAATTGGGAACTCAGGTTTTCTGCAGAGAGAAATGTAATAGGTCCCAAAGACAAAGAAGCAAGTAAGTCCCTCCTTCTGCTGCAGGAGAATGAAAAAACAAAAAACAACAACAAAAAAAAAACCACAAGTGGTGAGGATGTGTTTTCAACCTAAGACCACCTACTTAAGAAGGCTGTCATTAATATCACTTATAACAGGTGTCAAAAGTGTTTGGCTCATGGTAGTCACCCAATAAATAGGAGCCTATGTTTTTAATATTACTGTTAGCCTTTTGTGACTTATTCCTTGGTATGTATGTTGTATTTTCCACACATTTTTTTTCCTGTAATCCACTTTGGTCCTTCCAAAGCCTTCCACACTGAGGTAAAGGAAAGAATTTCTACTAAACCAGCTTCACGCAGAAAAGTAGCATAAGCCAATCTAAAGGAGATCTAGAACAATTTACCCCTTTGCTCCTTAAAGTAGAATACGATGAGCAATATATCCTTTCTTTTATGCTCAGGACAGCATATTTTAAGATAATACAATCTAATGTCATTAATAAGCTAGCAATATTGTGGAAACAGCATGTACACTAATAATTATATAAATGAAGTAGGTGTAATACAATGTATAATTGAAACACACAGGTATGGTACTTAATAGAGAGAAGCAGCGTGAGTGTGGTTAGGGAAAGCTGCTTGGAGAAAGGAACCTAGAACATTTGGTTTCCATGTAATTCTACCTCATATCCTGCATTTCTCTGAACCAAATGTGATTTTTAAGTAACATAGTTATTAGAGAAATACTGATTTTTTTTGTTTCTTTCATATATCTTTTTGTTTTAGTCACAAAAAGAGCAACATATGTTTGACAAAGTAAAATCAATAACTCTAAAAATTAACTTACTTTTTCCAATAACAGAATTAAACATACACATAAATAATGTATTTTGTAGTATGAAAGAGAGAAATGTATGTTGTAGGAAAAAACAATTTACTGAGGGCAGCGAACACTGCTGTGAGAAATGCCCACTGGCATTGAGCATAAAGTATAGTGGATTTGTTGGAATCTATACTTCATTTTGATACAGAAAGTGTGTAAATACAAGCCCTATTTCAGGGATGATGGGCATCACCTTTCTTTTATTCATTTTTTAATAAAATCTGGATGATTCGCACTCACCTACCAAATATAACTCTTTTGTTCATGGATAAGTAGTATTTGAATTGGATCATATTATGTGTCTTCCATTTTTATGGGAACAAAGTGTCAATCAAAGAAATTTAGGAAGAATTTACAAAAATGTGCACTGTGTATACTACTTCAGAACTTAAGAAATGTTGGAGAAAATGTGTCAGTATTTCTAACTTAAGTATAAATTCCTTAAGTATAAATTCCCTTAACTGTAAATTTTGAGTTGAGTGAAACTACTTACATACCTCATTAGAGAAATGTTTAAATCCCAAGTAAACTGTCACCCAAGCAAACTGTCAGTTTGGATATCTTTAACTGATTACAGAGAGAATCGTGTTTCATTGCACTCTCCTTCTGGCCAAGGAACATTTGCAAGGTTTTAGTAAAATGTGAGTATAGTTAACTACCTAATAAATAACACTGAGTAAATGTAGACATTATTCTGCTTGAGTGAAAACATCAGAAACTGAACCAACAAGGCCCAACAATTTGTTTTAAAATCAGTGTCTCTTTTGTGTTCAATAAGTGGGAATACGTTCACTATCTTTCTCATTCTATATAATTACAGCAGATGGTAATGTTTTTCCTTAGATTGAGAACTTGGCATTTTACATGTTTAATTTGGCTCAAGATACAACATTTATAGAACTGCATTCCAAGCAGTGATTTTCTAAAAGATTCCCTATTGAATATGAATGTAATTACGTTAAATATTCCACCCAGAAATTACAACCTTAACCCTAAAGGTTATTCCTTGGGCATAAAACAAAAACATAGGCCTTTTTTTTTTTTTTTTTTGCTATATTTTCTAGGCCACAGAGAAGTCTATAAATTGCTACTCCAGGGTAATAACTGACTTAAAATTTGAATATAAATACAATTAGCTTTAACACCCAAAATGATATATTAAGCTTACTAATTATGGTTTATCCCTTTGTATACTGATTAATGTCAAGGCTGTTTCTGTATGATTGGGGGCTAAAAGCCTATAGTAGATACAGGAAAAGGGGGAGGAAACAAATTGGAATATCTCAGTTAAGGATTTCTCTGCTTTTGCTCTTTTTCAATTGTTCTGCTTAATGAAGGGGACTGGTCCACTTTCACAACTAGCACAAATCATTAAATCATTGCTTATTTTTAGAAGAATCATCAAGGCTTATGGAGAGAGAAGAATCCAGGCCAACTTAACTTAAAAGACCACCCCTGCCCTCAGGTAGCTGGGAAACCTGTAACAAATGAACAGCTTGCAGTAGCAGGTTTGGAGTCAATACTTAACCTATAAGAAATTACAAGTCTTACTCAGTGCAACTTGATATGCAGGAGAGGAGGTTATCATGAGAACTAGGCCTACTGAGTTTGGCTAATATTTGTCACTCTTTGTGAGGAACATGTAGTGACTATAGGAGAAAGAAAAAAGAGGACAGAAGCAATTTCAAGAAAGAATAAATAAAAAGTGTAGAGCTTGGGATCAAGTTGTTCAACATGAAGTAAAAAAAAAAACACAAAACACTTGAGTGTTTATTGAAAGTAATACTCCACCTCAGATAAAAAAGTGAAAGGGATAAAAGAAAACTTTTATTAAGACTAGTTAACTGTGCATTATATAAAGATCTTAAAAAGGATGAAAATAACCTGCACAAAAATTAAATGTATGAAGGAAAGCAAGGATCATAAATGAGGTAAAGGCTTTGGTGAAGATAAAGAGCAGAAAACAAAGAGAAGAAAGAGCAGAATCTCTCTTAAATCACAATTTATGGAATGCTTTTCTATACAGAATGGTTTAAAAAATTATTACAGTCAATACTTTCTTTCATATAGAAGCCCACCACTGTAAGATAGTTCCCACATCAACTTGACCACTGGCAGCTAAGCACAATTCGAAAACCTCTGATTAGAAGGTGAGCATAGCTCTTGCTCTGCTCTTATTAACAATGGTTAAGAGAAGTTTAAATAGGCAAGACAGATAGCCCTATGAACATGGCAAAAAAACAGAACAAAACAACCACCACAACAACAAAAACCCTGACAATATCAATTTCTGGAAAGGAGCAAAAGGACATCTCTTTCATCTCCGGTAGGAATGTAAAACGGTAAAACTGCTTTGGAAGATAGTTTGGCAGTACCTTACAAAGCTAAACACAGTCACACCATACGATCAAGCAGTTGTGCTCCTAGATATTTACCCAATTGACTCGAATATGTGTGTCCACCTAAAAACCTGCCTACTACGTTTATTTCAGCTTTGTTCATAATCATTGAAAAGTGGAAACCAGCAAAATATTCTTCAATAAATAAATGTGTACAAAACTGTGGTGCATCCATATGATGGAATGTTATTCAGTGATAAAATGAAATGATTAATCCAATCAGACAAAAACATGGATAAATATTGAATGCATATTATGAAATGAAAAAAGTCATTCTAAAAGTGCTTTATAGCATTTGATCACATTTATAGGACATTCAGGAAAAGGCAAAACTACGTAGACAGTAAATGAATCTCTAGTTTTCCATTAGGTGCTAATTGTTTAGGTAGAACATCAATGGCACAAGCAACAAAAGAAAAAAATAGATAAATTGGACAACATCAAAATTGACAACTCTTGTTCTCCAAAGGATACCAACAAGAAATCTTGTTCTTCAAAGGACACCATCAAGGGAAAAGACAGCCCACCGAATGGAAGAAAATATTTGCAAATTATGTATTTAGCTAAATAAGTGTTGGGAAAGGCAGTCGCATGTGTGCAGTCTTCAGATCCCAACTGAGACACATAAGAATGGGCCTTGGGCTTAGAACACTTCCTTACCAAGAGATAATTAGCCACACAGCTTCTGCCGGACTTATCATCTTGTGTGGGAATATATTTCCCTATTTAATGATCAATAAATGTTCTTTTGTATCTGCTCAAAACACGTGCACATTATGGGAAAGCCCAATGCTGCTGTTATATCTGTCCTTTGAGGAGCGTTAACAGGGTCCTTTCACTGCAGCGTGAGAGGGGTGTATGTAGGCAAATTGCACTGCATTAGTTGCAAGGAGAGACCTGCTGGCCATGGGGGACCAAAGTGATCTACTGCAGCTGATCTTACTTGGTCTCTTCTCTATGTAAGTAAAGCACTGTTCCCTCCAGCGATCAACTGTGTTGTGTTTTCCTTGGGACTCTGACACCAAGATGCAATGGGCATAGGTGTTTAAAGTCCTCCACGGGGATTGGTAACCAGTGCACAGTGCTCTGCTTGACATAAGGAATGTGTATATAGATATATTAAAAATTCTTACAACTCAATATTAAAAAGAGAAATAACCATGTTTTAAAAAAACAAGTAAAAGATATGAATAGACATTTCTCCAAAAAAGATATATAAATGAATATTAAGCACATGTAAAGGGGTTCAACATTATTAGCCATCAGAAAATAAATGCAAATCAAAATCACAATGATATACCTCTACACACATTCTGTGATGCCTATCATCAAAAAAATTCTTTTAAGGGAAAATAACAAGTGTTGGCAATAACGTGAGTAAATTGGAGCATTTATGCCCTGCTAGTGGCAATGTAAAATGGCGCAGCCACTTTGGAAATAGGAAATTCCTCAAAAACATAAACATAGAGTTGCCATATTACTAAACATGTCTACTCTTAGAGAAATGAAAACATATGCCACACATACAAAATGTACACAAATTTTCCTAGCACCATTACATATAATAGTCAAAAAGCGGAAACAATCCAAATGTTCATTAACAGATTAATACTTAGTGTGATATATTCATACAGTGGAATATTATTCAACCATAAAAAGGAATGAAATGAAAAATTAAATTGCAGTTTCCAGTCTGGCATGTAAGAAACTTGGAAGTTGCCACTCCATTTAACAATAAATAAAAAGCTGAACAAACAGAAAAATCAACAACTTTTCATAGATCAGTAAGTGAATTGAGGTCACAGGGCAAACTGCTGCCCCTAAATTAGAGAAACCTGCAAGAAATACAGAGCATCACAACTTACCAGAGCAGAAACAGCCATAGGAACCAGTGCCAGGATAGAGAAACCTGACCTGGAATTGATGAAATGTTGGAGACTCAATGTGGACAAGTATGAGAGATTAAAAACTCCAAGGGGATCTACTCACTGATGGCCCACCCCCCACCCCCCACTAACTTTTATGAATTATACCTCCTGGAACTCTACAAGATTCTCACAGTGAATATCACAGAAAAATCCCCTCACGCTTCCAGCTGGGGGACAGGAAAAAGGAACCATTATGAAATACACCTGAGCACACTGTTCTTAATAAGATCTGTCCTCAGGAGAAACTATTTAAACAGAGTCTGGGGTTTTATCATAGCCTAAGTGACCTACAGGAAAGGAAATGCCTAATTCTGTCCCACGCTAGCCATCCTGTCCCACCTAAGAGGAGGTAAAAAACAAACAAACAAACTGAGAAGTACCTGTGAAGTTTATAATGCAGAGGTTCAGGCTTACTAAAAACCTGAGACCTAATAATAGAACTACAGAATGCTTCCTGGCCCCCCACCACACACACACTACCAACTTACTAAATATCTATTTAGAGCAGTTCTCTTATCAAGTATATCAAGCTAAGCTATAAAGAAAAAAATTACAAGGCACACCAAAAGGCAAAAAGCACAGTTTGAAGAGAGAGAGTAGCATCAAAACCAGACTCAGATATGTCAGGGCTGCTGGAATTATCAAACAAGGAACTTAAAACAACTATGACTACTATGTCAAGGTTGCTTACCTATGAAGTAGAAAGCATTCAAAAACATATGGGCAGAACAGTCAGCTCTACCCACCACCAGTCCCTCCCATCAAGCCTCTTAGATAGCCTCAACCACCAGAGGGCAGACAGCAGAAGCAAGACAAACTACAATCCTGCAGCCTGTGGAACAAAAACCACATTCACAGAAAGATAGACAAGATGAAAAGGCAGAGGGCTATATACCAGATGAAGGAACAAGATAAAACCCCAGAAAAACAACTAAATGAAGTGGAGATAGGCAACCTTCCAGAAAAAGAATTCAGAATAATGATAGTGAAGATGATCCAGGACCTCGGAATAAGAATGGAGGCAAAGATCGAGAACATGCAAGAAATGTTTAACAAAGACCTAGAAGAATTAAAGAACAAACAAACAGAGATGAACAATACAATAACTGAAATGAAAACTACACTAGAAGGAATCAATAGCAGAATAACTGAGGCAGAAGAACGGATAAGTGACCTGGAAGACAGAATGGTGGAATTCACTGCTGCGGAACAGAATAAAGAAAAAAGAATGAAAAGAAATGAATACAGCCTAAGACAGCTTGGGACAACATTAAACGCAGCAACATTCACATTATAGGGGTCTCAGAAGGAGAAGAGAGAGAGAAAGGACCAGAGAAAATATTTGAAGAGATTATAGTCGAAAAATTCCCTAACATGGGAAAGGAAATAGCCACCCAAGTCCAGGAAGCACAGGGAGTCCCAGTCAGGATAAACCCAAGGAGAAACAACGCCAACACACATAGTAATCAAACTGGCAAAAATTAAAGACAAAGAAAAATTATTGAAAGCAGCAAGCAAAAAATGACAAATAGCATACAAAGGAACTCCCATAAGGTTAACAGCTGATTTCTCAGCAGAAACTCTACAAGCCAGAAGGGAGTGGCATGACATACTTAAAGTGATGAAAGTGAACAACCTACAACCAAGATTACTCTACCAGCAAGGATCTCATTCAGATTCGATGGAGAAATCAAAAGCTTTACAGACAAGTAAAAGCTAAGAGAATTCAGCACCACCAAACCAGCTCTACAACAAATGCTAAAGGAACTTTTCTAACTGGGAAACACAAGAGAAGAAAAGGACCTACAAAAACAAATCCAAAAGAATTAAGAACATGATCATAGGAACATACATATTGATAATTACCTTAAACCTGAATGGATTAAATGCTCCAACCAAAAGACACAGGCTCCCTGAATAGATACAAAAACAAGACCCATATATATGCTGTCTACAAGAGACCCACTTCAGACCTAGGGAAACATACAGACTGAAAGTGAGGGGATGGAAAAAGATATTCCATGCAAATGGAAATCAAAAGAAAGCTGGAGTAGCTATACTCATATCAGATAAAATAGACTTTAAAATAAAGAATGTTACAAGAGACAAGGAAGGAAACTACATAATGATCAAGGGATCAATCCAAGAAGAAGATATAACAATTATAAATATATATGCACCCAACATAGGAGCACTTCAGTACATAAGGCAACTGTTACCAGCTATAAAAGAGGAAATCGACCATAACACAATAATAGTGGGGAACTTTAACACCTCACTTACACCAACTGACAGGTCATCCCAAATGAAAATAAATAAGGAAACAGAAGCTTTAAATGACACAATAGACCAGATAGACTTAATTGATATTTATAGGACATTCCATCCAAAAACAGCAGATTACATGTTCTTCTCAAGTGCGCACGGAACATTCTCCAGGATAGATCACATCTTGGGTCACAAATCAAGCCTCAGTAAATTTAAGAAAATTGAAATCATATCAAGCATCTTTTCTGACCACAATGCTATGAGATTAGAAATCAATTACAGGGAAAAAAACGTAAAAAAGACAAACACATGGAGGCTAAACAATACGTTACTAAATAACCAAGAGATCACTGAAGAAAATAAAGAGGAAATAAAAAAATACCTAGAGACAAATGACAATGAAAACACGACGACCCAAAACCTATGGGATTCAGCAAAAGCAGTTCTAAGAGGGAAGTTTATAGCTATACAAGCCTACCTAAAGAAACAAGAAAAATCTCAAATAAACAATCTAACATTACACCTAAAGAAACTAGAGAAAGAAGAACAAACAAAACCCAAAGTTAGCAGAAGGAAAGAAATCATAAAGATCAGACCAGAAATAAATGAAACAGAAACAAAGAACACAATAGCAAAGATCAATAAAACTAAAAGCTGGTTCTTTGAGAAGATAAACAAAATTGATAAGCCATTAGCCAGACTCATCAAGAAAAAGAGGGAGAGGACTCAAATCAATAAAATCAGAAATTAAAAAGGAGAAGTTACAACAGACACCGCAGAAATACAAAGCATCCTAAGAGACTACTACAAGCAACTTTATGCCAATAAAATGGACAACCTGGAAGAAATGGACAAATTCTTAGAAAGGTATAACCTTCCAAGACTGAACCAGGAAGAAACAGAAAATATGAACAGACCAATCACAAGCAATGAAATTGAAACTGTGATTAAAAATCTTCGAACAAACAAAAGTCCAGGACCAGATGGCTTCACAGGTGAATTCTATCAAACATTTAGAGAAGAGCTAACACCTATCCTTCTCAAACTCTTCCAAAAAATTGCAGAGGAAGGAACACTCCCAAACTCATTCTATGAGGCCACCATCACCCTGATACCAAAACCAGACAAAGACACTGCAAAGAAAGAAAATTACAGAGCAATATCACTGATGAATATAGATGCAAAAATCCTCAACAAAATACTAGCAAACAGAATCCAACAACACATTAAAAGGATCATACACCACGATGAAGTGGGATTTATCCCAGGGATGCAAGGATTCTTCAATATATGCAAATCAATCAATGTGATACACCATATTAACAAATTGAAGAAGAAAAACCATATGATCATCTCAATAGATGCAGAAAAAGCTTTTGACAAAATTCAACACCCATTTATGATAAAAACTCTCCAGAAAGTGGGCATAGAGGGAACCTACCTCAACATAATAAAGGCCATATATGACAAACCCACAGCAAACATAGTTCTCAATGGTGAAAAACTGAAAGCATTTCCTCTAAGATCAGGAACAAAACAAGGATGTCCACTCTCACCACTATTATTCAACATAGTTCTGGAACTCCTAGCCACGGCAATCAGAGAAGAAAAAGAAATAAAAGGAATACAAATTGGAAAAGAAGAAGTAAATCTGTCACTGTTTGCAGATGACATGATATTATACATAGAGAATCCTAAAACTGCCACCAGAAAACTGCTAGAGCTAATTAATGAATATGGTAAAGTTGCAGGATACAAAATTAATGCACAGAAATCTCTTGCATTCCTATACACTAATGATGGAAAATCTGAAAGAGAAATTATGGAAACACTCCCATTTACCACTGCAACAAAAAGAATAAAATACCTAGGAATAAACCTACCTAGGGAGACAAAAGACCTGTATGCAGAAAACTATAAGACACCGAGGAAAGAAATTAAAGATGATACCAACAGATGGAGAGATATACCATGTTCTTGGATTGGAAGAATCAACATTGTGAAAATGACTATACTACCCAAAGCAATCTACAGATTCAATGCAATCCCTATCAAATTACCAATGGCATTTTTTACAGAACTAGAACAAATCATCTTAATATTTGTATGGAGACACAAAAGACCCCGAATAGCCAAAGCAGTCTTGAGGGAAAAAAACGGAGCTGGAGGTATCAGACTCCCTGACTTCAGACTATACTACAAAGCTACAGTAATCAAGACAATATGGTACTGGCACAAAAACAGAAACATAGATCAATGGAACAAGATAGAAAGCCCAGAGATAAACCCACGCACCTATGGTCAACTAATCTATGACAAAGGAGGCAAGGATATACAATGGAGAAAAGACAGTCTCTTCAATAAGTGGTGCTGGGAAAACTGGACAGCTACATGTAAAAGAATGAAATTAGAATACTCCCTAACACCATACACAAAAATAAACTCAAAATGGATTCGGGACCTAAATGTAAGACTGGACACTATAAAACTCTTAGAGGAAAACATAGGAAGAACACTCTTTGACATAAATCACAGCAAGATCTTTTTTGATCCACCTCCTAGAGTAATGGAAATAAAAACAAAAATAAACAAATGGGACCTAATGAAACTTCAAAGCTTTTGCACAGCAAAGGAAACCATAAACAAGACGAAAAGACAACCCTCAGAATGGGAGAAAATATTTGCAAACGAATCAACGGACAAAGGATTAATCTCCAAAATATATAAACAGCTCATTCAGCTCAATATTAAAGAAACAAACCCCCCAATCCAAAAATGGGCAGAAGACCTAAATAGACATTTCTCCAAAGAAGACATACAGACGGCCACGAAGCACAGGAAAAGATGCTCAACATCACTAATTATTAGAGAAATGCAAATCAAAACTACAATGAGGTATCACCTCACACCAGTTAAAATGGGCATCATCAGAAAATCTACAAACAACAAATGCTGGAGAGGGTGTGGAGAAAAGGGAACCCTCTTGCACTGTTGGTGGGAATGTAAATTGATACAGCCACTATGGAGAACAATATGGAGGTTCCTTAAAAAACTAAAAATAAAATTACCATATGACCCAGCAATCCCACTACTGGGCATATACCCAGAGAAAACCGTAATTCAAAAAGACACATGCACCCGAATGTTCATTGCAGCACTATTTACAATAGCCAGGTCATGGAAGCAACCTAAATGCCCATCGACAGACGAATGGATCAAGATGGTGTGGTACATATATACAATGGAATATTACTCAGCCATAAAAAGGAACGAAATTGAGTCATTTGTTGAGACGTGGATGGATCTAGAGACTGTCATACGGAGTGAAGTAAGTCAGCAAGAGAAAAACAAATATCGTATATTAACGCATGTATGTGGAACCTAGAAAAATGGTACAGATGAGGTGGTTTGCAGGGCAGAAGTTGAGACACAGATGTAGAGAACGGACATATGGACACCAAGGGGGGAAAACTGCGGTGGAGTGGGGATGGTGTTGTGCTGAATTGGGCGATTGGGATTGACATGTATACACTGATGTGTATAAAATTGATGCCTAATAAGAACCTGCAGTAAAAAAAAAACAAAAAAAAACCCATCTAACCTTACACCTAAAGGAACTAGAGAAAGAAGAACAAACAAAACCCAAAGTTAGCAGAAGGAAAGAAATCATAAAGATCAGACCAGAAATAAATGAAATAGAAACAAAGAAAACAATAGCAAAGATCAATAAAACTAAAAGCTGGTTCTTTGAGAAGATAAACAAAATTGATAAGCCGTTAGCCAGACTCATCAAGAAAAAGAGGGAGAGGACTCAAATCAATAAAATTAGAAATGAAAAAGGAGAAGTTACAACAGACACCGCAGAAATACAGAGCATGCTAAGAGACTACTACAAGCAATTCTATGCCAATAAAATGGACAACCTGGAAGAAATGGACAACTTCTTAGAAAGGTATAACCTTCCAAGACTGAACCAGGAAGAAACAGAAAATAACAACAGACCAATCCCAAGTAATAAAATTGAAACTGTGATTAAAAATCTTTCAACAAACAAAAGTCCAGGACCAGATGGCTTCACAGGTGAATTCTATCAAACATTTAGAGAAGAGCTAACACCCATCCTTCTCAAACTCTCCAAAAAATTGCAGAGGAAGGAACACTCCCAAACTCATTCTATGAGGCCACTATCACCCTGATACCAAAACCAGACAAAGATACTACAAAAAAAGAAAATTACAGAGCAATATCACTGATGAATATAGATGCAAAAATCCTCAACAAAATACTAGCAAACAGAATCCAACAACACATTAAAAGGATAAAACACCACAATCAAGTGGGATTTATCCCAGGGATGCAAGGATTCTTCAATATATGCAAATCAATTAATGTGATACACCATATTAACAAATTGAAGAAGAAAAACCATAAGATCATCTCAATAGATGCAGAAAAAGCTTTTGACAAAATTCAACACCCATTTATGATAAAACTCTCCAGAAAGTGGGCATAGAAGGAACCTACCTCAACATAATAAAGGCCATACACGACAAACCCACAGCAAACATAGTTCTCAATGGTGAAAAACTGAAAGCATTTCCTCTAAGATCAGGAACGAGACAAGGATGTCCACTCTCACCACTATTATTCAACATAGTTTTGGAAGTCCTAGCCATGGCAATCAGAGAAGAAAAAGAAATAAAAGAAATACAAATTGGAAAAGAAGAAGTAAAACTGTCACTGTTTGTAGATGACATGATATTATACATAGAGAATCCTAAAAATGCCACCAGAAAACTACTAGAGCTAATTAATGAATTTGGTAAAGTTGCAGGATACAAAATTAATGCACAGAAATCTCTTGCATCCCTATACACTAATGATGAAAAATCTGAAAGAGAAATTATGGAAACACTCCCATTTACCATTGCAACAAAAAGAATAAAATACCTAGGAATAAACCTACCTTGGGAGACAGAAGACCTGTATGCAGAAAACTATAAGACACCGAGGAAAGAAATTAAAGATGATACGAACAGATGGAGAGATATACCATGTTCTTGGATTGGAAGAATCAACATTGTGAAAATGACTATTCTACCCAAAGCAATCTACAGATTCAATGCAATCCCTATCAAATTACCAATGGCATTTTTTACAGAACTAGAACAAATCATCTTAATATTTGTATGGAGACACAAAAGACCCCGAATAGCCAAAGCAGTCTTGAGGGGGAAAAACGGAGCTGGAGGTATCAGACTCCCTGACTTCAGACTATACTACAAAGCTACAGTAATCAAGACAATATGGTACTGGCAAAATAACAGAAACATAGATCAATGGAACAAGATAGAAAGCCCAGAGATTAACCCACACACCTATGGTCAACTAATCTATGACAAAGGAGGCAAAGATATACAATGGAGAAAAGGCAGTCTCTTCAATAAGTGGTGCTGGGAAAACTGGACAGCTACATGTAAAAGAATGAAATTAGAACACTCCCTAACACCATACACAAAAATAAACTCAAAATGGATTTGAGACCTAAATGTAAGACTGGACACTATAAAACTCTTAGAGGAAAACATAGGAAGAACACTCTTGGACATAAATCACAGAAAGATCTTTTTTGATGCACCTCCTAGAGTAATGGAAATAAAAAAAAAAAAAAAACAAATGGGACCTAATGAAACTTCAAAGCTTTTGCACAGCAAAGGAAACCATAAACAAGACGAAAAGACAACCCTCAGAATGGGAGAAAATGTTTGCAAACGAATCAACGGACAAAGGATTAATCTCCAAATATATAAACAGCTCATTCAGCTCAATATTAAAGAAACAAAGAACCCAATCCAAAAATGGACAGAAGACCTAAATAGACATTTCTCCAAAGAAGACATACACACAGATGACCAAGAAGCACATGAAAAGATGCTCAACATCACTAATTACTAGAGAAATGCAAATCAAAACTACAATGAGGTATCACCTCACACCAGTTAGAATGGGCATCATAAGAAAATCTACAAACAACAAATGCTGAAGAGGGTGTGAAGAAAAGGGAACCCTCTTGCACTGTTGATGGGAATGTAAATTGATACAGCCACTATGGAGAACGATATGGAGGTTCCTTAAAAAACTAAAAATAGAATTACCATATGATCCTGCATTCCCACTACTGGGCATATACCCAGAGAAAACCGTACTTCAAAAAGACACATGCACCCCAATGTTCACTGCAGCACTATTTACAATAGCCAGGTCATGGAAGCAACGTAAATGCCCATCGACAGACGAATGGATAAAGAAGTGTGGTACATATATACAATGGAATATTACTCAGCCATAAAAAGAAACGAAATTGAGTCATTTGTTGAGACGTGGATGGATCTAGAGACTGTCATACAGGGTGAAGTAAGTCAGAAAGAGAGAAACAAATATCGTATATAAACGCATGTATGTGGAACCTAGAAAAATGGTACAGATGAACCGGTTTGCAGGCAGAAATTGAGACACAGATGTAGGGAACAAACGTATGGACACCAAGGGGGAAAAACCGCGGTGGGGTGTGGATGGTGGTGTGCTAAATTGGGCGATTGGGATTGACATGTATACACTGATGTGTATAAAATTGATGACTGATTAAAAAAAAAATATGGGCAAGGTAAGTGCACATATGAAAATTTTAAGAGACAAAAAGTAATGATAGTAATTAAAAAACATTGTAATAGAAATGAGAATGTCTTTGATGGGCTTATTAGTAGATTGGACATAGGTGAGGAATGAATCTTTGAGGTTGAGCATATAACAATAGAAACCTCCAAAAGTGAAAAGAAAAAAGCAGAGAAGACAGAAAAAGGCACAGATATCAAGAACTGTGGTACAAGTACAAAACGTGCAAAATACATGTAATGGAAATACCAAAAGAGAAGAAAGAGAAAAATGAAAAAAAGAAATATTTGAAACAATAATGACTGAGAAATTCTCTCAAACTAATGTCAGACATCAATCCACAGATTCAGGAAGCTTAGAAAACATTTAACAGTATAAATGCCCCAAACACACACACACACACCCAACACACCCAGGCATATCATTTCATTTTCAAACTACAGAAACTAAAATATGAAGAAAAAATCCTGAAAAGGCCAGTAGAAAAGAACATTTTACTTTTCAAAGATAAAAATTATATTTGATTTCTCAGAAACATGCAAACAAGACAACAGTGGACTAAAATATTTAAATTGTTGAGAGAAAAATAATACACACCTAAAATTCTGTACCATGTGAAATTATTTTTCAAAAGTGAAGGAGAAATAGACTTTCTTAGACCAATAAAAATTAAGGAAATTTGTTGCCAGTAGACCTGCCTTGCAGAAAATATTACAGAGTTCTTTAGCGAGAAGAGAAATGATATAGGTCAGAAACTCAGATCTACATAAAGAAAGGAAAAGCATTGTCAAAGCATTGTCAATAAGTGAAGGTAAAATAAAAACTTTAATTTTTCTTATTCATAACTGATTTAACAGATAACATTTTGCTCAAAATAATAGCAACAATGTATTCATTTATGCTTATACATTTATTTATGAATTCTTATGTATAAGTGAAATGAGTAACAGCAATGACACAAAGGATGAAAGGGAGGCATTAAGATGATTTTTTATTATAAATTACTTGCACTACCAATGAAGCTGTATAGTGTTATTTGAAAGTGGACTTAGATTAGTTGTAAATTTATATTGCAAACTCTAGGGCAACCGCTAATAAAAAGTTTAAAAGTACATCAAATATGCTAAGAAATGAGAGAAAGTGGAATAATATAAAGCTCAATTAAAACCACAAAAAAGTGTAAAAAGAGTGGAGTCAAAAATATCATCAAAGAAAAAAGGCAACAAATTGAAAACAGTAACAATATGGTGGGTATTAATCCAACTGTATCAATAATTACTTTACATGTCAATGGTCTAAATGCAAATATTAAAAGATTATTAGAGTGGATCATAAAGAAAGACCCAACTATATGTTGTCTACAAGAAGCCCACTTTAAATATAAAGACATACGGATTTAAAGTAAAAGGATGGAGAAAGATATATTATGCTAACAGTGATTAAAAGAAAACAGGAGTACCTATGTTAGTGTCAGATAAAAGATCTTAAAGCAAGAAAAGTTAGCAAAGATAAAGAGGAGAATTACATAAAGGAGTCAATTCTCAGAAGAAAATATAACATTCCTTAATGCATATGTGCCTAACAACAGAGTATCAAACTACATAAGGCAAAAGCTGCTCGAACTGCAAAGAGAAACAGATAAACACACTATTATAGTTGGAGATTTCAGAAAGTCTAACAGAAACTAACAGATCAATTGACTCATAACTTATATGTACTACTTCATCCAACAACAAAAGAATACACATTTTTCTCAAACTGCAATGGAACATTCAGCAAAGTAGACCACATTCTGGACCATAAGACACACCTTCCGAAGTTTACAAGGATAGAAATCATACAATGTCTGTTCTTAGACTACAGTGGAATTAAACTAGAAATCAATAACAGAAAGATAGCTGGAAAATCCCAAAATAACTGTAGGAAACAATGCACATCTAAATAACACATAAGTCAAAAAAGAGATCTCAAGAGACACTAAAAAGTATTGAGAACTAAAGGGAAATGAAAATACAACTTACCAAAACTTGCAGAATGAGGTGAAAGCAGTACTTAGAGGGAAATTTATAACATTGAATGCATATATTAGAAAAGAAACAAGATCTAAAATCAAGATCTATATGAGGAAAACTACAAAATTCTGTTAAGTGAAATCAAAGAATTAGTAAATAAATGGAGAGATATTCCATGTTCATGGATAGAAAGACTCAAGATTGTCAAGATGTAAGTCCTTCCTAACTTGAACTATAAATTCAATGAAATCCCAATCAAAATTCCACAAAGTAATTTTGTAGATATTGACAAACTGATTCTAAAGTTTATTTGGAGAGGCAAAAAACCCAGAATAGCTAACATAATATTGAAGGAGAAGTACAAAGTTGGATAACTGACACTACTGACTTCAAGATTTAATATAAAGCTACAATAATCAAGACAGTGCAATATTGGCAAAAGGATAGACAAATGGATTAATGGAACAGAATAGGGAGCGCAGAAATAGACCCCCATAAATAGATTCAACATCACACTTGTTCTGAATCACATTACCTGATGACATGAAGATTCACAGGAAATTTGCCATGAAAACTTCTAAATGGCTAATAAATATTGGCCACAATGTTTTAACAAAAAGGATAGCCCTTTCCTCAAACTAGCTAAAAATAAAGGGTGAGCACTGTAACAACAGGAGTGTAAGAAGTAGAGAGTAAAAAAACAAGGGAGTGTTTTCAGCCTTGTGATCTGTCAAAAAAGGAAAACAGATGCCTTAAAAATAACAGCATCAATACAACACTACCTACCATTGGCATGATCAACTCAACTAGAGAACATAACTTGCAAACTACTTAAAATTGGTTGGTATAAAAATCTTACCTTACCACCAAGTTTTGAATAAATATAGAGAAAAAATAGTATATCTATATATCTGTCTGTATTTATATCTATTTGGATATATATAAAATAAAATAAACATATGGAGTATGTATTTCACTTATCTTATGTTAAAGTAATAACACATGTTATTTAAATTCTAATTGACATTTAAATTGTAACTGAAATTCTAACTGAATTCCTGAAGATAGGGAGAGACTTTTAAAAAATATTTTCTTTAATGTTTGACTTTTCTAAAAATATGCATGTATTGCTTTATTAAAAAAAAAATCTACCCAGTAATCTATAAATACAGGAATTCATACTATAATCAAGGAGTTCATGAAATATTGCTACAAAAGTTGCAATAATATGTCATTTCAAATGGAAAATAATACTTTTTCTATGCCTTCTGAATCCTATAATTTTAGGATGCTGGAGAATTAACCAGGAGCAATTTTAGGTGTTTAAGGATGTGTCCAGAACACATCATTACCCCAGTAATCAGTTATAACAAAAACATGGGAGGCCATTAAATGTTACAAAATTTTTTCATGATTTTTATACTGTTACCTTATAATTCCTCTTTTTAGATTAACTTGTTTAAATTTTTGGAACAGTTTTAACTCAGAGAAGCAGAATTGGAAAAGCATCTTTCGCACTCTTATAACAAGAAAAAGCTGGACAAAAGGCAGATTAATGACCTTTTGTAAATCCATCAGAGCACTGAGGTCAATGGACAAACCAGTGGGGAGGAGCAGAAATGTGTGCTAGACCAACCACTGTACCTGGAAGAGGCTCAGGATCTCTTGTGATGATCACAGGACTGGGAACTAGGCTCATAGTGCCATCACAAAACAGGTTTAATCTGAACATTAGAAAATGCCCTTCCCTCCCAGTCCCAGATCCCATCACCTTGCTTACAGCATCAAGTGAAAATAAGTTTGAAATGCAGCTATAACAGTTGCAAGAGACAGATCTTATTGGTGGAAGAGTGGAGCAGGTTGCAGAAATTAGAAAAATCCTCTAGCCAACTCGCCTATCTTTATAGTGTGAGGGTTTGTATACTTCTATTTAGGAACCCAGCTGAGTTTAAACATTGTGGTTGCTACGGTTACCTTCAATGAACCACAGGCTCTAGGGCTTTTGGGGGAAATGTCTGATTATAGGGGCAGGCACAATACAAGATAAGCCTGGAGCATCCTTTAGGGCCAGAAAGTGAGAAATGCTAAAAAGAAAAATAGATGGCACATGAGGGACACAGGAGACAACTTCAAAGAGCAGCCAATGCTGAAACGATTTGAGCAATAAAATAAACAATGGCAATATAGGACTATAAGCAAAAATTAGAAAAAATGAATGAATAGTTAAATAAACGGGAGACAGAATAAATAAATGGGAATGAATAACTACACTAATATAAAAAGAAGAAACAAATTTTTCTTTTTTTTAATTAATTTATTTATTTTTGGCTGCGTTGGGTCTTCGTTGCTGCGGGCGGGCTTTCTCCAGTTGCGGTGAGCGGGGGCTACTCTTCATTGCAGTGCACGGGCTTCTCATTGCGGTGGCTTCTCTTGTTGCAGAGCACGGGCTCTAGGCACGCAGGCTTCAGTAGTTGTGGCAAGTGAGCACAGTAGTTGTAGCTCGCGGGCTCTAGAGTGCAGGCTCGGTAGTTGTGGTAGACGGGCTTAGTTGCTCTGTGGCACGTAGGATCTTCCCGGACCAGGGTTCGAACCCATGTCCCCTGCATTGGCAGGCGGATTCTTAACCACTGCGCCACCAGGGAAGTGTAAAACAAATTTTTCTTGCAGAATAATTTTAGTTAACAAAGTTAGAAGGAAGGAAATTTTAAAATTACCACTAAAACAGTGTAATAATCCCTGCATTCTTCAATACATTGAAGAATGCTAATATTAATAGAGAAACCATAAAAAGAAGGATGATATTTACATATATGCAGTGTATGCTTCACAAAATATGTATTAATCACTGTGGTGACTTTAACTTATGTCCACAAATTATTTGATACTCCTCCCTCCAGAAGGTGGAATTTAACACCCTCCTCTTGAGTATGGGCTAGATTTAGTGATTTACTTCACATTGCAACTTTACAGTGAAGAAGCCTTGTAGACACAGAGTTAATCAGTGATTAACATTAAACTCACCACTGTTATCTCATGTTGATATCATGTACTCCTCTAACAAGATATAATTAGGAAGGCACATTACCTCTATATTTCTCTTCCCACAAAATTCATAACCCCAGTTCAATTATGAGATAACACCAGAAAACACAAAACTGACTGACATTCTATAAAATATCTGACCAGTGCTCTTCAGAAGTGTCAAGGTCATAAAAGACCAGGCATTATCTAGAAACTGTCACATATTGAAGGGTATTAGGAGATGTGACTAATAAATGCAACATGGGCTTTTGGGTATGGTCATGGAACAGAGGAAGCCCAGTAATGGAGAAATTGGGGAAATCCAAATAAAATATCTAGTTTAGGTCATGAAATTGTATCAGTGTTTTTGTATCAATGTTAACTTATCAGTTTTGATCTATTAGCCATGTATATATAAGATGTCAACCATAGTTGATTGTGTTAAGGGTACACAGGAAATCTGTACTACCACTGCAATTCTTTTATACATCTAAAATTATTTCTAAATAAATTCTATATAAGCTCTTTAATAAAATGAATTAATGGTTCTTTTGATAATGTGGCTGCCCTGAAAATTCTTAACAGTGATTACTCTGATAAATATAAACAGAAGTCTTAATTCACAGTAGCAGATTCTTGTGCTCAATGAGGTAGAACCTTAGGAGGGATGAAAGCCTGGAAAATGTAGGAAAATATCACTGAGGTCGAAATTGTAAGCTCAAGGCAATCAATGCATCACTTTCATACTAATTACTAAACAGTAGAATTTATTACCTATTAGAAAATGATCAATATTTTGATGTAGCTATTTTTTCCATGCAAAGGTATTCTCTAAAACCAGTTACCTTCAAATATTTTTTTAAAGCCAGGGAAACTTCTTTAAACATTATACAAAAAGAAAAAATTAATGTACAAATGTACTTATAATTTAATTTCTCTTAGTTAAAAAATACATTGTGATAGGCAGAATTCTAGAATCAGCCATAAGATTCTCTATGCTCTGGAAAATATACACCTTTTCCTAGTTGTTCAATGCAACATTAATCTGGGTGCTGTGTGAGGGGATTTTGTAGATATAATTAATGTCTCAAATTATTTGCCTTTAAATTAGGGAGATTATCTTCACTGGGTTTTACCTAATGGGTGATCCTTTAAGAGACTGGAATATCTCTGGAGGAGACTGTACCAACTGTACCATGTGGAGATTCAAAGCATAAATGGGATTTGGCTCAAGAGAGATTATCTATTGCTAGCTTGGAAGATGGAGGAGGCAAAAACTGCTGGCAGCCCACAATGAAACAGGATTATTAGATCTACAACTACAGGGAAATGAGTTCTACAAATAACAAGAATGACTTTGGAAGTGGATTTTTCCCCCAGAGACTCTGCATGGGAACTCAGCCTTCAGCTGAGAAACCAGGCATTCTACACTGTGCTTCTGAGCTACAGAACTGTATGCAAATATATAGGTATTGTATACAACCACAAAGTTTGTGGCAATTTGTTACACAGCAAAAGGAAACAAACACAATAAATCAATGAGAATGAAACTGTATAGGAGCAAACATTTGATACACAGGCTTCTTAATGAAATTTCCAATCTTTTATCAACTTAAATATCGTTTTCTATTTTGTTTCAGTGGTATCATTTTGAAACAAAATCCTGATTCACATACATAAGAAGTTTCAAATGCTTACTATTTTGTTTTTAACAGTTCACATTGTGACTTCATGATGCTATTCAATTAAATTGATTGAAAGCTTGGGGTAAAAAGCAGCAGCAGAATATTTCAAGTTTAGATCACTAAAAATAATCTAACATACTTATATCATTTAAGCAGATACACATTTTATAGATATTTACTGATATGTATCACTCAAAACTTACAATAAGCAGTAAACCTATATAGTGTAATATCATGTTCAATTATGCTTAAGCTTATTTTGCAAAGCTTACTTTTATGTCATTATAAACTGAAATGTTATATCTAAATCTGGCATCATCACTCAAGATGTTAAAAAATCAGTCAAGGGACTTCCCTGGTGGTGCAGTGGTTAAGAATCCACCTGCCAATGCAGGGGACACGGGTTCAAGCCCTGGTCTGGGAAGATCCCACATGCCATGGAGCAACTAAGCCCATGCGCCACAACTACTGAGCCTGTGCTCTAGAGCCCGCGAGCCACAACTACTGAGCTCGTGTGCCACAACTACTGAAGCCTGCGTGCCTACAGCCCGTGCTCCACAATAAGAGAAGCCACCGCAATGAGAAGCCCGTGCACCGCAACGAAGAGTAGCCCCTGCTCGCTGCAACTAGAGAAAGCCCACACACAGCAACGAAGACCCAACACAGCCAAAAATAAATAAATAAGTGAATCTATAAAAAAAAAAAAAATCAGTCAAATGATCTGAAGAGTCTGGAGTCATTTTGAAGAAATATAGCTTATGACAATATGTATCATATTGTACTGTTGTACACTTTTACATAGAAAGTTTTGCATGTCTGAATTTTTAAAAAGTCAGTACAGAAATACCAGCTCCATAGTCAATTACTTATTTAGGAAAATGAAAGGCATAAATATATGCACAGTGTTGGCAGAGGAATGTTTATTTCCAATGTAAGCACACAAATGCATTGAACTAATTGCATAAGTGAAAAAAATATTGTTAATAATTCATGTCCTAAAATTTGGTATCTATAGTACAATTAAGTGTAGTTTTTAATTATAGTTTTTAACAAGTAAAATATTTAAATCAAATTTGAATCAAGTATTATGGACCCCCAGAATCTTTTCCATGCAAATGAATTTTTAAAAGTCATTGACTTAAACCATGTAGAGTACAAACCCAAACACATTTGTTCAGGAGCCCTGGAATGAATTATTGACTAAGCATGGATCACTGAACCAGAGCTGAAAAACCTCAGGGGACCAACAAAAACCCTTGTAGGTGGAAGATGAATATCTAAACAACAAAACAGATGGTTGCTCTCTTGCTGATGATTTCTAGAGACAATACCTCTATATTCTTCATATACCTGAAATTCACAAGGCTCTGCATTATATTTGAATTTAATCTCCCCTATTTAAATGTGTACCATTTCTTGTCATTCAAAAAAATGTTAAATGCCTTTTCAAGTTTCTTCCAATAAAAACTATTTTTTGAATTAGGGTTTTCATATTCTTCAGATAAATACCCAGAAGTGTGATAGTTGTAGCCAAGATATGGAAACAACCTAAATGCTCATCAATGGACGAATGGATAAAGAACATGTGAGATAGATATAGATATAGATATAGATATAGATATATATACACATATACATACATATATACATACATACACACACACACACACACATACACACACACATAATGGAATACTACTCATCCATTTAAAAAATGAAATTTTGACATTTGCAACATGGATAGACCTTGAGATAAACAGTTTATAGAGAAATAGATGCAGAATTTGACCACGTTCACACCCCCACCACTACCACTCTGGTTCAAGCCATCATCATCTCATACCTGGAGCCAGATAATTCTCTCTTAAATTTTCTCCCTGCTTCTGCATTTATACAACATAGAGTGTCTTCAACACAGAAGGAAGAGTAAACTTTCCAAAAGTAAGTCACATCCCATTATCATTCTGCTCAAAACTCGACATTCCTCCCTGTTTTATTTAGCGTAAAAGCTGAAATCTTTGCAATGGCTACAAAACCCTATATGACCGGTTCCACTGCACATTAACTCTCCGATACTCCTTCTTCACTCACTCCCCTCTAGTTAGGCCAGCGTTATTACCATTATTACCAGTTCTCAAACACCAGAAATTCTTCTGCCTTAGGTCCTTTGCACCATCTCCTCTTAGAGCACACTTCAGCATTCTTAACCCCCTCATTTTTTTAGGTCTTGGTTCAACTTTAACATTCTCAATGAGCCCTCTCCTAATTTCCCTATTTAAAGTTGCAAAATGTTCATCACATACTCTGGCATCTTAAATCCCTATTTCTTTTCCTATATTTTTTCTTTCTCTCTCTTTTTCTTTCTTCCTTCTATCCTTCCTTCCTTCCTGTCTCTCTCTTTCTCTTTTTTCCTTTCTCTCTCTCTTTTTTCCTTTAAAAGTAGAACTTCTTGTGTCCTAATATACTGTTAGTTAATTATTATGTTTCTTGTTCATTGTTTACCTCCCTTTACTAGAACTTAATTTCTACAAGAGTAGAGATGAGGTTCAAGTAACTACTAAAATAGTCCCTGGAACATAGTAGTTGCACAGTAATAATTTGTGAATGAATGAATAAATGTTGGGGAGAATTTATGAGAAAAAGTCCACCTTTTACTTTTCCTTGTCTGGGACAAGAGGACAATCACTGTTTGGGATAAGAAGCTCTAAAAGCTACTGGAAATTTTATGGAGTCAACAGGAAAAAAAAAGTTAACTCAGGTGAAGTTTCCAAGCTTCAGTATAAGAGCTGCACAGTGAGGCTGACAGATTGAGTAAGAATAGATTCTACAACCAGCACTGAACACACTGGGTAACGAAAATATCTGAGAATAGCTAAGGCAATCCCACAACAATCCGTGAAGTAGGCAATGTGCTATCTCAGACCACCCTGAGACACCAGGCTTTCCATTTGAACCAGAACTTTCTTGGAGGCAGAAAGAAGGTATTGAAATTTTAAGAAACACAGAAGACCAAGAAACCCCATCGCAGTCTTTCTTATTCCTGTTAGCCAATCACTTATGCTGAAAATGAAGACAGAGAATGAAAAGGAAAGATAGATCAACCCACAGTCCATTTTCCTTTCAGTCATTCCTTACTCATCAACAAGCTAAAAGAAGAGAATGTTGGTATAAAGTGTGCATTATCAGGAAGTAAGTTTTAACAACAGTTGTTTGTTTCCATTAGCATTTCTACTCTATTGGTAGGCACAGAATACATAATCAGGTACACACTAAGAAATACAAATAGTATAATTTGGGTGATTCTCCATATGAGTTAAATGCTCTTATACTTGCATTTAAAACTGGCATTATACAACATAAAAATGAAAGATAAAACTCATTAATTTAAAACTGTATTTTAAAAAAATTGTATTTTTTTACTTAGAACTATATTAAATAACAAATAAAAAGCACCATAAAAAGTCAAGAAAGACCATGGAAGAGAGGAAAAGTTTTATATTTTAGTAAGATTAATGGCACTTTTTATCTTGCTTTTTAGAACAAAGGGCTTCATATTTTCATTTGGCATTGGGCTCTACAAACCATGTAGTTAGCCCTGGTTGTAGAAGAAAGGAGTGGAGACATGATAGGGGTCACCAGAAAAAGCACAGTAAATAATGAATTTGCTGTAAGAAGGTATTTGACTGTAATCCCACTGAGTGAACCAGGGAAAATGTCCTCAGGGTATGTATATATGTGCTCCTCTCTTTTCCTGCACATGAAGGCTTTCAAAATTCACCATTTTTGCTCATTATCCTCAAGTGATAGGGTCTCTCAAAATATCTACCTCAGCTGTTATAGCTAGATATCTTTTAGTTAAAACTGGAAAAAAAACTAGCCTAAGAAAAAGATCAATAGTTTTAAAATTATTTTTCACATATCTGGACAATCTAGATTGAAATATTATTTTCTGAAGTCAAACTGATTTTTCTCAAACTCTTGGCTGGACTTTCTAGTTTGACATCTTTATCAGGATGCCCATGGAAAAACTTAGCTATGGAAACTCTTATCCCACATACTTTTAGGTTCAAACAGAAAGATAAAGCTTGATTTTCAATACTTCTTCAAAAAGTTCTGAGATTCATAAAATCAAACTTTCTTAATTTGTATGCTCATCTCTGAGCCAACCATTGTGAGCAGGATAGCAAAATGGACAGAAAGGCTTACGTTGGAGCAATGTCTTTCCATCCTGGGGGAGTAATGGGACCCCACGTAGAGTACTTGTAGTGTGCATAATGGCCATATAATCTCAAAAACTATAGGGTATGCCAATTTTTTACCTATTGTTTCTCAAGTCCATGCCTGCCCTTTTATGTTATGCTCTGTATTGCAAGGGCTGAGACCATAAAAACTATAATTCTAAGGCTCAGTTGCCAACTGGCTTCCAGGTAAGATGATTAATGGATGGCGTCAAGAAGGGATTAGTAGTCAGGAGATGGGATCCAAACACTGCTTTTCATCTCTTCACCTCTTAAAGACTCTCTGACAAAAACACGTTGCTAAGTCTCCAGAGGTTTTTGGTGATTCCTTCCAAGAGAGCAAATGGTGCCTGATGGTGGATATAGGCCCCCAAATATCAGCATTTCAAGCATGGATTAAACAGTAGCAGCCGTCTCCAGTATATAATAAGTGCAGTTATATGCTATGAAAACATGACCTCATTGTTTTTTGTTTAAAGTTGAAAATGACTTCCTGCAGTTTCTAATATTTGAGTTACCATCTTTCTATTTCCACTCCCTCAGGCTTCAAACACCCTTGTACCCAGCCTCTCTTTCTAAAATGCATAGCGTGTTTTCTCTCTTCGCACCTGATTGGCATAGTGGCTGTTCCTAGCTATCAGCATAATGAAGATCAAGAGACCAACAAAAAAAGTTCTTCCCTTTGCTTTGAAGAGGAATTGATATTGGGAGCATTTCATTTGGCTTCTCGGATTTTATAAATAAAGGCATGAGAATTTTGAATTTCAAAAACTGTTGGTATCTGTAATCATCATCTGTGTAATTCGGGGCATGATGGAACAGATCTCATACTATCTTATTGCATGATATGTTTAATTGCAGGTTTTTAAGTACTACATTAGTGATAGTGCCAGCACATAATTTTATATTGCAAACAGCTACTTTTTTATGTTGATGGAATATCAGAAAGACCATGTTTTTGCATCTTTTCAGTTATATACTTTCACTTCATGAGACCTGAAAATAAAAGTAAACTTCTAGAGAGTCAGTTTGAATTAGTTATAGATGCTGAAGGTAAGGAGATAGGCTTACCAAGCTATAATAAGAGAGTCCGTGTTATCATTTAGCTGTGGTTAACATTTAGTTCCAACAGTAATGTCTTATATGATTTTAAATATCATGACATTTAAAATCTTTGAAACTTAGCTTAGATGTTTTGACAGATATATGAGACTAGTGACACTGGTTTTTTTTGTAATTATAAGCAAGAACAAATAATGTGACTAATAAGATATAAATTCGTAATATTTTATAAAATATTTTGGATATATGGGTCTTTTATTAATTTTAATATTAATAGTAACACTAAGTTAACTAATTAGTAAGCAACGACAAAGTTGTTCTATAAGGCTGGCAGATTTAACCAGTAAAGAAACACTGCTTCCTTGTTGGGTTCAGTTTGCTACTTGCATTGACAGGAAAAGCAAGATGGGCTCAGGGGATAACTCCCTGCTATATCCCTTGTACCACAGGATGACACAAAAACAAAAAGTATACCTTAAAAATGAAAGTAAATGTTTCATACACTTTCAAAAATAAATAAATAAATAAACCAAAAGGGGCCAGATAACATGGCAATGAAACACATACAGTTGGGCCTGTATTGTTGAGGAATTAATTCTGTGCTGCACCTAAGCAGTTTTATAGCCTGCGGCTTTGCCATAATGTGGGCAAGGCAGAAAGTCTCATACCTCATCAGAACTCCAGAGGTGATAAGAAACTGTCATGACAGCTGTCTGGAAACAGAGGGAAGTGAGTGAGAAATGGCCTTGCAGCAGCTTCTCACTAATCTCCTGTTCTCATGTTCTGGAAGAATTACTGGGTGTTCTGCTAAGACTCATGTCAGCTTTGATTAAACATTGCCTAGATGGTCTATGTGGAGACATGAAACATCAATAGGGTGACACAGCAAAGCCATTCCCCTACAAAAACTACAAATAACACCAAATGAAATAACGTGTTCTATGATTAGAACTAATTACACACATGGAAAGATATAACAATATATCTATCAAGATGTAACTTAGATTTGTTTGGTATAAGACATACCCCATCCTAATTTTTCCTTATCTTTTTTATCTGGTTATGGGATGACTAGCATCAGTTACAACTTGCTGGGATAAATTCTTTCCCTTGCTTTTGAGTGGGCACTATTAGATTCTTGAAAGAGATTTTGGTTATGAGATGGTCAGAACTAACTGCTAGGTTCCTCTTGTGCTCAGTTCCTACTCTGACCATCCCTAGCCTCAAAGAAAGGTTGTGCTAATCTATGGTGATCTGAATTTTTAAAACTAATTTATGGTGATCTGAATTTTTAAAACTCAAGAAAAATTATGGGTCAAGGTAAAACTATACAAGTTTCAAAGAGATTGAATGCTAAGTAGAGATGAATTTTTTCTCTAATCTGATTACACTACAATGAAATGAAACAGGCCACTTATAAGGGTATGAGTAACATTGTTCTGTCACAGACACACACACACAAATATGTTCCCACATGGTTCTAACCTATACAAGATCCCATCTGCTTCCAGAAAGTGAAAGTGGACCCTCCTCTTACTGAATCTCTGTGACTCAGGTGTTTGGGAGTGAAGGTAGACAGAGTGAACCTTTTTTGTTCACTTTGATTTGGGGCCATTATATCCACTTAATCATGCAAACTCATTCAATATTACCTCCCTTGAGTGTGCTACTAAGATAAAGTTGAAGACCCAAGTGATCTTACCATTTTACTCTTTAAAGAAATGTAAGTACATATTATCAAGGAAAAAATGATCAAGGGTAATGTATATCATTATTGATACAAACAAAATCATCGTTTTTTTAGCGATATTTTGTTTTGACACCACCTACAACTACTATTTCCAAAATATAGCATTATATTGGCCACTTTACCTGGTATATAGTACACAGACTAGCAATTGGAAAATAAAGTTCACTATAGAGCTTTCAAGCTCTCTGCTCTGAGAAAACTCTTTAGTCTTTAAATATCAACATAAAGGCAGCCCCATAACAAGGTTTTCAAGGATAAAAATATATTTGGGGAGTTCAAAGAAAATAAACTGGTTTTAAACCTAAAAATTCTACATTTAAACTTCTTGTGGGAAAAGACTTTCAACTAGAATGATGCTCATTGGTTATGGAAAGATTTAATTGATGGAACATGTTCTTTAGAATAGGAGTTTTATACTGGGAATGGATAGAGAAGTTCATAGAATTCTCAAAATCTGGGATCAGCCATACTATACACGGCTGATGTTCTACATGGAGAGTTCATAGTTCATTCATCTTTGTTGCTTCTGTTGCTTCATGAGTTGTTATGGCTGAGATTAATTTCTCTGATTGATATAGGCATGTAAGAATTTAAGAAGTATATTCATAGTCTTTTCAGATTTACTGAATATATTAATATACAAAAAATTGCAGATACTTAATGTATACATTTTGATGACTTTGATATACGGATGTACCCATGATAGCATCACCACAATCAAGGTAATAAACTAGTCCAGCACTTCCAGAAAATTTATTTTGTCCTCTTGCTCTTATTTGTAGTAAGAATACTATACTTGGCTTGATATCTACCCTCTTAACAATTTTCTAACTTGAAATGTAATTTAAAATGTCATATTAATTTCAGATGTACAACATAGTGATTTGATATTTTTACAGGTTATATACTCAATTTAAAGTTATTATAAAATATTGGCTATATTCTCTGTCTGTATATTATATCCTTGTATCTTATTTATTTTATACCTAGTAGTTTAAACCCCTAATTCCCTTCATATATCTTGCCCCTCCCTTGACCTTGCTCCCACTGGTAACCACTAATTTGTTCTCTATATCTATGACACTGTTTCTGTTTTGCTATAATCATTCATGGTTTTTTTGGATTCCATATATAAGTGAAAACATACAGTATTTGTCTTTCTCTGACTGACTGACTTCGCTAAGCATCCATGTTGTTGCAAATGGCAAAATTTCATTCTTTTTATAGCTGAGTAATATTTCATTGTGTATATATATGTACCACATCTTCTTTATCCATTCATCTGTTGATGAACACTTAAGTTGCTTCCATATCTTGACAATTGTAAATAATGCTGCTATAAACATAGGAATGGATATATCTTTTCAAATTAGTGTTTTGATTTCTTTGGCCACATGCCTGGGAATGGAATTGCTGGATCATATGGTAGTTCTATTTTTGATTTTTTGAGGAAACTTTATATTGTTTCCTATAGTAACTGTGCCACTTTACATTCCCACCAACAGTGCATTAGGGTTCTCTTTACTCCACAACCTTGCCAACATTTATTATTGTTGACTTTTTGATGGTAGCAATTCTGAAAACTGTGAGATGATATTTCATTTCATTTCATGATTTCCTTTTGCCTGATGATTAGTTACATTGAGCATCTTTTTATGTGCATGTTGTGTAGGTTTTCTTCGGAAAAAATGTCTTTTCAGGTCTTCTGCCCATTTTTGTTCTTTTTGTAAAATATTAAGTTGTATAAGCTCTTTATATATTTTGGATATTTACCTCTTATCAGGCATATAATTTACAAATATCTTCTCCCCTGCAGCTGGATGTCTTTTCATTTTGTTGGTGGTTTCCTTCGCTGTGCAAAAGTTTTTAAAGTTTAATTAAATCCAATTTTTTTTTTTTTTGCTTTTGTTTCCCTTGCCCAAGTAAACAAATACCCCCCACTGCCAAAAAATTATTGCGGAAACTCATGTCAAATACTGTACTGCCTCTGTTTTCTTCTAGGAATTTTATGGTTTCCAATCTTACATTTAGGTGTTTAATCCATTTTGAGTTTATTTTTGTATATGGTTTTAGAAAATGTTCTAATTTCCTTATTTTACATGTAGCTGTCCAGTTTTCCCAACATGACTAATTGAAAACACTGTCTTTTCTCCATTATATATTTTTCCTTCCTTTGTTGTAGCTTAATTGACCATATTGTTTGCATTTATTTCTGGGCTTTCTATTCTGTCCTATTGATTTATGTATCTGTTTTTGTGTCTGTTCCATATTGGTTTGATTACTGTAACTCTGAATTATAGTTTGAAGTCAGGGACTGTGATACCTCCAGTTCTATTCTTTTTTCTCATGATTGCTTTTACATTTTTCACTCCCCCTTCACGTTTTATGTTTTTGATGTCATATTTTACATCTTCGTGCCTGTCCATTTACTGCTTATTGTAGTTATAGATGATTTTACAATTTTCATCTTTTAACCTTGGTACTAGTTTATTTAAGTGGTTGCTCCACAAACTTTACTATATATTTGCCTCTGTCAGTGGGATCTTTGCCTTCCTATAATTTCTTACTTCTTCTTGCAGACTTTTCTTTTTTCACTTAAAGGAGACCCTTTAACACCTCTTGTCAGGTCGATTTAGTATTGATGAACTCTTAGTTTTGCTTATCTGAGAAGCTTCTTATCTCTCCTTCAATTCTGAATGATAGCCTTGCTCAGTAGAGTATCCTAGGCTGTAAGGTTTTTCCTTCATCTCTTCAAATATGTCATGCCACTCCCTGCTGGCCTGCAAAGTTTCTGCTGAAAAATCAGCTGATAGCCTTCTGGGGGCTCCCTTGTATGTCAATATTTGTTTTTCTTTTGCTGCCTTTAAAATTTTCTCTGTATCTTTAACTTTTGCCATTTTAAATATGATATGTCTTGGTATGGGTTTTGAGTTAAACTTTTTGGTGACTCTCTGTGATTCCTATACCTGAATATGTTTCTTTCTTCAGGTAAAGGAAGTTTTCAACCATAATTTCATCAAATATATTCTCTACTCCTTTTGGGACCCGTATAATGTGAATGTTAGTACCCTTGATGTTGTCCCAGCAGGTTCTTAAACCATTCTCTTTTTAATTTATTTTTTCTTTTTGCTGTTCTGATTGGGTTATTTCCACTATTCTATCTTTCAGATTGCTTATGCACTCTTCTGTGTCACTTTATGTGCTGTGAATTCTCACTAGTGTATTTTTCATTTCCATTATTGTATTTTTCAGCTCTGTTTCTTTTTATATTTTCTAGTTCTTTGTTAAAATCTTCATTGAGTTCATCTATTCTTTTCCCTAGTTTAGTTAGCATTCTTATTTTTATTGCTTTGAACACTTTATCAGATAAATTATCTCTGTTTCATTAAGGATTTTTTTCTCAGGGTTTTTTTTTTTTCTTGTTCTTTCATTTGAACCATATTTCTCTGTCTTCTCATTTTAACTTTCTTCATCTCCATGAAATTAGGTGAAACAGTTACCTATTCTGTTCTTGAATGTGTTTTCTACTGTGAGAGCATCCGTATGCAGCCACCCATGACCAGTAGCTTTGGTGGGAGAGATAGATCTGAAGTAAGCATGGGATGTGTCTTCCTCCAGGGTTATTGGCAGTCATCCTCTTGGTGGGAGGTAGGGCTGGGTTGGGACAGCGTAGAGCTAGCTGCAAGCTCGTGCTTCTCGTATTCTCAATTATTACAATGGCCCTATCAGCAGCAGTGACAGGAGCCAAGGGGCTGTAGCAGAAGTCCTGAGAGATTTGTGTTTCTCTGGGGTGTGATGGCAGTCTTTGACTTGGTTTGAAGTGTGTCCAGTGCATGAGGGCTTGGGCTGCCCTTCTGTGCTGGTTTCACCTTTTCCCAGTGTTTATGCCATGGTTAGAAGCTAGGTTCAGGCTGGAGTGGTTGATGTCACACTACGGAGCTGGCTGTGCTCCACTCCAAGCACGTACAGGGACACATGCTCTGGCAATGGTTGTCTCTGCCCTGGAGCCAGCCTCACTCCTTCTTGAGCATGCACAAGGACCTGTGCCCTGGCAATGGAGGTCTCCTCCCTGGAGCTAGTTTCGCTTCCTCCTGAATGTGTGCACTGATGTGCACTCTGCTAATGGCTGTCTCTGCCCTGGTCAGAGTCAAGGCCTGGGTCCAAGCCAGCTCCATTCCTTCCAATTGTGCATACTCTCATTGACAATGGCAGCCTCTACCTTATTGCGGAGCAGCCCAGAGCAAGAGGAGCTGAAGCTGGAGGCTGACGCAGGCTAGGGGCATGCTGGGGTGTTCCTTACAAGCTGGCCAGAGCCCCAGGCAGTTTTCAATCTGCTGCCTCAGCACTGTGACTGAGAGTAAGCAAGTCTGCATATGTAATCTTCAAGGGAGGAGTCCTAGTTTCTTTCAGTCCTTGGATAAACCCCACTGGTTTTCAAACCAGTTAATGGGGCTCATCTTTCCAGTGTCAGACTGCAGGCCTAGGGTACTTAATATGTGGCTCTAACCCCTCACTCCCCAGGGTGGATCCCTAAGCCTATGATATCCCCCTTCAGTTCTCTGTCCCCAACTAGGGATGCAGGTCCTGACCAGACCTTCTCCTCCCTTTTTACCAAACTTCTTTTGGATCTTTCTTTACAGCCTTGGTTGTAGAAATGCCATTTTGTCCAGGTCAACTGCAGTGAGAGTTGCTCTATATGTAGCTGTTATTCTGATGTGTTTGTGAAGTGAATTGAGCCCTCAGTCCTCCTACTCTGTCATCTTGATCTCTTCTCCCCCTCTGAACGAGTTTCTAAGTGCATACAATATGTTGTTAACTATAGTAACTAAGTTGTACAGCAAATATCTAGAACTTATTCATCTAGTATAACTGTAACTTTATACTCATTGAACAGCAACTCCCTATTTTCCCATTCCCTCCTTCCCTGGCAATCACCATTTTAGACTCTGCTTCTATGAGTTTGACCATTTTAGATGTCTATAGGAGTGAAATCATGAAGTAGCTGTTCTTCTGTGAGTAGCTTATTTCACTTAGCTTAATGTCTTCCAGATCCATCTACATTGTTGCAAATGTAGGATTTCCTTCTTTTTTGAGGTTGAATAATATTCTATTGTATGTATATACCACATTTTTTAATCCATTAATCTATCAATGGACAGTTGGGTTGTTCTATATCTTTGCTATTGTGAGTAATGCTGTAGTAAACATGACAGTACCAATCTTTCTGAGATTATAATTTCAATTATTTTGGATAGATTTCAAGAGAAGGATTGCTGAATTACATGGCAGTTCTACTTTTAATTTTTCCAAGAACATCCATGTTGTTTTCTATAGTGACTACATCATTTTGCATTCCTACCAACAGGGTTACAATTTCTCCACATGCATGCCAACAGTTGTTGTCTTGTGTGTGTGTGTGTATGCCATGCTAACAGGTGTGAGGTGATATCTTAATGTAGTTTTGGTTTTACTTTCCTCATGATTGGGGATGATGACCACATTTTCACATATCTGTTGTTCTTTTGTATATTTTCTTTGAATAAATGTATATTCACGTTCTTTGCTAATTTTTAAGTCAGCTTATTTGTTTTTGTTTTGTTTTATTTGCTACTGAGTTGAAAGAGTTCCTTATGTTTTCTGGAAATTAACCCTTTATGAGATATATGGTTTGCAAATATTTTCTCCTATAACATAGGTTGCCTTTCCACTCTTTGATTGTTTCCTTTGCTATGAGAAGCTTTGTAGTTTGATGTAGTCCTCTTTGTCTATTTTAGCTTTTGTTGCCTGTGCTTTTGATATCAAGTTTATGACTTTATTGCCAACAACAATATCATGAAGCTTTTCCCCTATGTTTCCACTAGGATTATTATATTATTAATTTTTTTTTTTTTTTTTTTTTACAGTTTCAGGCCTTCTGTTTAAGTCTTTAATCTACTTCAAGTTGATTTTTGTGTATGGTGGAAAATTGAGGTCCAATTAACCAAATGAGATTTATTCCTAAGATGCAAGAATGGTTCAACATATACAAATCAATAAACATTATACACTGTATTAACAGAATGAAGGGTAAAAATCATAATCATCCCAACAAATGCGGAAAAAATTGGCAAAACTTGATATCATTTGTGATAAAAACAATCAACAAATTAATTTTTAGAAGGAATACACCTCAACATAATAGGGTCATATATGATAAACCCACAGCTAACATCATGCTCAATGGTGAAAAACTAAAGCTTTTCCTCTATGATCAAGAACAAAACAGGGATGCCCATCTTGCCACTTCCCTTCATAATAGCATTGGAAGTTCTAGCCAGAGCAATTAGGTGAGAAATAAAAGGCATCCAAATAAAAAAGGGCAAAGTAAAACTGTTTGCTGATGACATGATCCTATATATAGAAAATCCTGAAGACTCCACAGAAAAACTTGTGAGAAACGATAAATTCAGTAAAATTTCAGGATACAAAGTTAATAGACAAAAGTTAGTTACATTACTATGTTGTAACAATGAACTATTTAAAAAAGGGATTTTTTAAAAAGCCCATTTATAATAGCATCAAAAAGAATAAAAGTCTTAGGAATAAACTTAACCAAGGAGCAGAAAAATTTGTACATTCAAAATTGCAATACATTGATGAAAGAAATTAAAGACACAAATAAATGGAAACACATACCATGCTCACAGATTAGAAGATTTAATACTGTTAAAATGTCCATACTGCACAGTGATCTACAGATTCAACGCTATTTCCATTAAATTTCAATGGTATTTTTTTTAAACAGAGGTAGAACAATCCTAAAATTCATGTGGAACAAGAAAAAACCAAAAATAGTCAAAGCAATCTTAGGTAAGTGGAACAAAGCTTGAGGCATTATTTCCTCATTTCAAAATATGTTACAAAGCTATAGTAATGTAAATAGTGTGCTACTGGCATAAAGACAGACGTATAGCCGAACGGAACAGAATAGAGCCAGAAATAAACCCACACATATATCAGCAACTGATCTTTGACAAGGGCTACAAGAACCCACAATGGAAATGATAGTCTCTTCAACAAATGATATTGCGAATACGGGATATCCATACTTTTTTTTTTTAATTTGCACATTCAACTTTGAGAGGCTGAACCCTATTTGTTAACTCAGTTTGTTGTTTAGCCTTTAGTAGAGATAATTAACAGTTTGATGTGGGATTTCTTCTAGTTAAGTTTTGGTTTCCAAAGAGATAAAATCCAAACAGTAGATATTAATTGATGAAGACACAGGAAAATAAAAACCAACCTTTTTTTGTAATTTCTATCATTTCTCACCATGTATTTAAAGTCCCTAGATAACACTAATATTCTATTATGGCTTATAACTAGTGACACATGTATTCTGATTATTTATTCATAGTTATAGATTAAGTTAATTTACTAAGCATTCAGTACATTCCAAGCAGATCCTGAATAAGGTACTACACTAGCTACCCAACCCTCCAACCAATTGGGTCAGAATTCAAAGAACGTGGAGCAGTCCTGAGGTCCATAGGCTCACATAAGAATATGATTCCCTCTATAATAAACATAATAGTTACTACCATTGAATTAAGCACCTACTATCTGAGTCCTCTATCAGACCCTGGACATGCATTTTCATTTGCCTAGGAAGACCATGGGAGGATAAAGTTACTCAAAGTCACACAACCCAGCTTGGCTTCTAGAACCCATGTTCTTTCTATGGCACAGCTTATGAATAAGGGTCTGTCCACCTGGGTCTCCAGGTTAATGTGGCAGTTTCTTCCTTTTGGGGCTGTAGCCCTATTCTGAATGTAGGTAGTCTTGACTGAGGCTCTGACACTCTATATATGACTTATTAGCCCCTTCCCTGCAAAAGCTAGACCTGACTTGTGGACTCAGTTACTGGCTGGAGTCCTGCTCCTTCAGGGATGGGTTTCTGGCAACAAGGACATCCACTGGTCACCGTCCAGACCAGTACTGCCGGCCCCACCCACCACAGAAGCTCTGGGGTGGAGTTAGTTCACCCAGCCTGATCTACTTTCAACACTTTCTCCATAATAAATGCTGATGAGAGATGTTTGGATGGTCACCTACTGTGGGCCAGCATTACATTAAGCACCTAAAATTTATTGTTGAACTTGAGTGGTACTCAACCACCCTGAACCCTCAGGCTGCCTTCCATCCAACCCCACATCAGATCATGGCCAGACGCATGAAGAAATGTTCCTTTGGTATGTTGACATAGTTGAAAAGGCCTTGTGCAAGAGATATCCCAAGAAACAACAAATGTGAGATGTACACAGAGAGACTCTGGGTTCCTACAGAATCACGGGTTGTTGACCAGAGTTCACATTGTCAGCGGGAAACTCACCAAACACGGGTTTGTAAAATTACATCAGTGGCAATAAGAAAGTCGGAAAAAGTAGTGATTGGTAAGGTTGAGTCACAGTCTCAGGTGGGAGCAGTTCATCCCATAGGTGCTATACCATACATCAGTTCTTTACAATGTGCATTAAAATCACCTGGGGCTCGTTACAACGTGGATTCTAACTCAGTACATCTGAGGTGGGGCCTGCAGCTCTGCATTTCTAACGAGCTCCCCTAACATGCTGAAGCTACCGATCCTCAGATTATACTTCACATAGCAAGGCCATAGACCTCCTTGACACAGGTTTAAAATGGAGAAAAATATAGTTGACTTACTTAGACCTGAGTTATACACATAGGTGGCATTAGACCCTTCCAGACAAGTTGCATGATCTTACCAGAAAAGCAATCGTTCATAGAGGAAAAAGACCAAGCACAGAGTGTCAGAGCATGAGGGAGTTGGAGCCTGGGGTTGTCGGGTCTGGAAACACATATTGAAATCACGAGAGGGAAAGAACAGGCAGCAGTCACAGAAATAGCAACAACATTGTTCAACTGAATAAATAATCTATGTTTGAAAAGCAGAGAAGAAGGTAGCCTGGGGTATTTGATGTTAGGCCCGGGAACGCTAGACCCAGGGCACTAGACTTACTGGCACAGCAAAGGCAATCTTCAAGTCTTAACAATAAACAACAGAAAGAAATCAGCGTAGGCAAACCAAAAACGCCAGAGTGAGCATAGCGTCACAAATGTACAGAAGGCAACCAGGTAGATTCCCAGATCTGGGAAGTGAACTTACCTGCTCATCTTCAGCTTCCAGAAGGAACTGAGCAAGGGAAATCAAAGTGTCCTAGTCCCAGAGGAAAGAGCGCGTCCAGCAAGGAATCCAGGAAGGGATGAAGTACCGGAGCTGGAAAACTCAGCAAAGGCTCAGCTCTGCTACCCACAACAAAATCTCCCATAACCCCATAACGTTACGTCGTACTGAACCAATGAAAGGCCTGTGTTCCTTCCTACGTGCGTGGCGCAGAATCAATACGTGTGGGTTAAGTGGCTCTAGCTGTGAAAATAGGCAAACGGTATGAGGCAGGAGGCACGCTGGTAGAGCCCTGAATCTCAGAGTGAGGTCCCAGATCAGCAGTATCAGCGTCACCTGGGAACCTGTTAGAAAATGTAAATTCTCAGCCCTGCTCCGAACCTACCAATCAGAAACTGTGTGGGTGGATCCAGCAGCCTGTGTTTCTACAAGCCCTCCAGGTGATTCTGATGCACCTCACTGTAGTAGAGTCTATCGAACGCATTGTGGAGAGACAAGGCCAGGTATGGCAAAGGACAGTCATTGTAAGTGGGCTTGCTAATGGAGCTTTTAAAGAGCTAGTGAAGACTAAAACCTGTTTACAGGGAGAAGAAAACCTAGTAGAGATAATGTAAAATTATAATTAATAAAACATGCTCAGTGATCAACAAAACTGGGCAATGATATTCTGTGGTAGAATTTTATCAATGTTGAGGAATTATCCAGCCATGAGTAGGACAATAAAGTTTTGATGCTGATAATGACATGAATGTCGAGGGGTCAACTCACAATACGTGTTTGAAAATTCTCTCTTGATGTATTTTTAAGAAACTCACCAGAAAGAAGTACTATTTGGTGTTCATGCTTGTGAAGAGATCTTGCTGCTTTGACCCCTTTTACACCTCAGAAAACTTTAGAATTACGAGTCTTAGGTGGTGAGCCAGGGTGGTTAAATTGGGAGCCTTTCTTACAACCTTGATTGTGGGTTGGCGGGCTTTTTTAAAAACAAAAGTTTCCTTCTCTCCAAGTGAAATCCCACACCAATATTTGGATTTATAATGTGGCCTAGACCAATGTGTGGTTTTTTGGTTCTGTTTCTTTTAGCATCCCTTGAGAGAATAAATGATAATGGAGAAGAACAATTTCACAAGGTCCTGGCTTCTCTTGCAACACGGTAGCTTTACTTACCTGCTTTTGTGTGCACTTTGGTACTGTCAGCTCAACAGACCGTGTCCTTACGGCAATATTGGTACTTGCAGAGAAAAGACATCTTGCTCTTCTTGCATCAGTCCTAAGTTAGACCCTGTCGAGCCGTGCAGGGGTGTTGGTTTATGAGTGCTGCAGCGGTGAGCATAATGAATCATTTACCCAGTGGACATAAAAGACATACCAAGTGAAGTCACTTTAAATAATTGGCTTGGAGTGGCTAGTAGCTAGGAAGTGGCTTTTAGAGATACCCAAGGTTGAGAGGGTACTTTTTAAAAACCATTTGCTATAGATGATGAAAACGTAGGGTTTGCCCTCTTCATGTCTGCTCCTTTCAGATAGATGCGTCCAAAAAAGCCGTTTTTTCCCCCATTCCTCTACCCTGCCATCCTGTTAAAACAAACAGGGATTTATGACCCGCTTCTCAGTACATGTAAAATTTGTACAAAAATATCTTCTATGAAAATGATTTGTAACCTGTAAACTTAATACCTGGGAGATGTCTTGAGATGTAAAATCCCATCCTTTAGGTTGCGGGGTTTTTTGTTTTCTCCAAATAAATCTGATCTTTAAAGTTAAAAAAAAAAAGAGCTTCTCAGCAAGGAAAACCAAACTTGAGGGAAACAAACATGGTCTTATGGGATCTATCTGACAAAAACATTGAGGAAGCATTTTGTTTTAAATATGAACACAAGTGTAAGACACAAAACCCAAGAAAACACGTAGGGGTTTTAATTACAGGTACACTTTGTTTTATTGTGTTTGGCTTTAATGGCACTTCACAGACACTGCGTTTTTTAACAAATTGAACATTTGTGGCAACCCTGCATCAAGCAAGCCTATTGGCACCATTTTCCAACAGCATTTGCTAATTTCGTGTCTCTGTGTCACATTTTGGTAATTCTCACAATATTTCAAGCTTTTTCATTAGGATGATATTTGTTATGATGATCAGTGGTCTTTAATGTTACTATTGCAAAAAGATTGCACCTTGCTAAAGGCTCAGATGCTGGTGATCATTTTTCAACAGTAAAGTAATTTTTAATTAAAAAAAAATATGCTCCATGTTTTTCAAAGTATATAAGGGTTCAAAAGGTAGAGTAACTATTTTGCTCAGAAATATTTGGTCAGAATTGAGAAATGGCAAAAGAGCTACATGTTTAATAGTGATTCTCTATTCTGTTAGCTTCTAGCCATATTGACCATATTAATTTAATTTAATTAATTTAAATATTAAAAAATTGTTTCTTAGTCATACTGATCATATTTTAAGTGTTGAATAGTTACATGTGGCTAGTGGCTGCTGTACTAGACAGCACAGATATAGAATATTTCTATCACTGCACTGGACAACACAGCTGTATATTAATTACCTACACATATATTTCAATTAAAAAAATGTATTATTCTTAAATTATTTGCTTTTCTCTATACTGTTTCTATTATATTTAATTAAAAACAATTTTATTCTCTTTGAAATGAATATAAAAATTGAATTCATAAATTATCTTTTTACTTTATTTTTCTGATAATTTCTCTCTTTTCCTGTGTTTTAAAATAGTATCAGTTGCAGTGAATTGGAAATTAAAAAGAGGGGAAGGAAGGAGGTGGGAATGAAGAAGGAGGAAGGAAGGAAGGGAGGAAGAAAGGGAGAAAATCCAAATTCTTGCCACAGACTGTAAGAAAATAGAAACACTAGCGTAGAATATTCTGAGCTCAAAATGAAAGACAATGCATAGAGATCCATTCATAAATCTGTACCATGAAAGAAATATTATGAGCTCCTAAAGGATAGAAACTAGGTGTTAGCACTCACATACAGTTGAAAATAATAGATGCGTGATTGTGTTAAATTGTATTACCAGTTTTTCTTTCTACACTTTCAGGTTCCTTTGTGGTCACCAAAGTGCCATTAATAAGCATCACTATAATTGCTTTTTATTAATTGACAAACTATTTTGTATTATATAGAGAAAAACACATTATGTTTGTTTTGTCAAATGTTGTTTTGTCAAATTATGGTCAAATCATATTCTCTAGATCATAAAACAGATATATACAGCCCTACTTATAATGAAACTATTAATATACCAGCATCAACTGACATTTTATAGTTTACTATATTTGTCTCCTTGGAGTGAAGATATTCGTTGATGTTGCACACACTTTTATTGCTCTATCTGGAGGAAAACCAAAACTCTTGTTTGGGATCTGAGAGTTACTCAGACACAGGGAAAGGCAGGGTTTACTCTTACTAGCCAAATGATGGGAAGTCAATGCTTGCTGCTATACTGGTACAGGGCACCTTAGTCATTAGACTAGCATACCATCTGTTATAGCTAACATTAATAAATTTCAGAGAAAAGAAAACAAATTACAGAGCAATTATAATAAACATATGTATTATAAATTGTGAATACAGAAGTTTGATACTGTACTGAATCTCAACTTCTAAATCCTTATGCTACAGGGAAGTCACAAATGTGAAAGTGTGCAATTGTGAAAAGATGTTCTCTGTTTTTCTATAGTTTCCTAAATAATACATGTGCATTTTGTTCAGATATGCCGATTTATTTTCCTGTTTGATTTATATTAAAATATTATGGAAACATGTTGATTATTTCACCAGCCAGACCACAGACAACAACTTAGGGGGAAGGAAATAAAGCATAATGAGTAAATATTTAGACTACCTCATGGGAGCAATGAAGATGATAAAATTAGAATGTATATTTTACTTTTTGAGCATGATAAATACACATTGAGGGTCTACTATTGCAAGTTGTTTACAGACTTTTAAAAATACATAAGAAGGGTTCCCATATCGCTGAAAATTAGTTACTAGAATAAGATGATACATACATTACCAAAATAACAGAATGTACTTAGTGCATCACTTGTGAATGATAAATATTGATACATTGTGTTCTATCAAAGGGACAGTGGTTATTTGGCAGAGTATGATTAGAGTAAAATAGAATGACTAGAGTTTATCCTGGATTTTAGCTTTATGAACAGAATTTTGATACATGGATAAAGAGTCTAGAGAGGTCTATATTCTTTTCAAGATATTTGGCAGGTTAGAGTATTGTTAAATCACCAGCCTACCCTTCTTTTTCCCACACAAACACATACCACATCCCTTTGAGTTCATTCCCACGAAAGAGATAGATTGCTCTACACTGATCAGATTCCAGTACATGAAAACAAAAACAAAAAAATACATATATATATATGACGTATATGGGTGAGACTTATTTGATATACTGCTGATTTCCCCTAGGGGGGCACTGATACATCCTTGATATATATATATATAAAATAACAATCAAGACTTCTTTCTTACTTACCTCTATTTGAGGTATGCCTGCCTACCTATATATGATATATCTTTATCTTTATTTATCTTTTAATCTATTATTTTAGTCATTATTTGCTATAGTAACAGGTAACCCTAATACCTCACAGATTACAACAAGACATATTTATTTCTTGCTCTTGTTACTTGAAGGCTGCTTGTTGGCTGAATGTCTGGTGACTTGATCTGTCTTGTCTGAGGTGAGCTCACCTTCTTCTCCTTCCAGAACACAGAGATAAGGAATAGACCCTATTTGGAGCATGAAGTTCTCTTATGAAAGTGATGAAATGAGGCAGAGCCAAACCGTGAAAGCACAATTTAAGGTGTCTGCTTAGAAGCAGAATATGTCACATCTGCTTATATTTCGCTGGTCAAAGCAAGTCATTGACAGGGCCATGTCAGTGAGGTGAGGAAGTATGATGTCCTAAAGGGAATTGTGTTAAAGGCAGGAAGAAAGTGAATAATTATGAATAAATAATGATACATGCCATATCTGTTTACAAATATTTTAAAGTGACTCTTTATAGACTCTGACTTAAAAAACTGACATTGCCTTATACCTGTTTTGGAAATTGCTTTTTTTTAATGTGTCATGCACATTATTTCCTATATATGATTTTTTTTACTTTATTTATTTTCTATACAGCAGGTTCTTATTAGTTATCTATTTTATACATATTAGTGTATACATGTCAACCCCAATCCCCCAGTTCATCCCACCACCACCCCCACCCCCGCCACTTTCCGCCCTTGGTGTCCATATGTTTGTTCTCTACTTCTGTGTCTCTATTTCTGCCTTAAAAACCGTTCATCTGTACCATTTTTCTAGATTCCACATATATGCATTAATATATGATATTTGTTTTTCATTTTCTGACTTACTTCACTCTGTATGACAGTCTCTAGGTCCACCCACGTCTCTACAAATGACCCAATTTCATTCCTTTTTATGGCTAAGTAATACTCCATTGTATATATGTACCACATCTTCTTTATCCATTTGTCTGTCAATGGGCATTTAGGTTGCTTCCATGACCTGGCTATTGTAAATAGTGCTGCAAGGAACATTGGGGTGCATGTGTCTTTTTTTTTTTTTTTTCCAGAGCTAACAAAATATGTTGATTTTTTATTCAGGCCTGAAGTTTCCACAAATAAGGCACACTCCTTTCTAATTTCATGTGTCTTTTTGAATTATGGTTTTCTCTGGGTATATGCCCAGGAGTGGGATTGCTGGGTCATATGGTGATTCTATTTTTAGTTTTTTAAGGAACCTCCATACTGTTCTCCGTAGTGGCTGTATCAATTTACATTCCTACCAACAGTGCAAGAGGGTTCCCTTTTTCTACACCCTCTCCAGCATTTGTTATTTGTAGATTGTCTGATGAGGTCCATTCCAACTGGTATGAGGTGATACCTCATTGTAGTTCTGATTTGCATTTCTCTAATAATTAGTAATGTTGAACAGCTTTTAATGTGCCTCTTGGCCATCTGTATGTCTTCTTTGGAGAGATGTCTATTTAGCTCTTCTACCCATTTTTTGATTGGGTTGTTTGTTTTTTTAATATTGAGCTTCATGAGCTGTTTATATATTTTGGAGATTAATTCTTTGTCCAGTGATTCGTTTGCAAATATTTTCTCCCATTCTGAGGGTTGTCTTTTCGTCTTGTTTACAGTTTCCTTTGCTGTGCAAAAGCTTTTAAGTTTCATTAGGTCCCATTTCTTTATTTTTGTTTTTATTTCCATTACTCTAGGAGGTGGATCAAAAAAGATCTTGCTGTGATTTATGTCAAAGAGTGTTCTTCCTATGTTTTCCTCTAAGAGTTTTATAGTGTACAGTCTTACATTTAGGTCTCTAATCCATTTTGAGTTTATTTTTGTGTATGGTGTTAGGGAGTGTTCTAATTTCATTCTTTTACATGTAGCTGTCCAGTTTTCCCAGCACCACTTATTGAAGAGACTGTCTTTTCTCCATTGTATATCCTTCCCTCCTTTGTCATAGATTAGGTGACCATAGGTGTGTAGGTTTAACTCTGGGCTTTCTATCCTGTTCCATTGATCTATATTTTTGGTTTTGTGCCAGTACCATATTGTCCTGATTACTGTAGCTTTGTAGTATAGTCTGGCGTCAGGGGGATTCCTCCAGCTCCGTTTTTTTCCCTCAAGACTGCTTTGGCTATTCAGGGTCTTTTGTGTCTCCATACAGATTTTAAGATTTTTTGTTCTAGTTCTGTAAAAAATGCCATTGGTAATTTGATAGGGATTGCATTGAATCTGTAGATTGCTTTGGGTAGTATAGTCATTTTCACAATATTGATTCTTCCAATCCACGAACATGTTATATCTCTCCCTCTGTTTTTGTCATCTTTGATTTCTTTCATCAGTGTCTTATAGTTTTCTGCATACAGGTCTTTTGTCTCCCTAGGTAGGTTTATTCCTAGGTATTTTATTCTTGTTGTTGCAATGGTGAATGAGATTCTTTCCTTAATTTCTCTTTCTGATCTTTCATTGTTAGTGTATAGGAATGCCAGAGATTACTGTGCATTAATTTTGCATCCTGCAACTTTACCAGATTCATTGATTAGCTCTAGTAGTTTTCTGGTAAAATCTTTAGGATTCTCTATGTATAGTATCATGTCATCTGCAAACAGTGACAGTTTTACTTCTTCTTTTCCAATTTGTATTCCTTTTATTTCTTTTTCTTCTCTGATTGCCATGGGTAGGACTTCCAAAACTATGTTGAATAATAGTGGCGAGAGTGGACATCCTTGTCTTATTCCTGATCTTAGAGGAAATGCTTTCAGTTTTCTGAAAAAAACTGTTTGTTTTCCATTAGAATATGCAGTATAATTAAAATATTCTTTTCATCTTTGAATACTTATATCATTAAGCAGGAATAAAAATCATTAATGAAGCATATCATGCCACAGCCTGCTGGTCTATGAGTTTCTGCTGAAAAATCTGCTGATAGTCTTATGGGGATTCCCAGGTACCTAACAATTTGTTTTTCTTTTGTTGCTTTTAATATTCTCTCTTTGTCTTTATCTTTTGACATTTTAGTGATAATGTGTTGATGTGGGTCTCTTTGGGTTCTCCTTACTTTTTCATCTATATACTTAAAAAAAAACACTGGATACAATGAATATTTTTACCTTTAGTCTCATAAAATATATCTCATTTAAAAAATTTTAGTTCATATCACATCCTGAATATGATGCCTGAGCATATTTTCAATATTTTGGAACAATCCCTTTCTTTTATATATTACCTTCTCAACCTCTCATTTTTCTATTGGCTTCTATTGTCTCTTTTCATATTCAGCTTTGTGTGCAATTCACATATTATGAAGCTATTTAATAAAGGTTTAATATTGGTAAAATACAAAATGTATACTGTTTAAAATATAAAGAAATAGCATTGATATATCTGTATCTCATTTAGCAAATACAACGGCTTCTATAGAGATACAACTTGGTAAGGTGATGAGGCTTACCTTTCCTCACGTAAAATGGCCAAGTGTAAAGCACACCATCACATCAAACTATGCAAGCCTGCCCCCTCCTATATAGCAGATTGCAATATATCCTGGCAATCAATGTATCATGAGTCTTCAGATAGATTTTTCAAATGTAATTGGTCAGACAATTGACTCCATAGCAACTCAGAGGAGCAAAATACATTAGTCTAAAATGAACAGTTGACAGGTAATGATTAACTGCTGGTTAAAAATATGTATTCTTGTTCCATGTTCCAGCTGGGATTTTCCCTAACTCTCTCTAACACTCTCTCCAACACTCTTTCCTTTTTGCTTGATTTCTCATCTTCCTCTCTTGTTCTGTCTTAGTACATGTTATTATTTATGTAATTCAGGGGAGTACAAGTGAAAGCACTTGAAGGACACATATAAGGAGAGAAACACAGAGGCATGTCATCCATGTATACTACATAATGTTTTTCTTTAAATAATTTTAAAATTGCTTTTTAATGCAATGTGACTTAGAAATCTGTATATTTATCCCTGTAGCAGAACATTTTTGTTTCAATTATTGGAGGTTTATATTACATTTTTGTGTGTCTATTAGGCATTGAAAAATTCTTCATATATTCAAAACAGAATTTATTTTCCTCAAAAGTAATTTGACTCTGGGAAATATGTTCTCATATATTGTCTTGAAATACACTTTGTTTTCCATTAGACTATGCAGTATAATTAAAATATTCTTTTAATCTTTGAATACTTATATCATTAAGCAGGAATAAAAGTCATTAATGAAGCATATGAAATTTATTGAAATTATTGTAAACCTATACACATAGTTTATCAGTTAGGATTCAGTGAGAGAAGTAGAACCACTATGAATTATATAAAATAAAGAGCTCTTTATAGGCATTAAACATTTTGCAATTATGGTAGCTGGTTTAACATCTTTGTATGACTATCTTGACTCTATCTCTGGGACTGAGCTTGAAGGTAAGAGATAGAAAAGTTGTCAAGGCAGATGAGCATGAAATAATAGTGACCAGGAGCAAACTGGAAATTCATGAAAGCAAACTGTATCTCTATTACCCTCAACATCTTTACTCTTGATAGTGCAGCAGATTTACAGGTTAAATATGCACTCTTCATCACAGATCTGCAGGGTCATCTGGCTCAAGGCTTGGAGAAGTTGAAGTAGGAGATCTGGGGACCTGGAGAAACCTCTTCTCTAAGCACAAGGTGAGGTAGTAGATCAGCGTTGTGCTGCACTGGCCTTACACTGATATTCAAAAAATAAAAATAAATAAATAACAGGTAGTTGTTCACTCTAGCCTATCAAATCCATACAAATTTCTCTTGTAACCAACTCTAATTTAGAAATATACAGGGCAAGAAGCTCTGGGAAATGCAATTGTACCTTAACTAAATTGCCACAATTCAAAGCTACCCTGGTTCAACCATTAACAACTTGGCAGACATACACATCTCTTATAACCAAACTTATCTTCTAAAGAAAGACAACAGCAAAATAATCTTCTTCCTAAAATGATGTGCTTAGTCCACGTACAGCCAAGAGCACTCTAATTCTATCTTTGAAAGAGAACGCAAAGGTTTTGTTTTGAAAGATGTCCATTTCCTTTCTACCTAAATCACATTCCTCTTTTGATGTCTTAAAACTTAAATATTGAGATATAAATTTAGCTATTATTAATAGTTTTTATATTAGATGGTAAGAGAATAAAAGTGTTATAGAACAAAATTAATGAATGTTGTAGTGTTTAATTATTAATTTACTATTTGACTTTGTATGATTACACCAAAGAAAAATACTCATAACTATTTTAGTCCTCATATTTATGGTTGGTTACCTGGTTGTTGCCAGTGTGTATAACTTCCATATTCTAGTCCCTATGTCCTCTTTCCTGTGCCCTCAGCAAATATCCCAGCAATTTGTGATTATTTCATGGTGGGATGACCCAAACCTCTACTCTAAAAGTAGAAAATAAAGCCCATTAAGTAAATCATAGAAAGAAAATAAAATGGCTAGTGATTGTTTAAGATATTGATATATATTTTGAGACTGATAAAAAAACCAAATATACATAACTTCCAAATAATTTTTTAAAAATAGGTTTCATATGTGTCCTGCTTGGAAATTTTCTGAAAGTTTTCTCATCAAGAATTATTCTTATCATCATTTCTATCTCCCCAAGAAAGACGCATGGTAGGTAAAATTTAAAAAGAAACAAAGAATAATAAACACAGATCTTTGGAAATACGTATATATGATTTGAATACTAGTTCTATTATTTGTTAATTATATGATCCTGGCTAGGATACTAAACATCTCTCAACTCCATTTTCCTCATTAATGAAACAAGAAAATAACACTTATAGAGCTCATGTAAAAATAAAATGAGATTGTATAGTTAAAGAACCTGGAGTATAGTCAATTTATTAATTTTATTCCCTTTAGTAGGTAGTCATGCAAACATGGCAATGATATTTTCTTAATCAAAGCTTAGGACATGTTCTGACAAGTTTTTCTCTTAATTATGAGTGTATTGATATGAAAATCCTAGGAGAAAAGTTGAACTGTTAATTATATTTAGTAATTAATGCAAAGCGACCTATTCCAAGTTAATCATACACAACTAAGTCTTTTTTTAATGTATCAGTAGCTGTCAATTACTAGAGGTAGGTGAGTGTTTGCCACTCCCACTAACTTCATTATCAGTCCAAAAGGAAAGAAACTTCAGACCCTATTCTGTTTCATTACAGACATTCATAAGTAGATAGGTGGAAACTGTCTGGTATCTGCTTCTGTAATTTAGAATGAAATCTCAGCTCTTATTCTTTGTGGTATTCCAAGAACACCCTCTTTGAAATATTCAGTTGATGTACATTATAAAAGATTCTGTATGTAAGATTGGACTAGAGCACTAGGGAGACTCAGGGGATCAAACATTGCCTGAGTCAGTAACTGAGCTCAAAACCTTTTAGGGACTAAGTCCAGGGTACTCTCCTTTAGCATAAGGGTTAGGGTTCACTTAACTTTTACGCCTTGACCATGTAAGAATGTAGAGTTTCTAGGAACTATTAAAAAAATTAAAAACACATAGTTTGAAAAGTACTAGTCTTACCAATGGGATTCAGTTTCTCACATCCATTATGCTAATTTGCAAATCTCTTATTGTTGAGTCAAGATATAGATTGTGGAAATTCTTGCAGTACTATCTCTGTAATGTGGCCTTTCTGTTTAAATGCTAGCTGACCATCCTAGGAGAATAAATTCAAAATTAGGGCAAATGAATGCCCTAACAGTACAAACAAAGGCACACATTTATTTCACATCGTCAGTTCTGAAATATAAAATGTCAATTAGTGATATCATAAAATTTGTCCTGAATCATTTTTATTTAAATAATCGATGTATATAATCAGGACTGCCTTAGGAAATACAGATTGGATTTCCATTGGATATATATCCATTCGCTATCCATTGGATATACAGAATTTGCAAATGGCAGATTGATTGACCTTAATGTTGTCACCTAAATTAAATGCCAAACTATTATAAACCTGGCAACCAGTTGCCTGCTCTGATTTTCCCTCATGTCAGTGGTTCTCAAAAACACGATAAAAATGGTTAGTGCCAAGTAAAAGATGCTATTTTAGGGAAATGCTGTGATAAGGTATTATTTATAGAAGTTGACTCACCAATTATGCCTTTCAAAAATAGCTGCTTTATGTAAAAATAGTAGTAGTTAAATTTTTTGAGGACTTACTTATGTCAGAAATGATTCTATAGGTTTTTTCATGTGTTTATTTATTCTTCAAAATAACTCTGTAAATTAGATACTATTATCATTGTATTGTGCAGATAAAAGCACTGAGGCAGAGAGATATTAAATAATTTGCCTAAGGTCAAACAGCTAGAAAATTGTGATAAAATGGAAACAAACTTAGGCATGTGGCTCCTGTGGCCATACTCTCAACTAGACAATATATTGACTCTGTCATAGTGTGTAGTCAAGGCTGGCTTCAGGGCATATGACCTATGCAGTTGAACAGGGTCCTATCTGTACTAGGTTCAATGCTCACATTGCTTGGTTCATAAACTTCATCCCTTCCACCATGGATACATTGTTCTTGAGTCCATTGTGCAAGAACAAGAGAGACTGTCAAAGGAAGTTGGCTGACATCAACAGAATAGTGAACTTGTCCATCTGCTTCATGTGACCGTCCTCTGAAACTAAACCTTTGCCAGTTACTAATGCTGCATTAACAAACGGTCCCAAAACTCGGTGGCAAGAAAAACTTTATGTTCACTAATTCTTTAACTGGTCTCATCTCCCTGATATCTGAGACTCAGCTTGTTATACTTGATCCACAAGGATTATTTTATAAGCAGGGGCTGATGTAGTCCAAGGTCTCTTTACTCATATATCTGGTTGTTGATGCTAGAGGTTGTCTGGAACTTCAGCTGAGGTTGTTGAAAAGAGCATTTTCACATGGTCTCGTCCTGTGTCCTGGAATTCCTCACAGCATATTGACTTCAGAGTATTCAGACTTGTAACACCAAAGACTTCTTTAAAAATGGTTAGTGCCAAGTAACCAGATAAGCTGCTGGCCTTTTCTCACCTAGCCTCAGAAATTATCTGGTATCCCTTCTACTGTACTTCACTGGTTAAAGCAGTGGCAGATTCAAGGGGAGAGTACTCAACCTCTTAATACGAGAAGCATGAAAAATTACACCATAATGAGCATCTTAAATAATTTCTTATAAATGCAGAAAAGCAAGACCCTCTATCCACAATACATTTGAAAAACCTCCTATATATTTGCTATGAATCTATTTTCTATAAATGGATCTGTACAAAGCTTATGATGTAAAACACTGACTTCACATAGTCTCACAACTGACATTCAAAACTTAGCATAGAGTTTGACATATAATTGGTGCTGAATAAATATTTGCTGTTGTTGAACTAGGATCTCCACTGTCATTATTGTGTTGAACATTCATAAAGGAATAACATGAGAAGAGTAATACCTTGCACACAGGTTACAAGCTTAACTAGACGATCAGAAAATATAAGGTTGATTAGCAGAGATTTTTCCAGGAATAATAAATTTTAATAAAATCAAGGAAATAGATAGCAATAGAGGAAATCGGCCCCTGAAAATATTATAGTGGAAATTGGAGTCACAGGATGAGAGAATTATGGATTTATTAAACAATGATTTGACTTCTTTACAAAAGGCTAAGTGAATTAACTTTTATTGGATGCAATTTAAGTTAATTCTGTTTTTAAATGCAGGCAGATATAAACCGTTTATAAAATCTGAAAGTATCATAATATGAGAGATGTTTAGCATGGGCATGAGAAAATTTGGATTTTCCATCTATTGTTTTAAATAGAATAATCAAGACTTTCACAAAAGTTAATTTATAACTCAGTTTTATCAGGAAACGTCATTCCTATGCATAGTTTGTAAAGTATTTCAAATCTTGTTTATTTATGTCAGATTGGCAAACTCAGCAAACTTCCCAGCCATGTTTATGAAAGCAAAGGGAAGAATTGAGACAAGTTTCTCCATTACACATGCAATCCGATTGACCCCACAGTGATATTTATTCCAGGAGCTACTCCTGAGACACAGTATTATAGTAATATTTCTAGACATTTTTATAATATACAAAATAAATTACAAATAGTCTCTATATGACCCAATTCTCATTTTTTACTTTCCATGAGATTTTTTCTTATTCTAAGGAATGAAGGGCAGCTCAACTTTGTTTCCAAAAATATGTGTAAAATTCAAAGATAAAAACTAAGATATTCTTCAAGCATAATTGTTTTTATAAGAAGTTAGATGCAGAAACTCCTTAATATATAGTAATCAAATTAGAGAACTCAGAAAACATTCACTCCCTTCTTAGGGATTAAATACTTATGGATTGTTTGTCATTTATTTTGGACACAGATCTAGGTATTGTGGACACCACCGTATGTAAGACCCAGCCCACATTTGCAATATTCTGGGGAAGAAAGACAACAACAACAACAAAGAAACAACCTGAATATAATGAGAGGTGGATGATACAGTTTGGTAAAAACTCTAGAACACATAGGAAGGGCATTATAACCAGACAGAGGAATTCAAAGAAAGCTTCCCAGAGGAGGGCAGCTTTGAGCTGAGACATGGAGAGTGCACAAAAGGACTTTCTTCCTAAAAGACTTATGTTTCTTGAGTGAGAATATTTTTTGATGATTCATAAATGACGGTAGAACATTTCCCTATGGAAATACTACAGATAATGCATGTGGTCACTGAAGTAAGAACTCTGAAAAGCAAGTATATAATATAAAACTTAACATATAACTTCTGCTTCCTCTATTTAAATCAGAACTTTTTAACAAAGGCTTTCAAATGAATAGTTCAATTGATCCCAAATCTTTGCTTCTCTTGGTTCTATATATCAAAAAGCTCATAGAATATTGGATCAGAAGGATTGCCTAAGTTTTTGACACAAATTTTGTTCTGATTTTAATGATGCTGTATATTCATTACACAAAATTTGGAGCATGCTAATACAACAGAAACAGCAAAGAGGAAAATTTCCACATAAACTTCTCCTATCTATAGAAATATTTGGCTAAACATATAGGCTGTGTAATCAGGGGAAGAGAAAAGTTCAAATCCCTATACTCCCAATATTTAAGAGTCATTTTATTTCACCAACCAGTGAAGAAAAAGGCCTAATGCCTTGAGACCATATAAGCCTGTGAGCACAAATAATTTTCCTTTCACCTTAATACCCAAATTCTTCTGCCAGGTTAGTCCTTCCATGGTGACATAAGGGCATCCTCAGAGTGTCTCCAAATTATCTTGGCTTTAGCTGCTCAGAGTGTCACACACACTTATCTGGTCCAGCTTCCTTATGTGAACACATCCTGCACACTTTATGCCTCAGTCTCCGTGGTAGGTACCTCTGTAGACACTGCCCTTCTGCCATGGTGACAGTCTTTGCTTTCCTTCTAGTTTACACATCTAGCATGAGATGACATTGTGTTCTATAGAGAAATGAGGTTACTATACTTTTCTAAGTCAGTGTTGAATCTTGTCATCTTGACCTTGATACAACACAGTATATATAAGGTTCTTCAGTAAATAAGGACCCTTTGCTTCAGGATGTATATTTTATTTCCATACATGTGGAAAGAAGAAACACATTTTTCTATCTCTTCTTTCATCTGAGTCCAAAGTTCCTCTGCATAAATCTTTCTTTCCCTCTGTCAGCCCCAAATGATACCAAGCAACACGTTTCGCAAATGCAATTAAAAATCATGTGCATGCACATGTGGAGAAAAAGGATAATTACTCCTCTTCCAATCTAATTCTTATTAGACTCAGCTTCAACATTCTGCTAAGCATATAAAGAAAATTTTAAAATAATGCAAATATGTGATAATAGATGTACAAGTATAGAAAGCGACAGAAAAACACTAAACAAAAATCTTCCTAATGTTTTAAATTTTGAAACTGTCAGAAGCGCTTTCATTAAACATCAAAAAGAGGAGATGACAAAGTAGGCTGCTCAAAAACCAGAAATTACATTGAGATTTTTACAGCATATGTGAAAAGCAAACATAGCTCTGGGACTGAGAACTCAGGGAGTTCACTGTAAGTTCAGATACAAGTAAAGAGATTAGCAATAAGTATAATTTCTGAATTATTACTAGTTGTTACATGTTAGTAGTTGTTACATGTTACATACTCATGTTTCATGAATCCTACAATTATCTAAGGCATGCTTCACCAATTCATCTACATTTGAAAGCTTACAATGAATTGAATAAAAACCCCAGAAATAAAAATAATTTCACAGAAAAAAAGAGTTCTTATTATTTTGTATTAAATGACATAAAAAGCACAACAATTATAATGGAGATCAAAGAATAATAAAAACTTTAATTTTGCTTAAGACCAAACTGATTAATCCAAGATTATTTAAACAACAAAGTTATAAATTCAGCTTGGTTTAGGGTAAAATATGTTATTTTACAGTACAACATCTAGATGACTAAAGTAGTTTATCACACAGTTTTTATCTCTTTAGTTTTGTCCTTACTACAGGATGCTCAGAGTCAGTGTCTCTGATGCTAATTCTTCATGCTCAGGGACGTAAGGAAAGGCGAATAACTCTTTTCAGCATACCTGGGATTGAAATGAGAGTGGCTTCTCTCATTGTTACACCTAACGAACTACTAGCAAACACTGTTCTTTCTGTCCTCATAGTTCTGGGTTCTGCTGGGTTCAAGGTCTCAGTACTAAGAGGAGGAATGTTTCCAACAAGGGAACAAAGACTGTTACCATTATATTAGAAGGTGAGATCACTTCTCATTATTTTATGCTTATCGGGCCAGTGGAAGAACAGCAAAAGAAAAAAAAAGGAGAAGAGTTAGAATGTTGGTAGGTGTAAGATCTTGAAATTCATGAGGAAATAGAGTGGATGCTGCAGAATAGAGCTAGAAGTTGGTAAGGAATCAATGGGACTAAAATAACACATTGGTATGATCTATAAAGACTTGGATCCCTCAAGAAAGTTATGGTCAATTCACATGTATAAGTACAAACATACATATATACATACATACATAAATGGTAACTAAGATGGAACGAAGTATAAAGGGAACAAGGAAGATAGTGGAGAACACAAGTACTAGGTATAAATCGCAAAATCAACTGCAAAAACGAGGAATGTAGTATTCACTCATTTTCTTCTCTGCTGTGCTGTACATATATTTGTATATACTAACTACTTTTGCAATTTAGCCCATATATTACAGAACATTAAGGCAGAATTAAGAGATAATTCTAGAAAGAAGCGGTGGTATACAGAGACTGTAGATTTTGAGCTCAGTAAGAGATTTCATGAAACTGTGGTTCTTATCTGGGGACAGAATAAAGATATTTTTAGTTACAGAAGAGATTTTTATATGGCATTAGGCAGAGACACCACTGTTGCTATTACTGTTTTTGTGGCTTGGATATTTGAGTACGGAATAAAGGTGTATATTGACGTTAAGCAGTCAAAATGGTGGACCATTGCATATATTTTTCATAGTTTTTGGGTGTCTAGAATCTTGAAACACCCTGTGCCAGTGTGAGAAATGTCTAGATCTTTTTACTGTGTCTTCCTTTGTTTGAAATCAGAAATGTACTTCCCCTGCCTTTCTTGTAGGCACTTGATGTGAACTCCATCAATCTAAATTGTAATAAAGAGATACTAGTCAAAGAAGCAGGCTTCTAGTTTAATCTCCTCTGGCAAATGTAATGTCAAATCCAGCTGCCCATTCTAAAAATGTCAGAGGTTTTAGAAAGAGTGTCCAGTAGAAAGACTTGACTGTATTAACTGTGGTACCTGTGCCTCTTGATCCAGTGATGATGGTACAAGTGTCATGTACTCTAGACTGGACCGTTCTCCTAGCTGTATAACTTCCAACTTGGTTGTTAGGCTTCTGGAAGATTCTAAAAGTTATCAAATAGTCTTTTATTATTTTGATAAAACTCATTATAGTGGGGCTTTCTTTTTTTTAAAATTCTGTAGTTTTTTTTAATTATAAATTTATTTTATTTATTTATTTTTGACTGCATTAGGTCTTCGTTGCTGCATGCAGGCTTTCTCTAATTGTGGCAAGTGGGGTAACTCTTCATTGTGGTGTGTGGGCTTCTCATTGCAGTGGCTTCTCTTGTTGTGGAGCACGGGCTCTAGGTGCTCAGGCTTCAGTAGTTGTGGCACGTGGGCTCAGTAGTTGTGGCTCACGGGCTTAGTTGCTCCGCGGTATGAGGGATCTTCCTGGACCAGGGCTCGAACCTGTGTCCCCTGCATTGGCAGGAGGATTCTTAACCACTGCACCACTAGGGAAGCCCAGTGGGCCTTTCTTGTTTTCAATTATGAACTCTCTGCAAATGCCCCTAAAGTGAGAGTGACTAAACACAATGATATATTTCATTCCTGTGTAAGAAAGGGATAAAAGCTATGAACAACACAACACAACACACAGAAAAGATTTCATTATCTCTTACTCTTCTATAGCTGTGAATACAATACATACATTAATATCTCAAAAAGGTATAACCTTGCCTATGCATGTAAGTTTTCATGTAATCAGACAGCAGGTCTCATTGAAACCTAATCCCAAATCCCCCCACTTAATTTTTGAGTAAAATGTGTAAGTATCCACATTTTCAGAAAAAAAGCTGGAAATACATGAAAGAAAAATAATGCATAAAAGCAGTCTTTTCAAGACATGAAGTAGATTTGAATGGCTGTTTCAAGACAAAAGCAGCTAAGAAAACAACTTAAGGGCAAAAAATTCCCTTCTTGTTCAAAAAAAAGGTACCTGTGGCAGTTTAATATAATTAGGTCTAAGGCAGAACAAAGTTCGAATCTGAAAGAAAGAACAAGATGCTGACAAGGGAACAAGGAAGAAGAGGGAGTGGACTTCAGTGGTTTTGGGTTGGGACTCAGTGTGTCAATTTGTGGGGTTTCCTCTCTGGGAAATTGCTATGGCAAGAGGGATGTTTAGGTAAGGATGCTACCATTTTTCTGCTCTTCGGGGGGCACAGTATGGACATTCTTCCAGTTGCTGGGAAAATGGCAGAGAGAAGGAGTTCCCAGATATTAAGATGTAGGTACTGGGCTTCCCTGGTGGCACAGTGGTTAAGAATCCACCTGCCAATGCAAGGGACACAGGTTCGAGCCCTGGCCCGGGAATATCCCACATGCCGCAGAGAAACTAAGCCCGTGCGCCACAACTACTGAGCCCGCATGCCACAACTACTGAAGCCTGTGCACCTAGAGCCCGTGCTCTGCAACAAGAGAAGCCACCCAGTCCGAAGCCTGTGCACTGCAACAAAGAGTAGCCCCCGCTCACCGCAACTAGAGAAAGCCTGCGCACAGCAGCGAAGACCCAACACAGCCAAAAATTTTTTTAAATAAATTAGTTAATTAATTAAAAAAAAAGAAAAAGATGTAGGTACTGAGCAAATTTTGACATACAGAAATTTCCTATAGGATTTCAGAAGCCGAGAGATTCACAGATCCTGAGATTTAGAGATAACTGGGGAGAATTAACAAATAGCACTGTGGGCTACAATTGCCTTGCATATTGGGTTTGGATCAGATTGTAGGGTCGTGCTAGGATGTAAGATTTCTCTGAGAAGATTCTTCCACAGGTTCCTAAAGGACCAGAGACAAGGACATCTCCCTAATAAGAATCCAACTATCTCAAGGCATTTGTTTCCCTAAAGAACACTAGGGTTTCAACATACAGAATCTAGGTTGCTGTATCTAACAACCCTTAACAACCCTTTTTTTTTTTTTGAAGTCTCACCACACCAGCTCCAACAGTGGAGGGAGACATAATAGAGGGTGAGGTGTTTGATTTTTAAAGATAAGTCACCTCTCACATCTAGTAAAAAAATAAGTTAGAATAATTTTTTAAAGAAAATTATACTCTTTATGATTTTATGTGATATTTCAGGGAGATTTTAATTTTCTTTTAAAGCATTTAAGTATGTGACTCCTTAAAACCTCTCCAAAGCTGCAAAATTGTATATTAGCATAGAGAAACATTTAAAGCAGTTTCATTTCAGATTTATATTCATATATGCAAGAATGTCTTAAAGTAAATCTTTCTGCAGGATTTTGAGCTGTTCTAGCAGAGTGGAGAAAAATCACTTTCTGGGTTAGTGAAGTTTCTTATTACTCAGAAAGTAGAAAATTATTTTGGTATCGTGAATTAGTAAAGAGCCGACACCTCTCCAAAATTATTCACTTTAAGTGAAATCTAGAATCATCTGCTTTCAAGATAGAATCAGTAACCTAGGTATCGGCAATGGGTAATTTCAAAATAATTTTAAGACTTTGTATAAAATGTACATTTGATGGAGTCTATAATAGAAAATAACTCATTTTAAAAACCTCTATTATTTACGTCTTCATTAAGAACTCATTTAATAAACTCTTGATGTGTGTCAGGCTTTATCCTAGCTACCAGAGAAGACATAAAATGTTATTAGTTCAATATTTCCGCCCTCCCAGAGGAATACAAAATAAAATATATACACAGTTATTAATGCATGCTTTAGTGTATGGTAGAAGTTTTAAACTTTTACTGTGATAAAAATAATAAAATTTCTCCTCTGGAAAGTGTGAGTTCTGTTAAGAAGGAAAGGGGAATAGAATTCAGGGACAAGAATAAAAAAGTCCACTTAAAGGGAATTTTGTTTGCTTTCTATAATCAATTCTGTCTAACTATCTCAACTTTCATATGAGGACGTATTGTAACCCAGTATTATTAGGCCTGGCACGGATGTAGAACAAATAATCCGGCCTAAGGCAGCCAATCATTCCATTTTTCAGTCTACATTGTTTGGTTCAAGGTTAGCTTGTGATCTAATGAATATCAGGAATATCCTTAGGAAATTTACTCTTTCCTGTGGATTAAAGTTTCAGAGGATGATGCTATGAGTTGTAAAAGAAGAATCAATTGTGAAAAAGAGAGTTGTAAAAATATATGCAGAGAAAGTAGTTTGGGGGGGATGTAAATAGATTAAATCCTGCATCAAGCCATATGTAAAACCAAACTTGCCTCTCTTCAGCTGTATGAGCCAATAAAGTCTCCTTAGTGCTATAGCTAATTTTAGTTGAGATTTTATTAATTGCAAAGAAAAGCAGAGGAAGAAGGTTCCTAACTGCTACAATCTATGACATTGTAAAATATAAAGCCATTTTTATTACCTAGAGTAAAGAAGAGGGACTCTTGGACTCAGGTGATATTTCCTGACATTGTGATTTTGGGCACATTACTTATTCCCTCAACCTCAATTTCTTTGCTTTAAATTTAAATAAAATAATGTCTTGCCTATAGAGTCATCTTAAGTTTGGAATGATACAGTAGATATGCAATGCTTATTATATACTAAGAATATTTAAAAAGCTGTCAGTATAATAACTTAAGAATTACAGATTATCTAATTGAAAGATAACCAGATTTCAGTCAAGTCATGCCCCACATTTCACAAAAAAAAGATGATCTGGGTCAAATAATTTACAAGATATGATTTTCCCATATGGACTTTTGTGGTTGGTAGGACAGATTGAATTTGAATCCAGGTCTTTTGAGTGCAAATTCAGTAGCATCTCATTATTCAGGCACTATTTTTCTTTATTTACTTGTTTATTTAATATCCATGGTTTTCTATTTTCAGTTATCTACGTGAATAGTTTTTCACAAAGCCAGATTGCCTTGGAAATTTCTAAATAAAGACCACTTGGAAATTCTCAAGGTGGTATTTATTACCATTCAGATATACTTCCTTAACATGAAAAAAGCCTCTTCTTTTTCTTCTCTCAACATTCTCTGAACATTATGAAAGAGAAGTGGAAAAAGGTGTAAGGAAGAGAAATGCAAAGATATGAAAAATATTTTTCATAGAAAATCACTTATATGCAATCAATATTAGCATAAATAATTCAAATAAAAGTAATTTTGAAAAACATATGGACATTATAATCAAGAAGGCAATTCTGCAGTGAGTCATTTGTCAACATTCACAAAGCATAGGGGAAAAGATGAACATTCTCTCTTAATTGAGGCAGAGGAGGAGAGTGACAATATTATGGCCTGCAGCCCTTTGTTTATGCATGCTTCCTTTGGTGATTCATGTTTTTCACAGCAAAAGTCGGAAGTCACTGCTAATATATCAATATATTATGAGTGTCAAAAGTGAAATACATTCTTGCTGAAGAATAAAATAGAAAGCCATTAATAAGGAAGGGTAAAGAGTGTTCAAAGCAGGCTGTTCATGTCTCACTCATAAAATCATCTCAAACAGAATATGATGACTTGTAAACTTTTGAAAATATCTGCAAGCTATTGTGCAATTGTAATTTAGCAGGTTCAGAACCTATAACTATTCATTTCCCCTCTTAAATTTAAACACAAAGAAATTAGAGAGATATATATTTAGATTGTATGTATTTATCCATTATCATATACACACACACACATACATATATCTCAAAAAAGGTTTAAAATTATGTTTTAAACAGCAAAAAATTAAAAATTTATATAAAATCGTTATGTAAGTTTTGGTCTCAACTAAAGGGGCAAGAAATCAGACAGGAGGCTATTCTTCAAAACTCAGGAGAAAATAGATAAAGAAAATGAATTGTGAGATAGAGAAAAGGGACAGATTTAAAATGTAATTAAGAAATTCACTTATTCAATGTTATGTTTCCAGAAAGGTCAGAGGAATGAAATAACACTAAGGTTTACAAACATGAAATATAATGTGGACAATAATTCAATCAATTAGAAAAACCAGTGAAGAAGTCCAGTAAGGGAGATGAGATTCAGATGGTAGGAGTCATTAGCATCTATGCAATATTTAAAATCAAAAGTGTAAACAAGATCAACTTAGCAGAATGTATCTTCTTAAAAGAAAAGAGGATGGATTTGGGGGGAAGCTACATGCCAATATTCTGCATTTTCATTTTGACATGTCTAGCTCCTATCATGATGCCTCACACAAATTTGGGATCCATATATCTACAAATGTTCATAGAACAAATAATTACCAAATTTGGAAAATAGGCAGAAATAAAGGAGCTAAATTAATACTGAAAAAGAATGGTATGGGAGATAGAAAAAAATAAATAAAAGTATAGTTTCTTGGTAATCAACTGGATTTGAGATTTTCAATAGGATAGAGTTTAAGACTTTGGAAAATTTACCAGGAAAGTATGATAAAATAAGGAATAAAAATAAGCTATTTGGGGCTTCCCTGGTGGTGCAGTGGTTGAGAATCTGCCTGCCAATGCAGGGAACATGGGTTCGAGCCCTGGTCTGGGAAGATCCCACATGCCGTGGAGCAACTGGGCCCGTGAGCCACAACTACTGAGCCTGCGCGTCTGGAGCCTGTGCTCCGCAACAAGAGAGGCCACGATAATAAGAGGCCCGCGCACCGCGATGAAGAGTGGCCCCCACTTGCCGCAACTGGAGAAAGCCCTCGCACAGAAACGAAGACCCAACACAGCCAAAAATAAATAAATTAAAAAAAAAATGCCACCTCAAAATATGCCACTTTGGCATAAATATGGTTTAAAAAAATAATAATAATAAGCTATTTGAGGAGAAAACATTTGCAAAAGATGCATCTAATAAAGGAGTATTGACCAAATATACAAAGAACTCTTAAAACTCAATTTTAAGAAAACAAACGACCTCATTAACAAGTGGGCATAAGACCTGAACAGACACCTTGTCAAAGAAGATATACAAATGGCAAGTAAACATGTGAAAAGATGTTAAACTCCTATGTCAATAGGGAATTGCAAATTAAAACAATGAGATTGTACTACACACCTATTAAAATGACCAAAATCCAGAACACTGACAAAACCAAGTACGTGCAAAGATATGGAACGACAGGAGCTCTTATCCCTGGCTGATGGGAATGCAAAACGGCACAGCCACATTGAAATACAGTTCGACAGTTTCCTACAAAATAAAACATGCTTTCACCATATGATCCAACAATTGCGCTTCTTGGGATTTACCCAAAGGAATTGAAAAGTTATGTCCACACAAAAACCTGAACACAAATGTTTATAGCAGCTTTATTCATAATTGCCAAAACTTGGAAGATGCCCTTTGGTAAGCAAGTAGATAAACTGTGGTACAGTTGATAAACTGGTATTCTATTTTGCTGATAGAATATTATTCAGCACTAAAAAGAAATGAGCTATGGAGCCATGAAAGGACAAGGAGGAACCTTAAATGTATATTACTAAGTGAAAGAAGCCAATCTGAAAAGGCTACATACTGCATGATTGCAACTATATACATTCTGGAAAAAGCAAACTATGGACACAGCAAAAAGATTAGTGGTTGCCAGGGGTTGGAGGACAGAGAGGAATGCCTGCTTGAGGACAGTGAAATTACTGTGTATGATGCTGTAATGACAAATACATGCCATATATTTGTCCAAACCCATAGATTGTACACTAAGAATGAACCATAATGTAATTTATAGACTTTAGGTGATGATAATGTATCCTAATGTAGGTGTATCAATTGTAGCAAATGTACCACTGTGGTGAAGAATGTAGGTAGTAAGGGAGGTTGTACATATGTAGGAACAGGGAGTATATGGGAACTCTCTATATTTTCTGCTCAATTTTGCTGTGAATCTAAAACTCCTCTTACAAAATAATGTTTAAGTAAAGAAAATAAGCCCGGTATTTTGGAATTGGGACTTCCTTAAGGAACTTTGTGATATATAGGGAAGGTGTAAGGAGCAGAATACAATGAACTAAAGATCAAATGTAAAATATTGGTGACTTTTTTCTATGAAAGTCTATTGCTTTTTCAACTCAGTATTTTATTAATATTCACAATGTCCCTTGAACATTGCCTCAGGTTTGTTGTTATGATGGTTTTTCTTAAAGTTTTGTTTTGAACACCAAATTCTGGCAAGGATATGAAGTAACTGAATCACTCACATATTGCTGGTGGGGATATTAATGATTCAACCACTCCAGAAAAGAGTATGTCGATTTCTTACAAAAACTAAGCATACACTTATATCACCTTGCAAATTCTTGAGTATTTAATGCAGAGAAATAAAAACTTATGTTCACACAAAAACCTGTGCATAAATATTCATAGCAACTTTATTAATTATTGCCTCAAGCCAGAGAAAAGAGTCTTTCAATTTGTAAATATTCAAACTAACTCTGGTATATCCATACCCTGGAATACTACTCAGCAATAAGAGAAATGAAATCTTGATACAAGCAACAACTTGAATAAATCTCAAGGGAATTATACTGAATGAAAAAAAGCCAATTTCAAAAGATTGTATTCCATACTATTTCATTTATATAACATTTTTCAAATGACAAAATTACATACATGAAGAACAGATTAGTAGTTGTCAGGCATGGGGGCAGGAGGCGGGAGAAGGGTATATCTATAAAAGGGTAGCACAAGGAATCCTTGTGACAAAAGTGTTCTGTGTCTTGACTGTGGTGGTGGTGACACAAATCTACACATGCAACAAAAGCACATAGATCTAAACAAACACATAAATGAGTGTATGAAAAGAGGAGAAATCTGCGCAAGATCAATGGAATGTATCAATGTAGATCAACTAGTTTTGATATTGCACTACAGATAGACAAGATGATGCCATTGGGGAAAACTGGATGAAGGAAATATAAAATCCCTCTGTATTAATTTTTGCAACTGTTTATGAACCTACAGGTATCTCAAATAAAAATTATATTTTAATTTCCATAGCTTCTTAGAACATTTATATATTTGTCATCAGAGAATCATAGGTTGGTTGTAGTATTTAGAATATTTCAGTTGTTACATTTATTGTCCACTCTGCACACACCCCTGTTGGTTTTTCACTTTTCAAGAAGCTTTGAGATCAGAAAATATTTTCTCCATAAACAAATCAATCATTAATTTTATTTTTTAATATTTTTATCTTATAATTATTTTTAAATTATTTTTAATATTTATTAATTTTTAAAATATTTATTTATTTATCATTTATTATTTATTTATTTATTTTGACTGTGCCTGGTCTTAGTTGCGGCACGCAGGATCTTTGTTGTGGCATGCGGATCTTTAGTTGCAGCATGTGGACTCTCAGTTACAGCATGCGTGTGGGATCTAGTTCCCTGACCAGGGATCGAACCTGGGCCCCCTGCATTGGGAGCAAGGAGTCTTACTCACTGGACCACCAGGGAAGTCCCCATTAGTTTTAAATACACAAAGCATTTCAATTGTTTTTGTTCTTCATCTCTTCCTCTATCTCTCACCTTCCATCTGACATTAGTTTCTTATGCATGAAGGACAATTTTTTAGAATTTCCTCTTGTACGGGTCTGCTAGTGGTGAATTAGCTAAGTTTTGACTTTATTCCTGAATGATAATTTTAATATATATGACTTCTACATTGGGAGATGTTTTTTCAACATTTCTATGACATCATTTCATTTTTATCTACCTTCCAATTTTCTATTGACAAGTTAGCTGTCAGTCTCAGTTCATTTTTTGTTCCCTTAGGGTAATCATTTCGGTCCCCATTGTGGTTATTTTGTAGATTTGCTGTTTGTCTCTTTTTTTTTTAATCAGATTTACTATAATGTGCTTAGGAGTGTTCTTTTAATTTATGCTTATTTGATTTTGTTAGAATAGAATTAAAATATTGATAACTTTCATCAATTTTAGAAAGTTCTGAGTCTTTGTATCTTAAAAATATTGTTTTTGCTATATTATTTTTCTTGTCTTTTAGCTTCTTGAATTCAAACTTACAGACCTTGTTTATGTCAGCTTTTGTTAGGCTATAGAGTAGTTACAAATTTCCCCAAATCTCAGTTGTTTATTTATTTATTTTTTCACTTGTTAATGTCAGCCTTTAGCTAAGGCACTGCTCCATGTATAATATCTTCTTCATTCTGGTACCCAGACTAGTGGAGCAGTCCCTATCACTGTAGAATGCTTTTATTGTGTCAGAGGGAAAAATTGTACAGCCATGTCCTATCTCTTAAAACTTCTTCCAGAAATGAGAAATTTTCATTCTGATCACCTTCTATTGTCCAAAGCCAGTTACTTAACCAAATTTACATCAACAGAATAATAATCTAATCAAAATGAAACCTGTAGGTGAACTGTAAAAAATAATACAATCTGCCATATACTTTCTCACAATATCCTCTATATCTTTTACCATTTGCTACCTATTTCAATTCTTTTGTTTCTCCATGCTTTTTTTATGAATATTTTGACAGTTAATCTACTAATTCTGTCTTTAGTGGTGTCTGGTTTGCTGTTAACACATATTTTGAAATAATAATATGATTACCATATTTCCTAGATCTAGAATTTCATTTCTATTTAACTGATTTTCTCATCACCACTCATTCTTTTCAGTTCTCAGCCAAAATTTTCAAGCTTGATTTTATCTTTTTGAATATGTTAAACATAGTTTTCACCATCTGTCTCTGATAATTCCACTGTCTGTGGTTCTATGCATCTGTTTCTGTTGTTTGTTATTTCTGTGTGTTTTCAACTCTTATTGTCTTATCTCCTTATGGGACTGATTATCTTTAATTATGTGATGGACTTTGGATTTAAAAGCTATTTATAGAAGTATATTCAAACCAAGAATAATGTTATTTTTCTCAAAATGTTTGCTTCTGCCAGATGCATGAGGGCTTACACTCTATCATCATTTAAATCCAGTTTTCATAGTATGAGATTCTGTGGTGGGAGGGCTCTGAGATGTTTTGATGCTGGACAGCAGTTCACATGGGGGTTGGTTGACTTCCTGATTGTTTTACTCTGAGGGCAAATCCTCATAGCTTTCACTCTCAGTGTACCCTGGACTCCAGTTTTTTTCTCTCTTTTTCTCTCTTCTCCTATAAGTCTATCAAAATTAGTGCTTGTAATCCCTGGTCCTTATTCAGAATTGGCAAAGTCCCAGGACAAGTGAACTTCCAAGGCCAAACTTATATTTATGCATATTAGTTTAATCTATCTAGTGAGATAATAAAACCTAGTGAGACCTAGTGAGTCTTATCTTTGTTTTTAGCTTTCAAATGTTTTAAGAAGTGTTTCTTAAATATTATTGTGCGTTTTTAGTTGTCTCCACTGAGAGAATTGATCTGAATTACCTATTCTGACATTCTAGATTGTCATCTTTGATCCACTGAATTGACTCATGCAAAACATTTGCTTGAAACATTTTGATGGTAAAATAGTTTCTTTATTTAAATGCATTGCCTAAAATTATACAAAATATTATTCAAAAAATTAGCATCTTCTTCATGTGGATGAACTCTACTCTTCCAATTTACAGCCATCTCAGCCTGTGGAAATTCAGTCTCAGTGTTCACATCAGGGGGTCCACTCGTGTCTATTAGGTTCCTTCGCCTGCACCTGGAGTCCAGACATTCCTTCCAGGCAAAAGCCAACATGATTATAGGGTTCATTTTGTTCTCATTTTTTTCAGGGTTCATAGCCTGTGCTACCTTTTATCCAATGTCTGAAAACAGATCTTTCATGTATTTAGTCCAATATTCTAGTTATTTCTGGCTTAAGGTTAAATTCAATCTTATTTAGTCCATCATGGATATTTTTTCATTAAAAAAATTAGTTTGTTATTTTATTATTGACTTGTAGGAGATTTTTATCTATTTTGGATATAAATCTTGTTAGAAATATACACCAAAAGATTTTTCAGCCAATTTGCCACTTGCCATTAATTATCTTAATGTTGAACAGATTAAGAAATTAGTAGATTTTTATGACATTAATAAAATTCAATGATAAATTACCTATTTATAGCTAAACTTTTAGTATTGTAATATGTTACATGCTTCCGCCTACCCCCCCCAGATTACTAAAGCCAAAGAAGTTAATCTACCATTTTGGATAATAGGGGAATGGATGTAGAAGAAACAACAACAAAAACAAACGAAAATAACTCATGTGATTACACTAATTACATCAGCTGCTGACACCCACTGCTAAATAAACATATAATATTCCATTTCTGGCAAAAAAACAGTGTTTAAGTAAAGCATCCACCCCAATACCAGATCTAACTTGAATTTAAGTGTGTGTATATATATATCATATAATGTAAGTACTGATACAGTTTTATATTGCTAACTTTATGACTGGGCAAGATTACTTCCTGGTTTTCATTTTCTTCAGCTGTAAAATGGTAATAATAATCCTTACCTTTCAGATTTTTTTAAACTGTAAGTTACAAATATGTAGTGTGTAGTAGATTATCAGTGCTAATTTTTTTTTACTTCACTCACTCAAATTTTATCTGAATTGACAGAGACCAAAAAACAAAACACACAAATACAGAAACTAAACAAATCTGCAAGAAAATTTTTTAAAAAAAGAGAGAGGACAAAACAGAGTTTAACTTCAATACTTCATTTGATAATCTCTACAGTTTACCATGTTACTGGTCCAGTTCTAGAATTTTGCACGTGTCAAGCTATCAAAAAGTGCTTGAAGCTTACCCCTCCAACTCACCCTTTCACTATATTTTTACTGATGTAATCAATATATTTTATATTCTAATGTGATTGGTTTCAACGCTTGAAATACAAAATTCTCTGAATTTTTCTATGGATCCTTCTACGTAGATGTGCCTTTCTGAGATCCTGTCATTTAATAGTTACTGCCAGAAAGCTGGACCCATATTCCATTTATGCTGGAATGCACAAATGCTTCTCTCTCTCTACATTTCTGTCTCTCTATAATTTGCTCTTAGTATTACAAGCCTGGTGAGGGGCGGGGGGGGGCGCTGAAAGACTGTCTATTCTTTGAGCACTTCCCTGATTATTTTTATACATTATCATTATTTTTTAAAAGGCTTTTTTATTAGTAGAATTGTTGAGTATACACATATGGAAAACAAAAGCTAAATAAATAAAACATATATTCTGCCAAATTATCTTCCAAAAAGTTGCATCTATTTTCACTTTCACTAGCAGTGTATAAGCCTACAATGAATATATCATTAAAGTACACTTAATTAATTTGTGATATAATCCTTTATTTTTATAATTATTTAAGTAATATTACAAGCTATTTTGTTTATTTTGAGTAATACAAAGGTATATAAAATGAAATATGAAGTACCTATGATTGCACCATTTTCATTGCTAAGGCTGCTAATATTTTGGTGTATTTCTTTCCAATCTTGCATTATGTGTGAGTATGTATGTTTGTGTGTAGGTGTATAAAATATAACTAAATATAAATTATTTGCTATATTTCCTATTTTTCTTTTAAAATTAATATTATACTATATATGCATATTTCCATTGTGCTTTTAAAAATTAAGGATGCTTAAATCAGCATAAATTTAGCAAGAAGATTTTGTAGATCTACTGAGAATTTTGCCCTCTATTCCAAAGATAATATTAATTTCACTAAATAGCTACTTAATAAATTCAACTTTTTTTGTTTTTTTAATTATAAACATCACTGATGTAATCCATTATAGGTATATTTACCTTCAATTAAAAATGCCTTGGTCAGCCAAACATAAGCAAGAAAAGAAAATGTCTGTTTATGAGTCCCTCACAAAGGGAGCTACAGATTAATCTCAGACCTTTTAAAAGTTCACAAATAAAGATGTTTTACATCTTTGCAGTATGCTCTAATAAAAATCAAAATGTCTAAACTATAACAGAAAAGAGACGCCGATAGGGGAGGCAAACTTCTCCAGATAAAATAGTTTCCACCTTTGAAACTTTGAAGCAAACTCAAAGCAAATATTTTTATGATTAATAACGTTTGATTTTAAATTAAAAATGACGTTCTTGGTAAAAGCATAAAGCTAGATTTCAGGAGCTCTGGCTTCTTTGCTTAGATCTGCTAGTTGTTTTTTCCAGGTTTGGAGGAGATTTTTGGTTTCAAAAGCTTTCAGGGTTGCATCTCAGTTTCTACTACTTTCAAAACTCTAAAATAAATACTGCGGAAAAATAATATTGAGACTAAATTGTCTACAATTTAAAAAAAGGAACTTGTGTTTCATGCAAGGCCAATAGAAGTGGAGAAAAATAACAATGTTTTATTTAAGAAAAGTTACTTTATCTGACTTTAATCCAGAGGTAGTCACTATGTTTCCTTGTGTCTTAGTTTTGAAAATCTTAGTTTATCCCCCTGTTGCAGATGTTATGAGGGTCCTGGTCCTAATCTCTCCGCACTCAGCACTCAGCAAATTAAAGACATTGTACTGGAAACACCTGTAAAGCTTGTTGCAGCATGTGGCCTGAGCAAGTTAAAGCTCCCCAAGGTCACCTTTAACCCAGGATGAACCGGACTTGGTGAACCAGTACGCTAGCTTTCTCTCCCCATGGCTGAGGAAATTCAGCAACATCATTTACACTGTTTCTTGGAGGTTTGCAAAGGTGACTTGCTTGATAGCACGACCTGCCTTCACTTCTCTGTCTCACTTCTGCAGCTCCCTTCCCAGTGTTTCCGGGATCACTTCCTCCCAAAATTACTTTCATTTGAATTCTTGTTCCAAAGTTAGCTTCTGAGGGAACCCAACCTAAGCTATTCCTAATGTATTTCCAAAACATTTAAACATCCTGTTTTCTATGCAGACTTTGAACACCCACATTTGACCCAATAAAATGATGAATATGAAAATTTTAATCAACCTTCTTATAATTTCATCAGATGAGAGTATCTCAATATCTCAAAATTTTATCAGGTTTATAATTTTAACATGATATCAATAAATAATTTTTTAAATATTAGAAATATATATATATACATATATATATATTTCAAATGTAACACTTTACTTTTGGATTGAGTTCCAAAACAGCAGCAGTTTGAATGATGACCCTTTCTTAAAAATTCTGTCATCAGAACATGTATCATTTCATTGGTGCCATACGACCATTTTCCTGAAATGTTAAATAAAGCGAGTAATAATTTGAAATAATGGAGCACTTCTACTGTGTAATTTTTATCACTGCCCAAAATACTGTTCGGGAATCAAGAAAAGTCATTTGAGTTTTTCCTTTGTTAATCAATCATTTTAATGTGAATATTGAATAAAGCAGATAATCCAAACAATTTTGCTCTGAACCCCACTCTCATGATATTTGATTATCATATTTGTTGAGCTGGTTTGAAGATATTAATCAAAGGCCATATTTAAATGCTTTCTTAATAGTGCTCTTCTGGCTTTCTGTTTTAATTTTTTCAGTAATGATTTGGTAACAGAAACAAATCCCCCTGTAACATATTTTCTTCTGTTTGTATTAGTTGTAACTTAAATATTCCCAAGGGTTTTACTAGGTTGCTAATAAGCAAACCTGGAAAAGATCTAATATTGACTGCATCGATTTCATAGCATTTCATTCTGGCCCTTATTGAAAAAGTCAATGCAGGAATCTAAGAAACCCCAAGGGTCTTAACTTAGATACTGTCAACTCAACCAACCTGATGATGCCACAGGTGGGAGAAGGTCTTTAGATTCTCTGCTGATTAAGTTACAACAAAGCTCCATGAAAAGAAAGACCTTGTTTGTATCACTCAACACTGTCTCCCTATCAGCTGAATGAATAAATGAGCATCTAAATGAACGAATGGATAACTTACTTACGTGGCTCACATGACCACAAAATAGTTTTGATTTTATTTTGTTTTCTCTGAGCTGTATAATTCTATTTAAATATTGCATTCTCCTATTCTATGGGCATGTAACTAGTGAACTGCTATCTTCTTTCCAGTTATGTATGGCCACGTGACAAAGTTCTCTTCAATGGAATATTAGTAAGGATATGTATGGTCACTGCCACTCTGGCCTATGAAATTCTCCAACATGACCTTCTTCAAGATAGGTTCAGGAGAGCTGCCCAACCTGATCAGGCATCCTGAGTAGGAAAATTTTTGTTCCATAAACCACTGAATTTTAGGGTGTATATCTTAATTCAGCTTAGCCTACTTTAATGAATATATAAATGTAAAATAAATTTAAATACAGTCCCACTGAGGTAAAAGCATGGGGTACATAAATCAATCTGACATATATACATATATATGTGCATGTATGTATGTGTGTGTGTATATATATATACACATATGTACATTATACATATGTATATATAATGTATATTTCTTTTGAAAGATATTTCTAAGGCCAAAGTTTTATTTTAGACTGACTTGTTATTTGTGACTTATGTCTGATTCAGCTTCATTTCTATTTTTGTATTTTATCAGTTTTATAGGGGTTTTAACTTCAAACTTTCTTCCTGCTGTGATGTGAACTTCCTTTAAGTCAGATACATGCTGTGAACAAGTGGGTTTCATGTTAAGATCTTTTTTCTTTTTACTGCTTATCTACATTGCTCTTTAATAGACTATACAAAGCAAAAGGATGGCAATTTGAAATTGTCCCACAGATAATTTTTGGATAAAGATCTCAAAACTACTTATGAATGATGACATGCAGAATAATGATGAACTTAAAAAATAGAGAAAGCTTAGCCTTGAGGAAAGTTATTGCTCTATCTCATTATTGGGTCCAAAATATTTTACTGCCTAAATTTTTCATGGATTTATAAAATAGTTCTTTTTTGTAGAAAAGTTGTTTTTTTAAAGAACTTGTAGTCTAACATATTTTAGCCATTTATTTTATTTACAGAGTCATTGACTAACTTCCAGATACAGTAAATTTCATCAAACTATGTGCATGTTATATGTGGTTTTAAAATAATATCTATTCTTCTGACTGAAGAATTGCTTTGTGAATTTCATTTTGATTAATATCTTTAAATGCAATATGACACTTCAATTGAAAGTTACAGTAAATGGTGAAACATTCAATTTCTGAAACTCATCCTCTATCTTCTAGATGACCTTAAAAAAAAATACTATGAATGAATAACCCTGTATACCTACATATCTAGGCAATAGTAGAACTCTGCTGCTCTGACGGTCTTAAGGGTCTCAGTTACTGAGTGTGTTCCAGTGTGGCAGATCCTTTGTCAGAATAGGCCAGTTTAACAGACTAAATCAAATAAGCTTTAGCTTTTGCTCTTGGGATTAATTGTAGGTTTGGGTAAGCAACATCAAGATGGCAGTTCTCAAGCATATTGGATCATAAAGAAGTCATTCCCTGGTATCTTAGTTTCTCTGAAAAGCTGTCCATTGCCAATTTAGGAAACTTAATAATCAAAATCATATCGTCATACTCCTCATCATGAAAGTCTTTGAGGGGAAAGATTTTGGCTGCCATTTCAGATTATAAGAAAAAAAAAAGGTAAGGGGCAAAATGAAAAAAATATTTTAAGGAGTTTGTGAAACCATAAAACTCTAATAATTGATATCTATAAAGTATCTATATGTGTACTAGTACTATTTACTGTTATAATTAATGAAATGTACATTTATCAAAATGTTGAAACTGAGACTAAGATTTGTCACTTTGAATTTCCTCCAATCACCGGAAACTAAAAATGGAGCTAATGTCATTTGTCAAAAGAATTAAAGGGTCTTCATTTACTTTTTTTAATTGAAAACCAATTTTCCTTTCATAAAAGACCAAAGATTTTAACTCCTTACTATAAGTTCATAATAGCAAAAAAGAAAGATTTTCACAAATAAAATACGTAATGTGCCTGGAGTGAGGACTACTGAAAAACTTTGAATGGAAAACTGAGATTTAGAAATCCTTTCATTTATATAATCTATGTAAAATATTAACAAAACAGTCACCTACCTGCAAATTAAGGAATTTTTTTATAAAACATTCCTTTCAAACTTCCTTGGTTCATTTCATCAAATCCCACTTCAATAGCAGGGACGTGAACGCCAAGTGTTCTTCAAACCTGCTTGCATTTTACATATGAGTGTGTGTATATATGTACGTGTGAATAACCAGCCCCAAATTGTTCTAGACAAGAAGCTACACATTTTAATGCATTCACAGCAGGTTACCAATTGTAGAAAGCTGAATGATTGCCTTTCAACTTATACAAACTCAAAGGTATCTAAAGTAGGTAGAATTCATGACTTAATCCTCTGGATTGTAAAAAAGATAAAATACCATGCCCAGGAGTAGGTTAATTTACATAGCTAAAGATATGTGCAGGTATATGCAGGTATATATATATATATCTTGAGTTGACCTCAAGATAGATTATCTTTAATTATCTGGGTGGGCCCAGTGTAATCACATAAGCCCTTAAAAGCAGAAGAGATAATCAGAGGATGAAGTGAAAAAGAGCAGAAAAGAAGTCAGAGACTCAAACTGTGACAGGGAATCTTTGTTGCAAACCTGAAGATGGAGGGGGCCATGTGGAAAGCATAAGAAGGAATGCAGGTAAACTCTAGGAGCAAAAACGGGCCCCACCAACAGCCGGCAAAGAAACAGAGACCTCCATCCTACATTGCATGGAAATACATTCTGCCAACTAGATAAGCTTAGGAGCAAAACCTTTCCTAGAGCCTTCAGTGAGTAACTCAGCTGTGACAAAACCTTGATTTTGGTCTTGTGATTAGTAATTTTGATCTAGTGATTAGTAATTTTGGTCCTGTGATTAATTTTTCACAAACATAAGGATGGAAATTGCTCTGTGACACTAATTTTTTTCTTGATAATGAGAAGGGATAAACAGTCTCAATATCTGGTTATATTTAGACACAATTTATATCTTTTAAAATATCCTAGACAAAAATTGCTTAATTAAAGAACTGAATTGGATTAATGAGGTCTACCATATGCTTATTTAATTGGTAATGATAAACATTCTTTTATTTTGAGGTGATAAGTTTCATTGAATTAGTAATGTGAAGTCTGCTTATAAAGAATTTAGCGGTTCAGGAAAACAATCAGGAAATGAATTTTTTAAGTTTAGGTGGGACAATATAACCTCCCTCTACCTCAATAATATATGCATAGTAATGGTAAAAAATATGGTTAGGCATTTAATCTGTCTGTTACGGGCCACTTGTGTTCAGTAGTGTAAGGTTGTAACAATGTACAATTGATAGGATCAGAAAGGAATTACACAATTCTGGAAGAAGCAAATACAACAACCAGGCTCATAACATTAAAGTTGTATCTCATTTAACCCACATCAGAGATAACAAGTACTTAACCACAGCTCTTTTCCAGACATAATGTAGAAGTTGTCCCTTAAGTGTTTTGTGACTATATTTATAATCAAAACATATAAACAATCAACAAAGAGAATAGTGGATTCAGGAATATTTGGGTGTTTTGCAAGAAGGAGTAGAAGTCAGGCTTAAAGCACTCCATTAATCTCAATACCAAGTTCAAGTTTTATACAAAATGAGACGTCACACATTCTATGTTGGAGTAGGATTGATTCCTTTATCATTTTATCCAACATCTACATTTCTTTAATAGTGGCACACTGTGGTAAGCCGAAGGTTGGCTTCCTGAAGTCTTGAGCACACTATAAAAATGGCTTTTCCTTAACCATAAAGTAGCTCCTATTCATTCCAGTGGTTATGTTAAGGGCAGCTGATGTGAAGTACACAGTTTTTCTGATAGAGGCTGCATAGGAGCATAAACTTCATATTCACTCATATAAGGAGGTGGGGTGACAGAGAAGAACCACTTATTCACCTGTATACTTAATTGTGTAGTTATTCTTTTAGCAGTAAGTCTAATTAGTTTGGTGGTAAGTCAAATTGAAAATAATATATGTCAAGGTCTAACTATTTTTCTCAAATTCTTTGAATCTGGATCTTTTTAATTTTTTTAAACGTCTTTATTGGAGTAAAACTGCATTACAATGGTGTGTTAGTTTCTTCTTTATAACAAAGTGAATCAGCTATACATATACATATATCCCCATATCTCCTCCCTCTTGCGTCTCCCTCCCACCCTCCCTATCCCACTCCTCTAGGTGGTCACAAAGCACCGAGCTGATCTCCCTGTGCCATGTGGCTGCTTCCCACTAGCTATCTATTTTATATTTGGTAGTATATATTAGTGCATGTCACTCTCACTTCGTCCCAGCTTACTCCTCCCCCCACCAAGTCCTCAAGTCCATTCTCTACATCTGCGTGTTTATTCCTGTCCTGTCCCTAAGTTCTTCATAACCATTTAAAAATTTTTTTTAATTTTTAAATTCCATATACATGTGTTAGCATACGGTATTTGTTTTTCTCTTTCTGACTTACTTCACTCTGTATGACAGACTCTAGGTCCATCCACCTCACTACAAATAACTCAATTTCATTTCTTTGTATGACTAATATTCCACTGTATATATGTGCCACATCTTCTTTATCCATTCATCTGTCAATGGATACTTAGGTTGCTTCCATGTCCTGGCTATTGTAAATAGAGTTGTAATGAACATTGTGGTACATGACTCTTTTTGAATTATGTTCTTTTCAGAGTATATGCCCAGTAGTGGGATTGCTGGGTTGTATGGTACTTCTATTTTTAGTTTTTTTAAGGAACCTCCATATTGTTCTCCATAGTGGCTGTATCAATTTACATTCCCACCAACAGTGCAAGAGGGTTCCCTTTTCTCCACACTCTCTCTGGCATTTATTGTTTGTAGATTTTTTGATGATGGCCATTCTGACTGGTGTGAGGTGATACCTCATTGTAGTTTTGATTTGCATTTCTCTAATGATTAGTGATGTTGAGCATTCTTTCATGTGTTTGTTGGCTATCTGTATATCTTCTTTGGAGAAATGTCTATTTAGGTCTTCTGCCCATTTTTGGATTGGGTTGTTTGTTTTTTAGATATTGAGCTGCATGAGCTGCTTGTGAATTTTGGAGATTAATCCTTTGTCAGTTGCTTCATTTGCAAATATTTTCTCCCATGCTGAGGGTTGTCTTTGCGACTTGCTTATGGTTTCATTTGCTGTGCAAAAGCTTTTAAGTTTCATTAGGTTCCATTTGTTTATTTTTGTTTTTATCTCCATTTCTCTAGGAGGTGGGTCAAAAAGGATCTTGCTGTGATTTATGTCATAGAGTGTTCTGCCAGAGTTTTCCTCTAAGAGTTTTACAGTGTCTGGCCTTATATTTAGGTCTTTAATTCATTGTAAGTTTATTTTTGTGTATGGTGTTAGGGAGTGTTCTAATTTCATTCTTTTACATGTAGCTGTCCAGTTTTCCCAGCACCACTTACTGAAGAGGCTGTCTTTTCTCCATTGTATATACTTGCTTCCTTTATCAAAAATAAGGTGACCATATGTGCGTGGGTTTGTCTCTGGGCTTTCTATCCTGTTCCATTGATCTATATTTCTGTTTTTGTGCCAGTACCATACTGTCTTGATTACTGTAGCTTTGCAGTATAGTTTGAAGTCCAGGAGCCTGATTCCTCCAGCTCCGTTTTTCTTTCTCAAGATTGCTTTGGCTTTCGGGGCCTTTTGTGTTTCCATACAAATTTTGAAATTTTTTGTTCTAGTTCTGTGAAAAATGCCACTGGTAGTTTGATAGGGATTGCATTGAATCTGTAGATTGCTTTGAGTAGTATAGTCATTTTCACAATGTTGATTATCAGATCAGAAATAAATGAAAAAGAAATGAAGGAAACAATAGCAAAGATCAATAAAACTAAAAGCTGGTTCTTTGAGAAGATAAACAAAATTGATAAACCATTAGCCAGACTCAACAAGAAAAAAGGGAGAAGACTCAAATCAATGGAATTAGAAATGAAAAAGGAGAAGTAACAACTGACACTGTAGAAATACAAAGGATCATAAGAGATTACTACAAGCAACTATATGCCAATAAAATGGACAACCTGGAAGAAACGGACACATTCTTAGAAAAGCACAACCTTCTGAGACTGAACCAGGAAGAAATAGAAAATATAAACAGACCAATCACAAGCACTGAAATTGAGACTATGATTATAAATCTTCCAACAAACAAAAGCCTAGGACAAGATGGCTTCACAGGCGAATTCTATCAAACATTTAGAGATGAGCTAACACCTATCCTTCTCAAACACTTCCAAAATATAGCAGAGGGAGGAACACTCCCAAACTCATTCTACGAGGCCACCATCACCCTGATACCAAAACCAGACAAAGATATTACAAAGAAAGAAAACTACAGGCCAATATCACTGATGAACATAGATACAAAAATCCTCAACAAAATACTAGCAAACAGAATCCAACAGTACATTAAAAGGGTCATACACCATGATCAAGTGGGGTTTATCCCAGGAATGCAAGGATTCTTCAATATACTTAAATCAATCAATGTGATACACCACATTAAAAACTGAAGGAGAAAAACCATATGATCATCTCAATAGATGCAGAAAAAGCTTTTGACAAAATTCAACACCCATTTATGATAAAAACTCTCCAGAAAGTAGGCATAGAGGGAGCTTACCTCAACAGAATAAAGGCCATATAGGACAAACCCACAGCCAACATCGTCCTCAATGGTGAGAAACTGAAACCATTTCCACTAAGGTCAGGAACAAGACAAGGTTGCCTACTCTCACCACTATTATTCAACATAGTTTTGGAAGTTTTAGCCACAGCAATCAGAGAAGAAAAAGAAATAAAAGGAATCCAAATTGGAAAAGAAGAAGTAAAGCTGTCACTGTTTGCAGATGACATGATACTATACATAGAGAAGCCTAAAGATGCTATCAGAAAACTACTAGAGCTAATCAATGAATTTGGTAAAGTAGCAGGATACAAAATTAATGCACAGAAATCTCTTGCATTCCTATACACTAATGGTGAAAAATATGAAAGAGAAATTAAGGAAATATTCCCATTTACCAGTGCAAAATAAAGAATAAAATACCTAGGAATAAACCTACCTAAGGAGACAAAAGACCTGCATGCAGAAAACTATAAGACACTGATGAAAGAAATTAAAGATGATACAAACAGATGGAGAGATATACCATGTTTTGTTTTGTTTTGTTTTGTTTTTTTGATCCAGCCTAGTTCATGCTCACAGAAACAATACTTAAACAAAATTGCAGGATATGATGTGCCAAATTCCAAATGTCTCCTGGCATTCATGGCAATAATGGGATAACAGCAAAAGGTCAAAACACCTATTGTCTAATGCGCACAAGTTTGAGAAAACTTAGGTAACTGGGTTTCAACATTACCAACACATTGGAAATACCCAAAAACTTTTAAAAAATATAGGGCTTAGGATCAATTCCAGGCAGTTGAATCAGAATTGGGGAGGAAGGGGTGATACTTTGGATCAGTATTTCTTTTAAAGTTCCTCTGATAATTCTAATGAACAGCTATGAATAATGTATAGTGATGTTATCCCTGTTCTATGATAATAATGTGTTGCCATGATAGCTACTAAGTGACAGAACTATAGGTATTTATTTATGAGAAGCTAAAATGATGTGGTTTTATTGATGAGGTAAAGAAGCATAAAAGCAAACAGTAAGATACTCCTCTGCCAACCCAACCAGACAACCTGAATTATCACTAAGAGACAGTCAGTCCTTTTGATTAAGGCGCTATGAATTCATTGTCCCCTACTAAAGGCATATATCCCTTATGAAATATAACATATTTGTTTAACATTCACATTCATTTATCCACTCATATATTCAATATACTTCACCTTATATTCAATATGAATACATATATTCATATATTCAGAGGTCCTACTATGTGTCAAACATGGTGTTAGGTAGTGGGTATTCAATGGTGAATAAGAAGTGGATATAGCCCTCAAGATGATCAGGTATATTAAAAACTAATTATTAGTAAAACACTATACATTCTTAAAAGACACAGATGTGAGTGATCAGTTCTCTTTTAAAATATAATTTTAACTAGGAATTTGTCCTTGAATAGAACAGATTCAATGGGCTTTCCAGGAAAAAAGAAGAGTGTCTGCCAAAGCATGAAGACTCAAAAATAAATTTTATGTTTGAGGAAATCCATGTAGTTAAAATGTAAGGTGATCCTAAGAGAATGGGTAGTAGAGATACGTTTGTACAAACTAGGTTAAGTTTTTTATTTATATATATACACATAAATCATAGATATATTTATATATCTATATAAATTTTTATTCACAAATTTGAAGTTGTTTTTATTCTGTAGACAATGGGGTAGGCCCATAAAATGTTTACAGGTAAGAAAATTATGGTATATAGTGACATAATTGTGAGTTAAAAAAATTCTACCAGTAAGATGGAGGCTAGAATATGATAGATAATGTAATAAGTTTTTGCAGGAATCTGAGTAAAAGGTAATAAAAATCTGAACAAGCAGAGGGATTGTAGAGATGGTAAGATGGAGTGAAATCTACAATTCTTTGGAAGATATATTGTATAGGAGTTAAATATAGGAGATGAACATAAAGATGTGTGAAAGAAGGGGTTAGAAATGC